>NC_090807.1:3313055-3971666 GCF_036512215.1 Solanum lycopersicum | reverse complement strand
AAATTCATCATTATGTAGTCATAAAAAATTCCTTTTATGCCATGACTGATTTTCTGTGGTCCATCATTACATTTTTTTTTTTAGAAAAGAGAAGTTATTTTTGAAGTATTTAATAATCATTTAATACAAAGCAAGAAAAATAGAACTTGAAAAATTCTTAAAGTTCGTTGGTTTCTATTATTTTATTTTAATTTAAAACGTATTCCCTTGACCTTTTGGACCGTCTCTCTCCGTCGATTTATCCTCCTTTGATTTTTGTATTATTTTTTGTAGCGATTCATTTGACGTTCAATTAATTAAAAATGTAATTTCAGGTTTTATAATCTTATAGAAAATATATTATATTTGACTATTTATATAATTGTAATATCGTCAAATTTGAAGTAACTAGTTTATGTGTGTATTGTATCAGAATATTGAATCATACGAAAAGAATTTTGATTCAGTTTTGATTTTTCAAATTGGTAAAATTGAATTAAAATTTTCAAAATCGAACGGATCTAATGTCCACCAAATAATAAACTACAAAGATTATGTCTCAAGGTGTCTAAATTCCCCTTTTAAATTGATTTTTTTTTTACATATAATCACTCAAAAATAGTCTAATTACTTTCTATAACAGTAGTTTGATAATTACAATTTGTAGATACACGTTATAAAGAAGAGAGAGACGAGCGAGAGAGGCCAAAGAGTGGGAGAGAGGTGAATTGTATATGTATATTGGTTAGATAATTGTATATTATACATATGTATTTGCATATATAGTAAGCGAGATTGGGAGAGGGAGAAAATAAACAAGCGAGAGAGGGCAGAGAGTGAGAGAGATGTGAATTGTACATGTATACCGGTTATATAATTGTACATTATACATATGTATTTGTATATTCTGGCAAAATATACATATACAAACATGACTAATTATACAAACTGAAAATCGATCCATATAATTAATGTAATAATGTTAGTTGCGAATGACAATTATAACAAATTATAATTATAATGAGTAATTAATCAGTATGAATTTGATAGGTGATAGCATGTTTTATTAAATTGTTTAACTAGTAAAAGCCTCTTTGTCTTTGGGTTTGAGAATTGGGAGGAGCGAGTATATCCTACATTTCTTATGCTTTCATTTTTTATTTTAGAAAAATGATAGAAATTTTACCTTTAAGTTCTCTTATTATTATTATTATTATCCCATATTAGATTTATAAATTTCTAAAATCCCTCATTTTCATGCATCAAATTAATGTATTTCGCGCATCAGATTAGTATCATGTATAAAATGTACATTAGATTACTGTATCATGTATAAAATGTTATGTATCTTATTTAAAGATTAATGTATCTCATGTATCAGATTAATATATCAACACTTTATTTTTGTATCGATTTGAAGGATTTTTTAAAGAAAAAGTTACTTGGATAGATATCTTTTATTAAATAATTATTGATTTAGCAATATTTTTAATTTATTATCATTTATAGCAATACTATATTAAATTTGCAATATGTATTAAAAGTGAATTAAATATGCAATAATATGTATTATAACTATTTTATAAAATATATTATGCATGTTTGGTAAGAAGATACATTAAATTACAAGTGTATTAAAATATGAGATAAATGTTTATCCATCAATAAAACTTATATTACATGTGAATAATAAATTATTTTTTGTAATATGAATTCAAAGTGTATTATAAATGTATTAAATGTTATAGAATGGAAAAAATATATTATTATTGCTATAATAGCAATAACATATTTTTTATTTGTAGTATATTTTTGTAAGTTTTTATTTTTTAAATTAAAAACTTATAATGGACAATGATAATTTTACCATAAATGAGATTTACCCTTTTTTATTTTTATTTTCATGTTAACATATTGATAATTTAATTGAACTTAACATAATTATTATGTGATTAAAGTGAGTTTTATCAAATTTGAATCGAGCTAAATTTCGACCAAAAATCAGTTCGAGCGGTGAGGAGTTGCACGCGCAACTCTCTTTCGTTTCGTTTTATCAGTTTTCTGTTCAAAAGATTAAAATCAGAACCCTAAAAAATAGCAAAAAAATGTCGAATGCAGAGGAAAAAGTGGAGGCATCTTCTACTGCACCACCACCGCCATCGCCGCCGTGGGTTGAGCTTCCGGCGGAAATCACGATAGACATTCTCCAACGGCTAGGGACGATAGAGATATTGGAGAGTGCGCAGAGGGTTTGTAGTACGTGGTGGAAAGTGTGCCATGACCCCGCTATGTGGCGTGTTATTGACTTGAAACGTGTCGTTTGTAGATCCAAATTGGCCTATGTGTTGGAGAAGATATGCCGTCTTGCTGTGCGTCGTAGCCAAGGCCAGACTTTCAAAATTAGCATAGACAATTTTGGTAATGAACGCTTGCTCAGCTACATTGCTTCGAGGTACTGATCACTCTTTCTCAGATTTGATCCAATTGCTTGTCCTCTAACATAAAGTCAAAACCTTTTGTTGAGAGGAATTGCTTCATATTGAGCTCGCTATTGGGATGCATTTGAGTTGTTGAACTAGTCCAGATAGTGTTATATATAAACAACTCCTGAATTTGATGTAAAAAAGAATCTACATATTTGAAGCTAGGCTAAGCTACTGTAGGGAGAAATTTAGAGAACCATCGGCGGGATTAGGAGTGCCAGGGTTAAGGAATTTGATTTATGCAGGGGATTGCAATTTCACATAGTTTTGAGAGTTGGATGAGAAATGAAAGAGAAGCTCTAGCATTAAAGAACCCCAGGTTATTGAATACTGATATTGTTCAATTGCAGCAAAATGAAATGCTTAGAAATAGATAAAGTATTATGATGCATAAACTTACATAATAAAATGCAATTGCTACGTTTATACTCACAAACAGTGTAAGTGCCAAACAAATTGTAAGAGAGTGAGTGAACTATGTTTATCTTTATCTTTGCATAATTTCGTTCCGGTAAAATGGTTAGCATTTGGTAGAAATCTGATTATCCTTTTAATACTATTGGCGATACATAGTCTGCTCGATTGTGCACACTTTGAAGTCCAGGATGACCATTTAGCCATATAAAGACACCAGACATATTATGCGTTATGCTATTTTCTGTTTATCCTCCTACATATTATGCGCTATACTATTATCTGTTTATCCTCCTATTATAATATCTTTATACTGCTATAACTTATTGGGAAGGGCATTGGTTTCTTTGCTCATTAATGTGCTAACTAATCAGAATTTTCACATTATGTATTGTGTTTATTCTTTTGGGTGATGCTATGCCACAGATCTTGTTATATCCAATGGGATAGTAATGGGGAGTCTTCTTTTTTGTTTTGCTACTGTGAAGGAGAATCAAGAAATAATGATTTAGCATTTTCATTTTAGGAAGTAAAGTAGGAATGGGATAATGCTGTATGAAGTGGAAGCCTGTAACTATGTTAGGAGTTCAGATGAAGTCATAACTTTTGCTTTTAAATACCAATAACTAGAGGAGGATCTACCTTATAGGGTGGGGATGCCACGCGTTGGCTAAAATTCTGAATTTGTAAGTTGATAATATCTGGTATAAGTTTACATACGTGAAGTGGCACCAGCAATACATAAATGATATGTGGGTGGAATGGTTAAGGGTTTAAGATATTTTAGTTTCTATCGTATACGAGTTCAATTTCCCATGGGAACATTTTTTTCATGAGTGTTGTGAGTCTCTGTGTTTTCTTCTTCTTACTTGTGTTCTTTTATTTCTGCATTGAGTGCTTAAAGCCCTCAACTCTCCTTTTCTCCTTTTGTTCCTTTTTTTCCTTTTATTAGCTAAATATATCTCTCCCCCCCCCCCCCCCCATCCATTCAAAATTCGCTTACGTCAATGTTCATTTTGTTTCTGCCATTATACCTTGCTTCATTAACACTTTTTCCGGTGAGTATAATTCTAGCAGTATCTTTTGTTGGCTTTACAAGACAATTTTGAGTTGATCACAGTTGGTATTTTGTATGTTAAGTTGTTGAGTTGATTTTCTTAGATTCAAAATTTTAAACTTTTCCTTGCAAAGAATTACCAAAATATTTGACAATTAAGATGGAAAATTAAACTGGAGAACGTTGAAGGAAGTTAATCAAGTCAAAGAAAAGAATTATTAGTAACTATCTTACTTTTTAAGCAATTTTTTAATTGAAGATGCTTTTTCGTGATTTTTTCTTGTGGAATTTTTTTCTAGAATAAAATTTAAATTAAACGTGAAATTCTCAAATTTGGGCCCATGTTCTACTCCGTTGAGGTGTTATTGCTGTCCTTTTCCTTATAGTCTTTCTTGTAATTGCTCATTTCTTTTTGTTGCCACCTCTGAGATAGGAGTTCTCTTAAATTAATCAATTTGCTTTTCTTTTTAACAGATCAAGCCAGCTCAGGCATCTCCGACTTGTTAAGTGTTATAATCGGTTATCTGGGGGTTTGGCTTCAGCTGCGAAGAACTTCCCATTTTTGGAGGAGTTGCATATTTACTTCACCTCTATTACTAAAGATGATATAGAAATTGTTGGCCGCTCTTGCCCTTTGCTCAAGTCTTTTGTATTGCATGCCAGTCCATTTGATAAAGTTAGAACACCACCATCACAAGACAATGATAAAGCTGTAGCCATTGCCAGATGTATGCGTGGATTGCGGCATCTTGCCCTTATTGAAAATAACTTGACAAATGAAGGACTTCAGGCCATTCTTGATGGCTGTCCACACCTTGAATCACTTGACTTGCGCTGCTGCTGTTGTATCGATCTTGAAGGGGATTTAGGAAGAAGGTGTAGCCAACAGATTGTAGATCTAAAGAAGCCTCGTGACTCTACTTGCGATTATGAATTTGATTGTAAAATTAGGCATTATCGGTCTTTTGAGGATTACTGCCGATCTAGGTTCTCCAACTACAATTCTTTCATCGTCGGGGACATTCATGAGTATGATTATTATTTTTGACTCCATGTAGCAGCAAGTACGTCGATGAAGCTGGGATCTTTTATTGTTTTCATGTTCAAAATGAAACTTCGCTGAGGGCAAGAACCCAAATTATCAGTGGCATCACTTAGACCATGAAACTGTCATATTAAGCACTGCCCCAGCATCAACTGGTACAAGGAGGAGGCACGATAGCGAAGTGTAAGGTCCTCTCAAGCAGTGAGAGGAGCCAGGGTTGAAGAATGCGTATTTATCGGCAGAGTGGGGTTCGTTTAGCAAGCAATCTTGTTGCTTGAAAGCACACACAACACTCAATAGGAATTTGAGTGTGAAAGCAGTCTGCTCATGCCCAGCGGACCAATTTACGATGTCTTTGTCGCTGATGTTCGTTAAGCAGGCCACATGGATTGGTTAGGGTTTCTTTTCGGCTAATAAATCCTTGATCCTAAAGCCTTTGAAGTATCTTTTTGATAGGTGCCTCTATTTGTATGGGAAATTTGTTGCTGAAACATCTCCCCTAGCTTCCCCTCCTTCCCCTGCTGCCTTTCGATCCGCAGGAGAATACATTTACGATGTCCCTGTCACTGATGTTTTTCAAGCAGGCCACATGGATGGACCCCCAGGATCGTCTTTGGCCAATGTGAACTCTCTGAAGGAAGGGTATGGAGTTGATCCTCGCACTGATCTCTAAGCGCTAACTGACCCTTCTCCGGTTTCTTGAAACGGGGAGGAACTTCCTGATGAAACTATTTCCGAGTTTTGGATGCTTGCTAAATTTGCTTCTGATCTCGATAAAGCTTACTCAGAATCATCTCAACCCCGAAGCATTTGAAGTATCTTTTGGTAGGTCCCTTTATTTGTATGTGTAATTTGCTTCTGATAAATCTTGCTTAGTGGGAGAGAAAAAGAAGTAATAACTGCTGTCAGTATAATTTACTATTGTCAGTTGAAGGTATATACTACTATGGTTTGTTTTTGTCAGCTGAAGTGTTTGCTTCAAGAACACATTTCTGTGCTTAAAGAAATAACATTTTGTTAAGTTATTCCATGTCTGTTTGTGAAAACTAAGATTGAAATCCTAGCCTAGTGGAAATATTAAAAGAAATTGAATGAAGAAATAAAAACAAAAATCAATTGTACCAGAAAGTGAACGTCAAGAACACAGATGTTTATATCATTATATATTAGTTAGATTTGGTGTTTCTTTAATGCAGAAGAGAAGAGGAACTAAGTAAGCACTGATAAGTTGCAACAAAGACAGAATGCTTATATAAATCCTTATATATAGTATAAGATGCACTAATTAGTTGAAAGTAGAAACATACAAGGAAATCATCCAATCCTGAGGTTGTGAGGACAACTCACCAAGAAAGTGAAAAGATAGGAGCCAAAGAAACAGGGAAATCATTAATCCGAGTAGAACGTTCTCCCATGAATCCCTTCGAGGATAACAAGATGATATTTTTGATCATAAAAAATATCATTACAAAGCTCACAAAGGATGCTTCATATAAAATAAGATAATGTTTTTAATATCTTCCAACATAAGCTAGAAACCAGAGTCCTTAGCATAAAAAGGGGATAAAAATACTTAAAGAGGAGAAGATCTACTGCTTCCCAAAGAAAACAAGCTTTCATGGTAAACTCCAAAATCATCTAGTGTTGGAATATTTTTCACTCTTCTAAAGTTGTTTCTTTTGAAGTTGTAGAAGACGACCTCATCCCCAAATATCAAAATTATTTCTTCATTCCATGAACCAAAGGTAGACATACGTTTCCCACACCTAAAGTTCACCAAATCGATGCTATACTCCTTCACCCAAATACAATTGATTTTATCCTTTAGTATCCACAGGTCTAGAATAAAATTCTCGTAAAAATGATCTTGGTCTGCGAGGCAAAACATCCCTTTCAGATCCAACATTTTCAGGCTAGAAAAAGTCTTAAATGATGATGGATGAGATATAGTAAGGAACTTGTCATTTTCAAAGTCAATCGAAAAAATTCTACCAGGTTTGGCATCAACATATAGTCCAGCCAACCAATACGCACATTCATTGACAAACAACATTGTCAAGTTCGTATGATATGAATAAGGAAACTCAAAAATTTCTTTCCATTGACCATTACCAACATCATTTATCGTAAGTACCTCACATCTTAGTTGTGGAAAGTGAGGATTCCTATAGAAAAAATGAACCACTTTGTATTCCTTCTTTGAATGTAGATATCCAAACCCCAAATCTTTACTTTGACAATGTAAAGGGACACGAGTAGGTGTACATTTTGGCAATTCACGCAGTTGTTGCATGGCAGGATTACACAATAAAACACGACAATCTCCTGTTGAAATACAAACCAACCCATAGCAGATTAGAATCTGACAACACCAATAGAGTTCAGGGAATGTGTCATTGTATAATTCATTTCTTTCTCCATACTCTACTTCGGTGTGTACTGAAACAAATCGTACTATACTCCTTTCCTTTAATAAACTTCTTTTTACAATAAGAAGTTGGGGAGCATTTTCATTGATTGTTTGAGGTGGTGAGAATAGAAGGAAGGATTAATAATAAGGTCATTCCATGGCTTGGATACACACCTTAACATGGATAATGTCTTCACAGGACATCTAACAAAAATAGAGATGATCTCATCATCAGTCAACCTATCAAACTCATTATTTGCAATGTTCCCATTGCAACTTATTGATGTTGTCATCTTCTATTTTTAGGCTGCATTTTCGCAAAAAGAAGAAGTTATAGCCACTAGAGAAAATATTTGCATCACAACTTATGTTTCATACAAAATGAGATTTGTAATATTTTTGTATAAACAAATTACTCTTTTCAATAATATTCAAGGCGTACAAGATCATTTCTTTATGTGAGTGTATATGTGGACAACTAAGGTTGAGTACATATGAATTTGATAATAACAAGTCTAATTTCACAAGTGAGATTTAGAGAGGGAAGAATATCACTACAACAATTTTGGATGTTATCAATTTTGGATGTTATCAATTTACTTTTTTGTTGTAGTGATATTCTTCCTCTCTAAATCTCACTTGTGAAATTAGACTTGTTATTGTTAAATTCATATGTACTCAACCTTAGTTGTCCACATCTACACTCACAGAAAGAAATGATCTTGTACGCCTTGAATATTATTGAAAAGAGTAATTTGTTTATACAAAAATATTACAAATCTCATTTTGTATGAAACATAAGTTGTGATGCAAATATTTTCTCTAGTGGCTATAACTTCTTCTTCTTCTTTTTGCGAAAATGCAGCCTAAAAATAGAAGATGACAACATCAATAAAATGCAATGAGAACATTGCAAATAATGAGTTTGATAGGTTGACTGATGATGAGATCATCTCTATTTTTGTTAGATGTCCTGTGAAGACATTATCCATGTTAAGGTGTGTATCCAAGCCATGGAATGACCTTATTATTAATCCTTCCTTCTATTCTCACCACCTCAAACAATCAACGGAAAATGCTCCCCAACTTCTTATTGTGGATAGCAGTTTATTAAAGGAAAGGAGTATAGTACGATTTGTTTCAGTACACACTGAAGTAGAGGATGGAGAAAGAAATGAATTATATAATGACACATTCCCTAAGCTCTATTGGTGCTGCCAGATTCTGATCTGCTATGGGTTGGTTTGCATTTTAACAGGAGATTGTCGTGTTTTTTTGTGTAATCCTGCCATGCAACAACTGCGTGAATTGCCAAAATGTACACCTACTCGTGTCCCTTTACATTGTCAAAGTGGAGATTTGGGGTTTGGATATCTACATTCAAATAAGGAATACAAAGTGGTTCATTTTTTCTATAGGAATCCTCACTTTCCACAACTAAGATGTGAGGTACTTACGATAAATGATATTGGTAATGGTAGATGGAAAGAAATTATTGAGTTTCCTTATTCATATCATGCGAACTTGAGAGTGTTGTTTGTCAATGAATGTGCGTATTGGTTGGCTGGACTATGTCTTGATGCCAAACCTGGTAGAATTTTTTCGATTGACTTTGAAAATGACAAATTCCTTACTATATCTCATCCATCATCTCTTAAGACTATTTCTAGCCTGAAAATGTTGGATCTGAAAGGGATGTTTTGCCTCGCAAACCAAGATCATTTGTACGAGAATTTTATTCTAGACTTGCGGATACTAAAGGATAAAATCAATTGTATTTGGGTGAAGGAGTATAGCATCGATTTGGTCTAACTTTAGGTGTGGAAAACATATGTCTACCTTCGGGACATGGAATGAAGAAATAATTTTGATATTTGGGGATGTGGTCGTCTTCTACAACTTGAAAAGAAACAACTTTAGAAGAGTGAAAAATATTCCGACACGAGATGATTTTGGAGTTTACCATGAAAGCTTGTTTTCTTTGGGAAGCAATAGATCTTCTCCTCTTTAAGTATTTTTTTCCCCTTTTATGCTAAGGACTCTGGTTTCTAGCTTGTGTTGGAAGATGTTAAAAACATTATCTTAGTTTATATGAAGCATCCTTGGTGAGCTTTGTAATGATATTTTTGATGATCATCTTGTTACCCTCGAAGGGATCATGGGAGAACGTTCTACTCGGATCAAGATTTTTGCCTCGTATCTTTTCACTTTCTTGGTGAGTTGTCCTCACAACCTCAGGACTGAATGATTTCCTTGTATGTTTATATTTTCAATTAATTTCTATTTTCAAATTGAGCACACATTCCAGTTGGTCCTAAACAGAGACGAAAACAGGGGCAGCATTTGCACATATAACGCAAAAACAGAGCAGTACTCGTCTGAAAATTTCTAAAACAATTGTGTCAAATAAGTTGTTAAATACTCTCTCTTTATAAAAGAATCACTTTATTTCCTTTTTAGTCTGTTTAAAAAAGAATGACTTCTTTCCTTTGTTGGCAACACTTTAACTTTCCACATGACATACTTAAGACGACAACATAATTAGAATTGACAAGTCGGAGATGTCTGAGCTGACTTGATCTGTTGGAAAGATTAACAAATTGATTACATTATGAGAATCCTATATAAGAGGTCAACAACTAAAACATTAGACTTGAACATGAAAGAATACCTCTCAGCAATGTAGTTAAAGAATGAAGTCTATATCACATTGTGAATTAAGAATATTGATTAACAAAATGAAGAAATGTGAATGTTTATTTTCCTAATCTTCTTTTCCTTTACACCTCTTCATTGCCTTCATGCTTTTACATTGTCTTTTTTTAATTGCAACAATAAATTAAAAATATGAAAAGCAAAACTCAAATAAAGAATAAAAAAGATAAATAGATTTATTGGCTGTAGAAGAGTGCACATCTCATGGTCTATGCCTAACTTCAATTATTAAATGTAGATTTATTATAACTTAAATTATTAAATAGATTTATTGGCTGTAGAAATCATTATTCCTCTACAAACACTTTCCATTGTGAGCAACAGTTTTCTCCAAGAAGATCACCTAAGCCCTGGACTAATTGCACCTACTTAACCTAATTGTCATTGTCAAACTTACACTATGAAATTGAATATCTCATTATTTCTTTAAGTATTTGAAATTGTTGATTCTTGATTCGTATTGAAGTATTCTAATAGAATACACAAAGTCTTTAAAAAGGTGGAAATCACAATAAATCAAGAAAAAGAAAAAAAAATGATAGAATAAACAACATGTTAACAAGAAAAAGAAGTTACAAATACACCTTTAAATCATGGCTTCCTTGGAAAAATTAACACATCATTTTCCTCCATTCTTGTCATAAAGAAAATCCAAACTTCTACAACTCAAAAGAAAAACTGTAAAATAAAAAGAATAAACTTGTAAATGAGTTTTTGTAAATAAGAAGCCACAAAAATTATGAGAATTTTATGAAAAATATAACCGATTCGAAATTATAATGATTAATTAATAATATAATTAATAAGAGATAAATGTGATTGAAAGAAATGTCTCAAACATGTCACGTGCAAAGCTAAAATTAAAATATTGTAAAAAATCAATTCTTTTTTTAAACAGACTAAAAAGAAAAAAGAAAGTCATTATTTTTTAAACAGGATAGGATACTAGTGTTTTTGCTATTGGACCATGATCTTTTATCTTTAGGGCTCGACGTGTTTGACCATGTGATAAAAATCATGATATGAAATTATGAGATAATGTTAAAGGTTTCTTTGGATATGCAATTTAGAATTTTTATATTGTTTTTTTTCATTAACATGAGAACCTTATAAGATATAAATGTTGAAGAAGAAGGAAGTTGTCGATTGGAACAGGTTCAACGCAACTGATTGATGTGTTTGCGGCAAGTGTTGATAAAGAAGGACGCTGAGGGTTAGAACAGGTCCAAGGAAGCTGACTGACGAGTTTACATCACTACTGAAGAATTGGAGTCACACTACGATTAGACTACCTATGTTAATTAGGATTATATTTCGTCTAAAATTATAGTATGATTAGGATTATATTACGACTAGAATTACTATTACAATTATAGTACAATTAGTATTTATATTATTTATAATTGTAATATTAGTATTATAATAATAATGTGTATTATAGTAGGACTCTAAGTATAATTAACTTAACACTTTACAATTCTCTCCTATATAAAGAGTATGTACTTAACATTATTATTCATCAATACTATCAATTGATCAATACGTCAATACTATCAATTGATAAATACAATCCTTGATTTCTCATATCCTAGATGTGATATTTCTACAATAAAATTATCAAAATTGTCTCAATGATTTGTACAATCGTACCAAATAAACAAAGTTTATAAAATCACATAATATATTATCACAAATTTATTCTAAAATTGTCCCAGTTGCTTAATCACTCCCCTTTTGAACATCAATTTGAATCTTTCATATACTCTTTGTTCATAATTACCACATTTGTTTTTTAGTTGTTGCTAATTACTTGATTATATTTTCTTTTTTAGTTGTCCATAATCACTTGTTCATATTTTCTTTAGTTGTCCATGATTAGTTATCCATTCTGATAAATCAAGAAAGAATAAAAATTACTTATTATACCCTCAATGAATTGTTTTGAAAATGATAGAACTTTTTAAAAATTTTAAGTATTTATTCACCTACTTCATACTTAATATGGCTAAAATATTACTCCCTTTGTTCGGTGTTGCTTGTCATGATTTTTATTTTTAGAGTCAAACTATAAAAACTTTGACTAACATTTTAAGATGCATTTTTTATCATATTAATGTACAAAAAATGTAATTTATAGTACTTTTCATATAGTTTTAGAATATCTAGTTTTTTGTTTAGAATATCGAATTAATGTGATCTAATTTACTTTTGAAAATTAGTCAAATTGACTTTCGATAAGCGCAACATGACACACATTTATGGAAGGAGGGAATAGCTTACTATCAATTTTTGTTTTCTTAATAGGCATATCAATTAAAAAATGAACAAATAATTATGGACGGGAGAGTAATATTTTGGTTTTCTCAAATTATCTTTCATTTCCCTGTCAAAATGACAAAACTCACCGTCTCAAAATATCTAGTAAATCAAATAAAGGTTTATTAAATCAGATTCATTTTCATCGTCCCTTATTAATAATGTTTATACTATTCATTAATTATTATTAGAGATAATGTATTACTCTCTGTCTCTAATTAATTGTTCATTTCTCTTTTTTAGTTATCTCTAATTACTTGTCTATTTTGAAAATTAAAAAAATATCATTTTTTCAGTTTTACATATTACATTCTCAATTAATTATTTTGAAAAAAGATAACAATTTTGAAAATTTTAAATTCTTAATGTATCAACTTCATAATTAATAGAGATAAAATGATAAATTTACTATATCAATAATTATTTTCTTATAGTTATTTTAATTCAAAAATAAAAAAAGTAATTAGAAACAAAGAGAAAGAGAGTATATTTTAGTAACAATGACATGACTTGTTATATTTTTTTGTATTTTCCTTGAGCACAACATGTAATTATTGTATTTTATTCAACACACCACGCATGTCATAGGACACACTATTCCACCACGTACTACATACCCTCTGTACACTCTCCAATATCTCTTTGAGACAGATATTTTATTATAAGTAATAGAAAGCAAGTAAATTATAACGATCGGGTTTCGTTGTTATAGAAAATTGATAGGGAAGAATTTATGGGTTGGAAATTTTTTGGTAGTAACTTAAAATTTCTCACTAATTTAGATTTGGACAAAATTGAAGTCATTAAAGTGTAGGAAAATCTGGTAGCAATCGGGTGATTTATTTATGATTTTGGTTGCAGGAGTAGTTAGATAACTCGTTAAAGAACCTGCACGACTTTACAAAATTGAATTTGACCGAGTAGAACTTACGCAATTGATCTTACCGTAAAGGATATTTTCTGAGCGTCAGGGGTTAGGGGTGTGTAGTGAAATGGTGATTTCGGAACCGTTGAAATAGCTCATTGGTTCAAGAATGACACCTTGGCGGGTGTTTTTGCCATTTTGGCTATGCCGCTGTGGTGGGATGGTGGTCGTTGTAGCGGACCAGACATGACTTAATGTCGATAATAAATTCCTAACCGACCTTATTCAACACTTTTTAATTTTTAAAGCTAAGGAACGTACCCAAACAACTTCTACTAGTTTTTCACCATTCTTGAGGCTAGAGATAAGTTTTTAACTCTCCGAATTCATTTTCGATCCATAGAACGTAATGGAATGGATTGATATTGGTGGGGAAAGATTTTGTTATAGATTCTATTCTGGAAACAACCTTAATTGGATAATTGAGATCATTGATTTGATCTAGGGTCCATAGTATTCTTAGTAATCCGGATAATTAGTGATTTTTTTTATTGATTCTCGTATTATATTGATTGTTTGTAGACCAAAAACAAGCAGAACGAATCCGGAAAGGAAAGAATCAAGTTTCTTAGGATTTCAAGCTTGTTTCGAGGTAGGTGATGATTGTGATTCTATGATTGTGTGATGTATTCTTGTTTATGCTTCATTGTAATGAATGTAGGAATGTGTGAATGTTGCAATTTTGATACACACTTGTTGTCAATTAGATAGATGAATAATTATATGTCATGAATCACTCTTTGATTGTATGACTTGAGAGTATACTTGTATTGTGATTGTGTTGTTATTGTGGTGTGTTGATGGAGTAGATTGTCACGTTCTGACATAAAAATAGGATTGAATTTCTCCATTTCGACATAATTATGGAATCGAATCCGATATTTCGATGCACTAACAATTTGAGTTTGAGTTTCACGAGAGGACGAAACTACTTCTGATAAATGTATATTCTTAAAGCATATGATAATCAATGGTTTATAGATTGAATATATTGCATGGTTATATTGCTGTAGATGATTGTGTGCCTTTGCATCACCTCATTGGGAACAATATGACAACTGACAGGCAAATGTGCGAAGAACATTTTAGGTTTGACCAAGTCTTGAGCAATAAACTTTCTTGATAGATTAACAATGTGAATAGGGCGGACCTACGTGCAGCTCAGGACGTTTATTCAAACTCTTTCATCGAAAAATTACACCATACACATAAGATAAAGTTTTAGCTTTAAGCGTGTAAATATAAAAATAATTCGTTTTACTAATTAAACTTGAGTCTTGTTCATTGGTTAGGATGTTCATTTTTAACCTAAATTTCAAAATGAAGATATTTTTATTTTGTTCCAAACGTGTTGCAGAATCATCTAAGGTATCAAGTTTGATTCTCACTAGTACAATTTTTTTCAAACTTTTTATTTTTGCTTTTAAAAGGCTCAAGTTTTAGACTTAGAATACCCAATAAAAAATGTATTATGTTGTTTTTTTATTATTTTACCTTTTATATTATTTCTTTTTTTCAATGTCTTTATTTAAATTTATTAGCCACATTTTTTTTTATATTTTCGCCTTTTATTCTTCTTATTTATATTACTCGTTTTATTTTTACATATCTATATTCTCATGTACAACTCAAAGAAACTCTATAAGAAAACGATGATTTGTTATAAAATTTAAAACTGAATTAGAATATATTATATGAAATAACATAAATTTAGATTAATTGAAGGGAAAATTTTAGAAGTACTGAATATGCACTATAAAAGATGTGAAGTAAATTTAGATTATATTATATAAGATAACATAAATTTAGATTAATCATTAAGAGTCATGAGGATATTTCTGAATATGCACTATATCAATCACTCGATCTTTTCAGTTTTCTAAAGAGTCTTGATGATTTTTAAAGTAACATATGATTGAACGGGAACTAAATCAAAATTCAAAAAAAAAAGTTCAAAAAAGTAGAATACTACAAATTAAAAGAAGACACTAATTTTTTTTTAACAAAGCTCGATAGAGCATGGTAAAAGTAGAAAGAACCTAAACACAACATGACAATATAAGTTGAATTTAGCATATTAAAATTAATAGTTTCCTCTCGTCTCTCTATATTTTTTATCTTGTAATTTTTACGTGTTTACGTCTTTATAATTCGAACCCCTCAACAAAAATCGTAAATCCGCCATTAGATGTGAAGTATCCTCATGACTCTTAATGATTAGATTCTGGAAACTGTGCATCTCCATCGCCGGGGACTCCATAAACTTCTAGTTCGGCTTGATATCGAGTGGCTGCCCTGTTTCAAGGCAGAGGAAAATCACCCTGTTACTCTTCTCCAGCTTTGTGTAGGACGGTGTTGGTGTTACTATAGAGGTGCTTGGGAAAGTAATGGAGAAGCCATTGAATGTTATACTGTGTAAATGGGATGCAGAGGAATTGACAAATTGAATATGCTGCTATTGACGCTTTTATGTCGTTTGAGATTGCCAAGGAATTTGTTTAATTTAGTGCGGAAGAGAGAAAGAGAGAGCATCACACGCACTTACAACTTTTCAGTGACCTATCAACAAATTTTCTTGATGCTCGTCCTCTTCTTGACCTGCGAACATGTTAGGGCTCGACCAAGTCTTGAGCAACAGACTTTCTCGACAGATTAAAGATGTGAAGTATCCTTTAAGTTATTCTCTTAGCCACGGGAGATACACTAGATGAATAACATGTCTGATGATTACTTTTGCTTTTTAATAGATCTGGTAGTTATATTTTTAGTCTTTGCTGATTATATTAACCAATGTTACTGTAAAAGAATCACTGGAAAAATGTTAAAGTCTTCCTAATTCAGAAAAATCTGTCACACAAAATATCAATTTAGTTAAGTCCTTTAACTTTGAATATCAAAATGTTGCTAAATTGAACAAACGTTTACTTCAAATCAAAAAGATCTAAAGTCTCATAAAATGTAAAGAGACTGTTAACCACCAAAAAGAGCATATAAAACCTCAGTATGACCCAAAAAATTGGAGAAGCTCTTTAGAGATGAATGGAGGATGTAACACACATTTATGTATACTGAACTTTTTTTTATTTTTCTACATAATTGCAAATAATGACAGATTGGGGCAATATTATTAAAAGCGTTCGTACCTGATTAAAAATATCTTGGAAATGAATGTTGAGCTCTGGAGTCAAGTCAGCAATGGTTTGGCCATGACATCAAAGTAATGTTAATACGGAATATCAAAGTAATCATCATCATCACTGGACTCATGATAGTTCCTGTAGCCGGTGAATGTATCAGAATCAAGACAACTATACATCATCCTAGATTTGTAGTTATCATAAGAGGATAAGTAATGTGAAACTTCAGAATCAAATTCATAATCATGAGGATACTTTAGATTTGCAATCTGTTCTCTGCATCTTCTTCCTATATCCCCTACAAGATCAATATTATTATAGCGGCACAAGTCAAGTGATACAAGGTGTAGACAGCCATCAAGAATAGCTTCAAGTCCTACACTTGTCAAGGGATTCAAAATTAGTGCAAGGCACCGTAATTCAGGCATACTTGTAGCAATAGCTAAGGCTTGACCATCATCTGGAAGTCGTGAATATCCAAAGTTAAAACGTACACGGGCATTCAATGTAAATGACTTAAGTAGAGGGCAATAACGACCAACACTTTCTATATCTTCTTCAGTAATTAAGGTCAAGTGGATGCGCAACTCCTCAAACAACGGCAAGTTCTTAGCGGCTGCCGACAAACTTCCAGCAACGCTATTACATTTGAGAAGACGGAGACATTTTGAGAACTCCTATGTAATTGAGTAATTACAAGGAAAATATTTGATTTAAACATGAAAGAAAATTACCTCTCAGCAATGTAATAGAGCAAGTCTTTGTTATCAAACTTGTGGATGCTAATTTTGAGTAACTGGCCCTGGCTACGATCCACCGCAATCCGACATATTTTCTTCAGCACACAATGCTTGACACAGGGAGGGTCATATTTCAAGTCAATAACACGCCACATAGCGGGATCATGGCAAACCTTCCACCAAGTACTACAAACCCTCTGCGCACTCTTCACTATCTCTATCGTTCCCAGACGCTACAGAATGTCCATTGTGATTTCCACCGGAAGCTCAGCCCACGGCGCCGATTGCAGCACTGGTTCAATTGAGGATGCTTTATGAACAATCGGCATTTTGCTATACAACTAAAAAAAATTCTTTGATTTGTTTAGGTTTTTACCAGAAGTGAAAGAAGCGTCACAAAAAATCTTCAAATTCCATCTAAGTTTTTTTATATAGGAATTATGTGAGTTTTTAGCCAAAATTGTCCTTAAATTTATTCCACATTTAAATTACATCCTTAAATTATTATTCTTAACAGAAAACATCTCTCAAGTATTTACAAATGAACAATTTTCATCCTTCTATTTGAATTTATTAGAAAATCAACACATCTCACAAAAATCAAGTCATCTCTTCATAATTATTATTTTTTGAAATGTCAAAACTACTATTTTGAACTGTTTTGGTAATTGAAACATTTAATTTCACAATTTTTCTTTTATTTTTCATGTTATTTGATATTAAAAATATTATCAGTTTTTTCTTCTCAATTGAATATGCTAGAAGCGACGTTATTGGTGAATTACACTTCTAATAATGTAGAATGAAACTTAAATGCGACACACGATCTGATCACCTCAATATTATAGTTAAGGAATATCTATGAGATTTTGGTCATAGTCTAGGGGATACTGGTGCATTTTCCCTTAAGAAAACAATGATTGACATAGTGAGTATATCACTCATCCTTATTAATTATGAAGCGAATGAATTAAAAACTTAAGAGTTTCAAGAAGTTCTATATTTTTCAAAATAATCAAATGAGGATAGAATAGGTAAAAAGAAATTGTCCTCTCTTGATTTGTCAAAATAAATTAGTAATCAAGGACAACTAAAAAAAGTGAACGAGTGATTAGAAATAGAGGAGTAGTGCACCCGTATTATTGGACTGAGAAAGTAATTTGTTGATTCACTGTCTCTAGGAAAAATTATCATTAATTTATTTTTTCTCGAGAAATGTATCGCAATATTCACTAAACACGTAAAAATAGATAAGAGTCGAGTATACCTTCATGGAAAAGACTATTTTATTATTGTTAATAATATTTTTACTTCGCACTTGCATTAAAAAATGATGTAACTTTACATTTATACCCTTATTAATTTTTTTTAGAACTAACGTTTTCAATCAATGAATATGAATTAATTTAACCAACAAACATGAATCATTTACCTAACTTTTCTAAATTGGTCAAATGTATGTTTTCAATGCTAATAACACACAAGGATAAAAAAGGACTATATGCTAATTTATGCATTGATTTTATGAAATGAAAAGTATTATGAAGTAACTATATATAGAAAAGGATGGATTATAAAATGGAACTGAGGGAGTATTTTGTTTTAATTCCCCTAGAAAAGACTATTAACACTCTCTCTGTCCTTAATTACTTGTTCACTTTTCTTGATGAAATATAAAATGGAACAGAGGGAGTATTTTTTTTTAATTCCCCTAGAAAAGACTATTAACACTCTCTATGTCCTTAATGACTTGTTCACTTTTCTTTTTATATTTGTATTTATATACTTGTCCATTGTAACAAATCAAGAAATAACAAAATAATTTTACCTGTCACACCCTGAATTAATTATTTTGAAAAAAAGTACAATTTATCGACAATCTTAACATTTTAATTCATCCCCTTCTTAATTAATATAGTTAAAATGGTAAACTCACTATATTAATAATGAATTTCTTAATAGATGTGCCCATTCAAAAATGAACAAGTAATTAGGGATTAGGGACAAAGAAAAAGAACTTCATTATTTCTATATGTTTTTCAAATCCATCGTTGGTAGCGAAAGAAGTCAATTAAGGCGTAGCTATTTCATTATTTCAAATATACAGAAAGAACAACAAACCAGAATCAAGAATTGAGTCAAAGCTCACTTGATTGGTAGTTGCTCCCCGTTACTTCTGTAGTTGTTCTCTTGCTTATATCGGTAGACAACGAGACATCCATAAATAGTTCACCGGAGTTTGGCTGAAGTACAACGTGTCCGAATCTTCTAAGAAGCTTCACTTTCCCTTTCTCTTCACGGTGAAAATACTATTTTGTCCTTTCATGGTAGACTGGGTTTACAATAGCAGCCTTTGATAGAATGTATGCCTTCACTTAATAAGTAATGGACCAGGTCCCTTACTTCACTTCAGAAAAAATACCAGAAAGTTAAATGCAGTAAAATCAACACAATGATTTTACGTGGAAACCTCCTTGCTTAAGAGAGTAAAATCACGACCTGTCTCACAGGTTTTTCAATCGTTTTCACTAATCTTCAAAAGCAAAAGCGAAACACGATTACACCAAACGTAAGAAAGAGTTATCAATCTTACCGTTAAGCAATAGTCCTCTATTGGTCAACAAGCCTAAGTAGAAAAACAATCTACCCTCTAAGCTATCCCACCTGCACAACCTAGACTTCTAACACAACACGCCAATTCCTTTATAGAGTTAGGAGTGGTTTACAATTTAAGAACAAGAGAATAAATTCCTAAACAACTAGACGAAAAGCTCCAGATGTTGTTGTTGTCCTTGGAATAATTCTGCCTTTGCTTTGTGTAGCCTTTGCGAGAGTTCTTGAAAAGTTTTTTATCAAGTTGCAAAAACTAATCACAAATGTTTAGGAAAGTGCCTTTTATATGGGCAAGTCACTTTCCTAAACTTCTTTGCCATTGGCCGGAAAGGTCACACTTTTCTGACGCCATCGGGAAGTGTGCACCTACTTTCTGTACCGTCTCCAGCTGGCAGTCGGCTGGCTCATCATCATGAGAGCCTGGTACCTCTACTAGGTCCCTGAGTTTGTTTCATCTGCAATACTTCAAACAAGACACCTGCAATACTCAAGTAGAAAACCCGGTACCTTTATGAGGTCCCTAAGTTTGTCAAATCATCAAAACTACAAATAACATTTTCCCCCTTTTTGATGATGACAAACAATGATATGATCTGAGATCTTCACCAAAATTGTTCCCCCTGACAGTGTATTCCCCCTTACTGTATATTCCCCCTTATTTAGGTACTAACAGATTACTTCCCCCTTATTTAGATACTAACAGTTTACTTCCCCCTTTTGGCATCATAAAAAGGATATGCAGTAAACCATTGAGTCAACATAAATACTGAGCAAGATCAGAGCGAATAAGAAATCAAACAGTAGAGGAAGAGCAATCGCAAAAGAACATAGAAAGAACAGCAAAGGAATAAAGTAACCAACATGCCATTATAACATAAATACATTAAAGACAAACTAAAAATCCATCAACACGATGATCAGCCACACAAAAAAATGACACAGGGAAGGATTGATTGACAATTTAGGAAGAGGGGGGAGATTGAGATAGGGACTGGATAACAAGAGTGAGTCGTGCATTGGCAGCATCATTATCCTTGATGGCCTTTTCTTGCAGGGCAGTTATCTTCGCCTTCAACTCATTGTTCTCTTTCTCCAGAGCTTGTACAACTGAAGAACCAGGTCCCTCACTCTGTGCAGTAAGCAGCTCTGCTTTGAGTACATCAATTTCAGCCTCTTTACTACTCAACCGCACAGTGAGTTCTTCAATCTCATGTTTAAGCTGATCTAGGTCCTCAAGAAGTTGAGCCATCTTGATTTTTGGTAAGCCTCTGCCTTCAATACATTCACATTCAAACAAGGTATGCTCAGAGATAGTTTGTTTAACTGTCCCCACCTTTCCAACACCAAGAGGAATCTTAAAGTGCTTGAATACTTCAGTGAGAAAGTATCCATACCCCATTCCATGTACTCCTTTCCTCTCAATAACTGTTTTGTGAATGTGTTAAATCATGAGACTAGGAAGGCTCAGAGCCTCAAAGCTGCAAGCATCTCCATTACGTACAAGTCAGCAGCAGTAGCAAGTGTTTTCTTTTCTGTGCGAGGAAGAACCACCTTGTTGACGAACTCGAAGACCAGCTGATGCTCACTCTTCATAATTTTCTTATAGATCCCAGCAACCTTAGATGTGAGAGTCTTAGAAATCATGGAGGCAAATTCTGAAGAGCAAGTTTTGTTCAGCACGAACCAGGTCCCCTCTGTAGGCACTCTGAGGATTCTTCCCAACACCACCTCATTCAAAGAAATAGCAATATTGTTCACACGTGTGAGGAGACTCCCATCTTCCATGAATTGAACATTGTAATAGAATTCACGAACCTCTTCTTCATGGAGGATCGGGGATTTCTTGTTGAACAGGTGTAGCCAAGATTGGATCTCCACCATGTCATGCAGAGAATCCATGCCCGGAAGAGTAATAATCCCCATATCAAACACTCTTCCAGCGAGAACTGCTTGTTTCCTCAGACTGTCAACTACTTCCTACAAGTTGACATTCTCAACTTTCCTGGATTGAGGACCAGGTCCCTGTGTCCGCTTTCTCTTTTTCTCAGATCTCTTCCCTTTTGACTGTGACTTTTCAACCTTCTTTGTAACCCTTTCCCTTTTTTTTTCTGACTTCTTCTTGTTATTTTTCTTTTCAACCTCTTCTCCAGACAACTCAACCAATTTTTCTTTAGGTATCCTAAAATTTGATACCTTGAAGGTTCGTGCACTTCTGATTGTAGCAGCAGAGCGTGCGCTTGCCTTCAAGGCATCTACCATCAATTTTTGTGCAGCAGACCTTGTATTAGGTCGTCTCTTAGGAGTCTCCTCCACGAACTTTTCTTTCCCTTTTCGACTCTCAACCTTCCATTTTAATGGTACTTCCTCACTTGCAGATTTAGATGAAGAGAAAGAGGAGTACCGCCCCAAATCGGGGGTTTTATCGAAAATGGGTTGAGAAGGCCTGACCTCTTCTCCTTCCAGGACATCAGTGTTTTCTGCTCTGGCCTCTTCTCGCATCATTGCCAGACTTTCAATCACGAGTTCCTCACTCGCTGCCAGAATATTAGACTCGGAAGCCCTATGTTTTGGTAGATCTCCTTCAAACATGTTCTCAGGCAACATGTCTTCACATGGACCAGGTCCAGTGGGCACTGCAGAAGTGTTTAGATCTATGGAGAAGAAAGGGTTATCAAGAGTATTTTGTGGAGGACTGGGTGGGGGAGGAAGTCTGGTTTGAGCAGTTGTTGGAGAATAGAATGTAAGGGGCTCAATTTCACTAAGGGCATCCAAAATTTTCTTAGAAGAAGATGAAGAGGAAGACATGTTTGTGATACTGGAAGGTTTCGTTGAAAAGCAACAAGGGGAAGAAGAGGATAGATTTTGCCTTTGAATTTGATAAGCCTTTTGATAAAAAAAGAGAGATAAAGTTAAGAGACAGATGAGAGTTCCAAAAAGAAAAAGGCCTTTTTAAAAGAAGTGAAAGGGTGCCAGATCCTTGATTAGATGCATCATTTGAGGGAGAAACGATTGGACTGATCGGTCAGAGTAACCGATGACTGACACGTGGCATTTTCAACGTCAAATTTTTAGTTTAAATTTAATGTAAAAATGCTAACCTGGACAGGTACCAGGTACCATGATAGAGTTTAACTTCATTCCTTAATTGTTCTAGTCTCTTCTTTTGCTGAGCAGGTCCCTATTGAGAGTATACCTACGAAAGATACAAAAGTGATCTTGTTCAGATATTTAAAATTCACACAAAGGATACCTGCACTGCAATTCTAACCATCAAAAGAGTTTTACTGTTGGAGGCTAAAAGCATCACTTGGAGATCAACATCCCCAAATTTAATCGATTTCTCTCAAATTGATCCTTGCTCAAAGCCTTGGTAAAGATGTCTGCAATCTGTTCCTCCGTTGGACAGTATGTGAGCACAATATTGCCCTTCTCAACATGATCTCTCAAAAATGATGTCTGACATCAATGTGCTTTGTTCTCTTATGATAAACTGGGTTCTTTCCCATACTCACAGCACTAGTGTTGTCACACATAAGAGGAATTGCTTTGATGTGGATTCCAAAATCTTCTAAGTGTTGCCTGATCCACAGCAATTGAGAACAATAGGCAACAACAGCTACATATTTAGCTTCAGCAGTTGAAAGAGCCACAGAGTTCTGCTTCTTGGTGCCCCAAGAGATAAGTGATGATCCCAGGAAATGAGCCATTCCAGAGCTGCTCTTCCTGTCAACTTGATAACCTGCAAAATCAGCATCTGCAAAACCAACCAGATCAAAAGTATCACCTGCAGGATAAAAGAGAACCAGGTCCCCTGTTTTCTTCAAGTATCTAAGAATACGTTTTGCAGCCTTCAGGTGTGAATCACGAGGACATGCTTGAAACCTGGCACACATTCCAACGCTATACACAACATCAGGCCTGCTAGCAGTCAGATATAGTAAGGAGCCAATGATTCCTCTGTACATTGTCTGATTCACAAGGGGATCAGATTCTTCTACTATCATCTTGGAATTTGTTCCCACAGGAGTGTCAATAGGTTTGGAATCAAACATATTGAATATCTTCAGCAGCTCTTTGATGTACTTCTCTTGGCATATTGAAATTCCATTTGATGATTGCTTGATTTGCAGCCCCAGGAAGAATGTCAACTCACCCATCATACTCATTTCAAACTCCCTTCCCATCAATGATGAGAATTCTTCACAGAGATGTTCTGAAGTAGCTCCAAAAATTATGTCATCCATATAAACTTGAATGATAAGCAATTCTTGTTCTCTTTTTAGTAAGAACAAAGTATTGTCTATCTTGCCTCTTTTGAAACCATTCTCCAGCAGAAACTTTGACAACCTTTCATACCATGCTCTTGGAGCTTGTTTCAGACCATATAGTGCCTTATTCAATCTAAACACATGTTTTGGTAGCTCTGTATGTTCAAAACCAGGAGGTTGCTTGACATACACCTCCTCTTTGAGATCTCCATTCAGAAATGCACTCTTCACATCCATTTGATACAGCTTGAATCCCATAAAAGCAGCAAAAGCTATTAAAATTCTAATAGCTTCCATTCTGGCAACAGGTGCAAAAGTTTCATCATAGTCAATTCTTTCTTCTTGATTGTATCCTTGCACCACCAGCCTGGATTTATTTCTAGTAATAACTCCATTTTCATCAAGTTTGTTTCTGAATACCCACCTGGTTCCTATTATTGTTTTGCCTTCAGGTCGAGGAACCAGGTACCATACCTTTCTTCTTTCAAATTGATGAAGTTCTTCTTGCATAGAATTGATCCAGTCTGCATCACCTAATGCTTCTTTAACATTCTTAGGCTCAATGGATGATATGAATGCTGAGAATGCAACTAGATTTCTTGTTTTTGATCTAGTTTGAATTCCAGAATTCAAGGGAGAAATGAGATTATCAAGAGGATGTGATGAACTATGCTTCCATCCAGACCTTGCAGCAGACTGATTTGGCAGATCATCATGATCTTTTTCATCAGGACTGGCATCATCTTCTGGGGAGTCTGATGTACTCTGGCTGGAGTTTTGAGTAGTACCAGGTTCCCTATCATCCTGTTCAACCTCAGCATCCTCTTCAGGTAGACTGTGATTTTGATCATCACAATCATTTTTCAGTTGTTGATCTGCATCAGTTTCAGCACCTTCAATCTCCTTGGATTTTAGCATTTTGAGCACATCATCATCATCATTTGATCCATTATTCTTCAAGCTTCCATTTTCATCAAAAACAACATGAATGCTTTCTTCAATGCATTGTGTTCGTTTGTTGAATATTCTGTAGTCTTTGCTGGATGAAGAATATCCAACAAATACTCCTTCATCACTTCTGGGATCAAATTTTCCCAGATCATCCTTCCCATTATTCAGCACAAAACATCTGCATCCAAAAGCTCTAAGATAGTTCAGCAATGGCTTCCTGTTGTTGAGCAGTTCGTATGGATTCTTATTCAACACAGCTCTTATTAGACACCTGTTGGTAACATGACATGCTGTGTTAAAAGCTTCAGCCCAGAAACTTTGAGGAAGATTTGATTCAATAATCATAGTTCTGCCAATGTTCACCAAGGTTCTGTTCTTTCTCTCCACTACTCTATTTTGTTGAGGAGTTCTTGGAGCAGAGAAGTTGTGGCTTGTACCATTTTCCATACAAAATCTATCCAGTGTTGAGTTTTCAAACTCTGTCCCATGATCAGATCTAATGCTGCAAACAACTTGATTCAATTTGGTTTGAATCATTTTGAAGAATACCACCAGCTCATCAGCTGTATCTGCCTTTGATCTCAAGAATCTCGTCCAGGTGTATCTTGAATAGTCATCAACAATCACCAAAATGTACTTCTTGCCATTTCTGCTTTGAACCTTCAAGGGTCCACAAAGGTCCATATGAAGCAGCTCTAAGGTTTTTGATGATGTTACCTGATTCTTGGGCTTGAATGATGATCTGATTTGCTTTCCTTTAACACAAGCTTCACATATTTTATTTTCAGCAAACTTCATTTTGGGAAACCCTCGGACCAGGTCCTTTGAGACCAACTTATTCAATAAAGATGAACTCACATGTCCCAGCCTACGATGCCAGAGATTAGCATTTTCATTTTGAGCACTGAGACATGTTAAGTCATCTCCATGAGAGATTTCCAAGTTTGCCACATACATATTTTTACTTCTGTGTGCAGTGAGAATTATCTTGTTTGTAGTTAAACTCACCACAGTGCATTTCTCAGAAGTAAACTTGACCTCATTTCCTTTGTCACAGATTTGTGACACACTTAGCAAGCTGTACTTCAACCCATCCACATGGTAAACATTGTCAATTGAATCTTCAAGAGATCTTCCTACTTTGTCAACTCCCAAAATGTACCCTTCTTGCCATCACCAAATAAGACACCTCCTCCTTGGAGGGTCTTGAGTGAGAGGAAGTTCTTTACATCACCAGTCATATGTTTAGAGCAACCACTATCCATATACCAACATTGACTGCTGCTCCTCTCACTCACCTGCACCAAAAATCACTTGTTAAGCTTGGGAACCCATTTCAGCTTGAGTTCCCAGTAGGCAGACAAAGGAGTGATCAGATTGTACTTGGTCCAATATGGTAGACTTTGAAGCTTTCTAACAAAAGACATAGGAGCAGGAACAAGTTTTTTCTTTGAAAATCTGTGAGTTGAGACAGGCTCTGTAGGACCAGGTCTCTCTTTTGGTACATTTTGTCTTTTAGCATAATTAGAGTATCTTTCACACGAGTTTCTCCAGCTAACACACTCATTCTTCAAATGTCCGTTCTTACCACAATGAAGACACAACAGATTGTCAGACACAAACACATACTTATTGTGAGGATTATAAGGAGGACTTATGTTCATACTTCCTAGTCCTTTCTTATTGAAATTACTCTGATTTGTCACATTAGACAGCAACTTTGAGGATTTGGTCCACTTAAGAGAATTTTCAAGTTCTTCCTTAAGTTTCACAATATCCTGTTCTAATTTGTTACTCTTTTCAAGTGACAGACTAAGATTTTTCTCAGAGTTTTTCAATTTTTCTTGAACTTCAGCTTGCAGACTAATTGACTTTCCATTCAGCTTTTCAGCTTCTTCAGTAATCTGACACAACTGGTTCTTAAGATCAGAGTTATTTAACTCTAGAGACACCATTCTTGACATTGTATCTTCAAATTGACCTTTGTTTTCAATTAAAATTTCAAGTTCAGCATTCATGGTATCTCTTTCAGATGTTAACTCTATCACAGAATCTAGCATGACTTTTTCCAAGGTTCTCAATTTTTTAAGAGAATATTTATCCAAGTCATTTTTCATGTCAAGAAGAGTTACCTGATTGTCCTCTTCTTCATTTTCTGTGTATGCCATGAGAGCAAACATTTTATTAAAGACAGTTTCCTCCTCATGCACAACAACCATAGACACATCTTTTGGCTCATCAGGATCTTCTGAATCACTTGAAGAATCCCCCCATGCAGCAAGAGCCCTTTTGACAACCATATCAGCAGCAGCTTTACGATCTCTGTTACCAGGTACCAGGTCCCTTTTGTTTTCTTTGTCACCCCTGTGTTTTTGATGTTCCTTGTTTTCATTCTTGAGCAAAGGACACTCTCTGATGAAGTGCCCAGATTTTCCACACTTGTAGCAAGAATCACCTTGAGCAGCATTTTGAGTCCCATTTGTTCCTCTTTTATAAATTTTGTTTTTCTCACAACCTTTTGAAATCTACTGATGAGATATGCCATATCATCATCATCACTTGAATCTTCATCTGATTTATACTTCAACATCAATGACTTGTCCTTCTTGGCTTCCTTTTTAGACACATCATAGTTTCGATTCATCTCATGTGTTTTAAGATTACCAATCAAGGCATCCATGGTCAGCACCTTCAAGTCCTTGGCTTCTGTAATGGCATCAACTTTGCTCTCCCAAGACTTTGGAAGAATTCGAAGCACTTTCCTGACTTGTTTGGTCATGCTTATAGGTTCACCCAGACTTCGCAGCTCATTTGTAATGGAAGACAACTTGGTGAACATGTCATGTATTGTTTCTCCTTCCTTCATTTTGAAGTTCTCATATTGTGAGGTGAGCATGTCAATCTTAGATTCTTTGACTTGTTAAGTTCCTTCATGTGCAGTCAACAAGCAATCCCAAATTTCTTTAGCAGACTCACAGGCTGACACTCTGTTGTACTCATCAGGTCCTATCCCACAGACCAGAAGAGTTTTAGCTTTGAAACCTTTTCAATCTTTTTCCTGTCAGCATCATCATATTTCTGCCTGGGCTTTGGAACAGTAATGGTCTTTTCTCCATCCTTTTCTTCCATCATTGGAACAAAGGGTCCATCTAGTATAATCTCCCATAACTCGCTATCTTCAGCCATGAGGTAATCGTGCATTCTAACTTTCCACCAACTGTAGAAATGTCCATTGAAACGAGGAGGTCTGTGTGATGACTGACCTTCTTCGAGGTTAAGTGGAGCTGCCATTCTAGAACACAATCACTTCCTTGGTGTTAACCAAATAGGTAGTCCCTGCTCTGATACCACTTGATAGAATGTATGCCTTCACTTAATAAGTAATGGACCAGGTCCCTTACTTCACTTCAGAAAAAATATCAGAAAGTTAAATGCAGTAAAATCAACACAATGATTTTACGTGGAAACCTCCTTGCTTAAGAGAGTAAAACCACGACCTGTCTCACAGGATTTTCAATCGTTTTCACTAATCTTCAAAAGCAAAAGCGAAACATGATTACACCAAACGTAAGAAAGAGTTATCAATCTTATCGTTAAGCAATAGTCCTCTATTGCTCAACAAGCCTAAGTAGAAAAACAATCTACCCACTAAGCCATCCCACCTGGACAACCTAGACTTCTAACACAACACGCCAATTCCTTTATAGAGTTAGGAGTGGTTTACAATTTAAGAACAAGAGAATAAATTCCTAAACAACTAGACGAAAAGCTCCAGATGTTGTTGTTGTCCTTGGAATAATTCTGCCTTTGCTTTGTGTAGCCTTTGCAAGAGTTCTTGAAAAGTTTTTTATCAAGTTGTAAAAACTAATCACAAATGTTTAGGAAAGTGCCTTTTATATGGGCAAGTCACTTTCCTAAACTTCTTTGCCATTGGCTGGAAAGGTCACACTTTTCTGACGCCATCGGGAAGTGTGCACCTACTTTCTGTACCGTCTCCAGCTGGCAGTCGACTGGTTCATCATCATGAGAGCCTGGTACCTCTACTAGGTCCCTGAGTTTGTTTCATCTGCAATACTTCAAACAAGACACCTGCAATACTCAAGTAGAAAACCCGGTACCTTTATGAGGTCCCTAAGTTTGTCAAATCATCAAAACTACAAATAACAGCCTTGCTATCACTATAAACATGCACTGGCAATTGAACTTCAACTCCCATTTCTTTCATCATTCCAAGTAACCACACTAACTCTGAAACACTAGAAGAGCTTCTGCTGAACTTCTGGAGATTGTGTTCTGCTTCTTGGCTTTCCAAGACACCAAAGAATCACCTATCTTGACCATGTAACCTGTAACAAACCTTCTGGTGAGTGGACAAGAAGCCTAGTCTGCATCACAAAATGTTATCATTGTTTCATTAAAGAACTGGCTAATAATAGACCCTGTTGATTCAGAGACCATGTGATTGGTAGCACCTGTATCTACAATCCATACTTTATTATTTGACACAAAGATTGCTTTACATACAATGTGAGCAGCATGTATAGCACTGCAGTCAATAGTAGTAGGATCGGTCTTTTGCTGGTAGACTTTGAGAATTAGATCATACTGATCATTTGTAAATGTACACCCCTTAACTAACTTGTCAACAGAGAATATCTCATTATAACCACTGCTTGCGGATTCTTATAGTTGTCTCCTCCTTGTTTGAGATTGAGGTGTACATGATGTTATCCAATATTAACTTTGAGCATTTTTAATATAGGATCTATGGATAAAGTTCCTACTTATTGTCGTGTAAAGCAAAGGAGGGAGGATTATAATAATGTAGTGTATTAGGTTAATGCCATGATTCGTTTTGTTTAAGTAATTCCATGTTTTACAACGTTCTCTTCAATGATGATCCAAAATAATTTGTGAAATAGAAATCATATCCTGTCTTAAGTATAAGAGTAACTACTTGAGAACCTGTTTCTATATGTAGTGGAGACAGGTTAGATTCTTTTGTGATTTGTGAATTGATTAAGAATGCAGTGAGTTCAGATTCAGGTATGGTGGAACAAATAAGTTGAAACTTGAATCCATTTGGCTTGGCATAGAACACCAGCTACTCCGACATTTCTTTAATAGGATCAAATGCTCCATCTGTATTAAGCTTTTGATGAAGCCACTTAATGTATTGGATATGAGAGGGCAAGGTGATGTGGTGGATTGGGAAGAAATAATGTGAAATAGTATCATCTTTTATATGAAATAATTAATGAGGCAGGAACTTCAATATCTTGATAGGTGAAAGAGTCCTAAGAATAACTGCAGTTCCACTAACGATTATGAATTTGATGTTAAAATTTTTAATAATTCGTCTTTTGATGGTGATATACTGACTATGATAACAGTCCATTTAGTAGCAAGTGTCTCCATGAAAGTATCGTTGAAAATTACAGATGCTGATTGCGTTGTGGCAATCATTGCATTTCGTAGTTTGCAGGTTATTGATCGCCTTAGCATCCTTTTGGAGCATTTACAGGTGAAGTGACTAGTGTTGCACACAAACTGCAATCAGAGTGGCCAAAATAATCCGTTTCCTTTAGCATTTGAGGTGACTCGTTGCCACAAAATAGTTGAGACGTGCATAAGGCACAAGTTGACCGGAATATTTGTGAAGGATTTTGGTTTTGTTTGATGGATCGAATTCCTCTTTCTGAGTGTGCGAGGAAATAAGATTTTTTTGAAAACAAATACCGATTTGAAGTAAAAGTTGCACAATTTAGCAGAATTTTGACATGTGAAATAGGAAGGCTGCCATATTTATGCCGATTTTTCTACTGAAAAATTTCTGTAACTATGGTTATGCATCACTCAAGTTTAGTCAGCTGATCCAATGTCAAACTTTTCTAGCACAATTGCAGGCTTTAATTGTGACTGTGCATGAAAACTGGTAACTTGCAGAAATATCATGATGAAAGAAATTTACCCACCATTATTTCATCTTTCTTCCATCTTTTGTCTTTTCATTGACATTGGAGATGACTAAATGGATTTTGTTTCAAAACATATCTAGTGATTGCATTGGTTTCTTTGCAAGAATTTGTTTGGTAGAACCGTGTGGTATATTTACTACTCCTAGTAAAGTTTAAATGATACTTGTGAAAGGATTGTTTAGACAAATACAGAGCGATACTAATTTGACAAGATTGTTTGAGAATTGAAACCTTGTACCTCTTTGTATTGTCTACTCTTTTTTCTTTATAATCTCTTGTCAATTTTGGATGTTATCAATTTAATTTGAGTTGTCATTGCATCTTCCAATTAAATATAAATTCTGGAAGCACGTTTGTTTCTTGTGATAGATTGTACCTTCACGAGATATTACCTTTTGTATGATAATAGAATGATAGCAGGTGGAAAAGTTTCTAGAAAATTGAGCTTTTGTTACCTAAAATGTATTCTTCAGAATAATCTACTTGGTTTAGGTGACATAGCTAATCAGATTTTAATAGGTTGGGACCTATAATTATACATGACTTAGGAACATGAGTTTTATGTCCCTTTTTATGAATTTTCAGATGAGGACTGCGCTGGTTTTGCATGAAATGTGCTGTTTTTCGTCTCTCGTCTCTGTTTTGCTTCTGTTTCGGACCAACTGAAATGCACTTGAAAGAATTTGGTGGCATACAAGGAAATTTGAAGATTCACAAATCAAGCCATATGTGAAGAGTGCATGAGGCCTTAAATGTTCGGAAAAAATATTGATAGGGGTAAGGGATATACTCACTATGTCAATCATTGTTTTCTTAAGGAAAAATGCACCAGTATCTCCTAGACTATGACCAAAATCTCATAGATATTCCTTAACTATAATATTGAGGTGATCAGATCGTGTGTCGCATTTAAGTTTCATTCTACATTATTAGAAGTGTAATTCACCAATAAACGTCACTTCTAGCATATTCAATTGAGAAGAAACATATTTCAACTGATAATATTTTTAATATCAAATAACATGAAAAATAAAAGAAAAACTATGAAATTAAATGTTTCAATTACCAAAAAAGTTCAAAATAGTAGTTTTGACATTTCAAAAAATAATAATTTTTGTGAGATGTGTTGATTTTCTAATAAATTCAAATAGAAGGATGAATTGTTCATTTTTAAATACTTGAGATATGTTTTCTGTTAAGAATAATACATTAAGAATGTAATTTAAATGTAGAGTATAATTTAAGGACAGTTTTGACAAAAAACTGATATAATTCCCTAATAAAAACCTAGATGGAATTTGAAGATTTTTTTTAGTTGTATAGCAAAATGCCGATTGTTCATAAAGCATCCACAATTGAACCACCGCTGCAATCGGCGTCGTGGGCTGAGCTTCCGGTGGAAATTACTATGGACATTCTGCAGCGTTTGGGAACGGTAGAGATAGTGGAGAGTGCTCAGAGGGTTTGTAGTACTTGGTGGAAGGTTTGCCATGATCCTGCTATGTGGCGTGTTATTGACTTGAAATATGACCCTAATAGTGACATGCGTGGTGTGTTGAATAAGATATGTCGGATTGCGGTGGATCGTAGCCAGAGCCAATTACTCAAAATTAGCATTGGTAGCAAAGACCTGCTCAATTACATTGCTGAGAGGTACTTCTCTTTCATGTTTAAAAATCAAATTTAGTAAAATTCTTATATTTGTGGTGCAATGTCTGTCTTTTTCCTTGTGGTGTAGATGTCATTACTCAATTAGTTAAATATTTCCTACAGATCAAGTCAGCTCAGACATCTCCGACTTGTCAACTGTGGTAACGTTGCTGGAGCTTTGGTTTCAGCTGCCAAGAATTTCCCTTTGTTGGAGGAGTTGCACACTCACTTGACCTTTATTACTGCAGAGGATATACAAAGTGTAGGTCGTTATTGCCCTCTGCTTAAGTCATTTACATTGAATGCCAGTAGAATTGGATATTCACTGTCTACAGATGATGCTCAAGCGCTAGCTATTGCTAAAAGTATGCCTGAATTGCGACACCTTGCTCTACTTTTGAATCCATTGACAAATGTAGGACTTCAAGCCATTCTTGATGGCTGTCCACACCTTGTATCGCTTGACTTGCGTCACTCTAATGTTAATCTTGAAGGGGATTTAGGAAGAAGATGCAGGCAACAAATTGTTGATCTAAAGCAACCTCATGATTCCACTCATGATTATGAATTTGATTCAAAAATACATTATTACTATGGATGCTGGTCCTATGATGAATACGAATACCAAGACTATCTTAGCAATATTGTTCGTTACATTGATAGTGAAAATGAAAACTGGTAACTTACAGAATGTCATGAAGAAAGAAATTTACCCACCATTATTTCATCTTTCTTCCATTTTTTGTCTTCACAGATGACTAAATGTATTTTGTTTTAGAACATATCTGGTGGTTGCATTGGTTTATTTGCTAGAATTTGCTTGGGAGAACATGTGGTGTATTTAGTACTCCTAGTAAAGTTTAAATGATACTTGTGAAAGGATTATTTAGACAAATATAGAGCGACTACTAATTTTACATGATTTCTTGAGAATTAAAACCTTGTACCTCTCTGTATTGTCTACTCATTTTTCTTTATAATCTCTTATTAATTTTGGATGTAATTAATTTTTATGGAAATCAAGTGTTGTTTAATCTGTGCTTCCGGATTGGATAGGTTGTCGCAGGAATTTGAGTTTTCAAATCATAAGACAATTTTTTTAGTTGTATAGCAAAATGCCGATTGTAGATTCTTGTGACAAATTATACTTTCATGAGATATTACCTTTTGTATTCACCACCCAAAGTCTTGGTGTTTGAAGAAGTATGATAATAGAATGATAGCAGGTACATGAGTTTTATGTCCCTTCTTAAAAGGCACCAACAAATCAAAGTGTCAACGGAATTTGCGAAGGATGCAAATGGTGGAGATGTTTGAAGATGTAAAGTAATTTGAGTGAGTGTATGGTTCATTCGCAGTAGTGTTACCTATCAAAGAACTCTGTTTTAATCTTTAAGAAAGTATGATCTGATTGAGGAGAAGGTCGCTACATGTATCATTGAGCTCTTGCGTGTGAAATTAAAAGGTGAATCTCGTAATGCGTATTTCCAGTCTCTATTCACTAAACAATTGAGAATCTTGTGTGACAACTGGTAGTTTTTTTCTCCCTTAAATAAATAAGGTTTCCTCGTAAAACTCCTTGTTGTTCTTACTTCATAGCTTGTATTTATTTATGCAAATCTCAACAAAAAAGTTATGTTGGTTTTTCTCTCGATTTGCACAGCTGCTGCTTGCATTAGTGTTGATTTCCGTATGGCCCTATGTGATTGTTACCCATTTCGGTTACTATACCCGTAGAGTGCACAAGCTTTAAATCTTTGGAAAAAATATCGATTTGAAGTATACATTTATTCAATTTAACAGAATTTTGATTTTCAAAGTTAAAAAGAATTGCCAATACAACTTCTCTTACTAAAGGTGATAATTTTACTCTGATTCTTCTGGTAACTTTGATGTGCATCACTCAATTAATCTAATTGAATTGACTCAACTATCGAAATGAGTCATGTTTCAATAACCACAAAAAAGAAGAAAACCTTATATCAACTATTAATTCCATCAAAGAAATAATTCAATACATGAAAGAAAGAGACAGGCAGAAGCTATATTCCTTGGGTTTGTCAACTATTAATTCCATCTCTTAGTTTTCACATTTTCTGTATTTACTCTCTTTGTTCTTAATTATTCATTCAATTTTCTGTATCAGTTTTCCATTAAATTGGATAGAGGAGCAAAGTTTCTTAAGTTTTAATTAACGAGTCTTTTCACCTTCCCAATCCTCATTAAAAGAAAAAGGAATGAGTACCCCAAAGGAAATTGTACCTTATTTTTAAAATGCATAATAAATATTCAATTCATCCAACAATAATTGTTTCACTATACTATTTTGAAATCTTCATCAATATTGTCCATTTTATAAAATCGATGAATCATCTTTTACTTAATTATATTGGGGTGAAAAATAAAGAGTATAACTAACCTAATGGACTTTGAAGAGTTTATGTGACGCTTTCACTTCCTTTTTTGCTGTCTCTAAAATCAAATCACAAGAGATTATTTCTGCAGTAAAGTAAAATGTTGAAAGCATCTTCAACTGCACCCACCACCTTCACCCTCGCCACCGTGGGTTGAGCTTCCAGCCGAAATCACAATGGGCATTCTGCGGCGTGTGGGAACGATAGAGATACTGGAGAGTGTACAGAGGGTTTGTAGCACATGGTGGAAGGTGTGCCATGATCCCGCTATGTGGCGTGTTATTGACTTGAAGCATGAATCTCATTTTAGTAGAATGCCTCTGGTGCTGTATATGTTGCTGGATAGGATGTATCGCATAGCCGTGGATCGTAGCCAGGGCAAATTACTCATAATTAGCATCCAAAATTTTGGTAGCAGAGAGTTTCTCAATTACATTGCTAAGAGGTACTCTATTGCTAAGGATCGTAGACAGAAAATTTTGGATGTTTACTTACTAATGTTAATGTTTTCTCTAATGCTAAAATTTTAATAATCTTGTTATAATTAAATTAATCAATTTAGGGAGAAGGGTCAAATATGCCCCTAAACTATTTGAAAAGGTTTAGATATACCCTCCGTTTAAAGTTTGGTCCATTTATACCCTCGTCGTCCAACTTTTGGTCTACATATGCCCTTTTGGACGTTAGTTGGCCAACTCGGAATATCCAACTCATTTTACTTTCATTTAAATGCCAAATGGATTTTCCACATCATTTTTATGTATTATCACTCGACATTTATATTCAAGGGAAAAGGGTCAAATATGCCCCTAAACTATTCAAAAGGTCTAGATATACCCCGTTTAAAGTTTGGTCAATTTATGCCCCCGCGTCCAAACTTTTGGTCTACATATGCCCTTATGGTTGTTAGTTGGTCAATTTGAGATATCCAACTCATTCTACTTTTCTTTAAATGCTTAATGAATTTTCCACATCATTTTTATAAATTACTACTTGACATTTATATTAAAAGAGAAAGGGGTTTTTTATGCCCCTAACTATCCGACCTAATTTTAAAACACATATACGACCCGTCTTTTAAATAATCTATACAACCCGACCCTTTTTTTTTAAATACCCTATATGGGTCGGATTAGGACATAATTGAACCATTTAAATGGCGAACACTATCGTGCTCTAATTGGAAGCGCCGAGGAATCAATGGCACGACAACTAAAGGAAAAGAAAGTCGAGGTTTGAAAAGAGTTTTGGCGCAACGCAGAGCTGGAGGCGCAAACCTGGCAGGCAAGGGCTAGAGCAGAGGAATTCACCGCAACAACGTTACAGACACAACTGCAAGCTGCAGCAGGCGATGATGATGTAAATAACAAAATAATTCACACATATATGCGTCGGATTAGGGGCATAATTGAACCATTTAAAAGACGGCCGTATATGTGTTTTAAAATTGGGTCGGATAGTTAGGACATACGTGACCCCTTTCTCTTTTAATGTAAATGTCAAGTGATAATATATATAAATGATGTGAAATCCTATTTGGCATTTAAAGAAAAGTAAATTGAGTTGGATATTTAGAATTGACCAACTAACACCCATAAGGGCATATGTAGACCAAAAGTTGGACGCGAGGGTATAAATGGACCAAACTTTAAACGGGGTATATCTAGACCTTTCGAATAGTTTAGGGGCATATTTGATCTTTTTCCCTTGAAGATAAATATCAAGTGATAATATATAAAAATGACGTGGAAAATCCATTTGGCATTTAAATAAAAGTAAAATGAGTTGGATATTCCGAGTTGGCCAACTAACACCCAAAAGGGCATATGTAGACCAAAAGTTGGACGGCGAGGGTATAAATGGACCAAACTTTAAACGGAGGGTATATCTAAACCTTTTCAAATAGTTTAGGGGCATATTTGACCCTTTTCCCATCAATTTATAAACCTTTCCCAACAGATCAAGTCAGCTCAGATATCTTAAACTTGTCAAGTGTTTTAACATTGCTTGAGGTTTGGCTGTAGCCGCCAAGAACTTGCCGTTGTTGGAGGAGTTGCACATTCACTTGACCTTTATTAGCGAAGAGGATATAGAAAGTGTTGGTCGTTATTGTCCTATGTTTAAGTCATTCACATTGAATGCCAGTGAATATGATACTTTTGGAAATTTAATATCTGCAGATGATGGTCAAGCTCTAGCCATTGCCAAAAGTATGCCTGAATTGCGGCACCTTGTACTTATTGCAAATACGTTGACAAATGTTGGACTTGAAGCTATTCTTGATGGCTGTCCACACCTTGTATCACTTGACTTGCGCTGCAGTTATAATATTGATCTTGGAGGAGATTTAGGTAAAAGATGCAGAGAACAGATTGTAGATCTTAAGCAACCTTGTGCTTCCTGTCAAGATTATGAGTTTTATTCTGAATTTTCACATTACTGTTTCTCTAATGATAACTTCCTCCGCTTCAGAGACTATATATCTTGAGAAACTAATGTGGCTTGTTTGATGGGAATGTGGAAGAAGACAAAGGGATTTTAGTAGCAGTGGTTTTTCATCTTCCTTTCTTTTTTCAGAACAAAAGTGGTGGTTGCATTTGTTTTTGTGATGCTGTGATAAATCGATCTTAGCTTTTGTTAGAAAAGACATTATATTTGTGAGAAATGTGGTAGTTTGATTTCTATGTCAAACAACTTTTAATTATGGCTTGTTGCATTACATAAATCTATTACTACAGCTCACCTCCTCCACTCGTGAAATCACCACCTCCACCAGCATACATTTATGCTTCTCCACCACCTCCAACTCACTAGTAAGTATTTCTAGGAGCTCAACCATTCTCCCGAATCAATGAAGTGAGTAGCTATTTGAATTGTGATATTTTTTATATAAGACTTTTCTTTCATCCAAATAAATCTCTAATCTTCTATTTGGTTGTTTCTATTCCGATTTCAATTTGATGCACAAAATGAATGGTTTCTTGAGGGAAAGATTTCAAACTCCAATGGCAACAATCATCAATTAATTTATTGCATAAGTTCTTCTATTTTACAATTGGAAGATTGATACTTCATGTCATGGACTAGTTTGCTTCAACTTCTCCTCTGAACTTCTTTCTCATTGTTCTCACTGCTTGTTCATGGAGAAATATATAGCTTCAGTAACTTAATTATTCGTTACAATAACTTAATTATATGAGCGTTGATATTTTATTCCTTAATCCATTAATCATTTCCTATTAGTTATAATGTTATGTTGTTTTCTTGTACTTTGTACTCACTGTAAAATCATGAATAATAAGATTAATTTCTTAACTTCACTTTTTTTTGAAATTATAGTATTTGTTCTTTACACTACAACGTCATTTAAGGTGTAATTATATTTTTAAAGAAACTTTGCATAGGTAGCTGAGTAAGGGCTTTAAACATTAACATCACCACTGTAAGTTTGAAGAAGTGAATTTTGAATTATAAATATAGAAGGTGAGTTTAGATTAAATGAGCGGTGTCGTAAAAACATGTTTTTTTCTTTTCAAAAGCTCTTATATATAAGACTAGATAACTTATTCGCGCTTCATGCTGTAATCCATGACATCATTAAGATTAATAGTGATTATTTTTTAATATGAATATTAGGTATTATATATATTAAGAACTTGAATATGTAGGAAAGAATCCACTATATTAAGCAAGGACAAAATAAAAAGATGATGACTTTTCAATACAAGTACCTATTATTGAAATATTAATGATGAATAGTTGTTTAAAAAGCATAAAGGTCTAAAAGAAACTTACTCCCAATTCAACATCGTACCAATGAATGACCAATGTCTCAAGATCCAGTGAGCTCTGTAGAAAGCAGCAAATTCCAGGAAAGTCTAACTGATTAAATTCTACATCAAGTTTTAAGAATTTCCGGCTTGATGGTGGAAACTCCCACCCTTTCAACTCCAAGATGGACAAGCACTTACAACGGAAATAGACAAACCAAAATATGTTAAAACAAGGAAATATGATCCTATAGTAAGTAAAGAGTCCCTAAAAAGAATCTGAATTTAACACAATGAAACGTATGAATATACCTCGACGCACCAGGATCCCAATGTAAGATTTTCGACATGGGCAACACTGTGAAAAAGCTCCTTAAAAAGACTACATTCCTTCTCCAAGTACTGTTCTTTCCCCAAATCAAAATCAAAATCAAAATCTAAACAAAGCATTGCAGTAACAAGTGATGCCACATTTATGATGCGTATCTCGCTGCACCACCCCATGATTTCCAATATTTTAATGTAGGGGGCTATTAATTTGAGCCCTAGATCATGGATCTCATTTTAATACACACGCATAATCAATTCTCTCAACTTCACAGAGCTTATTTCCAAACGATGTATGCCCGAAAACTCATCCAATTCTAAGTACACTTCAGATAATACCTTCTCCATTACACCATCTATGAATTCCATGTTATACATTGAAAGAGAAACGAGACTACTCCAGTTAACATTGCCAAAAGGGTTCAATTGGAAGTGAACTAAAAACAAACTCTTCAACGATGCATTTTTATATGCAAATTGAGGAAACTCATACCTTTGGTTATCTGTATTAAATTCAAGTCCAAAATTTTCAACATTAGCAAGTTTAGTTGCAAAATGTACCCACAAATCGACATCTTTAGAAAAACGCTGCACATACTTAAGGTCCTGCACGTTGAGTTTTTGAATTTTCTCGTAAGACCTCCAATAATAAAGTTCTCTGTGGATAGAAACTAGATAATCAAGAGTGTCAATTTCATTGTCACTAGCCGGAAACTTGAAATTGAGAGATATTGGAACCGATTTCCAAAGAAACCTCCATCGTTCAGATAATACGCTGGTTCTCACAACTTCTTTATTGTTTGGCAACATAGATAGGATGTGAAGTAGGATTGAATTGGGCAAATTGCTGAGTTGGTCTCCTCCCGCCATGGTTTTCCTTTGAATTTACATGGATTACTAAACATTAATCGACTTATGACATATAAAATATTAACTTCTATACCATGTTCTAATATGCAAAAGAAACAATCTACATAAATTACCTACACAAAGATAATAATTAAAGATCAATTTCATTAAAATAGACAATAATTAAGATTCCTTAAATCCTCGTGTTCTTTCCTATAAATTTCATCACTTAAGTTAGTAGTTTAGATTTGGAAACAGGATCACATTCACATGCTCAAAAACAATCATAAAGTCAATCAAAATAGTTTACGGAGATACTATTATCACATTTTCAATGGCGGAAAGGCAAGAGTTTATGATTGGAGAGGATTCGCATCAAACAATGAAGTTTAAATTATCCCATGGAGTGACAGATTTGAAGGAATTAAAGTCAATTTTATTGAAACATCTTGGTACCTAGGGAAATTTTTAGATTGGCTTACTTGATCCAAGAAAATTTTTGTTGAGGTTTGATCAATATGAAGTTTATGTACTAGTTTCATCTCGCAAAGTTATCTTCCCTACAATGGAGAGGAGCACCAATACAGGGTTTTTTCATGGTCTATTGGATATAATCCTAAGGAGCAAACAACATAAGTTGTGTCAAACCGTATAATGTTGCAGTTTGCAGATGGAATTAATATGGTAGTTTTATCGAGGTTTTCCAGGAGATTGTGTATGATAATCTACCCTTGTGTTGCAATTATTGTAAGCAACAAAGTCATGGTTGAGATATTTGTTGCCTGATCAAAAATAAAAATAAAAATAACAAACAAATTGATAATATTATTGAAGTTGCTTTAAAAGGTACTACAGATAGTGATAAGTATCAAGGTGATGTGAGAGAAATGGTAAATGAAAAATGAAGGATTGTAGATATCGATCAAAGTAAAACTACTTCTTTACATCGACAATTGGATGCTGCCACTACTTATCATTATTTTATTGATAAGGTGTAATATTATTCCTTGTCATAATGAGGGAATTTATTAGAGAAATCACATTTAAATACCAACTCTGATTCCATTATGAATATAAAACGTACTATCATAATTTGCTAGATCAGAGACTTATATGTTTTCTCCTTTTGGAAGCAGATCATCTGCAGTAACCACGACTCGAATTACTAATCCAGAAACTCTATACGGGGAATGCATGCCCTAGTTCCACAACTTACTTATCCTCAACTATCAACTCCCTAAACCTAGCCGTTCACTAGGTTGTCTAAAGTATGTTTTCCAACACCCATAATGATGTTTATATAGACAATATTAGGGCGTTGGGTTAGATTAATTAATGGGCCATCTAACTTAGGTAACACATGTATGGTTCATTAGGCTCAGAAGGTGTTTTTACTTGGGAAACTTACATAAATCATATATCATGCATCATATATTTATATAAAAGAGAATCTTAGGCCCCACCTATGTGACGCCACATAAATCAGAATTTCCTTTTAAATTTATTTATTTCCAAAACTAGCCTTCCATTTTCATGAAAAGTTGTAACTTTTTTGAAAAGATGTGACTTTTTTATTAGGAGTTGTGACTTTTTATGAAAAATTATGACTTTTATGAAAGGTTGTGATCTTTTTTTAAATGTTGTAACTTTTTGAAAGAGTTGTGACATCTGCGATAAGACACAATAAATATTTGTTCATACTATCCTATGTTGTTTATAAATAGAGGAATTTCTTGCCTCTATATTGTAGGTTTTTTCCCACTATAGTGTAGTCAAATTCAAATACATTAATTGAGTTTTTATGAATTTTGTTTCGTTCGAAAGTTTTCATGGAGTTTAATATGTACTATATGTCATAGTGATTCATCCAACTTTGGTAATTCTTTTTTCTATTATGATGATCTCTATATGTCATAGTGATTCATCCAACTTTGGTAATTCTTTTTTTCTATTATGATGATCTTTTTTAACTTTGTTAAATGTCAGCAAGGATGATTGAAAATTGATCTTCTCTTTTGTCCCTTTCAACATGCTTCTTCATATGAACAAAGCAATTTGATTTCAACTGCAATGCCACATATCTACTTTTGGACCTCTTAGTGCACAACTCATAACGTTGGTGAAATGGTTGATGGTTGAATTCATTACCTTTGGTTCTTTAGTAAACAAATCTTTTATTTCTGTCATAATATTTTTTTTTTCAAATTCAAATACATTAAGTATACTTCTTATAAAGTGTATTTCATTTCTCAAAATTTTCTTCCACCTGTTTTATGAGGCTTAATTTTTTTTACTATAAACCATACTGATTCATGTATCTATTGCAACTTCTTTCTTTGCTATTTTGTGACTTCTTTTTGAATTATCTTCAAAATTCCAGTGAACAAGATTGAAATTATATCTTCTCTTTTGTCCCTTTTTACTGCGTTTCTTCATATACTTTTGGAAAAATTGCTTGTGGGTCGTGCTATATTTGATAGCGCACAACAATAAATATTTGGTAACTAATACGGAACCAATGATAAAAATTGTTAAAAGAACCAAAATGATTGCTCTCTTGATTGCCACTGTTAGTATGTTATTTTGATTATTTTTTCTTAGGTACAAACACTTTGTATGTCATTGCACTATTTCTAAAATATTTGTATAGAGACAATTAGTTCAGATCTTTTATTGCAAGTTAACTAATTTATCATACTTCTTTTGTTCTATTTTCAGCATAATAAGATATCAACTTTTTGTGAAACGAACAAATGTCTAAAATACACTATAGCAAAAATATTTTTTATCGGCAATAAATATGCATATTCACAAAGAGTGCTACAACCTTTACCGAGATTAATTAATTTCCATTGAATTCAATGTTGTTATAGACTTTACGACATTTATACAGAGTACTAATTGCCTCTCAAAATACTAATTTAACGATAATTAAGCTATTAATTATCATTAAAGATTATTTTTATTGTAGTGATAACTCACCTTTTTGATAAATATTTTAATTTTCGATAAAGATGTAATAACTCATTCTGGCTTCTTTGAATTAAAATTGTGAAGAGTAATCTTGGATACGACCCGAAAGACTATCTTTTTGAAAAAATATATTAAGCACATGACTTTGCCTTCTTGATTGTTAGGAAATTAAGGTTGTTTTTATGATTATTTTTGTATATTTTTGTGATAAATCATAAATTATGTTTTGAGATTTTAATATATTTTGTGTCAAAATTTTGGTTTAGTATATCCGGTTGTGAACATTCAGATGCCACCTACTGCTTGGTTGATAATTGCATTAACTTTTTGTAACTGCATACTATAACAATAACTATAATAATAACTATGTTGTTATCCAAATAAGCTGGGGCCTGTGATATGAAACCTTAAAAATAGTAGTGACTATTTTGAGACAATGACAAAAAACACTTATGATAATAACAACTTAAGGGTCATTATCAGCATATACTTGATATGACATATAATAATAAAAAAGAGATTGATTGAGGTTCCTACAAAAGAAGTCCAACATCGTCCATTTAAATTTAATTAATTATGATATTGAATGGACGTGATGTTCCACTTTACTGAGAGTGTTGTTGTTCAACATTTTTTGATCTCTTTTTTAACTTCTAATGTTGTTCTTTATGTTTTCTTAGAATTTAAATTTTTTTATTACATCTTACCAACAATTTTCAGGGATATTTTCTTAGACTTTTTTCTCATACTTAAAATTGATTATGACTCATAATTTTTGTATAAAAAAATAAAAAATTTAAAAAATATAGGACTTTAAGATTTTGGAGAAACGCTTTGCCTCAGGATAAAATATCTTTTCCAATTATGTACCAAAAATACAAATAGTATCGAATGATCATATGTAAGCCTAGCAAAATAGTTCAAGCCATTACTGAAGCACGTGATCTAGAAAAGTTAGTTATGGATGAACTCATTTGAAATCTCATGACCTACAACTCAAGAAAAAACAAGAAAAGGAAATCGGATGCAAAAGAAAGGAAAAGAATCGGGTTCTTACATGCACAACACCAATAGATTTTGAGGATGAAAAATATTGCGCTAATGAATAAAAGTTTCTCTAGAATTAAAAAAAGGGGAAAACTGTTCAAAGGAAGGAACTCTATAAAAAGCACTGAAAATCCAATAGATCAAGAAGTGTGGATGTCTGGATAACTAAGTTTTGTCCATTAAAAGCTCTCGAGAAAAAGAGGAATAGTTCGGAGAAAGAAAAGGAAATCAAAAATGATAAGTACATTCCCACAAACAAACGAATTACCAATCAAGAAACTGGTCTCTCAATAAAAATGGCCTTTACCGCTATGGAAGACTTATTAGAAAAAGAATCTGAGGATGAAGCGTTCAAAAATTAATCACTATTGTAATAGAAAAATCAACTAAATATGATTTTTTTGCACTCATAATGATGTTTATACAGACAATATTAGGGCGTTGGGTTAGATTAATTAATGAGCCATCTCACTTAGGTAACACATGTATGGTTCATTAGGCCCAGAAGGTATTTTTACTTGGGAAACTTACATAAATCATATATCATATATTTATATAAAAGAGAATCTTAGGCCCCACCTATGTGGCTCCACAGAAATCAGAATTTCCTTTTAAATTTATTTATTTCCAAAACTAGCTTTCCATTTTCATGAAAAGTTGTAACGTTTTTGAAAAGATCTGACTTTTTTATTAGGAGTTGAGACTTTTATGAAAAATTATGACTTTTATGAAAGGTTGTGATCTTTCTTAAATTTTGTAACTTTTTCAAAGAGTTGTGACATTTGCGATAAGACACAATAAATATTTGTTCAAACTATCCTATGTTGTCTATAAGTAGAGGAATTTCTTGCCTCTATATTGTAGGTTTTTTCCCACTATAGTGAAGTGAAATTCAAATACATTAATTGAGTTTCTAAGAATTTTGTTTCGTTCGAAAGTTTTCATGGAGTTTAATATGTACTATATGTCGTAGTGATTCATCCAACTTTAGTAATTCTTTTTTCCTCTTTTGATGACCTTTTTAAACTTTGTTTAAGTGTAGGCAGGGATGATTGAAAATTGATCTTCTCTTTTACTCCTTTCAGCAGATTTCTTGTATGAACAAAGCAAATTGATTTCAACTGCAATGCGACATTACTACTTTTGGACCTCTTAGTGCACAACTCATAACATTGCTGAAATGGTTGATTATTGAATTCATTACATTTCGTTCTTTAGAAAACAATTCTTTTTTTTCTGCCATTATTATTTTTATGTTTTTTTTTTCAAATTCAAATACATTAAGTATACTTCTTATAAAGTGTATTTCATTTCTCAAAATTTTCTTCCACCTGTTTTATGAGGCTTAATATTTTTACTATAAATCATTCTGATTCATGTATCTATTGCAACTTCTATTTTAGGCTTTCCTATTTATTTTCTGTAACCAAAAATACTCTGATTTATTAATATAAATATTGAAGGAATATTGATTGTATTGAAGTGTTAACATTATAAGAGAATACATGGGAGATATATATAGGAGATATAGGAAGGAGTACTAATCCTAATAGGACTAGGATTAGTACACTAATATTATTTAATACTATTTATTTAATACTATATGTTATTATCCCCCCTCAAGCTGAGCTAAGCGGAAGCGAACGGAAGCTTGGAACTGAGGTAATCGTGCTGTCGGCTCGGGAGAGGCTTGGTGAGAATATCAGCCGATTGTTCTTCAGTGGGTTTAGAATTCTAATTAAAATAGAAAATTAATTCTTTCATGTAAATATGGAGATTTAATTTAGAATTCTAATTAAAATAGAAAATTAATTCTTGTATGTAAATATTGAGATTTACTTTACAATTCTAATTAAAATAGAAAATTAATTATTTTATGAAAATGTTGAGATTTAATTTAAGGTTCTAATGTTATGAATATTAGAAAATAAAGTCAATGAAAAATATAAATGATATCCAAATGATTCAAGAGTTGGGTTCCCGTGCCCAAACCTCCGTATTGATACATAAGTCATACGTGAGTAAAATATTCAAGAATGATGCCATCTACTTAGATCAAAAATCAAGATCTTGGTATATATACAAGATACATAAGTCTTTTAATACATAATCTTAGGAAAATAAGAATCACTTAACGAACTATGAATGAAGCCCCATGGCATGTATGTATAGACACATAAGTTTAACATACGTTCAAAAATAAGTGAACCTAAGATATACGTAATGAAATGAAGAAATGAACATTCATGTAACAAGAGGTGAGTAACTATGAAAAATGAAGGTGCTAATAATGAAGAATGTGGTGACAATCATGATGTGAGGCTAATGTATATGATGAGAGCAATCTCATATGAGCCTAAGTAAATGTTACCAATACGTACTCATCAATGAGAGTGTACGATAATGAAGAAACCAGTCTTTATGAACACTCTAATGAGAATATTGAGTTTAAAACACTTAATACTAATGATAAGATGAGAAATCATCTATTGAGCTATGATGTCCTCATACTAGAAGCCAACTTCCATGATGTATGAGTTGAATGTAATGGAACTTTATACTGAGCACCGATAGGCTAGCTATGAGCGGTGATGCCTTCTTTCGAGAAGGGAGGAAGTTCACGTAACTCTCATGAGATGAGACTGTCTGGCTTGCCGAGTATGAGTCTCCATACATCTCCTAGTCTTTGAACATATATTTCCACTATAGGGATCTGGCGGGGTTAAATTCCCATAAACGCTAGCATGTTATTAAATCGCTTTGGCCGGTGATTCCACCTCTTTTCGGTGTGGGGGAGACACTGGATTTCATGATGCTCACATGATCTATGTCGGTTAAAGTTAAAGTTCTCAATGAATGAATGAGGTCAGCCTCAAATGAATCATATAAAGAAATGAATGATACCGAAGGTGTTAGGATAGGTTAATCAAGAGGTGAGCTAGATTCAGGTAATGACATTAGGTTATTCCTGATCATTGCACAGCAAACCCGATGAAAGTCTTAAACTACACTCTAGGTATAGCTTGTGTTCACACTGGCCTATGAATGAACTGAAACAAGGTAAGTATGAATGAATGAAGCAGACTCTGTGTTTGCTAAAAAAGGCTCCCTAGTTGAGGTCCCATATGTTGAGCCCTCATTTTGGAAAGTCTTAAGGTTAAGTCTATGATAATAAGATCTCATGGTATGTGAATGAATAATATGAAAGAAACTATGTGTTATATGTTATGTGTTATATGAAGATGTTATGTGTTTGGTATCATGCGATAATTATAATGATGAATGTCACTCTCATGGAATAACTTTCCCAATCTCAATTTAGCAAGTCCACTGACTTGACTTCCAAACATCACGTTGTTAGGAAAGAGCTCTTCTTCCTCATGCATGTCCCTGGTGTGTGCTTGCATATACCCATAATTAGTACAAGTGTTTACTAATTTCATACAAACATCTACTTTTAGGTGCAGGCACATGTGGATGGTAGAGCTACAGGTTCGTTGTTGCAGCTATCTGGACGTCAGCATTCATCCGGAGTTTGGTAGGTCCTCATGCTTCGAGGATGCTACTGTTTTACATTCTAGCATAGTTTTAGAGTTGAGCTAGTGGAGCATGTTCCACTAGCATTTCTTTCCTGTTTTGGTTAAGACTTTGTATTGGTGCTATTTTGGCCTATATACAATTAATACTTAATGAATTATTTCTTTCAGTTGCATATCTCTCAAATGTTAGATGGTTGATGAAGAACGATTACGAAATATAAAGAATGTTTATCAAGTATGATTAAGGAAATCAAAAATTTCAAATTTTCCACAAAACCTATGTAAGGTAAGAATGACGTAATTAGGCTTGTTTGCGACCTCTGAGAGGTCAACGATGCCGGTCTCGTCTGGGGTCTAGATTCCGATTGTGACAGGACATTCACGTAAAAAGGGGTGAAAAACTATGAAGAGCAAATGTGCTAATGATAATGAATGTGGTGACAACATGATATGAGGCTAATGTAAAAGATGAGAGCAATCTCAAATGAGTCTAAGTAAATGTTACCAAAACGTACTCACCTATGAGAGTGTAAAGTTAATGAAGAGATCAATCTCTATGAACACTCTAATGAAATTATTGAGATTAACACACTTAATACTAATGATGAGATGAGAAATCATCTATTGAGCTACGATGTCCTCATACTAAAAGTCAGCTTCCATGATGTATAAGTTGAATGTAATAGCACTTTATACTGAGCACCGATAGACTAGCTATGAGCGTCGATGCCTTCTAACATTTTTTCCAACTGGTCAAGAACTCCCTTTGAAACTGGAATCCCTGCTCGGAAGGACGGAGGTTCATGTAACTCTCATGAGATGAGACTTTCCGGCATGTCGGGTATGGGTCTCGTTATATATCCTAGTCTTCGAACCTATACTACCAATATAGGGATCTGGCGGGGTTCAATTCCCATGTACGCTAGCATGTTTTGGGTCACTTGGCCGGTGATTCCACCTCTTTTCAGTGTGGGATTTCATGACACTGGATTTCATGATGATCACATGATCTATATCGGTTAAAGTTAAAGTTTTCAATGAATGAATGAGGGCAGCCTCAAATGATGCACATAATGAAACGAATGACACCAAAGGTGTTAGGATAGGATAATCAAGAGGTGATTTAGATTCAAGTAATGACATTTGGTCATTCTTGGTCATTACACAACAAACCAGATGAAAGTCTTAAACTACATCCTAGGTATAGCTGATGTTTACACTGGCCCATGAATGAAATGAAATGAAGTACGTATGAATGAATGAAACAGACTCTGTGTTTGCTAAAGCAGACTCCCTAGTTGAGGTCCCATATGTTGAGCCCTCATTTTTGGGAAGTCTTAATGTCAAGTCTATGATTTCAAGGTCTCATGGCATACTAATGAATGATATGAACAACGTTATGTGTTATATGAATTATAATATATGCTATGTGTACGTTGTTGTGTGCTGTGTGCAAAATGTTAAGTATGATGATGCATGTTACTCTCGTGGCATAACTTTACTAATCCAAATTTGGAAAGCTCATAAACTTTCCTAATCCAAATTTGGAAAGTTCACTCACTTTCATAATCTCAATTTGGCAAGTCCACTTACTTGACCTGCTATAATCATGTTGCTAGGAAAGAGCTATTCTTACTCATACATGTCCTTGGTGTGTGCTTGCATATACCCATACTTAGTACAAGTGTTTACTAATTCCATACAACTCAATATTTTTAAGTGCAGGGACAGGTGGACGCTAGAGCTTACACGTTGAAGTTGCAGCTATCCAGACGTGGAGCTTTCAACCGGACTTGGCAGGCCCTCGTGCTTTCGAGGATGTCTACCGTTATTATCTAGATTAGATTTAGGCTTTAGCTAGTGGAGCATGTTCCACTAGTGTTTCTTTCCACTTTATTTCATACTTTTATATTGGTATCGTTTTGGCAAAAATACATTTAAGGCAATTATGAACTATTTCTTTCATTTGATTATCACTATATTAGATGGTTGATTTGTCAACACCTATGATGTTAAGTTTAAAATGTTTATCTTGAATTAAGAAGACAAAAAGTTCAAATTTTCCGCTAAAATTAACCTAGATGAAGTAAGAATGACGTATGTAGGCTTGTCTGCGACCTCTAAAAGGTCAACGACGCCGGTCTCGTCTGGAGTCTAGATTCCGGGCGTGACAACTACAAATGACCATATCACTCATTAAATAATAAATTGGATACTCATGATATATCAAATTAAAGTTCTATGAATCTTCTTCCAACTCCACCAAATTTGCATAATCGGGAGTCAGGGTAAGAAGTTATGACCATTTTACCATACACTATCTTAACGAGTTTTCATAGTTTGCTAACTACGAACGTTATTTATAATTCCTAAATTGAAATACGACCCACAATGCGAACTCATAAAAAGAACATGTAAAGTCATTTTTTCTGTTTGACTCTTACGAACCGGTTATGGATCATAAAAGCATCCATGTACCGTAATTTAGGCCCATAAAATGAAGTTTTGAAACATTATTTGAGTCTGGTTCCTATAGAATGAACTTTAGAAACTCAATTTTCAATCTGACTTCCACGGTTGGGATCCACGGCACATAGATCAAACCAGAGACCATAGATGGCCTCATGAAGGTTTTCTCACAATTTTATAATCGGGATTTCTTTTGTATTTTTCCCATTATTCTTAAGTGGCCACAACATTTATGCATATCTTAAAAGGGATTTTCACGCTCAAGACTCAGTTCATACACTCTTAACTCCCTCAAACCCAGAAACAATGTAAGCAAGGTAGAAGCTAGAGATTCAAGTCTCATGCAAGTTTTTTATTCAAATATCAATCTCTCAGGCATGCAAGGCATCAATAAGAATATTAATTTTGTCTCATGCCTAAAGTATTTTGATTTTTAAAAATTTTACACGATTGATAGAAGTAAAGAGAGGATTTTTATGAAATTATGATCTTTCTTAACCACAATACACTTTTCAGAGTATGATAACTACAAACCTCATTTACGGTTCATAAATCCAATTACTGCTATAATTTGGGCCCATAGAATGAACTTTAGAAACTTAAAATTTCAGTCTGATTCCACGGATAGGATCTAAGGCCTATAGATCAAACCACAAACTGTAGATGGCCTTGTGGGAGGTTTTCGACAATTTTTGAATTGAGGTTTCTTTTGAATTTTTTCACTATTCCTAAATCTTACAACTAAATTACGCATTATATCCTAAAAGGGGTTTTCATGCTCAAAGACTCAATTCTTACACTCTTAACCCCCTCAAACTCAGAAACTATTGTAATCAGCGTTGAAACTAGGGTTTCAAGTCTTTTAAGCCATTTTTTTGTTCAAATTTCAATCTCTCATGTATGTAAGACTTCAATGAGAGTATTCATTCACTCTCATGCCGAATTTTTTTTGGTTTTCAAGAAATTAACAAGATTGGTAGAAGTAAAGCTAGGTTTTATAAAATTGTGATCTTTCTTTATTAGTTTACATCTTCATTCTTTCACCTTGGTTTAAAAACCTTATTGTAATGATTTAGCATGATTTTTATGGTTATTCGAACCCTTATGACTTTTAAACATAAAAAATAGCATGATATGAATTCCCACCTAAATTCATATTATTTTAGATATAACTTTCGAGCTTAGTCTCTCATATAATTCAAACGTATAGATGATTTTCATCCTATGAGCATTATATTTTTAATGTTGCATATCTATTTCTAGTAACTAATTATGAATATTTTCAACATATCCTCTCAACTCAAACGTTTTAAACTCATATGTTTCTATAATGTCTTCGTTAAGGAGTTGAGTGCAGCAGTGAAGAACTTCTTTACTGTTGCACTCAACTTCTCGTTGAAGACATTCTACGAACATATGAGTTCAACATATCACATTCCGTTCTGAGTACCGGTTCACTATATTCCATTCCGTCCCGAATACTATCGGACCGAAATGGTACAGGAACAGTAATGGAATAATTCGATCCGATGCCCAGTCTTAATCTCTATCATTCCAAATTTCTATAGTATCATTGAATATAAATCTTACCGTAATAATTCATTAGTTTGGAGACTTACACATTTTCTCTTTTCAGAAGGGGATCGTCTACGGAAACCATGACTCAATTACCAATCTAGGAATCCTCATATGGAGAATGGATGTCCTAGTTCCACAACCTAATTATCCTCAACTATGTATATATGCAGAGAAACTCCCTAACCCTAGTCGTTCACTGGGAGATCTAGAGTGTGACTTCCAACACCTATAATAGTGTTTATATAGACGATATTAGGGCGTAGAGTTAAATTAACTAGTGGGTCAGCTTACATAGCTAGCTCCCATATGGGTGCGTTAGGCCCAAAATATGTTCTTATTATAACACATACAATTCTCTGCTCCGTTATATCATTAATGTAAAATGAGTCAATTTATGAAGTTAATAATAACATTAATGTCTCTCAATTATTTAAAAAAACTGCAAAGACAAATAAAAAAATTACTCTATGATTTCCAATTATAAAAACTTAGTAATGAACGATCAAACATAGTCTATAGTTATTAGTGAGACTTATTATATCTCAAGAAATAACATATTAGAACAGCTAATATGCTTCTTCTTTCTAAAACTCTTGAGTATTATTTTAAAAAACGATTTTCAGGAAATTTAAGATTTTGATGTCATCAGGAAAAATGAGTTAGTACTAATTAGAGTTGTGCTCCAAATGATACCACAAAAGTAAGTGATTAAACAATATCAAAGCTAATACATGTATTATTTTCTCTCATATACTTGACGTTCCAAATAAGTGATTAAACAATATCAAAGCTAATACATGTATTATTTTCTCTCATATACTTGACATGCCAAATAAGTGATCAAACAATATCAAAGCTATTGAAAAATCCAAAGAACAGATTAAGCTGAAAGTTCACTTTCTCTATTGCTATTTGTTGAACCCTCTAATTTTTTTCCATGATCTACTCAATAATATCAGTAACGATAAGCCAGACGTTTGGCTAGCTAGACCACATATCAAGTCAATCCATAAAACCTGCATCACATTTTTTTCATAAACAAAAACTTTCATCAAGTTTAAATCTTGAATTTGTCTACACGATGACACAGATAAAGCATGTCTTAGTTTCCATCTAGAAGGAGATGTAGGGAAGCGATGTTCTCAACAGATTAAATATCTAAGACAGTCTTAGGATCATACCAAAAATTTCGGGCTTGGTACTAAAATGCATGATTTTGAATCATTTTATGACAATTGGTGATTATCCATTGGAATTCCTAACATCAAGCTCATCTTAAATGACTATGATTATTATAAAAAAAATTATGCCAACAACTATTTTTCATAATCATCATTAGAATAGTATTTGAAAATCAACATTAGAATAATTTTTGGCATAAAACAATCATAATAATCATTGTACTTCGAGATGAGGTTGATGTAAGAAAATCCTAATCATCACTGATCCTCATCCAATTTTTAAAAATCATGCATTTCAATACCAACCTAAAGTTTTTGGTGCGGTCCTAAGCGTGCCTTAGGTATTTGATCTCTTGAGAACATCGCTTTCCTATGTCGCCTTCTAGATGGACATTAAGACACTGTCGCAGATCAAATGATTCAAGGTGAGGAAAACCACTAAGTATAGTTTTCAATCCTCTTTTCTCATCTTAGCTCCAAACAGTTGAAGTTGGTGTAGTTTAGGCATGTTCTTTGTATTTGTTATGGCTTCTTCATCGTACGCATGAATCTAGCTGTTCAACTAAAATGACTTTAAAGAATGACTATAAAGGCTTATGGTTTCAATGGATTTTTTTATGATTGAGATGTAACAAAAGTGGAGTTCCTTTAACAATGAGAACTTCTTCACTGTTGCACTAAACTTCTCGCTGAAGCCGGTATGGGAACATATGAGTTCAAGACATGTTAAATTCCAAAGTAGAATCAGATAAAAACTACTCCTACTCAGGGTGCATAGGAAAATATGGCCCAGCAAGGGGCTAGTCCAAAAGGTAAAGACCTCAATATAAGTCGTTCTTTAAAGTTGTTTAAGTTGAACAACCAGATCCATGAATACGATGTAGAAGCCATAGCTATTGCACAGAACATGCCTGAACCGAACCACCTTCAACTCCTTGGAAACAAGATGACAAATGAAGGAGTGGATGTTATTCTTAATGGCTGTCCTCGCCTTGATTCAAGGTGGGGGACAACTAGGTAGAATAACTTCCGATCCTTCATTTTGTCATCTTACTTCCAAATAATTTAAGTGTGTAATTTTTTAAATTTATAAAATTATAAATTTTTTAGGTTTATGTTATTTGAAGTTGATGAATTAAGTTGTAATTTGTTTTTTTTTTTAAAAAACGAAACACTAAATAAAAGTACACTAAATAAAAGTATAAAACAATGACAAAAATTTAAAAAAAAAACAGATCCAATTTCATGGTCCGGTTCCGAATGAATTACCACAAAATCATGATACGGTCCCGTTACGAGTACCGATTCAATGTATCCGAAATAGACTAGAATGGTAACCGAAATGGAATCGGTACAACTCTATCTAGTACCCAACCTTATTATTGATACTGAAGAGTGCAGATAAAGTGTGTACAACATGTAGGAGGATGCACAATCACCGTCAAGTTGCACATACACTTTATCTAGATGCATCAATATCTCTATAATCCCAAGTTTATGTATTACTATTTAAGCATAGAGAAATATTCATTTGTTTGGAGACTTACAAATTTTCTCTTTTCAGAAGCTGACCGTCTGCGATAACCATGACTCGATTACCAATCTAGGAATCCTCATATGGAGAACAAATATCCTGGTTCACAACCTAAATATCCTCAATTTTATATATATATATATACACACACACACATATATATATACATATAGAATTAAATATAAAGCATAGAATAATAATTCATTTGTTTGGAGACTTACAAATTTTCTATTTTCAGAAGACGATCGGCAGCCATGACTCAATTACCAATCTAGGAATCCTCAGATGGAGAATGGATCCCTGGTTCACAACCTAAATATCCTCAATTATATATGTATATATGCAGAGGAACTCTCTAACCCTAGCTCGCTAGCCATTCACTGGGAGATCTAGAGTGTTTCTTTCAACACCTATAATGGTGTTTATATAGCTAGTATTAGGGCGTAGTTTTAAATTAACTAATGGGCCATCTCACATATCTAGCTCTCGTATGGGTGCATTAGGCCCAAAAAGTATTCTTCTTAAGGGAACTTTCACATATAGCCACTAAAAAAATAGTCTAATTACTCTCCATAGCTATAATTTGAAAATTACAATTCGTAACTACATGTTATAGGGAAGAGAGAGGCGAATAAGACTGGGAGAGAGAGGAGGCAAAAGTAGGACAGAGGTGAATTGTATATGTATATTGGTTTGATAATTGTCTATTATATATATATATGTGTGTGTGTGTGTGTGTGCGTGTGTGTATTTATATATGGGGAAAGCGAGATTGGGAGAGAGAGGAGAGAGCTGAGAGAGATTGGGAGAGGGAGGAGAGAGGCAAGCGAGAGAGGGTAGAGAGTGGGAGAGAGGTGAATTGTATATGTCTATTCGTTAGATAATTGTATATTATACATATGCATCTGTATAAAAAAGCAAGCGGAATCGGGAGAGAGAGGAAAGAGGTGAGCGAGAAAGGGAGGAGAGAGCGAGCGAGAGAGGTCAGAGAGTGGGAGAAAGGTGAATTGTATATGTGTATTGATTAAATAATTGTATATCATACAAATGTATTTATATATTCTAGCGATTATACATACACAAATGTGGTTAACTATACAAACTCGAAGTCAGCCCACATAATTAATGTATAATGTTAGTCTCGAGTAATAATTATAGCAAACTATAGATTTGATGAGTAATTAAGTAATATAAGTTTGCTTAACCACGTAATTTTCTCTTCTTATTAACACATACAATGCTCTACTTTATTATACAGTTATGTTAAATGAGTCATTTTATGAAGTTAATAGTAATATTAATGTCTCTCAATTATTGAAAAAAAATTGCAAAGACAAATAAAAAATTTTAATTTTTTCTATGATTTCCAACTATACAAACTTAGTAATGAATGATCGAACATAGTGTAATTATTATCTCCAAAAACAAACACATACTAGAACAGCTAATATGCTTTTAAGGAAATTCAAGATTTTGATGTCATCAGGCAACATGAAATAGTACTAATTAGTGTTGTGATCCAAATGATACCACCAAATAAGTGGTTAAACAATATCAAAGCTAATACATGTATTATTTTCTCTCATATACACGACGTACCAAATAAGTGATTAAACAATATCAAAGCTATACAAAAAACCAAAGAACATATTAAGCTGAAAGTTCACTTTCTCTATTGCTATTTGTTGAGCCCTCTAATTTTTTCCATGATCTATCTACTCAATAATATCAGTAGCGATAAGCCAGACGTTTGGCAAGATAGACCTCATATCAAGCCAATAGTACAGAAATAAAAATCTCCGGATATTACACAAATAAAAATCTGACTTGATAAATTTCCTTGAGTGAATTTGAGTACAAAGGATATTAAAAGAAGAGGTGCCATGGAGGGCAGATTTGTTAATTATCTCCGTGCTATCACTAAAGAGGACAACCCAGCAACATGATGATTCAATAGAGCCAAACAAAGTACATCTACTAACACAATAGTTTGCTTGAAAGCAACAACCACAACATGTTTAGCTCCATCGGGATTTCAAGCTCCTTTTCAACTATGGTGTTGCATATATATAATGTAATAATTACATACATGATTTATAATGTAATACTCCCTCCGTTTCAATTTGTTTGTCTTACTTTGACTAACTACGGAGTTTAAAAAAGTAAATAAGACTTTTGAATCTTTACTGGTCTTAAGCTAAAGATATGTATAATATATCAAAAGTAAAATGAAAAAATTAAAACAGGGGGAGTAATTGTTACTCCTAGTACATTATATAGTTACCTATAATGTATCTTAAGATATAACTATGTAAGCATTCTTCCTCTGGACAACGCATTAAAGTTAAACTCATATTGGTGCATTGTAGATTACCTTACACCTACACTCATTCCGGAAAATAACATGTGGGCAATGGCATGGGTATTTATACTGAAAAGTCACAAACAGAAAAATTGTCAGCCTTGATGAATGTGAAAATGTGTCTAAAGTATAGAAGCTTTTACTTCATCGCAATTATGGAAATCGATGTTTTCGGGTTTGGCATCAAACCAGCCAATAACACAAGAATCTCAAAAGCGCAGTAATCCAAACTGTGTATATACATGTACATCATCATCAACAACAGCATATCCAGTGTAATCCCACAAGTAGAGTTAGGGCAGAGGGTAGAGTGTATGCAAACGAATGAAATGAAGAGCACCACATAATATAAGAAGGAAAGAATAGTTATATGATAGAGCGAGAACGTATGTGTATGGAGAAAAACATGATCATGGCAGCAGTGGGCAAAGCCAATTTCAAGTTAGTAAGGATATGATGAAAATGAAATGTCTCAAATGAGAAAGCGTAATCCCATGTGATATGTTTGGAGAAAAACATGAATAGACCAAAGATGATCAATTGAATCCAAATGGAAATAGATGTTGCTAACGATGCTCCTTTAAAACCAAGAGTTGTCCAATGAACCAAAGCATAGGCAATAAAAGCAATATGTATAACTAAAGATACCATTGAAAAGAAAAGTCTAGGGTCTAAAATTGTGTGCGCCCTAACAAATCTCATGGCATTTTGCAAAAAACCATATCCAGACAATCCAGGCATAAGAAATTTCAAAACTAGTCCTGCTTCTTTCACAATTTCATGATCCTAATGAAATAAATGAATGAGAATTGTATCTGAGTACCACCAGAGAAGAACAATCGTGATGGAAAAGAAGAATGATATGATACATGATGTCTGCAGCAATCTGTACGCTGTTGTTGGGGATTGTCTACATAATGTTTCGAGTGAAGCATTCAATCCAAACAAATTACAAGATGAAAAAATAAATTGGGCCATAACAAAGTAGATTTCCCTTCAACTTCATTTTTTGTTTTGAATTTGTGGAGAGAAAAAACAATTGTGCTCCTACACCTGATAAAATTTAGTTTGTGGTCTCTCTCTTATAGTTTCTTTCAATTTTTTCAATCCATTAGAGAAGTTAGATGACCTATATGCATTAAAGAAACCGATTAGGTATTCACCTGCATGTATTTAAGCTTTTCAGTAGTAGTTAATTCATTCGTAAAGCTACTCATCTTGCATAATTGACGTAACATCAGTTTAAGCAAAGGTCTTTATAAACAAGAAGCATGACAGCAAAGTTAATCTGAGTCCACGGCTAGCTCAGATATTTTGACCAGCAGCATGCGCTCCCTCTCAAAAACAGCTGCATCAACCTGCAAAATAGCTGAAACTCTGACGAAAATGAATGTGAAAACAGATGGTTTGATAACTGGAATGTTTAGGTTGTATCTAAGTAATAAGTATAGAGCTATACACAATGAAATACTTCAAAAGTACTTAAAATAAATACTCCAAGGCATTGAGATTAAAGTTCATACAAAGTTGTCAGCAGTAGTTACCTAATAAGTCAGTTACTTCTCCAGTTGCTTATAGAGTGAAGGCTAAATAAAATCGGTAAAAGATAAAATCAAACACCTGCTGATAGAATCTACAGAGTAATTGGTCATCAGCAGAACCTATCACAGGAGAACCAAGGTCTCTAAGCTCAGTTAAAACATAAACAAGCATATCGCTAAACTATATTTATTTGAAATTGATAACAACTTGTATTAAAAGTAAAATTCAGCTAACAAAAGTTCGAGTTGTGATCTTTACAAACAAAAGTTACATCTTCCACGCCCAAAAGAACTTACACTTTTCCTATTAAATAGGGAAAATACCTAAGTACCCCCTCAACCTATGCCCGAAATCCCAGAGACACACTTATACTATACTAAGGTCCTATTACCCCCCCCCCCCGAACTTATTTTATATGTAATTTTATACCCCTTTTTAGCCTACGTGGAAGACCAAATGAAGAGAAGCAAAGGACGTTTTTGTGCCACTACTACAGAAAACTAGGTCATAAAGAAGCTTATTGTTGGCAAAAAGTAAGGATGAGAATAACCAAGCAAGCTTTGCAGAGAAAAATGATGATGAATGTAAGCTGTTCATGGCCCTTTCTTGTGAAAAAGAGACTCCTAACGATGTTTGGTTTTTGGACAGTGGATGTTCCAATCATATGTCTGGAACAAAATCATTGTTCAAGGATCTTGATGAGTCAAAAAAATCAGACGTGAGGCTTGGAGATAACAAGAAGGTTCAGGTTGAAGGCGAAGGCACTGTTAGCATTATGATTAGCCAAGGTAATACTAAAATTTTAGAAGATGTGATGTTTGTTCCTAGCCTATCTCATAATTTGCTTAGCATTGAACAACTAATGATTAGCGGGTACTCAATTTCTTTTGATGATGGTGTTTGCACTATTAAAAATAAGAAATTTGGGAAAACCATTGCTAAAGTTCCAATGACTAACAACAAAATGTTTCCTTTAGAAGTTTCAATGGTTGAAAAGTGTGTTATGGTAGCTAGTGGAGATGATGAAACTAGAATGTGGCATTTGCGTTATGGTCATTTAAATGTTAATGGGTTGAAGTTATTGAGCCAAAAGGAAATGGTTTTTGGGTTGCCAAAAGTTGAGAATCTTGATTTTTGCGAAAGTTGTGTTTATGGAAAACAAAGTAAAAAGGTTTTTCTTGTAGGCAAGTCTTGGAGAGCTTTTGTTTGTCTTGAGTTAGTACATGCTGATTTGTGCGGTCCTGTGAGTGTTGAGTCCTTAGGAGGAAGTCGATACTTTCTGCTTTTTATTGATGATTATACTCGTATGAGTTGGATATATTTCTTGAAATTTAAATCTGAAACGTTTGACAATTTCAAGAAATTTAAATCTTTTGTGAGGAAATGGAATACACAGAGAGCTCACATCACCTTAGACACCGGAGCAGAACGGTGTAGCTGAACGAAAGAACGGCACAGTTGTCGAGATGGGCAGAAGCTTGATAGAAGGTAGAGGTGTACTGAAGTGTTTTTGGGCTGAAGCTGTTGCCACTGCCGTCTATTTGCTGAATATTTCACCCACTAAGGCAGTGTTTAATCGAACACCATATGAAGCTTGGAGAGGTAACAAGCCAAAGGTAATGTATAGCTTATGCTTTGGTGAATTCGCAGGCTCGATGTAAGCTTGATGAAAAATGTGAAAAATGTATCTTTGTTGGATATAGCTCACAATCCAAAGCCTATAAGCTATACAATCCAGTGAGTGGCAAAATTATGGTCAATAGAAATGTTGTGTTTAATGAAGATGCAAGCTGGAACTTTAATTCAGGAAATAAAAGTTCAAATATTCAATTGTTTCCTTCTGACGTTATTATTGATCAAAAGTATGGAGCAGATCAGTTTTTGGCAGGTCCATCGACTACCTCATCAATTGCACCAGCAACATCTCCAACATTGGAAGAACCTTCAGCTGAGCCAACTCCATTAACAAGATCAACAAGGGATAGGAAACCAAATCCAAATATGCTGACAATATATGTTGTATTTTTTCTTTACTTGTTTCAGATCCTATTTTCTTTGAAGATGCTGAAACAGAGGATAAATGGTGCAAAGCTATGGAAGAGGAGTTGTTGGCTATTCAAAAGAATCAAACATGGGACTTGGTAAATTTGCTAGAACGAAAGAAAGCTATTGGGCTCAAATGGGTGTTTAGAACCAAATATCATGCAGATGGCAGCATCCAAAAACACAAGGCAAGACTCGTCACAAAGGGTTATTCCCAACAACAAGGTATTGACTTCGACGAGACTTTTTCTCCTGTTGCCCGCTTTGAAACTGTGAGATTCTTAGCCTTGGCTGCTAATTTAAATTGGCCAGTGTATCAATTTGATGTCAAATCTGCCTTTTTAAATGGTGATTTGGAAGAGGAAGTTTATGTCTCACAGCCTGAAGGTTTTGTAGTTAATGGCAAAGAAGATAAGGTTTACAGGTTAAAAAAGGCACTATATGGCTTAAAGCAAGCGCCGCGGGCATGGTACTTCAAAATTGATTCGTATTTCCAGGAGAATGGTTTTGAAAGAAGTAACAATGATCCTACTCTTTATGTAAAACAAGAAGGTAAAAATGATTTTTTGGTGGTATGTCTTTACGTTGACGATATGATATATATGGGTTCGAGTGAGTCTATCGTCACTGAATTTAAGGACTGCATGATGAAGAATTTTGAGATGTCTGATTTGGGTCTGCTGCATTATTTTCTTGGTCTTGAGGTGAAACAAGGAATTGATGGCATATTTCTTTCACAAAGAAAATATGCAACAGATCTTTTGAAAAAGTTTACCATGGTAAATTGTAAAGTTGCTACTACGCCAATGAATATTAATGAGAAGTTGTGTCGTGATGATGGTTCTGAAATGGCAAATGCGACTTATTTTAGAAGTCTGGTTGGTGGTTTGAACTACTTGTCTCATACAAGACCAGACATCGCTTTCTCTGTTGGAGTCATATCGAGATTTATGCACAATCCAAGCAAGCTTCACCTTGGAGCTGCAAAGAGAGTGCTGAGATATATCGCTGGGACAACAGAGCATGGAATTTGGTATTCTAAGGCAACAAATTTCACACTAACTGGCTTTACTGATAGTGACTACGCAGGCAACATTGATGACAGGAAGAGCACATCTGGTTTCTTGTTTAATCTTGGATCTGGAGCAATTTCATGGAGTTCAAAGAAGCAGGAAATAGTGTCCTTATCAACTTCAGAGGCTGAATATATTGCAGCAACCTCTGCAGCTTGTCAAGCAGTTTGGTTAAGGAGACTTCTTGCAGACTTTAATCAAAAACCAGCTGGTGTGACTAAGATTTTTTGTGACAATATATCTGCTATTGCGATGACGAATAAGCAGCATTACACAGTAGGACAAAGTACACTGATATTCTCTATCACTATATTCGAGGTCTTGTTTCTACTGGAGAAATTACTTTGAAGTCTTGTGATACAAATGAGCAAATAGCAGACATCTTCATGAAGTCACTTCCGCAAGCAAAGCCCCAGTTCTTCAGAGGTCAACTTGGAGTTTGCAGGTTTGAATCAAGGGGGAGTGTTGAGAAGTGATTCAAAGATACTTGACCAAGTCTTTAAGAGGTTGTTAGTTAGTTCCCTTTATTTTAGCAATGTTAGATATAGTAGCAGATTAGTAGCTAACTAGTAATTAGTGGGTACCTAAATTTCAGTATTTCAGTTTCATTGTAAGCCTTTTTAATAGGCAGGTCTCGTTAGTTTCATAATGGCAAAACCGGAAACAAGAAGTTGGGCAGTAGCTTCACTTTTCTATTGCTCTATTCTCTGTTCACTTTCTCCCTTAGATTTCCTTTTTATTTCCAACAGAAATATGCTACCTTTGGAAAGCAAAAAATCCAAATGAAGGAAAACAAACAAACACAATGGAAAACAAAAATTTGGGGAAAGATTTTACCTTTCAGCTATGTACTCAAGCAACTGAGCAGTGGCAAAGTACTGCAAATTGATATCAACAGCTTCACCTTGGCTGCGATCAACAGCATGTCGGCACATTACCTCTAAGTCGTAATCCATTTCAGAGAGGTCTCTGAGGTTCCACATGTCAATGACTCGCCACGTTGAAGGATTCTTACACAGTCGCCTCCACTTGCTGCACACTTTCTCAGTTGTCTCCAGTATCTCTACAACACCAAGCTTGTGTAGTATATTAGCCCATATACCTTCCGGAAGTTCCATCGATGGCGGCTTTTTCACCACCTTTCTATTCATTGTATTTTTCTAGGGTTTGAGTGAAGAAGAAAATGGATGCTTTTGAAGATGAATTGTAGTGTAATCAACTAGAGTATATAAGTATCATATTTAATAAATATGATAAAAACTAGGGCAAATGATCAAAAATGCCCCTTAATTTTGGTTTTTTGAATTTATTTTCGCCGCTAAAATAAGGTCAAACTTATTTCTTCCGCTTTCAGTTTCATCAAAATTATCTCTCATTAGACGGAATCCCCAAAATTGACCCAAATTACCCGATTTTTAAAAAAAATTCATATTCCTTATTTTTAACCCAATGCCCGACCCGATAATCCGATTAACTCAATGCTCTGTTACCTCCTTTACCCCTTTACCCATTTACCCATAATCTCTCTTTATCTCTTCCAGAAGCTAAGTCTAATAACCTCCGTCATTGTTCTTTAAGCATCTTTCATTTATTTCTCTAAAAAAATATTAACCATCTTATATTTATTCTCCTTCGGGATAATATACTTTTGGATCTACTCAATCAAAAAGTTATTAATTAAGGGATGTTCCTTAATAGTCACATTTCCAATTTCATCTTCTCTAGGCATTCTAATTTGTGTAAGGGCAATATGAGCGGAGTATAAAGGCTTAATCACCTCTTCTTCCAAGAACTTCTTGTATTCCAATTTGGGAACACTTCCTTTTTTTTTAACTGATTTTTGTTCTTTTCCATCTCTTGTACAATTAGTTCAATTTTATCTTGCAAACTCTCCATCTTATCAACAACTTCATCAATGCGAGAACTCAGTGCCTTTACATTAAGACTATCATAAATATCCTTCACACCATAAAAATGGCGACATATATCCTCATCAAGTAAGAAAAATCCAGCAGAGTAAAACCTAAACAAACTCGAAAGATTGTTGGACTTAGCTTATGAATAAATTATCGATCGATTCTTTCAGATGTGAATGAAAGACATTGTTCTTTGACTTGGTTTCTGAAAGAGAGAAAGAGAAATAATGGGTAATGAAATTTGGATGAATGGCTAATAGGGCATTGGGTTAATTGGGTCAACTGGGTTAAAAATAGGGAATATGGTTTGTTTGTTTTTTTAAATTGGATAATTTGGGTCAATTTGGGCTAATTTTGGGGATTTCATCTAATGAGGGGTAATTTTGATGAAATTGAATATAAGAGGAGTAAATTTAACGTCATTTTAACGGCGAGGGTAAATTCAAATAATAAACCAAAGTTGAGGGATATTTTTAACCCTTTTCCTTAAAAACTACTCAAGTCAAAGATAAAATGAGAAAAGACTCAAAATAGTCTCTCATCTTTAGGTTAAGGCTCAAAGTGATCCTTTAGTTTTCACATAAAGCACTAGTAGTCCCTCATGTTTGCAATAGTGGTGCACTTTTGGTCCTTCCCAAATTTTTTAACATTAATTTGTCCAAAAATTTATATAAGGAATGTTCCATCGTCTTTTTATATATTTAATAGAAATAATAACCCTATCTGAGAGAAGATGATAAGAAAAACACCTTGTTTTGTTCACCAGAAATATTACTGCAACAAAACTAAGGACATCTTAACATATGATTTTGCAGGAAAATAAAAAATTGTACTATTGCACATGAAATTATCGTGATGAACATTTCGACTTTACATACAATATAATTTCTACTAAATAAAACAAAGTGTTTTTCATCTCACATTCTTTCATATGGATTTGTTATTTCTACTAAATCTATAAAATGACGATTGAACTTCCCATACATAGGTTATGGATAAAATCAATGCTAAAAATAGGTAAAAATTTTTGGAGGAGGACCAAAAGTGCATTAATATTACAAACATGAGGGACTATTAGTGCTTTATGTAAAAACTCAAGGATCACTTTGAGTCTTAACCCAAAGAAGAGAGACTATTTTAATCCTCTCCTCAAGATAAAATGGTTCTAATTCGTGTTTCTTTTAATTTTAAATTAAATATAAACCAGATAAAATGATTTTGACTCATCTTTATTTTAGGTCAACTATAAATTGAGTAAAATGGTTTTAATCCGTCTTTCTTTTTTTCATTGTTTAATTCAGTTTTTTCTACTTGGATTCTTATTTATCTTGTTTTTTTTTTTTTGTGTTAATGAAATATATTTTTAAAAGGTATAATACATAAATATTACATTTAATTTGGCGTCAACGAACAATTATATCCTCCAACTTTGAATTTGCACAAGTAAATACTTAAACTATTATAAAATTGAATATATAGACACAAGTGTCCTACGTGGTATGATAAATATGGAATGTCAATTCAATTAATTTGTGCATTAGTTTAAAGAAAAATAAAATATATATTTCTTCTATCACCCGACATTTTAAAATATATCTCTTGTCATCTTTGAGATTTTATTATTATAACTAATGGAATTGATTGATCAATTTAAGCTCAATTAATAATAACAAATACAAAATCATATCATCAGTCAATTCTTCTATTAAATTGTTTGAGCTCATATATCAGCTTGCTATTTTACTCAAGAGCTTAGGTCCAAGCAATATGTGGAAAGATTTATAAATTTCACTCACTGTGATCAAAATTTTTGTTGAAAATCTGAATTCGAGAGCACAACTTTAGTATTATAAGCTTGTTATTCATGGTATATGATTCCACCTATACAACCAAAAAAATCTTATTCTTATTTTTAAAAAAATCAAAATTTTACAATATAAAAATAATTGTCATGCACTTACAACTCAGACATAAGAACATTTCAACATCTAATAATATAACGGAAAAGGGTCATATTTGCCCTTATACTCTTAGAAAAGAATCATATTTATCCTTTCTTATACTTTTTTGATATATTTACCCTTACCATCCAACTTTGAGCACATATTTGCCCTTATACAGTTAAGTATTGTGTCACTATTTTTATAATAGTCTATGTGGCACCATATGGCATCTACATGGCTCCATGTATATACATTTTATCTGGAGAGTGAAATTATATACGTTTGAGGCATTATCACAAATGACCAATTTCAGAATTCAATCAAGTGGATGCTTTAAAAGGTTTTTATTTGTGGGAAAATCAATTTTTTGGTGAAATTTCTTGAGATTACTTAGAAAAAATGTTGTTGTTGAAGAAGTTATGGCTGTGGAAAACAACCAGTTCTCAATCTAATACTGCTAGCCTCGAAGCAATCGACATTAGAATCACCCAACCTTTCTTATAATAACTTAGTGGAAATCTCTATTTCTTAATGTGAATTTTGATATCATCAATTGTTTTGTTATTGATCATGATTACAGCAATATATATCATATGTCATATTCACTACCAACAAAATCACTGTGCTTCAATTGATTTTTTGAGGAGACATCACTTGGGAGGCAAATTTCCAGTGACAACAAGAAGTCATTTAAACAAAATTGGTGTGCAGTTCATTAGAAAAGGGTCGATAATGGAAAAACTTTAGGAGTTTATGGTAAATGATGGTAAAAGTGAGTTTGGTTTAGCAAATTTGATGAAAGTAATAGGTCTTTATGTTGGTTGGTGGGATTTTACTAAATGGGTCGGATAGGTACTAAATAGAAAGTAAAATTTAATTACAATAAAAATGTATACAAATGAAGCCATGTAAGCATCATGTGGTGCCACATAGACTATTATAAAAATGGTGACACAACACTTCAATTATATAAGGGCAAATATGTGCGTAAAGTTGGATGGTAAGGATAAATATATCAAAAAAACTATAACAAAGGATAAATATGACCCCTTTTTAAGAGTACAAGAGCAAATATGACCCTTTTTCCGATAATATAATTATTCATGTAGGAGCTTCCCCTAGTACAAGATCATTCTTCTAGTCTATTGTTTGTTTTATCATCTTTGCCAATTGACTATTTGTTTCACCATTTTTTTTTTATAGGACCACAAGGCTAGGCTAAATCTTCCTCAAAGGGATTTCTGAGCAGAATTCTTTTTCAAAGAACTGGCGATATTCCCTTAACTGCTTTCTCTAAGTATATTAATCATATATTATTATAAGCATAAAGCTCTAAAGTGTAAAGTTGAATTACTATTTTGCCCCTATACTAAATTAAAAAGTCATAAAATACTTTACCCAAATATAAATTAAATATCTAATTAAATAGTAATATTTGAATTACATAATAGAGGAGCAAAATGAGAAGTTCAGCAGTCTATTCAATTACTATGTGTGAAACAAATAGGATGAACACTAATAAAGTTTCAATTAATATAGAAGTTGAAACGTATTTTGCTAATTATGAGAAGTTGAAAGGAATCAAATTAAGTAATTGAGGAATATCAAAGAGTTTTTATCAACAAATCTTCAAGACTACACTATATAAACATACTCAATATTAGTCATTCAACACAAGCTACCATTGTTAAGTGGGTACAAAAGTGTCTTCTAATTTTCAGGTACAATCTTATTAAGTCTAGATTTTTCCGTTTGATTTGCTAACTTCATTTGAATGATAACTTTCTAATTTTTTTAATAGGTAAAATAAATAGCTTGAAAGGTATAATCACACATATCAAAAATTGAATGTTGTTGTACACATATGGTTTGATGCTGAATGATGATCAACTCTCTTTGAAACTCTCTACGCATAGTTTCCCGCAGAAAAAGAAACCATGTTATAAACTTTTAAACTATTAATAATAAATTGAAATTGCAGTTGTTTGCTAGCAAAATATATCACATTTTCTTCAACAAATGTAGCAACTCCAAGTTTTCTCTAACAGTGATGGATAGTAGTTGTAACCCTGTAAATGTAAGTCTTGGTATATCTGAAAGTTTTTAAAGAAGTAGTTACATTTGTAACGACACACATTAAGGATACAAGAAGACTTTAAGTAACGTCACGTTTTCCCTTTTTAATTCTTTAACTTGATGTGTCTTTCTTGGAAATTTTACTTATTGATGACTGTCTGTACATTTAATTGCTTATAAATGGGTAAGCTTTGGAGACTTATCTAATGTGCAGTAGATCGAAAATATCGAGAGAACACTCGAAAAAAATATCATGTTCTCCTAATAGTTTATTACATACTTTTTCATTTATTTTTTTATTGATTTTTATTTGAGATACACGTGCAACGCACGTGCCCGAAGACTAGTAACTATAAAAGCAGAAGCGTATCTAAGATTTTAAGATGATAGGTGCACTATTATAAAGGATTTTAAGTTGATGGGTGCACCAAAATTTATTCACCCCACTCTTCTAAGCTGATGTCATGAAATAAGAATCCATGATTTTTTGATCAATTTATTGGTTGATGAATTTTTACGCAATTTTTCCTATTTTTTCAAGTAAGGAGGCATTTGAGGCAGATGTTACGGTATTTTCAACCTGTCCACCAAAAACATTTACATATAATTATTTGTATAAACCAAGATATTCACTCACTACCTTCAATTTGTTTTAGCTTGGACGAAGTCATGTAGACTTGTAAACTTCTTATTCATTTCCATCCCCTGTATTCCTATTATTTAGTAACCTTTCAACTGTATCCATCAACTGGCCTTAAAATTCATGCACATTCATATTCAACTACTTCATCAATCTTGTTAGCTTCAAGTGTTAATTACCTCTATCGATAAAATCGTTCAAGTTAATTGATGTCAAATTAATTGTATTCGATGGCAAAAGACCATGGTGGATCTCCAAAGTTATACCAGCTTGAATCTAAGAGAAAACGAGTTACTTGGATTGTTGGTGTTAGTGGTCTATGCATCTTTTTCTATATCCTAGGAGCTTGGCAGAACAATGGTAGACGGCCAACATCATCTGCTGAAGTATACACGAAAGTTGGATGTGATCATGATAAGTCATCGTCATCATCATCATCAATATCATCATCAACGATAGCATCATCAGTAGTTCCTATGGATTTCGAGAGTCATCATCAACTAGTGGTAAACAATACAAAGTCACTAGAAAACTTTCCACCATGTGAAATGTTGTATAGTGAATACACACCATGTCAAGAGCCACAAAGGGGTAGAAAATTTGATCGTAATATGCTAAAGTACAGAGAGAGGCATTGTCCAAATAAGGAAGAGAAAGAGGCGTTACGTTGTCTCATACCTGCTCCACCCAATTATAAAATCCCTTTCAAATGGCCACAGAGTAAAGACTATGCTTGGTTCGCGAATATACCACATAAAGAGCTTAGCATTGAGAAGGCTGTTCAAAATTGGGTCCAAGTTGAAGGGGATCGTTTGAGATTTCCAGGAGGTGGAACCATGTTTCCACACGGAGCTGATGCTTATATTGATGATATAAGTGCACTCGTTCCCCTTACTACTGGAACTATTCGCACAGCAATTGATACAGGATGTGGTGTAAGCAATTTATGCATATCTTCTTGTAACTAATTTATTCGTTAATTTATAAACACGTATCTAATAATTGATATACACATATATAGGTTGCAAGTTGGGGTGCTTATCTACTTAGGAGGGATATAATAGCTATGTCATTTGCTCCAAGAGATACACATGAAGCACAAGTTTGGTTTGCACTTGAAAGAGGAGTTCCAGCGATGATTGGTGTTATGGGTTCTCAGAGACTTCCATATCCAGCTAGGGCTTTTGATATGGCTCATTGTTCTCGTTGTTTAATTCCATGGTACAAGTATGGTAAGATCTTCGATACATACATTTCACATATTAAATTTTCTTCATACCTAGTCGTGACTTATGAAAAATCGTGATCATTTGTGTATTGCAGATGGGTTGTACCTAATTGAAGTTGACAGAGTCTTACGTCCCGGGGGTTATTGGATACTTTCGGGACCTCCGATTCGTTGGAAGATGTATTGGAGAGGTTGGGAAAGAAGCCAAGAAGATTTGAAGAAAGAACAGGATTCTATTGAAGAGACTGCTAGACAACTTTGCTGGAAAAAAGTGATTGAAAAGGGTGATTTATCTGTGTGGCAAAAGCCTCTGAATCACAATAAATGTATCAAAAACAAAAAACCATTGATGTGCAAGTCACGCGACAAAGCCGATGCAGCATGGTACGTAATGTAATTAATTACTATATTACTACTACCACTACAAGAAAACTGTGAATTACATAGGAATTTTCCTAGGAGTTTAGTATGAAAAAAATTGCAGTTTCCTGCGGATTTTCATACTTAAAAAATCCCCATGTAATTCACAGTTTTTATGCAGTGATATACTATCAACAAACTCATCAAAGACATTTATGTTCATTCTTAAAGGTATCAAGACATGGAAGCTTGTATCACTCCGCTACCAGAAGTAACCAACTCAAATGAAGTAGCAGGTGGTGCATTAGAAAAATGGCCCGAACGAGCATTTGCTATCCCTCCTAGGATCAGTACTGGCTCTGTACCAAGCATTACAGTTGAAAAATTTAAGGAGGATAACAAGGTAATAGAAAAAGAGCAATCAATCATTTTAAAAATATAACTCCGTTATTGATTGATTGATTTTATATGTAATAATGGATATGGATCAGGTATGGAGCGAGCGTGTGTCATACTACAAACGTCTAATTGGTCTGTTGCCTCAAGGACGATACAGAAATGTGATGGACGCGAATGCTTATTTAGGTGGATTTGCAGCAGCTCTTGCGAAACATCCAGTTTGGGTAATGAATGTGGTTCCTGCTAAAATTGAGCCAGACACATTGGGTATCATATATGAAAGAGGCTTTATTGGTACATACAATGATTGGTGTGAAGCTTTTTCAACATATCCGCGAACTTATGATCTCATTCATGCTGGTGGTTTGATCAGCCTATATCAGGACAGGTACATATACGCGTCCTGATTTTAATTAGTTACTACTAAAAATTACATAGTATTAATACGAGTTTTGTTTTTTTGAATTGATGAAGATGTGATATAACGTATATTCTACTTGAGATGGATAGAATATTGAGGCCTGAAGGTACAGTTATATTCAGAGACGGAGTAGAAGCATTAGTGAAAATCAAAAGTATTGCAGACGGTATGAGATGGCAGAGTCGTATCGTGGATCATGAGAGCGGACCATTCAACCCAGAGAAGATTCTTATTGCTGTAAAAACTTACTGGACCGGTGAACCAAAACGAGAATAGATAATCAACCATACAATATCGTCGTGTATGGTTATTAAGTTTCTTTCTTGTTATTGCTTATAGTTGGAATTATTAACTTCATTTGCAGATCAATAGGATAGAAGATCAATTCATGCTCATACTCTTTCATTTTGCACTATATTTTTTGCTTCTTAGGTACAATATCACTCTTAGTGAGTAGCCACATGGTGGTCAGGGTATCCAATTGGACACCCTTCGTCGGAATATAAGTAAAATGATACAGGAAATGATTAAATAACGTATTTTGAACACTCTTAACATGCATAACAAGTTATTATAGTCCAGTGGTTTCACCTCCTTGGAATAAGGTAGTGTTCATGCGTGTGTGTTTGAGTCTCACTAGTTTTATTTCTTGAAAAGTGCTTTCGCATGTGTTTGAATCTCTTGAAAAATGCTTTTATTGTGCTATATCTGGACACTCTTTGTGAAATTACAGGCTCCGCCACTAACTTTTACTCCGTCCCAATTTATGTGACATACTTTTCTTTTTAGTCAGTCTCAAAAAGAATGACATGGAGCACTAACTATTACTCTCTCTGTCCCAATTTATGTGACTTACTTTCCTTTTCAGTTAGTCCCAAAAAATGACACATTTCTATATTAAGTAATAATTTAACTATAAAATGTCTATTTTACCCTTAATGAAATGATTTACAACCACACAAATTTTTATCATTCATTTTGAGCCACAAATTTGAAATATGTTCCTTGAACTGCGTGCTGAATCAAACTATCGGGGGAGTACTTGATTAGGCACATGACTTTTAGCACATAAGATATGCAAAGAACACTATACTAGTATATATCTTCAATATGTACAGATAATATATGTCTTGTTATGTGATCAAACAACAGTAATATTTAAAGTAGAATAAATAACTTGTCACTTAAAATGATGATCTCAGATGGAAAGAAAACTCACACTACAATATTCTTTAAGATAATATCCTATTATTTTGGTAAAAAATTTTGACCACTCGAAATTATTCAATGATGATATCTATTAATGCATCATTTATGTATGTTGTTGACTGGCCGTTCGTTAATGGATGGAACAGTAACTTCAATTTCTGGGGTTCAACTTCTCATTATTGTTAACACATCATAATTATATTGAACAATAGCTCCCACTAGGTTTTGTCCTGGCCGTATGATGCATGATTGATGATTGAAAATGAAATCAACTAAGATTGTGGTGGACTGGTATGTACTGTTCGAATTCTCCTAGATATGAATACATCATTTTTGTAAGGACGCATTTTATCCTTCATAAAAAACTTTTCAGTGTAAAATTAAATTTAATTCGATTATAATGTAGACGGGTCGAAACACTATATGTGCTTCCTTAATCACATTTTGCATGAAATTAGATAAAATGAACTAGAGTAGAGTGTTTGTTTGTTTGTTACATCTATTATTTTCCTTTTAATGACAACCATTGATTTCCACTAGATAGTCAACCACCCACTTACAAAAAGTCACCATCTCTTCTTAGGCCCTTATGCAATCATTCTTTCTCTTTATTCCTTCCACAATCTTCCTCTTCTTTTTAATTCCCTTTTGTTTCTTCTCCTCACCAAAAAAAATGTAGCAAAAAGGAAAAGGAGGGGTGGAGAAGAATTTGGTATTTAACTCTCAAACTAAACAAGTTTTATACTTCCTTTTTAGTATGAATGAGTTTACGCAAAATAAAACTTCCTCCGTTTAAAAAAGAACGATCTAATTTGACTTGACATGGAGTTTAAGAAAATAGCAAAAGACTTTTGAATCTTATAGTACTACATTAAAGTTATATTAAATGTAAAAAGTTGGTCTTTAGCTAGCGTTTGACCATAGATTCCCAAATATTCTTGGCAAATTTTATTTGAGTGAAAATTTGGATGAAATTTCACCATGTGTTTGGCCATAGGATTTGGGAAATATATTTTACCTTTTTAGAAAAACATGATTTATACCCATAAGTTTTAGAAATTATCAAAACTAACTATAAGTTTGTAGTACAAGCCAATTGTATGCTCGTTACAACAATAACAAATAGTGTCCATGACACTAGATCAGTGTGGTAATTTGGAGTGAGTGTAACAAACATTATTCCATACATCGTGAAGTAGACAGAGTACATTGACTTTGTTACCTTGAGTCAATTATTCATCATTTTCATCAACAATCATATCATTATTTAATATTCACTAAATATATCATCACTATTTTGGTGTTCATGTAAAAAATGATGTAATACAACGCAAGCAACTATTATAATTTCATCACTATTTTGGTGTTCACGTAAGAAATTATGTAATACAACACAAGGAACTACGATAGAGGGTGTTTTTATAAAAGATAAAAATTCGGGGTAAAATTTTAATTTTCAAAAGATCCTAAATAATAAAATTTGACCCAAATACTAGAAAAAACTAGTATTTGAGAATTTGGGATATTTGCCAAAAATATTTGCCAAATAATAGCAAATTGTATGGACAAACATTATTTGCCAAATTTTATACCAATACTTAGGAAATCTATGGTCAAACGGGCCCTTAATCTTGTAGTCTTAAATATATCATGTGAAAAATTGAAATTAGAATATTACCAAAAAAAAAGAGATCGTTCTTTATGAAATAGAGTAAAAAAGAAAAGTAGATAATTCTTTTTAAAATCGAACGAGTAATAATAATAGTGATTATGAGATAAGGAAAAACTATTTATTTATTTTTTATAAAAAGTTCATGTGTGGTAGAGCAAGTGCACATGGGGAGAACTTTGCTTAATACCATATGTACATTGCTTAATTGTCGGCCAAGTATTCTCTGTTAAAAGTTCAGTGTAGGAGAATAATGTAAAGTACTCTACTAATTACTAAATTAAACAGTGCTGCGTGGAGCTTAACCTTTGTGATTAACAAGCTACTCATATGTATAAACATAAAAAAAGTTCTAATTTGAGTTTATAGACATAGCATTATATTGGGATCCTAAAAAGCTAAAAACATTGCTCACATCCCAAGCTAGCTTCATGAGGAATTACAAAGTCATAATATATCTTCTCTAATTGGTGGGCATACCACTTGCATTTTGTTTGGATGGTTGTTGAGTATTGTTTTGTAATGTAGTATTATATTGTAATATACAGTGTTGTGTTATATCGCACTGTATTATTTTAATAAATATAATATTTCGACAAATTATATAGTTTTTCATCATTAGTTAATGATATGCATCCATAATTTAAATGATAAATCTACAAGAAAAGTAGAGTACGAGACTGTGCTACAATGGAAAGGTACGATAAAAGATGAAATATAATAATTAAATGATAAATAAAGACATAATGAGAAAGAAAACACTAAGGTAATGACGTGATCACACCAAATCGATCGTTACATAAAATGAGTTTTTTCGTTGTTACCTAACAATGGATTTAAGCGATATGATACAATAGAATTTAAGTAACAATTAACCAAAATAAATATTGTATCGAAACTAATAATATAAATTACAATACAATACAATAGGTAACAATCATCATGGAACGTAAAATGTATATATTTAACTAACTTGTCCTTAATAAATACCTTTAAAAAGATGTAGTTTGTTAGTACTCCGTTCGTCCATCTTCACTTATTCACTGTACTATTTTGGATATCCAACAATACTTGTCCAGTTTACAAAACAATGAATAATTTATCATTATGTGTTTATTTTATCCTTACTATTAAATATTATTCATTTTTCACTATTTAGATGACTTATATTTAATACCGGTAATTTGATAAAGTTACCACCATCACTTAGGACTTCTTAATCTTTTTGTCAAGTCAATAATGAATAACTATTGTTGAACAAAGAACATTTATTATGTAAGACTCTTTTACAAGTAAAGATAAGGGGAAAAGGTCAAAATTACCCTCCAACTTTAGTTTATTAGTTGATTATATTAAAACAAAGTTATTTATATCCTCACCGTTACTAATTTTACTATTATACCCTCAATTAACAGAAAACCCCAAATCGACTCAAATTAACCCAAATTTAAAGAAAGACCCATTATCCATTTTACCAATGCCCCGACCTTTTTACCCTTTAATCAGTATTACCCATTTTTCTTTTACTCATCAACTGTACGTCTCATTCATCTATCTGATTCCTCCATTAATAGAACACAAGCTCCATTCCCTTGTGATTCGTTCTAATTTTCGAATTGCATACTTATTCTCTCTTGTCTCTACCAAAAAGCTCACTTTTTTATTCACACATAAATAATCAATTGCGTTAATCTCACTGTGTTAATCTCACGGCCATTGCCGTATTAAAATATTCATTTGTTTATGACTCCATTTGTACTGACCTTTCTTTTTTTCCCTGTTTCAATGGAAAAGTTGAGGTCTTTCAAATCTCTGTCTCCAGTTCAGAGATAAATGGTGAAATTAATAACGGCGAGGGTGTAAATAACTTTATTTTAACGACAGGGATATAATCAACTAACAAACTAAAGTTAGTGGGTAATTTTGACCCTTTTCCCTAAAGATAAACTTTAAAAAACATCATTATATCTTCTTAATCATGTAAAACACTATTTATTTTAAAATGAATAAAGTATATTACAAGAATATATTAAAATGAATGGTGTTAAAGAAGAGAGTACTTTTTACAACTAGTTAAGCTGCAAAAAATACGATCGTTTAACTTATTCAAAATAAAAATAAATATGTGGCATCGCATTATAGAGTAACGAGAATCATATACAAATCGAATAATATAAGCTATTATAGCAAGAACTCTTGAGCTGCAATACCAAAACATAATTTAAATTTATATATATAAATTTACAGAAAAAAACTTATGAACATATTGGTATTGTCAAATATAAAACTAATTTATTTATGAAAAAGGGTAAGTTACATAATTGATCGATTAAGAATAATTATATCTTTTAAAGTTAAATATACCAAATATATATTTATCAAATGTCGATTATCATTAATTTAATTGACGAATATACAGACATTCATAAAAAAACCTAAAAGAGTATATATATATATATATTAGAAGACATGATTTCAACATTTCTGTTCCTAGACATATTAAGTAAAAAGATAAAAGGTATTATGATCCTTCAAATATTTGCAAGGTCAGCTTGCACAGAAAAATTGTATTATAACTTTAATATTTGGACCTTAATATATTTTTAAAAAAAGTCTACTCTTTTCTTTTAAGTTACATATTATGCCTCGTGTAATTCAATATTGTGGGGTCCATTTGAATTTTCCAATTGAGATATTATTTTTTAAATAGGGAAAATGTATAAGTACCCCTTCAATCTATGCTTGAAATTTCAATATTAAGGTTCTATTATTCCTGAACTTATTTTATAAATAATTTTCTATACATTTTCAGCCTATGTGGCACTAACTTGAAAAATAAATTCAACACAGGTTAGACCCACAAGACAGTGCCACGTAAACCGAAAAGGAGTAGAAAATTATTTATAAAATAAGTTCAAGGAGGTAATAAGACCTTGTTATAATATAAGTGTGTCTCTGCAATTTCGGGTATAGGTTGAGGGTGTCTTGTGCATTTTCCCTTTTAATTATAATAAACACAAGAGAAATTTACTAAAACTAATAATAATGATAAATTAAGAATTAAATTAAAATTATTTATTAATTTTATAAAGTGAAAAAATATTATTAGCTATTTTAAAATATTATAGTAAACAACTAGTATTAGACAGAGTGACTTGTTTACATATTAGTAGAATAATATTAGCTTTTACATAAAAATTTATAATGAATTAATTATTTCTATCTTTATTTTGGCTCTAATTAATATACTTAACAATAAATAAATGTGATGAAAATTAATAATATATATTAGATTGAAACTAAAGAAAAAAATGTTAAAAAGTATTTTTACAAATAAAAATGAATATGATGATATACTTGTATTAAAGATGACTAAGAATTAAAATGTAATTTCATTCTAACAAAAATCTATCAAGAATAAATAATTCTAGAAATATCTTTCTATATATGAAGTGAATGATGATTAAAGGTTAAAAAAATGTAACTTCATGCAAACAAAAATCTGCTAATAACAAAAAAATTAAAATAGTTCTAGAAACATATTTAGTTATTATTATTAGTATTACCTCATTTTTCGTATTTCACCATTTTTTATGAATTATTGTGATATCTATTCACTATATGAAAGTAAACAAATTATGATTACGATTAGCTCTTAATAATTCTATATCAAATATAATATTAAGTGGAATCAATCAAAAATAAAATTAAAATTTATATGTATATTTAAATTTTGTGCATTAAAATATTTTTAAATTTTGTGATCTTAAATATGATATATAGAAAAATTAAAATTCAAAAAAAAATTCTTTTTGAGATGAAATAAAAAAATAAGATCATATAAATTGAAAAGGAGGGATCATATATTAAAAATGAAATACATCTGTGTCATTATTAAAATGAGCTTTCATATATTCTTTAAAAAAAATATCTTTTGGTTTCTTTCTATTAATTTGTGCATATATATGGAGTTTTAAATATTTGAATATGTTAATATAAAAATATAATGATTTGAAAACTTTAATTCTTCGTTTTAATTTCTAATTTGTTGCATATTTAAAAATTACATAAAAAAAAAGCTTACAGTATCAATGTAACAATTCAAGATATTTTTAAAAAAACATAGTTAAAAACCATAATGCAATTTGGTTGATTCCCTTATTTTTATCGAAACAAAAGAAAATTGCATATATTGTTTGAAAATGACGTAAGAACTAAAAAGTATCATGAATCACAGTAAAATGACAACTAAAAATATGTGAGAATCATATAAAAAAATTTCGTTGACTTTCCTAAAATCACTTGTATAATATAAAATGAAACAGATGGAATATCATATATTATTTGAAAATGATAAAAGATACATAAATTAACAATTTAAAATATTTTTTAGAAAAATACATGGAACAAATTTAGTTCATTTTTCAATTTTTATTTGTATCACATAAATTGAAAAAAAATAATTATCATACGTGAGTCACGCTGACGCGAACAATTAATATCTAATCCTAAATAGATAAAAAAAAAAGTTTAGAATTTAATTAACTATAATATTAGTGGACATACATGCATTTGTCATCAAAAATAAATTACACACATATTCTTTTGATAATAATTATTTTGATAAAGATATACTAACAATTTTTTAATTCTTTATAATATTAAGCTCATGCTGACACAATCTATTCCTCCTAATATACACATAAACCAAAATCACTTCAAGCCCTTTCTACTATGGCAAACTAGCTTTGGCCATGCCAAATTCATAAATATTTTCGTGTGAAAATTTAGATGTAGTTTCATCATATATTTAATCATAAATATGATAAATATGATTTATATTCATAAATTTTAAAAACTATTAAAAATATCATAAAACTATGTTATTATTTCATTATGAATATATTCCATGATAAAAATTTACTTCATTGATTATAATTTATAATAAAGCCCCAATATACTAAAAAACAATTTTTATTTTTTAAATTTATATTTATATTACTTTTGATTAGTTCTATGAAAAATACCATTATATATTTAATAGTCAAATAACAAACACACGTTATAAACATAACTACCGTATTAATAAATAGTGGGATGGTTTTATAAAATATAAAAGTCTGAAATAAATTTAAAATTTATAAGAGTTCCAACCAAAATTTTCTATTATTTTAAATTTTGAAATGTCCTAAAAAAATATTTACTAAATAATAATAAATTGTATTGCCAGACATCATATGCCAACTTTCTATATAAATTTTTTTAAAACTAAATATATATGGTCAGAAAAGGCCGATAGCATTGAAATAGTGGATAATTATTGGTTTGGTAATATACCATATATACATATAAATAAATATATAACTCTATGATTAATCGAAAAGTGAAGTCTACTCATCTATTAGTTTCTCCTGTAGGTCGATGGGATATTGCAAATTTGTCCTTATTTATGTTTCTATCAATTATTGATTTGTTTGTTAAACAAACAATCACAAATGTTTTAAAAGTAACTAGGAGAAAAAATTATTTATTTAGTACTCCTTAGTTAATTATATAAAATAACTCTAGTAGTTTCCTAGGTATATTTTATACATTTAACAAGAGAAACAAATTAGATTTTAATTACTTTTAATTATAATTTAAAAGAAGTTTCAATTATTTTTTTGGACTATATTCCGTCGATTCAATTGACAGAATTCTAATTTAATTTGACATGAAATTTAAAGAAAGAAACAAGATTATGTGACTTATGATCCTAACATTTTATATCTAAAATTTATATCATTAAAAAATCGTTTTAAAATAATGATAACATTCCCATGATAAAAAATAAATTCATTAGGATGAAAAATAAAATAATTAGGAGTGTCATTTTGGCAAAGACAAATGGAATGTTGAAGTTGAAATTATAAGAAGTGAGCAAAAGAGACGAGTTTTTTCCTTTTGGTTTTCCATTTAATATATATTTAACTTTCATATTGAAGTCATGATTTAATTCAAAATCACATATTATAGAATTTATTCGAAGATAATGATCTCAATAAAATTTTCTTCATATGTAAAGATTTAAATTTTGAAATTTCTACTTAAAAATAAAATAATTTTATCGCTACACCATAACCTATATTTTTGATTAAATGAGACAAGTTACTGCATAGGAAGTGCTTGTAAGTCAACAATATATAATTATCATATAATTAAAAAAGCAATACATATAATAGCTCCAAGTTCTTTGTATATATATAGTTATAAATTATACATACCTTGAGCTTGACTCTGCCTAGCTATATTATAATCTCTCTGCAGGGTGGGTTCAACTTGGCTTCCTAAATTATTTAATGCATTATTGGTATAAGATGGATTTGCTAAAATACAAGCCTTTAGAGGCTTCAGTGCGTCACAGGCTCCAATGAATTCGTGACCCCTTTTTTATTTCTCCATCGGATATCATATTTGAATCCGATTAAATCTGAATTTCTCACTTAATATTCAATTTTTATATTACAGCATGATCAAATTCAAATTTATATTTCACATTAGGGGTGAAATCAGGGGCTGACCCACATGGCTCGGTAAGGGTGCAATGCACCTGTTAATTTCGAAAAAATGATGTATATATACATGTATATCTATCTTAAGAAATTAAAAAAAAAAGATATGATTAAGGGTGCATCCATAGTTAACATGAATGTATCGTTGTACAGTTGGTATAAGCTAGTGATGTCATTTACCGAGACCCAGGTTCAAATAGTGCAACTGAAATCTTCAAACTCTCAATTCAACTCTACAGTGAAACGCTTTCTAATAAAGATGATATAATATTCAGAGGAATCTGAACTCGAAATCAAAATTTCTGATTAAAAATGAATGAGTACTTTTGGGTGAATTCATGAGAATTTCATTTGAAGAAAGTGTTAGGCTGTCAGTTTAGCATTGTGGCCATTGACTTTTCTCTCTCTCCCTCTCTTTCTCCCTCTCTTGGTTGTCGGCCTCCTTTTTATTACTTTTAATTATTATTATAGCTAACAAATTATGTGTATATAATACTACTAGTATTACATATGCAAGTGCAATACCCAAAATCAAAATCACTTGTGTTTCTTCTTCTTACTTCCCAATTTCATCAAGGTTACTCAATTCTGCTTCTTTTGCTTTTTTTGCTTTTGCTAGGTTTTGTTATGTACTCTTGCTTAGTTCAGATTCATCTTATAATTGCATAATTAAGCTGGATATATTCATTTCTTCTATTCCTTAGTTACACACTAAAAAAAAACCTTTAAATCATGTAACTAAAGCTTCATCTATTTCTTCAATCTTCTCTTTTCCCCCCCAAAAAAAAAACAAAAAAAAAGTTTTTTCTTTCAGTTGTTGTATTCTGATTTATCTATTTGGATCAATCTATCGATCTGGCTGTTAAACTGAATATCGTGTAGCTAAACATTTATAAAAGCTAAAAAAATATGTAATATCTATCTCTATTGAAAGTAATTTTGTTCATTTTTTTCTTAAAACAAAAAAAAAAAAAGTTTGGGAGTTATTGATCTAAGATGGCGGAATTAGAAAATGGGATATCGGCGCCGGCAACGCCGGGTACGCCGACTCCGTTATTCCCGTCGTTACGAGTGGATTCGATGGGTTCTTATGATCGGAAGTCAATGCCTCGATGCAAATGTTTGCCTTTGGATGCACCAACATGGGGAGCTCCTCATACCTGTCTTGCAGATTTTCCTGCACCAGATGTCTCCCTCACACGAAAGGTACACTACTACTCCCTCCCGTTAATTTGATTCGACACGAAATTTACAGAAAAATAAATAAATTTCAAACTTGTGTCATTCTTTCTAGGACCGATTAGATAGAATGCTATTTACTGCATTTCTATGACTATAACTTTTTACTGGGTAAAACTTACCCACACACGCTTGTATTTACACCAAGTCAATACATGCATGTCACGTGATTAAATTTACGGAAAAGAATTAAAATTGTCTCTAAACTATGCAAAATAGACCACTTATACCTTCCATTATATTTTGGGATCAAAAATGTCCCCACAATTATTTAACCATGACTAATTGACATTTGTTTTTACTTTATTAAATCACATAATAATAAAAATTGTATTAACTTGATGTAAACACTCGATGCGGATAATTTTTTTTTCTTTTTACTATATTAGAAAAGGATAATTTAGTTTAATTTGATATGCAATTTTTAAAAAGCAAAAGAAAATCTTTTGATTCTACGGTAATCTTCTGTTTTGAATATGTTACGCAAAAAATTAAAATTAAAGTATTTGATAAAAGAGAAATGAGGAGGGTAATTTTTTTTTTTGGGGGGTAACTAGAGTACCTATGTAATGATCAAGTTGAGGGTTAGGTACATAATATAGGTACTTAAACCATTACAATTACATCACAAGAGGGCCCAAATTAGCCAATAATTTCATTCATATTTTTCATTTCAATCAATGAGGCACACAATAATCGCCATAATATTGAGGTAGTTGGTGCACCTCTATTGGGTCAACCATCAACCTGATTTGTTACACCATTGTTATAGATCAAAAACAGTGATTAATTAAATGTGAAAAGTCAATTTGCCTATAAATGCTACTCTTTTTATTTTAATTTGTTTATATGTATAGTATTTATTATTTTTATTGTCATTAATTTTATTTTTTCGGTCCATCTTGAAAATTATTGACTTTTTTTATTATTTTCTTTAATCATTTTTTTTTAGTTTCAACTGTCCACATAATCACATGACATGCTTAAAATCATCATAAAATTAAAGAACATTTTGATATAATTGGCATATCTTTAGTTCCAACTTTTCAAATGACCATATGATTTTTCTTTTAACTTCATATCAAGTGAACATATGTTGCATAAATTAAAATGGAAGGAAATATTTAATTCTACAATTTACTTTACAAATGAGTAGATTTTAATTTTTTTTGCCCTTTAAATAAGCTAGTCTAATTGAACCTACAAACTCACTAGTATTTCTTGCACACCCAATTTACTTTAATTCTAATTTGATTTACAACACATTCTTCTAAAACATGGCTTTCATTTTTTCCATTTTTTTCCCTTTGATATAGAGAACATGCAAGATTCTTCTCATGAAAATGGAAAGTTCCAAAAATATTGCAAGTCGTTGTGGTGCCACTAAATAACAAACTAATGCTGATGACTGTTTTAATTAGTAGTTCAACTTGCAAGTTATTCTGACCTTCGTTGTTAGAACTACTTTATCATACCCTAAAATGTAAAACATATGTATGTGTGTGATGGATACAGTTGGGAGCTGAATTCGTGGGAACATTTATCCTTATATTTGCTGCAACAGCCGGGCCAATCGTGAACCAAAAGTACAACGGAGCTGAATCTCTTATTGGGAATGCAGCTTGCTCAGGGCTGGCTGTTATGATTGTGATTCTGTCGACAGGCCATATTTCTGGAGCTCATCTGAATCCGTCCCTAACTATAGCATTTGCAGCACTTCGTCACTTTCCGTGGGTTCAAGTGCCAGCCTATGTTGCAGCACAGGTTTCTGCATCCATTTGTGCTTCTTTTGCACTCAAAGGTGTCTTTCATCCCTTCATGTCTGGTGGAGTTACAGTCCCTTCAGTAAACACTGGCCAGGCTTTTGCTCTTGAATTCCTCATCACATTCAATCTCCTTTTCGTTGTCACTGCTGTTGCAACTGACACCAGAGCGGTATAGACCAACCTATACCTTATATATTCTTCATGTCCAGTAAATACATCCAACTACTAGTATTTACTAATTCTTTCAACAGGTGGGAGAGTTGGCTGGCATAGCCGTTGGAGCCACAGTGATGCTCAATATTCTAGTTGCCGGGTAAGTAAATATCTCAACACCCAAGTAGATTACGAAAATGGGTCTATACTAACTCAAACAAACACTTTGGGCATTACCATATATCAGCAGCTTGCAATAGGGAAGAAATTTTTTTCATTTATTCTACAAATAATGTTGCAGAGAACCAACCAATAGAGAGCCAAATTAATACCCTCCTTCCAATTATGATATATTCATGCCTAGTACTGTGACATGAATTCTCAGCTAGGCTTAGAACCTGAGTTTTTTTTTCTTCTTTTTTTTTATGACAAAGAGGGAAACCCGCAGTCGCTACCCTTAGGGTGCGTACAGGATAAAACCTCCGCTCCTATGCAATAGATTGCAAACCACATAGGAGAGGTAATCCGTACCAGGCTTGCTCGACCCAGAAGGCAAATCCCTTGCTTTTGCTGGGTAGGGGGTTCGAACTTGAGACTTCCAACATGGAAGTCTCAAGATCGAACCACTGGGCCACCCCAAAGGGTTTTAGAACTTTAGTTTTTGCCAAAGCAAATCCAGTAGTTCTTTTTGGGTGTTTTTTGACGTGTTGATGGAATAAGCAGGCCGTCAAGCGGTGCTTCTATGAATCCAGTACGAACTTTGGGGCCGGCTGTTGCAGCAGGAAATTACAAGTCATTGTGGATATACCTAGTGGCTCCAACTCTGGGGGCTCTTGCAGGGGCGGCTGTTTATACGCTCGTCAAACTTCGCGGAGACACTACAGAGACACCACGTCAGGTTAGGAGCTTCCGCCGCTAGCCTGCTGAAGGAAGGGTGTTGTTCCAACTTATATTACTATCGTGTGCTTGAAAATAAAGGTGGAGGACTAGGGAAACTATGACTTTCAGTCTAACCATCGGTAACAATTTACATTTGCATTTAGACACTCTTTCTTCTCATTCACTTTGTGTGAATGACTTAAAAAGAAGAGTCAGAAATTTGGTTGTGGTCTGTGACCTTTTTTTTCTTTCTATGATTTGCTCTGTGTGAACTATGCTACCTTAAAACTATGTGTGACGGTAATAAGAAGCTTTCTACTTGTATATCTAGTAAGAAAATATTCAAGCATCCCATGCTTATTAACAATCGTCCCACCAGAACCACTTAAATCTTTTTATCCTCCTTACAACTAATTCCTGTAGGTTACTTTCCTTTCTCCAGAATCAGACATGAATTTAACTCAACAGTGATATAATTTTCTAATAACTTTAAACTTTTAAATGAGCTAATCACATGCTACAACAACTACATTTCAGCATACATATATCATCTTCATTGCTGAAATAAATAAATAAATTATCTAACCTGAAATTGGATATAATACAGCATGCCGGTTTGTAATAAATCATCACGCTTTTCCACAATTGTTGAGGACGTAGTAACAACTCCAAGTAGTATCCTGACTTAAGCATAGTTCAGACTCTCAGTGATATTCATCACGTTTAATATGCAACAGGGAGAGCTGAAGAGACTGGAAATTACTGCAAATTATAGAAACAGGCTACTGTCAGATGGTCGTGCCTGATGGTTGCCTGTGGGTCAATCTATAAAGGCTGCATCCCCTGTTTTCCTTCTTATAAATCTATCACTTACACGAAAGTTAACACCTAGGAAGGAAAAACTCCTTGACATGAAGACATAGGGGTCTGCAAAGGACCTTTTCTATTGGCAAAAATTACCTTTTCTGCATGGTTTGGCATGTGGAAATTTACACCTTAACCAAGTCCTAATGTCACATTCACGAAGGTGAAGGCGTGCAACTTCTCCATTCCTTGACGCTTGAGCTTAATTGATCTGGGAGATGAGCAGACCAAATATCCAAATCTGGTAATGGTCCTGTCAGTGCAAGATAATTTTCTCCTGCGCTCTTTGGCAGCTTTTTCCAGCTTACCTGCCATTTCAGATAATGAACTTTTAGTCATAGCAGGTAAAGCCAGCAAAATGCAGAGCGATATTCAAAAGACGAAAATAGTCTTATTGCGCTCACTGTGAGCTAAAAGGCAATGAAGGGTTGCCTCGCCTCTCGCCATTGGAGACGAGGCGATCGTCTTTCACAACACTGCGATCACAGCAAATAAAGAAATTTACTTTATGACATGAAGATGTGATGTCAGTGGAACTCTCTGGGGAAGTTTCTTGCCAAGGTAGAGCAGGCTATCATTAACTTAACAGAGTCACCAGTCTGCCTTTTCCTAGCAATACACACCATGCAATTGCACATTTCAAGAAAATTTAGCACACATTTACAGGGTACACCATTACATTGCACCCATATACCTTGATCAACTTGAAATGTCAAGAATTCCTTCTAAAACAAGGGCACAACTTTAGAAAACTATACAGATGTTTCAAGAAATCATTGTAAATTTTATTGGGACTGTTGGGTCACAAAGATACATGGGTTTTTGGTCTATATGATGTGCAGACGGTGGTAACAGTTGGTCCAAACCTATTGAGGTCCAACACGCACACAAGTATATATACCATTCTATTTTTGCAAACTCACATAACTTTCTTCTACCACAACCAATTTCATTCAAGCGAACCACCATTTCAATTTCTACGCCATGTCACTGTGTAAACTGTAAAATAAATAGGACACTGAACATGTCATAATTACTAAACAGTATTTCTCCATCAAATTGCACATCTTGAAGGAACTTTTAAATTACATATGGCTGAGATTACTTTTTGAAAGCCTCCTTGTTTCACTGACTTAAAGTATCAGTTTCATAGGCTCACAACCCTAGGTAACCTTTTGGAATGAAGAAAGACAAAAAGCGCAGTTTTGGAAACCAAAAGGCCATAAAAATTTTGTACTGGCTTTACTAAACAAAGAAGATAAATGGAATTCAAGTACCCTACTTGCTCAGGAAATGCCTTGCATAATGCATTGATAGTTGCATTTAGTTCCAAAGGGTCATCCCTTTTGGAAATATCCAGTTGCATCATTTCAGAATTATCAGACAATTCTTTGGTAGCAGCGCCACAATTCACCATGATCCGACCATTGGGCATCAACATCTTATTCATCTCCAACCAAGTTGTAACCTGTCAAGGGAAGACGAAACAAATGCATTAGATCCTGGAAATCTACCACCAAAGAACCAGACAGCAAAGCATATCACTATTTCGGAACAATCTTCCTACATATATTATTCAAGAAGTACCAAATTGGGGAATCTCATAATTCTAGGAAGATCAGAGGTACTCCTTCCATTTTATTTCACATATGTTGCCAAAAAAGGTTATTGTAAACTTTGAATGATAACTGTTAACATCTTTAACCAATCTGCCAAAGCTTCATATGTTTAACTGTTATTTAAGAATCTATCCAGTGAAATCTTAACGTATGAACACATTCAGCTTGTGTATCACAACATCAAAACACAAAATGAGATAGAGAGAGTAGAGAAAGAAATCAGTATATATATGTGTTAAAACTTAAGAGTTCTGTGGAAAGCTGTGTGAAAAAATTAACATATATCCCAATGTTAGATGAAAAGGAAAGGCAGAGTGAACTACACTTGAATTCATGTTACGTATATTGATATCTAAAGAGACTGAGGCCATTCAGCTTTAAAGTTGATATTACTAGAGATTAAACCTGCATTCACTGAATGTTAAACGTTCTTAATTGAGTAAATCGGAAACCATTTTGACAACACTAGATTCACAAGGGTGAACATAATGAATCAACAAGGCATACAAAGGCAAAATGACAGTAGCACTATCTTAATACTTGTTTTTCTGGTGAATAATAAATCTACTTTATCGATAAAAATGAGAGTAGATCTGCAAGTCACAATCAATCTAGACATCATTGTGAGTGCATTTGAGAAAGTAGTGATTTTAGCATGAAAATGATACTTCGTCTAGTCAGTGTTTGGTAAATATTGGAAGCGTTTTTGCTATGGTAGAGCCTTCAACAAGTGAGTAGAGAAGATGCTCAAACTTGGAGCTGATGAATCTTCTGTCTGTCAATTTCTTTTTTTAAAAAAAAATAAGATAAGTTTTTTTCTGTTGGTCATTATTTAGGTACTATTTGACATTTTTTTCACTATCAAATCAAAGCGATTTTCGTTTTGTTATCAGTAATATCTAGACCAGCTTCTACACATCTTGACTATACCAGACAAATCAAAGAAATTTCCGTAATGGTTGATTCTGTATATTAAAGTACTTTGCAAAATAATTGTACGATGAGATGCTACTATAAATTTTCTTAAAGTACTTCTCTAAATAACTACAAAAATGTACTTATCCAGAAGCTAACACATCCCAATCGGGTGCCTAAATGGGTTGATTCAACCATCAACTCTGTTATTAGCCAAAAAGAAAATCCACATGTAATTATTCAGAAGAGAGAATGAGAGATACTATTATCAACTACATAGTTTGATAAAAAGATAGATAAACATGCATTGTAAAAATAGTGCAACAACTAATGCATGTGGCATGCCTATCAAAATTTGTGCAGTTGAGCATACCTCTTCCAGTTGTGGTAAAACCTTTCCATCAGAAAACAAATCAACTATTATACCTGAAATTATCATTTAGAAGAATATAAGTAAACTTCGGATAGAAGTCATACCGAAGTTCCCCAATGCTCACTTCTGATGCATGGCAAAAAAAGTTAAAATTATGATAAATCAGGGAAGTTATTTGAAATGCTTCAGCTGCAGAACCAGCTGCAAGAACAATCATTTTCTGGAGGATAAGAACTTCCCTTCTATCATAAAGCAACTAATAGGTCGACTAAGGGTTACATGTCTGAAATAAGGCAGTGATATACCTGCATAACCTCCAGGAATAGTAACAGATGAAGAAAATACATCTCCAATGTGAACTTCCAACACACCTCCCCCTTGAGTATGCTTCTCCAGATCAGAGAGCCCAAGATATTCTCTTGCTTTTGCAATCAACTGGAATAATGAGAAAAGCCAACTCCTTTTCACAAATCAAAATGCTGAATTGGACAATGACTTGAATTATTTAGTTTTATGTGCCAGATAACATTACTAAATCCTTTTTTGGGGGCATTATTAACTAATTGAACTCCATGTTATTGGATCGATATCTAAAACACAAAATTTCGAACTGAAAATATTATCACTGCGTAAAATATTCTAAATGATCATGTAATTATTGCAAGTAAAGAGAATCATTGAAAATATTGTGTTATGGTGGCTGTTCCAGCAGTCAGTGCTTCTTTCAGGTGGCCCTTCAAACTTTCAACAGCACTGCACCCCTTTCTGGTAGATATTCTGACCACACCACTTATTATGGTCACTATTCTGAAAAGTTCACCTATCACTGTTCTGAAAATTTTTCCAGTCGTTACTTGAGCACCAATTCAAGCTAGTTCAATGACATCAAGGAGATTGTGCGTCACAACACCATTCAGAATTGATTCTTTCTGTCATACTACAAGAACCACTTATATTATTTGCAATTATTAGTGACTTTTAAAGGAAAGAATTCCAGCACCATTTTTCTTTCTGGTGATTGCCTATTATTCTAATGGTACTATTTGGATGATTCTTTACACTTCTGATTTGAATATTTCCTATCTTTAAGATTAGTGAACTCAAGTTGCTTCACCATCTCGATTTTAAGGGGTGTTTTAAGTCAAGAGAATCATTGAGAATATAAAGTAAACTACTAAATGACAATATTATAATAATTAGTATTCCCATGAATTAGAAAGTTCTCTTTTTTCATGTTACTAAAAATTCCTATAGAAAGGTCTCTCTAGTGTGTCGTTAACCAACAAATTTCAATAATAGTTTTGTTTCTTCCTTCCTTCGACGACCTATACAGTTTTTATAACTCGTGCAATTTCTTCTGGCATTGGTATGTTTTCTGCATTAGTACATGTTAGTAACCTAGCCTCAACCAAGAACTCAATATCACATAATACATGAAAGTTGCAACGAAATTTGCTGAAGGCTTGCTTGAGGAGACTTAAGTCCTCAAAGTAGGTGCAAATAGGCTTGGTACTCAACTCGATTAGAGGCTCTTTATGGAAGGCACTAAATCAATACAGCATGTATATTTTCGACCATGGAATCTATCTTGAAGAGGTAACAATGCATGATAAGCTTTACTTGAGGTTCTAAACGCATCACATATATTTTTTTCTAAATTAGAAGCGGAGTATAATATCCTCCTCAGAGATGTATAAAACATGTCACTAAAGGTCTATGTCATTTATGTGACAATCAACTCCGGAATTCCACGCAACTTTCAGTCACTAAGATCACTACATAACTTCCACATAAGTTAGAGAACAAGATCAACTTTTCATAGCAAACACTGGAAATATACGAAACAATCAAAAACTGATTTGCATCAAATACCTTGTAGAAAAAACAAGGGCTGCCAAAAATCGACGAAAACCCAAAAGCAATTTCTATTATGCTCACATGTGCATTACGATTTTGTGAAAGCTCAATTCCTAAATACATTAGAGGCCAGTTCAATTGAATCATTTAGTGAATCTGCTGGAAAGGTACTTTAGACCTGTCAACATTTTGAATTTCAATAATCATAGCTATGTATCTCTTAGTCCTGCCTATATTCTTACAAGGAAATATGATTCTTGTTTATGCTTCCTATTTTCGTTTTGGAAATACAATTTCGCTGAAGCTAAGGCCTTTAGTATTCCTTCATTTGATGTTCACCAACTGCCTTTAAAATACTATCTATGTTGAATCATAATTAGCCAGTTGCCAAGTCACAAACCCTATGCAGTGCCCTTTTTTATTAACTTGCAACAAGGAGGTTGAATAAGTCTCATTGGCTAAGCTTGTTGTAAAGAGTATGCACATAGTTTTTTTTCCAAAAAAAGAAAAGAAAAGAAAAGGAGATCTCCCTAATGATGTTTAGAATTCCTGTAACTGCCTAAACTTCGACATCATTCTACTCTTTTGGATTGGAGTGGTATGTCTCTATGCTCATATATCCCCAGTAGATTGACTGTTTTCTGTAAGTTTTGCACAGTAAAGGGATTTTCTTTCTAGTGGCTCTGTAGGACCCATCTTAATGTAAAGGAAAGGGTACTTATTCAAAGAAAATAGCAAGAAGTCAGGCTTCAAATCACCATCCCCTCTGTTTCCCTTCACATGGTTTTGACAATAAAACAATTGATGCAACAGAGGTGCTTCCTCAATAAAATAATATAATACTAATTTAAGACCTTGGATAGTTGTGGAATGACTCAGTAATGTTTTTTTTTTCTTTTCGTTATTGGATTAGTTGGAATAACTCATTACTCTTATTGGAACAAGAAAAAAACAGAAGCTAGCATCATACTATATAACTCCTCTAAATTTATATTTTCCTTTATTTATTGTGATGCATCAAGGTCCAAGATATAGAAAGCTTGCATGAGAAATATCAAAATACAAATATGCTCTTGAAAGGAGAAAAGCTAAGAAATGACAATGAGAGGTTACTACAATTTCATCTATCTCCCATCCAACAAGCAGCAATGAAGGCCACAGTTCAAGCATCAAATGTGCAGCAGTTGCACCCCCCTGAAAATTAGCAGGAAGTAGCTGCACATCAGTTTAATCCCCATAAAGAGACAGTAAGATTTCGAAAAATAAATTTGTTAAAAAACTAATTTTACTAGTGATAATTTGTCAAAAACCTTAAAAGAACCTAAATTTACCAAGCCAAAGATTGCGAGAGGGCCCTTTGGAACAATAGCCGGCAAGCCAGCAAACTCGTCCTGGTAATCAAACAGAAGAAAATGTACCACATTAGAAGACTCAATTCACTACATATGCATTAGGATCAATAACCCTAAACCATACAACAGAAAGTACAAAATTTTCGTCTTGATCATGTCATGTCCTGAATTTATGTTGCGCGCCATTTGGACACGAAACTGAGATTTTTTTTATTACTACTACCGGCAATACCATCTAACATCTCTCAGACAGATACTAATCTTCATAACTCAGAACTGTTCAACGCTCACTAACTATGCATTTGGATTTCAATAATGCGAGAATCCAACTACTATGAGGACATTATACAGATAGATTTAAAAAAAAAAAGCAATTGCATACCCAATATGCACCCGTCCATTTGGTTTCCTTGTGAAGGATGCTATGCACATTATCTGTTTTCCAGCAAAATAAAATTCAGAAACCTTCTTGTTTGTGAAATTGAATGAGTATTAGTGTGATGAGAATTAGAAACATACTGGAAGAATCGAGAAGCAGGACTCGTGATTGTGGAGTATCGAGGATTACAATGCTATTATAATTACTTGTAACAGAAGTGAGCACCTTGAAATCTGCTGCGCAGCTCCTTATCGTCTTTCTTCTTCTCAAATGCACTTGTCTTCTCGAATGCGAAATGGAGCTCAACACCTTTTCATTGCCAATAGGAAATACGCTCGCCGATGGGCCGCCCCATACACTAAGCCTGCTCATGTCCTTCTGTGTGTTTTGCGGATAAGAGTTAAAAGAGAATGACAACACCCCAAATACATCTTGCCTTTGTTCCCTCGTTTTCTAACACTGTTTTTCTAATTTCTAATTTCGAGATTCAAACAATTAAAATTTAGTCGGAAATTTATAATCTCAAAATTTCAAAAGTCCCCACAAATTGAAAGGTTATAATACATAAATATGTCATTTAATTTGGATTCAAATTACATTTATGTCATTCAACTTTGGATGTGTAAAAATAGATATTAAACTTGTCAAAGCATCGAAATTGTTTTGTGATTCATCATCCTAATTAGGGGGTTCGTGGTTCGATTTGGATCGGACATTGATTAAAACTAAAATCAAATCAATTTAATCGTTTTTAAAAAATCTAAAACCAAACAAAACCAAATGAAAAAAAATAACCATCGATTTGGTTATTGTCGGTTTGGTTCAGTTTTTCTGATTTATCCAGTTTGAAAATAATAATTTTATTGAGGGCGTACATATGTAGATAGACACAACACTATGTACATGAACAATCTACAGAAAAACTAATGTCGGTCCAGTCAAGCAATTAAGCAATATTAGAGTTATCATTACACAAACAAAATGATTCATTTAAGATAAATTGTGACTATTTTATGTGAAGTACAGTAAGTAAAGACTAAAATGAATTTTGATGGACTTGGATTTGAGATTATTATACCTTGGCTAAAATGTTACGTTTGAAAAAATAGTAAAATTAAACACCCAAGTTAAATAAAATTTAACAAAATATTTTTAATTTATTTATGAATATATATAAATAATTAGTTATATATCTAATTTATCGATTCGGTTTGGTTATTTTTGTGATAGTCTTTTAGTAAAATCAAAATCAAACCAAATAGTATCGATTTTCAAAATTTTAAAACCTAACCCAACTAAACTAAACCAAATATTTATTTTTTTAATTGATTTGATTCGAATTACAATTTAATTTAATTATTAACCATAACCATGAATAACCCTATTCCTAATTTCCGCCTCACTCATTCTTTCACACTCTATTTCGACAATAAGCAAATTCTAATTCCTCAATTTCGAAAAATAAAAAAATCCCTTAAGGAACCGGTAAAAGATGCTAAGACTAATCAAACACGGATTATTAGCTAATTGGGTGGGTCTTTTTATTTGAAAACAAAAAATGATGTGTAGTGTACCAATGAAAATTGACATTTGTTTGTTAAGTTTTATGTCATATATATGTTAATTTAAGGATATTTTTGAACCAAAACAAAATGTTAAAGGCATTTTTAAATCAACGGGTGAAAGGTGAACATTTTAAAATCATTTCTAATACGTTGAGGATATTTTAAAGTTTTTTTCCTTTTTTATTTATTTATTGTGTATGATATACTCATAGTAAACTTTTACGTACCTTAATTATTTTCACTTAATATTGACGAGTACCTTCTACCAACAATAAATATCAAGTAACTTGATTTATGGGACAAAAATTAATGTTTTGAAGAGTCAGTGATATTCATCATAACTTTTCAATATATATTTTGAATATATTAAATTATAATTATTGTCATTTTAAATATGTAAATCTTATTTTTAAAAAGTTAAAATATTATTTTTAAATGATTCACAAATAATCATTATAAATTTAATTATTTTTTATAGCTATAGTTTACATATTTAAGAATTGTAGCTACTGTTTGAACTATTTCTTTTGTATGATTCACAAATTTGTATAATTAAGTATTTTTGTATAAACTCGAAATAAGAAATTTATACCAACACAAATAACTGAACTATAAGAGTTGTCGAATTTATATCAACATAAATATCTAAACTTTAAATAGCTATACGAATTATATTATACAAAAATTATATAAATTCTATTATACAAATTCTGAATCATACAAATCTCGACTCACATAATTAACACAAAATGTTGATATCGCTAGAGGTATTGACTAAAACTATAGCTATAATGACGTGAACTATCATGTAATTTTCCCCTTTTGTAAATTCACAACATTAATTAATTTCATTTACATAAATGTATTCATTCATATTTCCCTAATAATTGTGACAACTTTTTTTTTCCAAAATGAATTTTAAAATGTAAATTATATTATACAGTAATGAGACTATTTTAAATTTAATTAAAAATTTTAAATTTGAATTAGTAGCATGAACAAAATCAACGAAATCTTATTAGTAAACTTTTTAATAATTCGAATTTAATTGGGAATCTAATGTGTTTTTGAACTTAAAAAAGAAGAAGAAAAGATTCCATTAGTATCTTTGGTCCCTAAACCACCGCGGCGGCCAAAGTAAAAATGACTTGTGTCCGTCCGGTCCACAACTATTTTCAACTTTCCATTGAATCAACTTCACTCACCGCTACCGTCTCAGGTCTCCTCTCTCTCTCTCTCTGTTGCACCAACACATTTCTATATCTTTACCTAACAATGTTTCTACTTTCTTTATTTTCTTTGCTTGCTTCTAAGTTAAAAATCGATTCAAACAATAATTTATCTAATTGAGGGATTGAATTGTGAACTGCACCATAATTTTGATATGGGTATTACTATTCTTTTCATTCTACTTGTTTTTGATGTGGGTTTGCTTAAATGGGTGTCAAAAACCTCTTCTTTTTCTTTGTTTGTTTGTTTAATTTTCGTTTCTTACTTGCTTCTGTTGGTTCTAAGATGGATCAGTTTAGTTCATGTACTTATGCCCTGGTAAATGTACTCCTTTTTATTAAAAAGTTTTATCCATGTAAGTGAACATTGAAAACCAAAAAATGAATTCATGTTTTAATAATTACTGAATTAAATTCCTTTTTTGATAAACTGAAATTTGGATTTCAACTAGTCTAATGCCTTACTTGATTATTGGGTGAGTATTATTTTGCTCGGACTCTTCAAAAATGCCAACGGGTACATGTCGGATTCATCAAAGGTAGTGTATTTTTGGAGAATCCGAGACGGGTGCGGCATCAAAAGTGAAGAGTCTGTGCAACTAAGAGTATCTGTTACTGGGTACAGTGAACAAAATAATTTTTCAGCTTTATATTGAGTTTGAGTTTGTTTTGTATAGGAGGAATGTTAAAAAGGGTTGCAAAAGGATAGCAACGCGTTTGCTTGGTTCTTTTGTATTTGTTACCAATGCAAGATGTCGGTGTAGTCCGGCATGATAGTACCGTTCACTGTGATGATCCTTCTGATATTGAAAAGCAGAGTGGGGAGATCAGCAATCATGACTTAGCTACTGAAAGAGTGGATCAATCTGTACTCACCATAGTGGTTCCTGCAAGCGAATCAATCAACTCCCAGGATCCAACATTAATCACAGACCCAGTTGGGAACATTTCCACCATTGTAGAGTCTCCTAAGAAGCCTTACTTATCCAGGAATCATAGCTTTCAGGAACAATGCAGGTTTCTAGTTTTTTCGTGCACAAAGATTACGACTTTTGATATATTTCTTTACTGATTTCTCCATATAAAGTTTTAGTATCAACCCTCTATTTGTTTCAAACTTTTTGATCCTTAGTCTCTTTTATGTGCAACGTTTGCATTGTAGCCACATGTGAATTGAATAATCCAAAAAGAAGAAATCTTGCTTGGTGTGACAAGACCTTCTTGGAAGATATCTCTTTTTTTGTGGGTGACTAGTGAAAATAGTAACAGGCCATAGTTGGCTAAAGTCTAAACACACCCAAACTATCAAAATACAAGCAACAGAGCTCCATACTCTGGCTAAAACAGAAAAATAGACATAATTGAACTGATCCTGGGAGGGGCCCTAACACAGGCGGCAAGCTATTTCCCTAGCAGTAATTTCAGGGTCTTGACAAACTTTTTCTAAAGTTCTCATGTTCTTTTTTCTCCACAAGCTATGCACAAACTCAAGATTAAATCATCTTGAAGAGTTGAGCTCTTTGTGCCTTCCCTTCTGCACAACTTATGATTTCATTGATATATTGGTCCCAAGAGTGAAACTCTAGTGTCTTAGCTTTCTCCAGGATTGAAGTTTTTCCCAGTTGCTTCCCCATAATCAGAGAAGACAAATAAATGGTCTCTTTATTCATTGTGTATATGGCATAAGGGACATTGTAAAGAAACAGGCATTCCCTATTTTAGCAATCTGTCTATAGTCAGCACTCTGTCTTGTCACTGAAACAGTGTGTGGATCTAGCCATTGGTCTGGCAGCATCGTGATACATCAAATTCTTTCACATGACTCTGGACTCAAGGACCATCAATTTTTATGTAAATCATTGAGATCAGGCTATTCCCACAAGTGTTGTTATAGTCAAAGCGGGCTAGGGAGATTCTGGATTCAATAACTAGGGACCATCAATTTCTTGGAAGATCTCTTGTTCTACCTTGATTTAGCTTTTCTTTCCAGAGATGTTACAAAAAATCTATTTCTGTAATAACGTCAGAATTTGCTTATTGATCAATATCACTTGGACATTGTGTTCTTATGACACTATGTCCCATACCTTCTTTCCTTTTGACACTATGACCGTTTTGTTCTTGCTAGGGTTTAGCACTGCATCATGTGCTGCTGTGAATTTGATGTGTTTTTTATAATCACGGTCCAAGTAGTGGTTGTGCTCATTATACATGACTGTTGCTAAGTTGAATGGTAGAGTACGACACATAACTAACAAGGGATTAATAATTGAAAAAGGAGACATCAAATATGTGAGATTGAAATGCTTAGAGGATTTATATTTGAATCGGTGCCCACTTTATTCATAAGAAAAGAATTAAATTGATGTCCAGAATAAATTGAAAAAGGAGACATCAAAATGGTCATTTTGCAAAAGTGAAGGACTTTTAAGGTAGAATCTTTTATATATTTGTAGTACTTTCTGGCTTTCGAGTTGGTAATCATTCAGAACTTGCTACAGCAAAATGACCTTTTTTCCCCATTTAATATTGAGAGTGCCAATCTTTTTATTATTTATTATTTTATTTCCATATTTGGAGTACCAATCCTTTGACAATTTTAGGTACTCACATTGGCAAGTCTCTTAGGCAGCTTTCTAAAATATAAAGAATGAGGCTCTGGTCCAGTATAGAAATTCTTTGAAATTTGTGTTCTGTGATGTTCTTGCAGAGTATGTCAAGAGGAAAAAGAGGAAGAATTGATCGATCTTGGATGCCACTGTCGTGGTGGATTGGCAAAAGCACATCGGACATGCATAGATACATGGTTTAGTACTAGAGGTTCAAATAAATGTGAAATATGCCAGTAAGTGGTAGACTAAATGCATTTTAATGTTGTTTTTCCCTATCAGACAGTATATCGATGTAGGTTTGCCATTTTATGCAGGCAAGTAGCTGTAAATGTGGCATCTCCAGAGGCTCATGCACCTGTAAGTATCTTTCTTTGTTTGGATAGCAATGGTTTTGGATGAGCTCTGGACATTGGATCTCTTTAAGCATCAGTAATGCATGCTTTTCGCTCTCTTTTTGAAGTTATTGCTCGGTGCTTCAGCCATCAAGCTAGACTGGTCTTTTCAAAGCATGAATATCCTTCTGGCCTTTCAGCTAATAGGTTTTTGAAATTGAGCATTTGACTGCACCTGCCTCCATTGGATGGTGTAATAGTTGGCTAGTCTTATTTTGTCTGTTGTCCTCCCTTTTTTTGTGAGGCAGTGTGCCTTTTTTACAGCTTTTTTCCTTCCTTTCTTTGTCTGCTACTTCCCCCTTTTTCCTGTAAGTAATTTTTTTTTTGTTGTATTCCTGTCTTGGTCCAGAGATATGATCTGCTTCTTCTTTAGAAAAAAAAAATCAATTCTGGTTTCCAGTGATTTGGTCCCCTCATTGTTCAGGAAGTTGTCTTGTATACAGTCATCAGGTAATTAAGCTTCACATTTTGTTCCTCATATTGCTCAACAGACTTCTGAGTAGTTGGATCATACCTAAGGTCCACAACCAACTGTATAGGCTCTTGGTTTTTCAGTTCTGAAGCAAGACTGGTAGATAGATCAATATTATTGAAATCCTAAATTTTGTGTTGTTGACCAGTGTCTTCACTATCAGATTGCTAAGTGTTCACTAAGTTATTCTTACTATTATCAGACTTTCCAGAGATCGCATGCCTACAGTTGCTTCCTGATCTTCTGTTCTTGCTATTCTCTTTGTTCTTCATTTTTCCTTGTTCTGTTGTGTCCTTACATTAGCAGTTCTGGCATTGACATCACTAACATGACTGCTCAGTCCATAATCTTGTTCTGATAAGCAGAGGTGTTAACTGCATTAATGTCATTTTGGTCATTTTGATCCTGCTGTGTGTCATCCTTACCCTTAGACTGGGAAGAATTAACTCCTAATATAGCAGTCCTAGACTTGTTTCTTATATGAGTTATAGCTGGCTGAAAAACAACATTGCTTTTCTTCATAGGCTGCTTCTGTTTTCCAGTACCTTGCTGATGTTCTGCCTAGCTATCATGACCTTGTGAACTTTTACTTTTCCATGTCCACATCTTTTGTGATCTCAGCCTCAAGCTTCTGTCCATACCCATTTTCATTCTTATTCACCGCCCCAGAGATCTGCCCAATTTTGCCTAGACTTTCATTGTTTTTCACCTCTCTGATCGATGACACATGGGTCTAACTCAACCCCAAAAGCTAGCTCATGAGGGGAGGATTGCCCAAGTCCATATAAGGAGATCACCAATCCATTCCCCAACCAATGTGGGACTTTTGCCCACTCTAACCGAGTAACTGTTATGACCTAGCTTCTTACACTACTTACAGAATTTTGGTATAATTTTATACTCGGTTTTCTGATAATAACCTTTTAACGGGGATTTATGTTCCAGGCCTACATAACAGAGTCGACTCTTAAGTAAATCAACCTCCTCCGGAACCTTAGCCATACTTGGCCTAGTCAACCAAATGTAGCAGCATCTAGGGCAAGGCTTATGTTGCTCGGACTCTTCAAAAATGCCAACGGGTGCGTGTGGGATTCGCCAGAAAGGGTGTATTTTTGAAGAATTCGAGACGGGTGCGGCATCAAAAGTGAAGAGTCCACCCAACTAACGGCGAGGGGTGTGTTCCCACATTTTATTTTATTTTTTAAATTGGCGGTAGGGGAAGGGGAAATGGGAGGGGATTACAATGTGGGGAATCAAACCCTCACCAACAAGGTGGGAGTTTAGGTAGTCAACCAACGGAGCAACTATGATTCCCCAGGGGAGTTCCCCACATTGCTACAGATTGTTTTACAAGATGCCATGTGTGGAGGTGAAAGGGGATATATGGAAGCAGAACTCACACAGGAACTGTTTGAAATCCGGAAACCACTTCTGCAACCTCATTTGCAGTCTGTCGATTTTGATCATTTCTTTTGAACCATGTCATATTGAAATTATCTTCATTGATAAAATCAAGAAACACTTTGTAGTTATTGAAGAATTAATTTTCGCAGACACCTTAATCGGGAAGAGTTCTTTGAATTTTGATCCAAGTCTTTCAGTTTTGGCCTAAGATTGTTAGTCGACCAATCTTCAGCCATGATTCCCAAGTAATTATTACAAGTGGTCTATTTGGCAATTACTGGTTTTGAGCATGTAGATTTGGTCAAGATTTGTACTCGTAGAGAGGTCAATAGCTGTTGCATAGGTTCTTTCTCCCCCCTGTTCTTCACAATTGAGGTTCTCAGTGACCGATATGGACCAGCTTTTGAAAGTACACGGAGAGCTTATGTTCTAGAGAGAGTATTGACTGTTTTGGTGAGTTTTACACTTTTGAGTTAGGCTCAATGTCCATATATCCATAAATAGTAATTTCATTTATTCTTTTTTTGGTTTTTGTGGCGTCAAAATATGGACATGCCCTCTTTTTTCTGTGACAAATATTCTACTGATTTAACTTGTTACATCAGGTTAGAAATCAAATGAATAATGTGGATCCAGATTCTACTATGTCAGAGTATAAAGTTAACTGGTGGATCTTATTAGGTAGTCCCTTGTTCCAAATATTTGATTAAAATCTCTGAGCCAAGTTCAAATTCATATAGAGATCTGGTGGAACACCGTGACATTTATTATTCTATGAAACAAAATCTTCTTTTATTTGTGTGTATATATTGGGATTGTTTTGACTGCATCATTTATCTATCACACAACCAAACCAAAAATAAATTCATAATCTTTTCTCCATAAAACATTTATTTTCTATGAAACAAAATCTTCTTTTATATATATATATATATATATTATGGACAAAAGATTAGTCAGAAAAAGATATAATCTCAAAGATTAGTCAGCTACAAATTATTGGGATAGATACTCTTGTAATTATGTTCTGACTGCATCATTTTATGGATGGCAGACAAGTTACTGGATTTGGAGAGTCGATCCTTCTTTTAGGGGGACAAATATTTCCCAAGAGCGGAATAGAGTAAGGAGCATTACACTTTCCCAAGCTCCTGCTTTGAAGTCGATGCCTTCTGTATTACTTCTAAAATTAGTAAGTTTGTACAGGGTTGTCTTAATCCACTTTGGGTTGCGTTTTGTATCCTCATTGGCGGTCTGTTTCTGGATGTGTTAATATCAATTACGCTTGGAGTCTCTGCACTGCCTGTGAACATCATAATCGGTACATGCCCTTGATCTTTTCATTAATCGTTTATTGTCAAAACATAGACACTAGATACTGTTTAAGTGTACATTGTCATGTTGAAAGCAAGAATCAATGTGCAGGGGTAATAGTTGTGCTGGGACTCGGAACAGCTCTTCGGCTTGCCCTTGAGTTCTGCCATGATCGGAGTATCAGAAGTGTAGTTCACCGGTTAGAAGGAAACGTCAGTCTTGGATATCATCCTACGGTATAATTGTTCATACACCCTGAAAACATTGAAATTTATCCAGCCTGCAACTTGAAAGATTTGTTGGAGCCAGTATTTTTTTAGATGACAATTTCTGATTGATAACGTACTTTACCCATTGTATTTATTTCGTTTGAGGATGCAGTGTGCAGTTTGACATCTTGTTTTGCAGCTTTGATATCTCTATATACAACAGCCTCTATTCCCAAAATTACTTTAGAACACAATAACTTTCTGTAGCTTTAAGTTTTTATTTTTTGTCTTTATGCTGCTAGGTGCCTAGCTAATAAGTTGCCTTATTCCCCTTTTTTCATTTTTGCCTGTATCAGACATCTTGTGCAGTGTACTTGGTGACTGCTGTGAGTAATTTATGCATTTATCTATCACACAATTAAAAACTTATAAATCTATGCATGGCTCTTGTCTATTTGAAACGGAAACTTATGCAACTAAATAAACATCTATTAGTGTTTTCTTTTAACATAGTTATAGTTGCAACTAATTTCGATTAGCAGCAAGTGTTTAATTCGAACGGTTAGCTACGTTATGTAATTAGCCAAATATTAGTTATTTTTACCTCATTATATTTCAAAGTCTTGACTATATTTGAAAATTCCTCCATTTACTGTGAATTAACACACACACTAACACTGCAACATAGGTTACAGTAATATAACTCTATCCGTTCACTTTTAACTGTCATGGCTATCATTTTATTATGTGTTTTTTCATTACATTGATATGCAAAAAAATTGCAAGTTATAGTACTTTTTTGAATATTAAATCTATTTTGTTTAAAATATCGAGTTAATTTAATTTTAATTTTGAAAATTAATTATAAATTTGAAACGCGTAATACTGGAGTTTGTGTGTGTCATGATAATCACTATTTGGGCTGCCGATTAAGTTTGGACCATGATTGGTCTCTATCTTTACGGCTGTTAGCTATGGAACGTAGCTCGAATGGTAACTATCAGTGCTCGCACTACTAATATCATATAAAGACGATGGAAGAGAACACTTTATCCGAAAATAAAAATTATTTATAAGCCGTTATTTTTTTATGATTTATTGTTTGATACCATCAACTTACATATATATTTTGATTTATATATATACACACTATGATGATGTCATCAGTGAATGGAACAGAGTAAGTGAAATGAGTTCAATCAAGATACACATATTGGGTTGGGTCCAATTTAAATAAGATCTGATGTGATCTATTAATCTTAATAATAACAAATAGATCAACAATATGAAAGCACAAGATTTTTGTAATTTAATACATTAGTAGGGAATTAATGAAATTAAAGTAGTGTATTTTAGCAATTTTTCCATAATAATTTAAGATGTTGCAACACTCGATCAAGTCTCTTACTAGTAGTTCTTCTTTGAGAATGGTTTGTGCTTTAAATATTTTTGATTGCAATTTGCAAAAATCAGAATATTTTTGTCAATATATCTAATGTATAAAAAGACGAAAAAACAACCTAGTAATTTGTCATTGACTAAGGATCATAACTTTACAGCTGCAATCCATTAACTTATTATATACGATGAGAACACAAAAGGACTAGATCTTTTTAGCAAATTCTATTTCTTTTTAGTTAGTTAAATCATTAAAACTCCTAAATATAACAATTGGTTTGTAAAATTACTTTAAGTAAGCTTTGCTATGATGTAAAAATTATACACGTAATGCCAATGCACAAAAAGTTAAAACAGTACTCAAAACAAAATTCTTTTATTTCCTCTTTCTTTTTTGCTTTTTTCTCCAATTAAAATTGACTTAACAAAGATAAATCCACTTATGACTTATCCACCTATAAATCTTTTGTCCTTTTTACGCCTATATATTATACATAGCTCATTTTGACGTTTGCATCTTTAACCATAAGACCTAACGAATGGATCGTAGCGCAGCAGTGGAACTTCTTCGTCCTTAATTAAAGGTTTTAAACTCGAGCTATGAGTACGAAGAAAATGTTATTGAGAGCGTAAAATATCATCTCTAAATAGGTTTTACAATGCGAAATTCATATTTAATTGGATTCGGACCAAATAAAAAAGAAAGGAAAAATTGTATATAATAGCAAACTAATAACCTAAAATAATTGGAGTAACTAGGGTTTGATTTAATTGTGCTCCATAGCAAACGTTAGCCAAAGTTTGTCAGGCGTCTCTCTCTCAAAAATCTCGCTCGCCACTCTCCCATTCTCGCTCGCCGCTCTACTCTGCTCTCCTCTCTCGCTTTATACACAAAAGTGTATAATTCTGTTTCTGTTTTGTATAAACCGAGAGAAAATTGTATACACACATGCAAAAGCATATATCTTCGTGTTATACACTTAATTATACAATTTACAAACATTTTACTTCAATTCAGTTGTAGACAAATGCAAATTTTATACAAATATTGCAGAGGAAAAGGCCAACGAATTATACAATTGTAGTGAAATACAATTTTCTCTAGCTTTATACAACAGAAGTGTATATATTGTGTTTCTGTTTTTGTATAAAGCGAGAGAAAAACATATATCTTCTTGCTATACACTTATAATTATGCAAGATACATACATTTTAATTCGATTCAATTGTATACAAAACAACTTTTATAAAAATATTACAGCGAAATAGGCAGCGAGTTATACAATTAAGCATTATACAATTGCAGTGAAATAGGATAGCGAATTATACAATTGCAGCGAAATAGGCCAGCGAATTATACAATTGTATATGTATAGCGAATTATACAATTTTATGTTTGCTATGGAGCGCAATTATATAAACTTTGCTATAGTATATATAAATATAAATTTTTTGTTTGCTATATGTGAAAGTTGGCCAAAAAGAAAACCACAAAACTTAAAATAATGGCCACTTTCTAGCTAGAGTCACTTTCTTACTTTAAAAACAATGGCCCCTTTCTAACAATGATCATATTTAGTTCATTACTTCAAAACAATCACACTAGTCATAACTTTAATGTATTATCAAGTGATGCTTTTAATAGTTAAAAAACGATGGAAGATTGGTTTTATGTCCCCTTCCTTAATTTAATGGGATAATTATTAATTAGGCCATATAGCCCTTAACTTTTTCTTTTTTTTTTTTTAAAAAAATGGACTTTTATTTATTCAGCCAGTTAAAATTTTTCTGCATATGATTTTTTTTTTTTAAATTGAAGACATTTATTCTGTGTTCTTCTTTCTTCTTCTTTTACGATATGCTGCGTTATTTTCTTAAAAAATCAACATACCCGCAAACGTGAATTGTTTCAAGCGAATTCATATATTATAAAATTTTTAGGACTATGTAAAAGTGATTTTAAGTTGATCTAGATTGAATATAGTTAATGTATACATGTATAACGCCAATCTATATTTTTTTTATGACTTTTGAGTATATATAAGACATAATTCATTAATATGCTTTTTAACTTGATCTCATTTTATATTTATACCCTTAAACTTTGAGTGTGTATAAGTAGGTATTTAAACTTGTATAAGATTGAACAAGTAGACACATGAGTCATATGTGACACAATACACATAAGACACCACGTAGGACACAAATTACCATGTAATATGCCACGTAACACATATTCGATTTCAACATCGATTTTACCTATTTTTTTTAGGGGCCGAATTCAGAGTTCGTTCTCGTTTGATGTCTACTCAATCTGTATCTTTTGGTTCAATTTTATACATGTTTGAGTGTCTACTTATACATACTCAAAATTAAACGGCATAAACATAAAATAAATTAAAATTAAATGACATATTTATATATTATGCTTATATATAACTCGTGTAGACGTTCTACTCTTTGGCTATATTTTTTTATTTAAATGAAAGTATAGCTACATTTATATGAGTGATGAGAAGAAAAGTTAAGTGTAATAAGGCTGCATACATATATATACATGTATATAGAAGTTTTCACAAACTAAAACGTGAAAGTTGAGCAGAAAAGGTTTCGTTATGTTTGTCTGGCCAGAAACCAGCATACTCACTGCCACACAAGTACACTAACTTAGCTACCTTCTAATTAATTGCAATCACTTTGTGCCATGTCACCAATAATATTTATACATATGGTTACCTAGCTTTGCTTTGCTTCAAAAAGTTGGAAAACCTATACATGGGTACTCCTATACTACATTAATTAAAGTCACATTAGCTAGGGTGGACCTTGCATATGCATGTGTACTCATTAGGTCTGTCGGGGTCATTTGATAGAGCGTATGAAAATATTGTTAAAATATATTATATTAGTAATACTTACATTAATTATAGAAAAAATATTTGATATTTCTCTTTAACTTTGTCATTTAGGATTGATATGCTCTTCGTTATGAAAGTGATTCATATTTAATTTATTCATAATATTATACAAATGACTCACTTCTGCAGTTAAATGAAGGACATACATGAGCTCATTTTGTAACGATAGGGGTACATGTGTGTTGTTTGTATAACAGTATGGATATATATGAGATACTTTTATTACGAGGGACATATCAGTTTCAAATGACAAAGTTGAGGGGTATACTTGAGCCGTTTGTATAATGATAAGGGTATGTATGAGCTCAAATATTTACTTACAAAGATTAAAAAATATTTCTTTTGAGAAACAGCGGTGTCTTTAATCACACTATAACAAAAATAATTTTTAGCGGCGAAAAAAAGACACATTAATAAAGAGTGTTAAAATCTTTACCGACATTTGTTAAATGTCACTAGATCTAATATCCTAAAACCTTTAGACACATATACAAAATGTGCTAATTACCGCTAAAATTACATATTTAGTAGCAATTGCTATTTATTGCCGCTAAAACTCATTTTTTATGTAGTACTGCATGCATTAAAACCCTTTGTATTACTATTACTAGATATTATTATTTTAGTTATACATATCTTCATATACAATAGAGTATATCTAATTCTTGAAAAAGTACACTATACCATATAACATATTATTAATTTATAGAGTTAATAAATACGTTATTTTTATTGATACACTTTATCAAACGACTCTTACGAAAGAAAATTAGTTTCTAAGGATGTGGTGTTGCATCGAGGGAACTTAACAGCTGAATGATGGAACAAACATTTGGATTGAGACAAAGATTTTAAAATTACACATTTTTTGTTTCCTTTAATATAATAGTTTTTATTTATTTATTTATTATTATTATATAATAGAGTAATTGTAAGGTTTTGGTAAAATAATTTTAAACAATAGATCAATATTTCAGGAGGAGATCATGTATACAAACATGAGCAATATTGAAGCTGTGACAATAACATAACTTCCAAATCCAATAAATGCCAATTAATTCATCTTATTTCAACAACCATATCGAAACTGAAGCTAGGAGAAGATTCTAACCAATTCTATCGAACCGAACAACAACAAAAAGAGAAATATAGAATACCTTTCTTAGTCAGCCTAGCAAAGTATAAATCTACAGGAAACAAGAGCCAGATCGAAGACATTCATTTCCTTCTTTCATATCCCTCTCATCTCAGTTCCTCCTTTTTCTAAGGATCTAATGGCCGTAGACCACCTGCTTGATTGATTTTTTGAACTTTCACCTAATTGGTAAAGGTCCAATCCCTACTTCGTAATTATTCTCTTTAATTCCCTTCACCTACTCCCATTTTTAAATAAATATCTATAAATACCTACTTTCACAAATCTTTTGTATTCAAAGAGAATCATTAATTGTATAGAGTGAAGTAAATTAGAGAAGAACTATTTCCTTCACTTGTCGAGTTAGGGAGAAGATGAATCAAAACTTTGAGAAGAAAGTGAGTCAGATGAGGATCATTTTGATTATGATTGTAAACATGAGAAAGCATATTGTTGATATGACACATGAATCTAACTCAACCCCAAAATCGAAAGGAAATATCTTCCAAGAACATGAGAGAATCTTCAGATAGATGAAAATCCTCTATCCCAACAACAACAACATACCTAGTACAATCCCAAGATTCTAGAAAAAAAACTCAACTTTGATCAATTCCTTCCATGACAATCATTGTTCCTCAGCCTGGTCAATATGAGGCTGAGCTCTCAAGTTTCGATACCATGTAGAAGATATAAGAAGTTGTTCAAGTGGACTAGGAATATACATAAGTAAAACAAGCTAAGCCTGATTGATCAGGTAGATGATTAGAGGAGAAAGAGCGCAAAATTAAAGAAGAAAGATTTGCAAAGACTTGTACTTGGTGATCAGTTAGAAGAAATGTAATCAAGTTTTGATCCAAGAAGCAAACAAATGAAATCATGAGCTAGCGATCCATCTTTATAAGGTTATCAAAACAAGGAGAATTAAGCTTCCCAGCCCGTAATGATATGACACATGAATCTAACTCAACCCCAAAATCTAGCTCATGAACGGAGAATTATCCAAATCTATATAAGCAGACCACTAATCCATTACCTAACCAGTGTAAGACTTTTACCCACTCTAACATAGTGTTATGTCAACGGGCTAAGTAAGTCAGGTGCATCATATACAAATAAGTTAGATCAGGGTCATAACCTGCCCTGCAGGGCCTGCATTTGAGAAATCAATCATAGAATAACTAGCATTCAGAGGATCCAGCAATAGTAGTATTTCATCCTCGACGATCTCAATTGTCTAAAATACTGATAAATATACACAAATTGAACCTGAAATTACGAATCTTTCTATCTCAAAGACTTCCCATGAACATTATAAGATAGTATATGCATAATCTTGATTCTGCTACATATCAGATATCCAAATCGAAGGACATGGATGACTTGCCTTTTTCCGATGATTCTTCAGAGGGCGTTGGGTAGTCCATATTTACTCCAAACAACCTGAATCGTTTTGCTGCAACTTTACCTTGAACCACTGGTACCGAATTGAACACCCTTGGCTCCTCAACGCTAGTTGATTTCATCAGATTATGATCAAAATGACTTGCATTAACCATCACACTAGTATTGTTGTTGAAACTGTAGTAAGGAGTACTAGCACTGGAGTTACCAATTCCATACATGTAATAACTATGTGGAGGATTATTATAATAATTACGCGAAAATGTTGTTGGATAAGACTGTAAAGGAAAGATCCTCCCATCAGAAAATTGATGCGGTAACATAAATTGATTATTTCCATTCTCATGATGAGGGCGACGACGCCAGTCAATGAAGAGACGGTGCTTAGACAACTCACCAGCACCGCGCTGAAATGAAACAACATCACCAGCATCAAGTTTCTTCTCCTTAACAAAACGACTCCATCCTTTAGTCATTACATAGCTCTGACTACTATTCCAATACGAATACCTAAACCTCCATGGCTTCCCATTACTATCTTCAAAATTCAATAGAAGTCCCCCCTTATCGTTACTAGACGAATCAAGAGGGAAATACTTCTCCGCGTGTTGTTTAGGTATAACTAAACGATTGAGCTTACCAACATCGCTAGGAGTAACTACCTTATCGAACATATGTTCCCTTTCAACCAACGCATCACAAGTAGACGATGAATCCATCAACATAAGCTCCGTAGTAGTACTACTACTAGGCCTTTTAAGTTGTTGGCTGTAATAACATGAGGCTGAATCCGATGCTTCATCATGTATCATCGTACTATTAAACAAGTTCATGATCAAAATGTATAGATCTAGAAAATTGAATGGTTCTAGGGTTAAAGAGATTGAAAAAGTTTTAGTAATTGTTTTTGTGGGATCTGGTGCTATATATGACTATTATCATTTATGTTGTGTCTACTTCACTTTCTGTATGTACAGTCTCCCAACTCCAACCAGTCTGTGCTATTTCCATATATATAACTCAGATCACCATCCTTTTTCTCTTCTGTTTCTACCCTATTTTCCTCCTTTGTGCTACTGTATTTATTTATATATATAATATGCTATTTTATTTCTTTTTTAACTAGCTAGGCTCCATTTGTTTTTAGTAGATTTTAGGAGGTCTATAATTTAATAGATAAAATTTCGAGTGAAATGTCACAAAAATACTTGAATTACTATCATTATGTTAGATTGTGGAGCCTGATTAATATTTGATGTACTATCATATATTAATGTTTACGCGGTTTAACCCAAAGTTTAGGCTGCAATATTTATTCTCCATTTATTCTCTGTAATCTAAAATACTCTGAATTATTAATATATATACCCACCGCCGTGAAAGTTTACTCACGGAGTGTTACCACGAAATATTGGTTTCTCTCTAGATTTCTCATCTCTTTCTCTTAAAAGTTCGTGTGTTCTTAATTCATATCAAGTGTGTGTGTGGATTCGATCCTAACACATCATACGTTAGTTTGAAAAATACACCTCAATGTTGTTTGGATCAAATGTGTGTATGTAGATACACTTAGATGTAACCAAGCACTAAAAACAAAACTGCAAATTACATGGGGATTTTCCTGGGAATTAGTATGAAAAATTTGTAAGAAAATAAGTTTCATGCGAATTTTCATTCTAATCTCCAGAAAAATTCTCATATAATTCACCTTTTCTTTTTAGTGAAGGGCGGATTTACGTGAAGTTCAGTATACAAGGTCAAATATGTATTGAACCCCTTCAACACAAGCGGTTTATTTAGGGATTATAGGGTTTCAGAAACTCGTAAGCGCGTAGTTTGAATTTGGCTAGCAACATTTTTAATATTTTAGCTTGAAATTTGGTGTAGTTTATTTGTCAACACTATTACATATGGTTTTTTTAACCTTTTCGATGGAAATACTGACTCCGTCATGATATATATAATTAATCCAAATCATTATTGTTATTATATTTTGAATAGTTTAAGTATGAAACTAAAACAATGAAATGTGTGTTTATGATAAGTTTTTATAAGCATTAATAATTATAGTTGGAGATAAAGTTTTAAAGGCCGGCGTGCTTTGAATGAATTAAAATTTTGAAGGAAACAATTGGGTTTTGTGTATGTGTATGTGATGATGATCACTATTGTAGCTAGCTAATGTAGAGTGGCCCACCAATTATCTTTGGACCATATAATATAATAATAATTCCTCTTTATCTTTACGGCTCTTATATATGGAACGTAGCTTGAACAGTTACTATCACCGTTATCAGATTTCCGTTCACTTTTAATCGTTATAATTTTTTTTGAGATCAATTATAATTAAAATTTTATTATGTATTTTCTATTATATTGATAAGTAAAATATTGGTTTGTATAATTTTTGAATAATTATTTTTTTTAATTTATAGTATTAAATTAATATAATTTAATTTGAATTTAAAAAAATTGTTAATTTGACTTTTAAAAAGTAAAATACTGCACAAAGAAAGTATTATATATAAAAAAATATACTCACTTCATCCCATTTTATTTGTCATTACTTTCTATAAATAGTTAGATTATAATATCAATGCAATCTCCATTATTATGTAATTTTATAGAGTAAAATAAACTATAAATTTAAACACATGACATGCATGCATTGACTTGGTGTGAACATCCGGAGTTGATAAGTTTTACCCTTAAATTTATGCATAAATTATCATATTTTACCTATTATATCCTTGATAAAGTATTTAATTAATTTTAAAATTTTATTCACTATTATTTATAATGTTGACTTAAGAAAATATTAAATAAGATAGAAGGGTAAAATTATATATTTTTTAATGTAAATATAAAGTAAAAATGTGAAATAAAAAATAAGACAAAGAGAATAATAGTTGTTTTGAGTTTTGATTGTTGTAGGATTTGTTGCAATGTGATAGATATTCAATTTAGCAAATAAAAGAGATATATTACCTATTTTTTATAGTATTATTTTTGTTAATAATTAAATAAGTAATAATTATATTTAGAATTTTGAAGTATGATTAATAAAGCTAATTTATTATGTTTGTCTGCTCAAAAACCAGCAAACTTACTGCCACCCAAGTACGCTAGTTGTAAGTAGCTAGCTTTTTGCCATCACTCTATATAGTTTGTATATGCTAGTAGCGGTGTAAATTATAATTCGCTTCATTTTAAAGAGAATGATCTGTTTTTTTTAAAAAATATTATTTTTATTAGTTTAAAAAAATATTTTTTGAATAATATTTTAGTTTCAATTTTTCACGTGACACTTTTAAGATCGTATATTAAAGGATGTTTTAGTATATTTATCATAACTTTAAATTAAGATTAGAAGATTAAAAAATTTAAATCTTTATTTTTTTAAACTTCGTGACAAGTTAAACTAGATCAATTTTTAAAACGGAGAGTTGTTAATTATTTCTTAACTATTTACAGTTTAAAAAACACCTATTTACTTGACGAGATAAACTTAAATACACTTCGAATTTGTAACATATATACACTCTCAAATTTCTGTCAAATTTGAGTTTGTTTTAAAACTTCTCTCGACTTTTTATTACGAGTTTAATACTCATGTCATGTGGCTGTTAAAGGCGTATTTAATAATTTTAGCTAGTCAAATATATAAATGTTTTTAAGTCTCTCAATTATTTGAAAATGAAACCGATAATTTACATCATATTGTATAATATATATATATATATGATGTGTGTCATGTTAGCAATACTATCTATATACTTTTTATATACTATGGTTAGCTGGCTTTGCTTCAAATTAGCATGAAGTTGAAAAACCTATGATTCATATTTATGCAATCACTACGTACTCCTATACATCCCTATTCAATTAATTAAAGTAAGACTAGCTAGGGTGGACCTTGCATATGCATACGTCTGATCAGTACACAAAATTAGCTCAAACATCAAAATACTCCTTTTATTTCCTTTTTAGTCCGTTATTTTTAAATTGAAATAATGACATATTTTTATATATAAAAAAGTACTTATTATTATTATGTAATGAAAATCTTTTATAGAGTTGGGATCACAAATTGTAGTAGGGGAGCATTATTTTGTTTATGTAAAGGTGTGTTTAGCTAGAATTTATATATATATTTTATAGAATGTACATGTATGATCATAGTGAACAAATATTATTCCATAGGCACATTAGGACATGATCAAGTATAATGAATTATTTTTAAGTAAAACTAAATCAAATCTTTTACTTTATTTGTTACTTGTTTATATTCTATCTAAAGAATCATTAACTATATGAAGATGAAGTGGACATGACAACCCATGAGCAAGCTAAGGTAGAGGAATATGATAATTTTTTCTAATTAAAAATGTGTACAAAAGGTGGCTAATATTTTTCAGATTCTGGTTAATTCTTTTTCATAAATCAAACACGTAATTTTATTTTATTTTTAATATGAATGGTGGTGGGGTCGATTGTTACGCACTATACTGTGATACTGAAGGGTGAGAACATTTCATCTAAAAATTTAATGAATATTGTGTCTCTATGGAATATCAAAAGAAGCATGCACCCTCGTGTGTTTTTTCGATATATATAAGGGTGACTCGTTGCATACAGGGCTTAAATTAGTGTGGGAAATCATAAGAAATGTTCGACATATATTTTCCGTTAATTTTAATTTGGAGTAATTAAAGGGAGACCAGTTTCAAATAGTAAAAACGGAAAAGAGCCTAATATACCCTTGAATTATTGAAAATGGTACAAAATTACCCTTCATCCACATATTTGTTCCAAAATGCGCTTTTCATCCACCTATTGACTCCAAAATACCCTTGTCATCCACCTTTGGGTTCAAAATTGACCACTTCTTTAATTGTTTTAAAATTAAACTCTTTAAATATTTTATAAAATACTTGGCGTTCAACTATTGGTTATAATTTAATTTATTTGTATAATTTATAAACCAACCCACTACCCATTCATTACTAACTAAACCCCACCCAATTAATAATTCAATTATAATATAAAAATCGTCATAAACACTACTAAAACACGATGATATTATAGATTGTTGAAAATGACGTCCAAATTATTCGAGTCCGAAATGAAGCCCCAATTAAATTTAGGTTGAGCCGCTTATTTAGGAGAACACTTTCAATAGGATTTCTTTCAAGATTAAATTAGAAATTTATGATTAAAGGTAAAGAAGTAATACATCCTTAATTAATTCATGCACTTTTTTAAAATATAATTTTATAAATATTTATGTTTTGTTTTAAAACCTTTAATATATTATTTTGAAAAAAAGTTACCTATGAAGTAACATCACATAATTGAGACGTAAGAATAATTAAGATGAACATAGTAAGACTTTTAAGTTTATTGGTAATTTTTATTTAGACACTTGAATGTATGATAATTTACTTCTATAGATATTTTTCGCCTCAAATTTTTAAAAACACTTAATTGACAGTAGTTTTTCTGTTGTTGCATTAATAATGTAACGAGTTTATTAATTTGGAGGGGTTTAATTAGTAATGGGTGGGTAATTGAATTGATTTATAAATTATATTAATAAGTTCAATTTATTCATATAGTTGAGCGCCACATATTTAAAATAATATTTAAATAGTTTAAATATAAAACCGTTAAATAAGTGGTCAATTTTAAACCAAAAGGTAGATGACAATGGTATTTTGGACCCAATAGGTGGGTGGAAAGGATATTTTGAAGCCAAAAGTGGATGGAGGGTAATTTTGTACCATTTTTAATATTTTGAGAATATTTTAGCCCTTCTCTGTAGTAAAAATATAAAATGGTTGAAAAAATACAATATAAAATTCAAAACTAGGCATTTCTGTTTTTTAAAGAGAGCTTTTTTATACAAGAACTTGCCTTCCGTCCCATATTATTTGATTACTTCTAAAATCAGAATAAAATTAATTAAATCTTTCCTACTTTGTCTCTACAATTATTAATATGGCTTTTGAAATGTGAACAATTCTCAAAGACAAGAAAATCGCACCATTAATTTCTTTTTGGAAGTACTGATTTTTAATTTAATTATTATATTTTTATATTTAAAGATTAATGAATTATTCAGCTTCTCTTTTTATTTTTATTTTTATTTTTTATTTTTAGAACAAGTTTTACAAATTTAAATTTGTTTTTTCGAAAGAACATTCAAATATTTTTGATACTATCAATTTTGAGTATTTTCTGAATAAATTGAAGTACATATAATTGGTATATGAATCAAATTTGTTTTCAATTATTTTTTATATTATTGATTGAATGAACAAAGAAGAGAAAATACAGACCGAAGGAATAGAAGCACCTATCCAAAAACTTTTTCTTGTTGCAAAGAAGACTTAATAAAGTTTGAATAATTATTTTATAAGATCAATTAGTATTGATTTTAAAAAGAAAAAAAAATAGTTACTATTGTTGATTGTCTACAATTGCTTCAATGGTTTGATAGAGAATGAGTTGAAAATAATTACGATAAGAAGGAGATGAAATAATCTTTCTTATTTTTGATAACCAAATAAGAATCTTAACCAAACTCCTATAATTAATTTAGAATTTAAGTTATCATAAAACACTTGTTACTTTTATTAAAATATTAATAACATGTGAATATACTAATATAAATAAATATTCTTGTATAATTTTCTTGTCCACTATGAAAAAAAAGTTAATTTCTTTTTTCCTAACTTATTTTTATATGTATTGATATAAACAAAGAGCAAAACAGTAAAATTAATCAAATTTATTAATACTTTCTAAATTATCGTATAAAATAAAACTGACCATTTAATATAAAACGAAACGAAGGGAGTAACACTTTCATATAATGCCTAGAGGAGTTCATTCAGAGTCAATGGATTGATGGTAAAAGTGAAACCAATCATTTCATGAGGGAACACGAACAACAAAGTTGCGACAAGAACACAACTTTCAAAGCCAATAGAAGACAATTAATTCATCTTGTAACTTTTACGTAACGACCAATCTTAATAACATAGTTAATTGACTGTATTTAAATTTTTACCTTTAATGAGAATTTAATTTTTAATTTTATAATCTCCTCCTCTATTATTCCTTCCTCTAGTACCCCCCTACTATCGAAATATGAACCATGTTTTGAAAGAAGAAAAGGATAATTGATTTGTCTGATGTATAAGAAATCAATATGAAGATACATCATGTATTATTGGTGTACTAGAAAAGAGGAGAGGAAAATAATTAAATGAAGATACATGCACTAGACTAGAAATTAAACAACTTAATTATACTTAGAAGAATATATAAGTATCTTGAATTGAGAAAGCAAGTAAAATGAAGTAAAGAAGAATCATTTTGTTCACTAGAGAAAATGAGTGACTACTAGAGCAAAGGTTCTCTTGTGGGACTTATGTGAATTCAGAAGACTTAATTAAAAAAAAAGCTTATACATCAATTTACCTTTTTTTACAAGAAAAAGAACAAATCAATTAACGAGTCAAGTTTTAAAAAAACGATGAATGATAACTCAATGACTTAAATAATGATTGTAGAGTACTTGAGAAAACATGTTATCTAATCTAACAAGACTAGCTTTAATGAAAATTTAAAGAAGTGATTCTTGAAGAAGGGAATGTTGCTAAAATACTACCTAAAATGTAAACCTTGATTTCGAAGAAGAAAGTTCATGTATTAGAAAATTAATATTAAAACGTGTATATTGTTCATGTACTTAGAAAGAGGGGAAGAAAAGAAGTAATATAAGAGATAGACTCGATTGGTACATGATAGAAGTATACCTAATTTACCCAAGTCAAAACATAGGTCGATTCCACTAATTCAAAGAGATTCAGTGAATGAGAAACAAGAATGTTTTGAATTTTCAACAACAAACAACAACGTATCCTGTGTAATTTCAATATAAAACTGCGGCATTACTAAGACGAGGGTCAAGTCATCATAAATAATATAACCAGTATTAGGTAAAGTAGTATCACATATACAAATAGTTGAACCTGAAATTAGGAATTTTTCTATCTCACAGACTTCCCATTGCACTGGATATGTTATTTTCGTCCTCCATTGCCATAATTTTGACATTTATCAGGAATCCCTTCAATATTGATCTCTGTATGTATATATAATACTTTTTAACATTTTTTTTCTTCCGAGTGGGGTTTGGGGGAAAACATTAGTATATGCACATTGATTCATCTTAAAAAACATAATATAGTAACAGAAGATTCAGATATCCAAATCAAACGACTTGCCTTTTTTAGATGATTCTTCAGAGGGTGTCGAGTTGTTGTTGTTCAAATAAGAATAAACCGTTGTTGTTGCTGGGATAGATGAAGTATCTGGGTGATCCTGATCCATGGGACAGTCCATATTTACCCCAAACAACCTGAATCGCTTTGCAGCCACTTTACCTTGAACCACTGGCACCGAATCGAACACCCTTGGCTCCACATAGTTACCTGTTGTAGTAGTACTACTACAACCTCCCCATCTTATCTCATTTTTTAAAGGGTTTGCATTTATCACAGTTCCATTACTAATATTATAAGAGCGGTTACCAATTTCATACATGTAACTTTGAGGATTATAATAATTAGGTGGATGAACGATATTGCTACCTCCTTCCAGCAACAAATTACTCGAAAATGTTGTTGGGTAATAAAAGAGCCGCCCATCAGAAAATTGATGCGGTAACATAAATTGATTATTTCCATTCTCATGATGAGGGCGACGGCGCCAGTCAATGAAGAGACGGTGCTTAGACAACTCACCAGCACCGCGCTGAAATGAAACAACATCACCAGCATCAAGTTTCTTCTCCTTAACAAAACGACTCCATCCTTTAGTCATTACATAGCTCTGACTACTATTCCAATACGAATACCTAAACCTCCATGGCTTCCCATTACTATCTTCAAAATTCAATAGAAGTCCCCCCTTATCGTTACTAGACGAATCAAGAGGGAAATACTTCTCCGCGTGTTGTTTAGGTATAACTAAACGATTGAGCTTACCAACATCGCTAGGAGTAACTACCTTATCGAACATATGTTCCCTTTCAACCAACGCATCACAAGTAGACGATGAATCCATCAACATAAGCTCCGTAGTAGTACTACTACTAGGCCTTTTAAGTTGTTGGCTGTTATAAGACGAAGAAGATGCTTCTTCTTCTCCTACAACACTACCAAAGAAATTCATGATCAAACAGATCTAGTAATGAATTGATATTTTCAATCGAAAAAAAAAATAGACAAAATTAATGATTTTAGGGCTTAAAAGATTTTGAAAGAGGGTCTCAAACTAAAGAGAAATAGATGATGATGATGCCTTTCATATCATATGTGGTAGCGTCTATTTCCTGGAATCTTATCAAGTTAGGCAATTATACTTTTATTTTTTACTCTCTCCTTTCATTCCAATAATCTGACTTGTCCTTGTCCTTGTCATCGTATATTATATTATATTATATTATATATATAAAAAATTAAAATACACTTCCATGTGTAGATATTTATTATTTTTTACAGATATGGATCTTTCATTATAACAGTTGACACTACACTAGTGGAGTGGTATAATTTTCATTTCTAATTAGGCCTACTAAACAACAGGCTCACTTGACTATAATTCTCTTAAGACTCTTGTTGATATATTTCAATAATACACGTATATACGGTGTAAAATGTATTCAAACTTTATCATGATTTATATTAATTGTTTCTGATAAATCCTCGGTTCAATTGCATTGTACGGAAAAGAAGTAAACAAAACATAGCAACTAACAGGAAGGAAGGAACAAGAACAATAATGTAATGACAAAGTACATAGATATATAGTACTACTATATACTTTAATTTTTGATTTTTAAAAAAAATATATATAGGGTTTGGGGGGTACATTGAATAATTAATTACCAAAAGTCCAGTGGTTAAATATTACAGAAACCAATATATATATATAATCTTGTACTGATCTAAAAAATGTTTTGGATTTTTATTTGCTGTCATTGCAGGAAAGACCGTACAATAATACAAAAACCTCATTATTTCATTCTCATATTGCAGTTAAATCTGATCATTTAATGGCCTTCTAGCTATAAAATCCATAAAATTACAAATATAAATAGCTAAAGGTTAATCATGTGATAAGTTATATTGAAGTAAAATAATAAAAATTGTCAAAATATCTTTAAGGTATGTCAAATTCCTTTTTCTATAAGATTATGAAATACATGTTATTCCATCGATAAGAAATAATATCAAGATAATTGATCCCGATATATATTATTCTTTTCTGTTTGCTTGTTCCAAGCCGTATTGTTATTACTAAGGATGTACATAGGTTGATTTGATTTGATTTTTATTAAAAAAAATAACTAATTAATTATGTCTTCATTAAATCTACAAATCAAATCAATTCAATTTAATATTGATTTTTACCAGTTTCAATTTTTAATAGATTTTTTTTTAGTATAATTACAATTGAAAAAGAGATCAAATTGAAGAGATCTTGTACTTGATCGTGTGATATTATATTGCTTAATGGTATTTCAAAGACACTTAAATAAATAAAATTGAAAAAAATAAAAATGTACATAATGACATCTTTAAGACATTATCTTAGGAAAACATATAAAAAGAACTCAAGAAAAAAAACACAACACATGTCAACTCTTTTGGTCATATTAGAAGCCCATGAACTACTTTGTATAAGCATTGAAAGTTCTAATTATTTTTTAAAAAAAAAAAATACTTACAAAGCATATTATAATTAAAAAAATTAAAATCATATATATTATATCGGTTTAGTTTGAATTGGATTTAACTTATTTCTGTTATAACCAAATCAAATCAATAATAATGTGATTCATAAATTTTAAATTTGACTTATCAATTCGATTTAACCCGAATTATTACTCTGATCAACTTCTAAATGAAATGGTAACATCTATATATTCTATAATAAAAACCTAATATGTAGCTAATATAAATACTATATACTAAACAAATGACAAAATAAACAGCTTCATAAACCTAAAATGAAAAAGAATGTGATCTTTAATGCAATTGGTGGACTGACAATGTGCAGAGAGAATGGGATAAATCTATTCAATAAGTAGATTGGGGACCAAATGCCTTCTTTTTATTTCTTTTACGTACTACTACTTTTACTATATGCCTTTTTCTGACTCCGTATATAGCGAAAGATTAATGCATCGAACTATATTTTTTAAATTTTATCTCAAAAATGTATTATATATTTTAGGTGAATGGAAAGGTATATATGAGAGGCTCATTAATATTTCATTGTTGATAGCTAGAGATAGGACCACCTAGCTAGTGATCAATTATATTCAAAGAGTTTTCACATTTAAACAGAATGAAAAATCAAAAAAGAGTTTGTATGCTCTAGTCTCAACCTAACTATATACACCATTTAATTCATGCATTTTTTTATTTTTATTTTTATTTTAATTAATTCCATCTTCATAAATATGATATAGGGTTAGACACTGATCTCAACTTGTAATTTTATGACTCATCCATCATATAATTCAAACTAATATTTCGAAATTATGTGATGATCTTATTAACAAAGTGAAAATTCAGATTGTTGATTTACTTAAGCTACTAACTAAGATTCCCCCAAGTCCTTTATTTTATATGTTACCAAATCAAGTTTAGAGTTTAAGGTTTAGTATTACTTCGAGAAGTATTGAAAATATCCATAAGCATAGCGTTGTTGAATGGTTTCGTCCTCAAACTATTGACAATTTTTTAAAAAAAATTTCTACTTGACTAACTAAACTTAGATAGACATATGAATTACCAAGTAACAGGGTGTTTTTAATCAGTCAAATAAAGAGGTGTTATATAAGAATATCATCAATAGTTCTGAAATAAAACTAACAATTCGCACCGATAATTTGAGAGTGTTTTCAATACCTCTCTTTATTACTCTCTTTTTGTCTCAATTTATATAACATATATCGTTAAAATTTTAAGGTTCAAACTTTTAAGCTTTGACATTTAGAAATAAAAAATTATTCATAGGGAATATATGTTAAACAGACCTTTTGGGAGATAATTATTAATACCCTGGACCAAATGGGTATTGAGCCAATTTTTTCAAAGATGTATATATATATGAGACATATATAGTGGGGACTCATGATATGGTAGCAAGAGTATTGAGGACTTTGGTAAAATAATGAGTGAAATAAATGATCAAAATGGTCATATTCTAAAAGTATTGATTATAGGCCCATCACATTCTGTTATCATTTCCACCAATCAAATTAAAGTACATTTGTTGTTAGGAGAAATATTAATTGCTCATAATTTAAGTTTGTAACCAAAGAGAAAAAAAAAAAAAAGACAACCAGAATAAAGAAAAGTTATACTCCCTTGGTCTCTTTTTACTCAGTTCAATTTAAATTTTTATTATCATGTTGATAAATCAAGAAAAGAAAATATTTTCACTTATTATTTATCTATTTTTTTTATAGAGCTAATGTTTTTAAAAAAGGTAAAATCTCTTTAATGAATAAATTAATTTTGAAATTTCATCAATTAATAGAGGTAAAATGATAAATTAATTATGTCAATTATTATTTTTTTAGAACGTGTGTTAAGTAAAAAATGAACAAGTAAATAAGCACGGAGGGAGTATTGAATATGCTTGTGAAGGAAATATTAGTTGTATGAATTTTAGTGGCAATTAATTAATGACAATAGCTTAATTGTCTATATATATACATATAATGACAATTAATATCTTTTGTAAATGGCTTATAGCGACATTGAATCTAAGTACTAATATTTATAATTTTTTAATACTTTTTTTGTTAATATTTTTATTTGTCACTGCTAAAAATTATTTTTATAGTACAGTAGTGAACTCACGGATCAAGATTCTTCCTATATATTTTTTGTTATTTTTATGAAGAATTTTACAAGGTATAGACTTATGTAATGGATCTAGGGTCTCAAGTTTAATCTCAAATATATATATATATATATATAATTTATAAATTGACGATGACATGTCGTTAGTTTTCAATAGAAGGTGACTTTCATTCCATCTGTTGTGCCTATATGAAATTAAAGAGCCTATTTGATGTAGATTGTGAAATAATGCTACTAGACAAAATAGTGCCTAGGGTGAAAAGGAACTTTTAATTATATTATCCTACCTATGCAGGCTTGGTTAACTAAGGGAAATTAATTAATTAACATATTAAGCTCTATATGCATATAATGTAATTATTAGTTTCATGCTTTTATGTCCTCCATTATTTTAATTATTAAGTTTCTGAAAAATTGGGCAAGCTAAGGTAGGTGGTACGTAGCCTATAGTATTTCTTATATATATATATATAGAGGTGGTCCATGTACATAAGAGGTGCAACATTATATTAAAAGACTTTAGGAATTGTTATAGCAATTCATTTTCACGGTAATAGTTTAATTGAAATTAAATACATATTTATAGCGATAATTAACATTCTTTGTAAATGTCCGTAAAATTTATAATCATATTAAATTCAATAACATTTAACTAATATCAATATTATGAATATTCTTTCTTTCATCCTTAGAAAGACATTTTTTTTTATATATATATATAATTGCTAATTCTTTGAACAAAGTCATTATTGAGTTGACTAATTAGTTGTATTAAATGCACACGTTACCTAAAAATCACATCACAATGGGTTAATGTAATTATTGGATTATTCCAATAGAAGTGGTTTGGCTTAAATATTCTCTTAAATTTAATTCAAGTAAGAGCGCTTATGGTACTTATTCAAATCAATACCAACTCTAATTAATACAAACATAACTAAATAACAATGCACGTTAAAAATGGTTGGAGAACGAAGCTAGTTGCCGTTAGGGGTACATCGTCTCCTATTCATAGATCTGCGCCCGTCTTTATATAGTTAGATATAAAATTATCTATTTTTGAAACAGGAATTAAAGTAGTAGATCTTTTAGCCCTTCATAGCCGTGGAGGAAAAATCAGTAATGGGGCGGGGAGGGTCTGGTCTAAAGCAGCATGAGTCAAAAGTAATGCAGATCCAATGAAATAGTAATAGTGATGAAGTATAATGAATGGAAGAGTATAAAAAAAGAAAGAGAATGAGAAAGACAAAGTAGTAAGTAAGCTAATTTACAAGTAGAGATATATGATAATACCATTTCATTTTCATTAGTAGAATATATAAAGAAAGTTTCTATAAACCTCATTAGTCTGTTTATAGCCATCATCAGCTGCATTCACAAACTATGGTTTGATCATAAAAAAAATTATGTTTAGAGGAACATCCTTAGTGTAGCCATGATTCTAATGGATCGTTTTGTAGACTGTATTAACAAAAATAATGCTTGCATTAGCTCTGTGTATTAGTAGTATCTTGTTTGGTACCTTTTTTCATGTTATGCATAACTGATGCTTATTCTATTGTGTAATACCATGGATTTTTTACGTATTAGTAATGCAAAGGGATTTAATGCATGCTTTATCACTTTAAAGACACAAATACCCCCCAAAAGCACTTTTATATCTTTTTCACCATAATTGTTAAGGATTTCTGTAAATAAATATTTTTGTAAATACATGTTATTTTTAATACACCAAACCAAACAATGCATGAAAAATAATGTATGTACAACTAATGCGAGCATAACAACTAATACAAACATTACTAATGCAAGTATTGCTAATACACTATATTTAACATTGTTTTTATACACTGTACCAAACGAACCCTAAAATGTATTGAACCTATGGATTCCATTAAGACCATGTACATATATTTTCACAATTCTATTCATGTCCTTCATCCTCTTCATAGTTATCATGATCCTCCTGCATTTCTAACATTTGGTCTTCCTCCCCACCCCAAAAGATTTATTCCTGGTGATTTGTTGCATTCAATAGTTCTGATTCATCCTAGTTAGAGGTTCCAGATGGAGTATAGATATCTTCACCACCTATATTTGTCATTTTTGCTGCCTCTAGAGTTTTCTTTAAGATTGCCACAGTTTTTTCATGATGATCCTCCATTTGAGTTTGCCTCATGGAGACATTAGTTGTCTCCAAGGTTATCCTCTCTAATATTGATTTGATCTCAGTGATATCAGTATCCATGATAACACTCACAAAACTCAAGACTATGTTCTAATACCAAATAATGCAGATCCAATGAAACAATAATACTGATGAACATTAATCAATGGAACAATAGAAAAGGAAAATTCAGGGAATGTTAAAAGAGGAAGACAAAGTGGTAACTAAGTAAATTTACAACTAAGAGATATATGTCAAACAAGAGAACACCATTTCATTTTCATCGGTACAATAGATTTGATTCATTCAGACTCCTTAAGACCCATTAAGAGATTTTTTTTTAAAAAAATAAACAAATGAACTTGATGGAATGAAACCTAAAAATTAAATACACTTAATGGGTTGAATCTGAATGAATAAGATTCATAACTCATTAAATGCAAATGAGGCCTAAGTAGGGGTGTCAAAAATGAACCAAACATATGTAACATGTCCAATCCGCCCAGAATTTTAAGGGTTGGGCTCAAGATAATTTGAATTGGGTTCAATCTCAACTCATTCAAACATAATCCATTTGAAAAGAATTCTCAATTGAGCCCAACTCAATCTCCAATTTCAACCTGTTTTAAATTTTTTTATTAAGATATATTCCTATATTGAAGATATGAATTATTATTAATTTAACATCTTTTAGGATTTATCTATTCATTTGTTTCTTTTTTAACAAAAAATTCTTGAGCGAAAATTCAAATTGTGATTATAAAAGTTAATTATCAATATGTTAAATCATTTAGATTTATCGGGTCAAATTGAGCGGGTCAAGACCCAACTAGTTTTTTAGCCCATTTGAGCCCAAAGTAAATTTGGGCGGGTCAAGATCCAACCCGATTTTATTCAACCCATTATAATATTTGCACTTTCAATCCAACCCGCCCATTTGATACTCCTAGGGCTAATGGTATGTTATTTGTGATCGCCCAAACGTAAATCTACTAGTATTAGTTTTGTCCCTCCTTGTGCAAAATGGGCCTTGTATTGGGCCCAACTAATGAATTCTTTTTGGAAAAATTTTCAAAATGTCAATATTTTGACATTTAATAGGATTCATTGTCAATACTTTTTATATTTAGTAAAAATGTCAAAAAAGAAACAATTATTTAAAACAGAAAGGAGAAATTAAATGGAGAGAAAAATATTAAAAAGAAACAATTATTTAAAAGTCTTATCTGATTCAAAAACAAAGAATCAATTGACAATTTATCAAAATACACCAACTTCCATATCTTTCTTCTTCTTTCACCATATTCTAAAAAACACGCCTATCACCATTGTTCTAAAAATTTAATATTCAATTTTCTTAAATTTTTTTAAGCATTTTATTCTACTAAGGCATATTTTGACGCTATAAAATTATTATTTATCTTTAAAAATGTCTGAAATTTTATGAAGTTATTTGGCTATCATGTTAAGGTTATGAAATTTATGTATCTCCTTTTAAAAAATTTTCCAAATTCAGAATACAATACTCATGTATTCATGATATAGGTATTCATCTATCTTACATATGTATTTTATTTTGTTTATTTTCAACATCACATTGTATACCAAATAGTTTGTGTTTAGATTTGATTTCGTATTCGTCCTAATGTATACCATAAAATTTGTATTTAGATTTGATTTCGTATTCGTCCTAATGTATATCATAAAGTTTTGTATTTATATTTTGATTTCGTATTCATTCTCAACTATAAATAGCCAAAATACAGTTTATTTATGTATTCATTATATGTGTATTCATCATAATTGCATCAGTCAAATATTTTATGTTTTGCTCATTATATGTTTATACCAACTAGTTTATTTTTGATTTTGTATTCATTCACAATTTTAAATAATCAAAATACAGGTTTGTATTTAGATTATCACTTTGAAATATAAAAACAAATCAAAAAGAAAGATTGACAAAAAAAATTTTAAATACTAAAAATCTAAAATACATGAATATTTGATGAGTAAGTTAACAAATTCACATAAATTTTTTTAAAAATGACGGAAAATTCTCAATACATACAATGGAAAAATTCAACATAATGTGTGATTTTGAAAACAAAATCTCGCAAAATAAATGATGAGTTCAAAAATACTTTCATCAATTGAGAGATTTCTTAATTAATTGAAAGATCTAAACAAATTGTTACGAACTTGAATAATTAGTTCTTCTTCAGCAATGAAGAGAATAATGGTGAAATTTTGATGAAAGAAAAAAAAAAGTGAATGATGGGGATGGTGAAAACTGAAAAGTTGATGAAAGAGAAAAAAAATTGAAAATTGAAAGATGAAAAATAAATTTAATGATAATAAAGCGAAAAAGTGTAATGGGTAAAGAAGGTAGAATTTGATTCAAAGTTGAACTGTTTTGAGAATAAAATTTGAATATAAATTATTTTCTAAAATATTGACATTTTGACATTTTCAATAATTAATTTAAAGTGTAAATATTTTTAATAATTAAGTTAGGAATTGTGACTAGTTTGATAATTTTTCCATTCTTTCTTATTGGGCTCATCTGATCGGTTGGTCCATTGTTGATCTACAGTTATCTTGTTTAACCACCCTTCCAAATGTTGAACTTTGCAATTTATTTTAAGAAGAAAATTGCTTGGATGAGTACTTTTAATAAATAATTATTTATTTTAGCGATATTTTTTTATTTATAGTAGTACTATGATAAATTTGCTATGTATTAAAAGTAAATTATGCATGAAATATAAATGTATTAGAAGTGTTGTAAAATGCATTATTCTTGTTTGATAAAAAATTGACACAATTTATTTTAGGTGTACGTGATATATGTATTAACCATGAATAAAACTTGCATTATATCCGTTTCATAAATTGTTTTATGTATCTTATAAGAGTCCAACGACAAAAAAAGGATAAATATTTTCTTAATATAACATATCGAAGTAAGTTTTCCTTATTTTTATTTTAAAAGGGTGACTAACTAAGGAGTATTTTAACTCAAACAATTTGAGATACATATAAGAATACAAACATTTGTTTTTTTTAAAAAAAATAAGTAAAAAAAAATCAATTAGTCAGGAGATGATATATATCCCTCTTAGCACACAACTTTGTGGTAGTAAAACAAAATTATTTAAATGATTTGTATCCCATAAACTTGAATTTACTTCCTCAGTGTGTGTAATATGTATTCAGCATAAAGGTCCCTGCCCAACAATAGTACAAATGTAAACCTCTTTTGAACCTATAATACGCGGTTCTTTTTTCAGAAAATCGCTCAAATTTTAAGTGACTTTGTCACAGTTAAATAACACAGAAATTGTTGCATTCTTACATAGAATACTGGATGGCCTCAGCAGCAGTATTTGGTGGCAGAAACTCATCAACAGCAACCTCTTTGTTCTCATTCTTCTTATCTAAAACAAAATTAATTGTCACTAGTAAAATATGTATTACACATTTGCAGATATAAAATAGTTAATTCAAACAACATACATTCTTCAAAGAATCGACGAATTTCAGCTAAACGATGAGGAGGAAGCTGATTTATGTTAGTGTAATGGCGATATTCTGGATCATCAGCACACACTGCTATAATTTTATCATCCTTCTCTCCCTGAATATAAGAAAAGTTCTATTAGTCTCTCAAATGCGATTCACATTAGTTCTAAGTACATAAATATAATCAGAAACATAACCTGATCGATCATAGGCATCAATCCAATGGCTCTAGCTCGAAGAAAACAACCTGGAAGGACAGGTTCCTGTTCGACAAAAGTAAATATTTTCGTTCTGTATAATTTCTGTTTGCCCTGTTTTGTGAAGAAAAAAATCGAACCTGCATTAGGACTAATACATCCATAGGGTCATTATCTTCACATAATGTTCGAGGAATGAATCCATAATTCTGAGGGTAAACAACTGATGAATATAGAACTCGATCAACCTGCAAGTCAAATATATCAGTTATATAATACACTGATCATATTGTGTTAGAGCTAGCACACGATAAGTGATATATACCTTAATCAGACCAGTTTTCTTGTCAAGTTCGTACTTAACTTTGCTTCCTTTTGTTATCTCAATTACCTGTTAACGATTGATGCAATGTATGTACATATATGTCATCGGATCATATCATATGCAGTTATAAACCAGAGAGGGTAATTTAATTTAGTGTACTTACAGCATTGAAAACGTTGGGAGCTTCAGGTCCTACAAAATCGATTATTCAAGAAACAGAATGAGATCGAATAGCTAGTCTGAAGAACGGAAAATGAAATCGTGGATAGGTACAGTACGTACCTATCTCGAGGTCATGCCAAGGATGGGCAGCAACGGATCGTCTAGATAAAGATGAAAGGATCCTCTCATTCAAATGAGGGGCACTTCTTTCATCGCTCATCTTTTACTACTGTCTACTGTATTAAAAATAGATGTGAAACTAATCAAACGTCAAATGTAGTATATGGAGTATGAACTTTAATGTAGTAGAAGTGAAAACTAACTCAAATGATTGATGCCTTACGTACCTTAGATTGAAAGAAAGAAATATGAAATGAATCGAATTAATTGGGGATCGAGAAGTTTCGTAATGTGATTAGTATGATTGTGATATATAAGTTGAAAAAGTAGACACGCAATGAGAGGAGACCCTCCTTATTCCTTAATTTCCTCCTCTGCCATTTAATTTCCTTCTTTTAATATCTTCCATTAATTTGTTTTCAAATTAGTAAGACTATGTCAAACATCAAATTGTAGATGTTTGAAATTAATTGAGTATTTATTTACAGACAAGATGAAGAATAATATTTCTTCTGTGTCACACTATTTCCTTGTAGTACTCTTTTGAACAAAAAATGATAAGTACATGCCCTAGAAACTATACTTGTATAACGAGTTTTTTTTTATGGCTATGCCTACTGTCATGACATGATTAAGATCATAAGCTTTAAATTTTTAAAATAAAACTGATAATTATGGCATAGAAATACTATAATATTACACTAAATATCATCTTTAAGAAATTAATTAACAACGCTAACAGAAAAAATTACATAACAAGATAACAATATCGACATATTTATGGAACACAACCATAATTTTTTTAAAAATACAATAAACCACTATATGTTGGTTTTATAGCAAACTCTCTCCCTCACTCTCCCGTCAAGAAGAAATTTTATTCAACTTTATCATATATCAATTGTATTCAATCAAATATAGGTTAGAGTTTTATAATTTAAATCAATTATATTCGAATAACTATATTTGTATTTCTGTACTAATTGTATTTGTATTCATACAAATATAATATGCATTCATCTTCTCAATGAATGCATAATGTATCAATTGTTTAATCAAATAAAAGTGAGAAATTTGTATTTTATATTCATTATGTTCGAAAAACTAAATTTGTATTCTGTATCAATCGTATTTGTTATACAACATGAATTCATCATCTCTCCTCCCTCGCTCGATTTCGCTTGCCTCCTCCTCTCGACTCGCTCTCTTCTCACCTCCTAATATGGATTCAATTTGATACACATATATTAGTATTTGTATTTTTTTCTCTCCAAAATCTGCTGAAAAAAATACAACGAATACAAATGCGTAGTAAACCAAAGTGTACCTGCAAATTGTAAATAATTAATGAAACAATATATAATGAGTCCTATTCAAAGCCTAATTTTTGTTGTTTTTCATAACTTAATCGCCGCTAAATATGAATTTTTAGAGACTATCAACACTCTCTATAAATGTCCCTAAAATCAATAGCGACATTAGATCCAATATCAATTAATTAATACCGATAAATACTTTAATACTCTTCTCGATTTACTATTACCTATTGATTCAGCAGCCAGAAGAATATTAATCCCAACCAAGCACATATTTGGATATTGGGCCCACTCTTAAAAGGCTCATGTTCACCACACATATAGATGTATGCTAAAACAAGAAAACAAAATTAGCCAATAGGGAGTAAGGCAATCTCACCTTATCTAAACTCCTACCACAACCTTAAATTACACTCACTATCCTTATAACAATATAACAAAATCCATCACCTAAAAATAAAAAAATAAAAACTTTTATCTAATTAAAAAAGGTTTGATTGAAATCCAAGATAGTATTAGGAAAAGAAGAAATGGCAGCAATGAACTCAAGTGTATTGGCTTGCAGCTATGCTATATCAGGCATGAGTTCATCTGAACTCACATCAAAACATACTGTTACTACTATGTCTTCCCCTTCACTTCAAAAATTGCCACTCATCATTAAGGCTCAACAACAATCCAGTTCCAACATATCTGCTGGAAGAAGAGTTGCTCTGCTTGGCCTTGCTGCTGCACTTTTCACATCTGCCTCTTCTGCTAATGCTGGTGTTATCGACGAATATCTTGAGAAAAGCCAAGCCAACAAGGTATATATATTCCATTCGTTTCAAATAGAATGACTTTCTTTCCTTTTTAGTCTGTTTAAAAAAAGAATGAACCTCTAACAACTTTCCACGTGATATATTTATGGTGACAAGATGAAAGAACAATTTTGTACATTTGACATAACTTTTAATTTAGAACCATGTGATCAAAAGTCATCTTTCTTCATTTCAAACTAGATCATTCTTCAATGAAACAGAGAAAGTATAAAAAAGACACAGACATTTAACGTGATTCAGTCAATCTACAGGAATTGAATGACAAGAAGAGGTTGGCTACAAGTGGTGCGAATTTCGCAAGGGCGTATACTGTTCAGTTTGGAACCTGCAAGTTCCCTGAGAACTTTACAGGATGCCAAGACCTTGCAAAACAAAAGGTAATCTCAACTATTTTCGGTGATTTTTTTTTTGTTGTTGTTGTTGAATGAATTAATTGACAATGCTAATATTTTGCGTGTTTTTACAAATTGAAATGATTCAGAAAGTGCCATTTATAAGTGACGATTTGGCGTTGGAGTGTGAAGGCAAGGACAAATACAAGTGTGGTTCAAATGTGTTCTGGAAATGGTGAAGCTTAGCTTGAAGAAATGTATTAATCGTTTCCCAAAATGTATCTATTGTGACAATGAGAAGTAATTTACCATCCATTTTCTTTTTAATTAATTCATCTTCATTAATCTTTCAAATTGATTACTTTAATTTGTCCATCTAATTACACTAAATGATATCTGCGCTAACAATTCTTCAAATTCAGAGAAGCAATGTTATATATAGATCGATTTGACTATAAAACAGAGCTTTTAGCCTCATTTCAACTCAGTTTAACCTCATTTTGTTTAGCTCTAATTATAGACAAAATCTAATTACATACTAGTAGAATATTGTTAGTGTAACAAATTTTTATACTAGGATATTTGAAGTTTTCGTGTTACTCTTGTTCCAACTTATTAAATTCGGGCTCAGTAACACTAATATATATGTGTGTGTAGAGTAGTTTTGGGAACGTGTGTCGCACGTTTATCTCTTATTTACTATATAAAATTTGTAACCAGTATAATATCCTGACTTGTAAATTAAAAATTAAATATTCATTCACATGTACATAATTTTTTCTGACTATAGACGTACTTGTTAAAGGAGTAGAAATTATGTCCTAGTTTCTTGAATTCCTAAACAAAGGATCATTACTATTATGAAAATGCAAGATTATATAGCTACACAATAAATAAGAAATTTAAGACTGTCAAGAAAAATGATAATAGAAAAAAGAAAAAAATTTAGTTAACATCTAATCTAATTGTATGTCATGTATAAATAAGAGAAAGTAAGTGTATTTAATTCTTTTTTTCTTTGATTTGGAGAGGAAAACATAACATCCATCAATATTACCAATCAATAAGAGTTAATACCTCATATGGTCACTCAACTATGCACTCTTCTCTCAAAAAGTCACTTAACTTTCAATTTTCACTTAAAAGTCACTTAACTGTGAGTAAAAATTTAAGGAATCTCATAGTGTAATTCAATAATTACATTCTGTCCCGACAAATTTAGTATTTATAAAAAATCCAGTAAATTTGTTGAGCCGTGATATTTTAGACTCTAGTGATACATGGTAATTTTAAACTGTTGAGAAAAAAAAGGGAAAAAATGGTACAGTTAATGTTGTTAATAAAACAGCTAAATTTACGGTAACATATCATTAATCTGCACTTAATTTGATATTAATTTCAAATTTTGAAAAACAAAAATTATATCATCTATTTTGAAAACAATTTTTTTGAACAATCTGTTAAATTTCGAACTACAGTAATTTTATTGTTGTTAAAGTGGATTTTTCAAGATGAATATTTCAATTTTGATGAGACATTCTGGAATTTGGGTGAACGAATTGCAGTATGAAAGTTACAAAATCGACGGAATCGTTGTTGGAGATTCAATTTCGTTTTCTAATCTCAAAGCAACAATTGCAGCCGAGTTGGATATTGTTGTATCAAGGAAAGAAATTGAAATTCGATACATTGTAGAAGGTAACTCCTGTCCGATAAAACTTAAGAACGATATGAGTGTTAAACTATATTTTGAACTGAAAAAAAAACGAATACATGTATCAGAAACATCGACTAAACAATATACACACTGATTCTATATGTATCATCAAGTACAGTTGATGACACATCAACTAAACTTAGTGAATGATACATTATAACAATTTTCAAAACATGTATCAGTACATCAACTAAACAACTAATACCTTACTGATACATGATATCCGTTTTCAGAAATTCATTCTTTATGCAAAACATGTGATACATATCTACTACATGTATCAGTGAATTGACTAAACAATGTACACACTGATTCTATATGTATCATCAAGCACAGTTGATGACGCATTTACTAAACTTATTGAATGATACATTATAACAATTTTCAAAACTTCATGATACATATAAAATATTATGATACACAACAAATTCATGGATCAATTCACCATCTAAAACAATATACACACTTATTCAAATGTATCGGCAAGCACACTACATTCCTTAAAATTTTTACTAATTTCAACAACAGTTTTAAGTACCAAAATACTAATCCGAGACAATGTAAGCCTAACAACAATGTTCGCTGCTTCTTTTTTCTTTTTTTGTTGTATTTTGACAACCTTTGATTTTGATGTTTCGCAAGAATCTTTGTTTGAATCCTTCTGAAGATTCATAGGATCATGCAAAGACTTTTTCCTGTTTTCTTTCCAATTTTCATCGTCGAAATCATATATCCTTCTATTAATTAACGGATCCATTACTATGATGTAATAGAACAATTAACAAAAACAAAAAAGAGAAGAAAAGACGAACTGATGATGGATTAATAATAAAAAGATGCTGGGTTAAGACGATTACAGATTAAGAATAAAAAGATGATGGATTAAGAATAAAAAGAAGAAACCAATAAATTTTGCTGGGTTAAGAAGAAGGAAGATGATTATGGAAAAAAAGGAAGTGAAACTTGATGGAGTAAGAAAAACGGGAGAAGTTAAGAGTTGTCCTGATTTTTGAAATTTGAAATTTTTTGAATTTTGAAATTCAAAATTTCAAAATTAGGTCTTCTATTTGAAATTAATTAAAATTAATAATTCAAAATAAAAAAACTGATTTGAAAGGTTGAATGTTTAAATGGAGAAAATTCAAAATCCAAAAAATGATTTAAAAGGTTGAGTGTTTTAATGGAGAAAAATAGGCATTAAAATGGTAATTGTCTATTTTAGGAGAGAGAATGTAATGTATCTATAAACTTACACTAAAATTAAAAAAAAGGGAATTATGTAATATTTAAAAAAAGAAGGGAAAATTAGAGAATATAAAACTTATAGTTGTGTATTTAAGTTATTTTTCCTAACTATGCACTTCTTTCTCAGAAAGTCACTCAACTTTGAATTTTAACTCAAAAGTCACTCAACTATCCACTCTTTCCTCAGAAAGTCACACAATCTATTAAATTATTTTTTTAACTAAAATTTGTTGATATTAATTATTTATATAACAAATAAAAAAATTTTAAAATAAAAATACCATTTAAACCATTTAGTGATCCACCCACGTAACCTGACCCATTAAAAAACATGATATGACCCATTTTATTTTGTCTTTAATCCTAATTTAAGGTTTAAAGAGAGGGATTAATTTAGGATTAAAGATAAAATAAAATGGGTCATATCATATTTTTTAATGGGTCGGGTTAGGTGGGTTGATCATTAAATGATTTAATTTATTTTTAAAATTTTTTTGTTTTGTTATATAAATAATTAATATCAATAAATTTTAATTAAAAAATAATTTAATAGATTGAGTGACTTTTTGAGGAAAGAGTGGATAGTTGAGTGATTTTTGAGTTAAAATTCAAAGTTGAGTGACTTTCTGAGAAAGAAGTGCATAGTTGAGTGACTTTTGAGTGAAAATTGAAAGTTGAGTAACTTTCTGAGAGAACAGTGCATAGTTGAGTGACTATCTTGAATAAAACCTCATTAGAAAAGTGCAATTATCGTCTAGGCATCGCAGTCACACAAGAAAAACGACTCAATCTTTTAAAAATATTTATTTAGGGAAAAAAATAGAATTATGTACATAGTATCATGAGAGAAATATAAAAATAAGTTAATATGATATAGTTCAAAAAGAAAAAAGAAATTAAGAAATTATTGGAAGAACAAATACCAAAACAATAATTTGTTATCATTACTTTACTCATATGTTTAATTTCTCGAAAGATGTGTAGTCGTATAGGAGATGGAAAGATCATGACTCCTATGAATTTGAAGTGATGTCTAACTCTATATGATGATTAGCATATGTATAATAATCTATTAATATGATAGGATTATTATTTAATAATTAATTAATTAATAAATATTTTTATTTTTTTATTTAGTTGAAAGGTGAAATGATAATTCATTTTTTTTTATTTAGATTCTTTTTATTTTAATAATACGGTAATGGTAATGATACTAATAAAAAAAGGCATAAAGTGACATATGAAGTTGTCCTAAATTTTTAAAAAGATATTTTAGCTATGCAGATTTCCTATTACTCCCCTAAACTATTTCGAACATATATTATTACATCATTTTCGGATTTCAGATTTTAAAAAGAAAGTGTAATCACACATCAATCATTGTGTGACATGTGTTAATTAATTTAAAATATATTTTTTTCATTTAAATTTTTTCTTTATTTCTTTCTCTTACTTTTTGACTTATTTTAGTTTTATTATTTTTATTTTAATTTCATTTCAATTTTTAACTCATCGTTCATCCCAACTTTCAAGTTTCCTTCATTTTCTTTCTTTATTTTTTCTTCTTCACCTCTCATCCTCACCTAACCCCACATCTATATCAAGTTGAACCCCTCTATTTTCTTTCTCTTTTCTTCTTCTTCTTTGGTCAAATTTTTTACTTTTCAAAATTTTACTATTTTCTAGACTTTATTAAGTTATTGATAACAAAACTAATTATTTTTCTAAGAAAGATCAAAATTTTGAAGGTATCATAATTTAATTTATCTCATTTTCCATATAAATTCAAAACTACAAATGATAATTTTGAAAGCATAAGAATTGTCCAAAAATTGAAAAAGTTTAATTAGAATTTGGATAAATATAACGACCTGTTTAGTCGTTTTGAGCAGCAGATTTCAATTCTGGAAAAACTGGCAGAAGCGACGGACCCCACGACGGACCGTCATGGGCACGACGGACCGTCGCAGGGTCTCGTTTCAAAACACTTAGAAATTCTGAAATTGGATACTGAAAATCGACTCTCTGAACTTCGTGACGGAGTGGCAGGACGGACCGTCGCAGGCTCGACGGCCCGTCACAGGCCATTCACTTAAAATCGAGTTTCTGTAGCATGTGACGGACAGCAGGACGGACCGTCGCAGGCACGACGGCCCGTCACGGGCTACGCAATCCCAGGCTGAGTCGGATTTCTGGTTAAGTTTTAAAAGGGCGTTTTGGACTATTCCTGCTATAATTATATATTTCGTGGGTCTATATTAATAACTCAATTTCTTGGGGGATAAAAGAGGTAACCTTGAGTTAAATTGTGGGTTATTATTGTCATCTTTTACACTTAATTATATGTTAATTAGGGTAAAAGAAAGAGGGTTGGAATAAGAAAAATAAGAAAGAACAAAGAGAGACAGAAAAAGAAAGAGAACGAGTAGAGAGAGAGAGAAACGAAGGAAATAACAAGGATTTTGAGAAGATAGCTTGTTGATCGCAATTCTTCGGTGGAGGTAGGTTATGGTTTTCATACTATTCGTAGTAAAGTCTTAATAGCGAATGATATGTATTGATAGTATTGTAACCCCTGCTATGTGCTTAATTGTATGCATGCATGAACGTGATTATATAATTGTGATTATATTAAGCATGATGAAGTTATTGAATCCCAAATCTTGATAAAAAAACCTAATCTCTTTTTGATGATGATGCCTTGGTAAGGGAGAAGGTTTGATGAACTAAAGTAATGAGATTGATGATGCCTTGATAAGGGAAAATGCTTGATGAGTTGATAGAATGAGATTAGGGGATCGGGTGTCATGAACCGACACGTAGATTTAGGGGATCGGGTGTCACGAACCGACACGTAGAATTAAGGGATCGGGTGTCACGAATCGACACGTAGATTTAGGGGATCGGGTGTCACGAACCGACACGTAGAATTATGGGATCGGGTGTCACGAACCGATAAGTAGATTTAGGGGATCGGGTGTCACGAACCGACACGTAGATTTAGGGGATCGGGTATCACGAACTGACACGTAGATTTAGGGGATCGAAGTGTCACGTACCGACACAAGAGAATTAATGAATATGAGGGAGCGGAGTGTCACGTATCGACACAAGAGAAATAAAGATAATGAATCTTGAAAGATGTTAATATACTCAATCTAATGAACATAATTCCCAAATGAGTATGGTATTGAGGCTTAAGTCCTCATGTATGAACTTGATGGTAATTGTTAATGATATAGTACTTGTTGTTGCCACATGTTGAGTATCATAGTTGATTTTATGATATTACTTGGTATATACTGTTTTCTAATTTGAGTTGGCCGATGATATCTACTCAGTACCCGTGTTTTGTACTGACCCCTACTTTTATCTTTTCTTCTTGTTTATTTGTGGAGTGCAGCAAACGTGCCGTCGTCTTCGACTCAACAGTAATTCAAGCCAGTCTTATTACATCGGAAATTCAGGGTGAGCTAATGCTTCTAGCTTGGACTGGATCTTCTTCTTCAAGTCTTGATGCCTTGAACTTCCGGCATGGACTAGCTTCTTATGTATTTTTAGCTTTTAGAATACTCTTAGTTTAGTCATTTGATCGTAGATGTTCTTGTGGTGATGACTTCCAGATTTTGGGGAATGATAAGTTTTGAGTTATAGAAGTTGATTATTGATTTTTATTAATGAGTTTAAGTCTTCCGCATTATTTACTGTTGATGTTATATTGAAATGTTAGAGTTTAGATTGGTTGGTTCGCTCAGATAGAAGGGTAAGTGTGGGTTCCAGTCGCGGCCCGGATTTGGATCGTGACAAACTTGGTATCAGAGCATTAGGTTCGTTGGTCTCATCACACAAGAATGAGTCTAATAGAGTCTTGAGGAACGGTAGGGGGACGCCTTTACTTTTCTTTGAGAGGCTATAAGACTTTGGGAAAATTCCATTCTTTCTTTCTTTCTTTCGTGCTATTACTTGGGTCCAATTGGTATTTAGGTGATACAAATTGGTATCTGACCATCTTCACTCTATTTCGCAGATGGTTAGAACTAGAGCAACGACTACGCCAGCACCAACACCAGTACCGGCGGGACAGGGTGCGTCTGAGCCAGCCACTGGGGCTGTAGCTCGAGGAAGAGCAGCGGCAAGAGGCCGTGGTAGAGGTCGTGGGAGGACGTCCTCTAGGGGAAGAGGACGAGCACCTAGTCCATCTGATACTAGGGCAGTGACTCCTCCACCGACTGAGGAAGTGGTAAGAGAGGGGGAGGATAAGGAGAATGAACAAGTGCAGAATGAGGGATTGCCACCCCAACCTACCCCAGAGATGATCAATCAGGTTCTCGCCTATCTCAGTGGGCTGTCTGATCAAGGTCAGGCACCTCCAGTGTTTTCTACACCAACACCTCCGGTTTCAGAGGTACAACATGCAGCCATTATGGCTCCTCGTATGGATGCCTCATTAGATATAGGCACGTTTCCACGTCTGACTACTGGGCCTATCATGACAAATGATCAGCATGAACTTTTCAGTAAGTTCTTGAAATTGAAACCTCCAGTCTTCAAGGGTGCGGAATCTGAGAATGCTTACGATTTTCTGGTTGACTGTCATGAGCTACTACACAAGATGGGTATAGTAGAACGGTTTGGTGTTGAGTTCGTGAGTTATCAGTTTCAAGGGAACGCCAAAATGTGGTGGTGGTCACATATTGAGTGTCAACCAACAGAGGCACCACCTATGACTTGGGCCTCATTCTCTAGCTTGTTTATGGAGAAGTATATCCCCCGAACTTTGAGGGATAGGAAAAGGGATGAGTTCTTGAGCCTAGAGCAAGGTAGGATGTCGGTCAATGCATATGAGGTTAAGTTTCGTGCATTATCCCGGTATGCCACCCAACTATGTTTCAGTCCACAAGAGTGGATTCGCCGTTTTGTGAAGGGGTTGAGGTCAGAGTTGTGGATTTCAGCCTTACAGGTAGCGGCTACGACAAAATCCTTCCAAGAGGTGGTAGACTTCGTGATAGAGGTGGAAGGAGTGAAGCCAGATGACTTCACCACGACATCGACATCAAAAAGGTTTCGAAAGGGAGGTGAGTTTAATGGTTCTTACTCTAGAGGACAAGGTTCCGGAGGTTACTCAGTTCGACCCATTCAGTCTTCACTACAGACTGTAGTTGGGGGTCCACCTCAGACTGGTCAACACTTCTCTGAGAGACCTATGCTTGACTCTAGAGAGTGTTATGGATGTGGGGAGACTGGACATATTAGGAGGAATTGTCCAAAACAGAGTTATAGACCCCCAATGGCTAGAGGTAGAGGTGGTCATGGTAGAGGCCGTTATTCTGGAGGACGTGGTGGTCGAGGTAATGGTGGTCACCAAAATGGCCGAGGTGATGGGCAAACTGGAACCACTACATCACAACATGGTAGGGGAAATGGACAGACAAACGATAGGGCCCATTGTTACGCTTTCCCTGGGCAGTCTGAAGCGGAGGCATCTGATGCTGTCATCACAGGTAATCTTCTGGTTTGTGATTGCATGGATTCTGTATTGTTTGATCCTGGATCCACATTTTCTTATGTATCTTCTTCATTTGCTAATGGTCTAAATTTACATTGTGAATTACTTGATATGCCTATTCGTGTTTCTACTCCGGTGGGTGAGTCTGTGGTAGTTGAAAAGGTATATAGGTCTTGTTTGGTGAACTTTGTGGGGAGCAACACTTATGTAGATTTGGTTATCTTAAAAATGGATGATTTTGATGTAATTTTGGGTATGACTTGGCTTTCTCCGCAATTTGCGATCTTGGATTGTAATGCTAAAACGGTGACGTTAGCCAAGCCCGAGACAGATCCGTTAGTGTGGGAGGGTGACTACACTTCCAATCCGGTGCGTATCATCTCCTTTCTTCGTGATAAGAAAATGATTAGTAAAGGGTGTTTAGCTTTCTTGGCACATCTCAAGGATGACACTACCCAAGTACCTTCGATTGAGTCGGTTTCAGTGGTCCGTGAGTTTCTGGATGTGTTCCCTGCAGATCTCCCTGGTATGCCACCGGATAGGGATATTGACTTCTGTATTGATCTTGAACCGGGTACTCGCCCCATTTCTATACCCCCTTATAGAATGTCTCCCGCGGAGTTAAGAGAGTTAAAGGCACAACTTCAAGAGTTATTGAACAAAGGCTTCATTAGACCAAGTGCATCCCCTTGGGGTGCTCCGATTTTGTTTGTGAAGAAGAAGGATGGGAGTTTTCGGATGTGCATAGACTACCGGCAGTTGAACAAGGTAACCATAAAGAACAAGTATCCTCTTCCTCGCATTGATGACTTGTTCGATCAGTTACAAGGTGCTTGTGTCTTCTCTAAGATTGACTTGAGATCCGGTTATCATCAATTGAAAATACGGGCAACGGATGTGCCAAAGACTGCTTTTCGAACGAGGTATGGGCATTACGAATTTGTAGTGATGTCTTTTGGTCTTACGAATGCCCCTGCTGCGTTCATGAGCTTGATGAACGATATTTTTAAGCCATATTTGGACCTCTTCGTGATCGTATTTATTGATGATATACTGATATACTCAAAGAGCAAGAAAGAACATGAGGAGCATCTGAGAATGGTATTGGAAATGTTGAGGGAGAAAAAGCTTTATGCCAAGTTCTCTAAGTGTGAGTTTTGGCTAGATGCAGTGTCCTTCTTGGGGCACGTGGTTTCTAAGGATGAAGTGATAGTGGATCCTTCTAAGATTGAGACAGTGAAGAATTGGATAAGACCTACTAATGTGTCAGAAATAAGGAGCTTTGTTGGGTTAGCTAGCTACTACCGCCGATTTGTCAAGGGATTCTCTTCTATTGCTTCCCAACTGACGAACTTGACTAAGCAAAATGTTCCATTTGTATGGTCGGATGAGTGTGAAGAAAGCTTTCAGAAGCTCAAGACTTTGTTGACTACCGCACCCATTCTCACCTTGCCAGTGGAAGGTAAGAATTTCATTGTTTATTGTGATGCATCCTATTCTGGTTTGGGTGCAATACTAATGCAAGAGAAGAGTGTGATTGCTTATGCTTCAAGGCAATTAAAGGTGCATGAACGTAACTATCCGACCCATGATTTGGAATTGGCTGCGGTGGTGTTTGCATTAAAGCAATGGAGACACTATTTATATGGGGTCAAGTGTGAGGTCTACACGTATCATCGTAGCCTTCAGTATGTCTTTACTCAGAAAGATTTGAACTTAAGATAGAGGAGATGGATGGAGTTACTAAAGGACTACGATATCACTATCTTGTATCATCCGGGAAAAGCGTGATATTGTGGACTTTATTGCCAAATGTCCAAACTGTCAACAAGTAAAGTATGAACACCAAAGGCCAGGAGGAACACTTCAGAGAATGACCATTCCTGAATGGAAGTGGAAAAGGATCGCAATGGATTTCGTGGTTGGTCTTCCAAGGACAATGGGTAAGTATGATTCCATTTGGGTAATTGTTGATAGGTTAACTAAGTCTGCTCATTTTATTCCGGTTAAGGTGACTTACAATGCCGAGAAGTTAGCCAAGATTTATATCTCAGAAATCGTTCGGTTGCATGGGGTTCCACTATCCATCATATCAGATAGAGGTACGCAGTTTACTTCTAAGTTTTGGAAAACACTGCATGCGGAATTAGGTACTAGGTTGGACCTTAGTACTGCGTTCCATCCTCAGACCGATGGTCAGTCTGAGCGAACGATTCAAGTGTTGGAGGATATGCTTCGTGCATGTGTGATAGAGTTTGGTGGTCATTGGGATAGCTTCCTACCCTTAGCGGAGTTTTCATACAATAATAGCTATCACTCAAGTATTGATATGACTCCATTTGAAGCATTGTATGGTAGGAGATGTAGGTCCCTCATTGGTTGGTTTGATGCGTTCGAGGTTAGACCTTGGGGTACTGATCTCTTGAGGGATTCGATAGAGAAGGTGAAATCTATTCAAGAAAAGCTTCTAGCGGCGCAAAGTAGACAAAAAGAATATGCAGATCGAAAGGTTAGAGACTTAGAGTTCATGGAGGGAGAACAAGTCCTGCTGAAGGTTTCGCCCATGAAAGGGGTGATGCGGTTTGGAAAAAGGGGTAAGCTAAGTCCAAGGTATATTGGACCATTTGAAGTACTTAAGCGAGTAGGGGAGGTGGCTTATGAGTTAGCCTTGCCTCCAGGGCTGTCCGGAGTACATCCGGTATTTCAAGTGTCGATGTTGAAAAGATATCATGGGGATGGAAACTACATTATCCGTTGGGATTCAGTTTTGCTTGATGAGAACTTGTCTTATGAGGAGGAACCTGTTGCTATTCTAGATAGAGAAATTCACAAGTTGAGATCAAGGGAGATTGCATCCATCAAAGTTCAATGGAAGAATCGACCCGTTGAAGAAGCCACTTGGGAGAATGAGGTTGATATGCGAGAAAGATATCCACACCTGTTCACAGATTCAGGTACTCCTTTTCGCCCTTATTCTCCTTCTTGTGATCGTTCAGGGACGAATGATGGGTAAATTGGTATCTAATGTAACGACCTATTTAGTCGTTTTGAGCAGTAGATTTCAATTCTGGAAAAACTGGCAGAAGCGACGGACCCCACGACGGACCGTCATGGGCAAGACGGACCGTCGCAGGGTCTCGTTTCAAAACACTTAGAAATTCTGAAATTGGGTACTGAAAATCGACTCTCTGAACTTCGTGACGGAGTGACAGGACGGACCATCGCAGGCTCGATGGCCCATCACAGGCCATTCACTTAAAATTGAGTTTCTGTAGCATGTGACGGACAGCAGGACGGACCGTCGCAGGCACGATGGCCCGTCACGGGATACGCAATCCCAGGCTGAGTCGAATTTCTGGTTAAGTTTTAAAGGGGCGTTTTGGACTATTCCTGCTATAATTATATATTCTGTGGGTCTATATTAATAACTCAATTTCTTGGGGGATAAAAGAAGTAACCTTGAGTTAAATTGTGGGTTATTATTGTCATCTTTTACACTTAATTATATGTTAATTAGGGTAAAAGAAAGAGGGTTGGAATAAGAAAAATAAGAAAGAACAAAGAGAGACAGAAAAAGAAAGAGAACGAGTAGAGAGAGAGAGAAACGAAGGGAATAACAAGGATTTTGAGAAGATAGCTTGTTGATCGCAATTCTTCGGTGGAGGTAGGTTATGGTTTTCATACTATTCGTAGTAAACTCTTAATAGCGAATGATATGTATTGATAGTATTGTAAACCCTGCTATGTGCTTAATTGTATGCATGCATGAACGTGATTATATAATTGTGATTATATTAAGCATGATGAAGTTATTGAATTCCAAATCTTGATAAAAAAACCTAATCTCTTTTTAATGATGATGCCTTGGTAAGGGAGAAGGCTTGATGAACTAAAGTAATGAGATTGATGATGCCTTGATAAGGGAAAAGGCTTGATGAGTTGATACAATGAGATTAGGGGATCGGGTGTCACGAACCGACACGTAGATTTAGGGGATCGGGTGTCACGAACCGACACGTAGAATTAGGGGATCGGGTGTCACGAACCGACACGTAGATTTAGGGGATCGGGTGTCACGAACAGACACGTAGAATTAGGGGATCGGGTGTCACGAACCGACACGTAGAATTAGGAGATGGGGTGTCACAAACCGACACATAGATTTAGGGGATCGGGTGTCATGAACCGACACGTAGATTTAGGAAATCGGGTGTCACGAACCGACACGTAGATTTAGGGGATCGGAGTGTCACGTACCGACTGTCACGACCGGAATCTAGACCCCAGACGAGACCGGCGTCGTTGACCTCTCAGAGGTCGCAGACAAGCCTACTTACGTCATTCTTACTTTACATAGATTAATTTTAGCGGAAAATTTGGAATTTTTGATTCTTTAATCATACTTGCTGAACATTCTTAACATTTCGTAATCGTTCATCATCAACCATCTAACATTTAAGAGATAAGCAACTGAAAGAAATAATTCATTAAATATTAATTGTATATCGGCCAAAATAGCACCAATACAAAGTCTGAACCAAAACAGGAAAGAAACGCTAGTGGAACATGCTCCAGTAGCTCAACTCTAAAACTACGCTAGAATGTAAAACAGTAGCATCCTCGAAGGCATAAGGACCTACCAAACTCCGGATGAATGCTGACGTCCAGATAGCTGCAACAAAGAACTTGTAGCTCTACCGTACACCTGTGCCTGCACCTAAAAGTAGATGTTTGTATGGAATTAGTACACACTTGTACTAAGTATGGGTATATGCAAGCACACACCAGGGACATGCATGAGAAAGAATAGCTCTTTCCTAACAACATGATTTTTGGAAGTCAAGTCGGTGGACTTGCTAAAATGAGATTAGGAAGGTTATGCCACGAGAGTGACATGCATCATTATAGTTATGGTATGGCACACAACACATAATATCTTCATATAACACATAACATATAGCACATAGTTTCTTTCATATTGTTCATTCATATACCATGAGACCTTACTATCATAGACTTAACCTTAAGACTTCCCAAAATGAGGGCTCAACATATGGGACCTCAACTAGGGAGCCTTCTTCAGCAAACACAGAGCCTGCTTCGTTCATTCGTTCGTGTTTCATTTCAATTCATTCATAGGCCAGTGCGAACACCAGCTATACCTAGGATGTAGTTTAAGACTTTCATCGGGTTTGCTGTGCAATGATCAGGAATGACCTAATGTCATTACCTAAATCTAGATCACCTCTTGATTATCCTATCCTAACACCTTCGGTATCATTCATTTCTTTATATGATTCATTTGAGGCTGGCCTCATTCATTCATTGGGAACTTTAACTTTAACCGACATAGATCATGTGAGCATCATGAAATCCAATGTCTTCCCCACACCGAAAAGAGGTGGAATCACCGGCCAAAGCGATTCAATAACATGCTAGCGTATATGGGAATTTAACCCCGCCAGATCCCTATAGTGGCAATATAGGTTCAAAGACTAGGAGATGTATGGAGACCCATACCCGGCAAGCCGGACAGTCTCATCTCATGAGAGTTACGTGAACCTCCGCCCTTCCCGAAAGAAGGCATCACCGCTCATAGCTAGCCTATCGGTGCTCAGTATAAAGTTCCATTACATCCAACTCATACATCATGGAAGTTGTCTTCTAGTATGAGGGCATCATAGCTCAATAGATGATTTCTCATCTCATTATTAGTATTAAGTGTTTTAAACTCAATATTTTTCATTAAAGTATTTATAGAGACTGGTCTCTTCATTATCTTACACCCTCATTGATGAATACGTATTGGTAACATTTACTTAGGCTCGTTTGAGATTGCTCTCTCCATATACATTAGCCTCACATCATGATTGTCACCACATTCTTCATTTCATTACGTACATCTTAGGTTCACTTATTTTTTTGAACGTATGTTAAACTTATGTGTCTATACATACAAGCCATGGGGCTTCGTTTATAGTTCGTTAAGTGATTCTTATTTTCCTAAGATTATGTATTACAAGACTTATGTATCTTGTATATATACCAAGATCTTGATTTTTGATCAAAGTAGATTACATTATTCTTGAATATTTTACTCACGTATGACTTATGTATCAATACGGAGGTTTGGGCACGAGAACCCAAATCTTGAATTATTTGGACATCATTTATATTTTTCATTGATTTTAGTTCTAATATTCATAAATTTAGAACTCTAAATTAAATCTCAACATTTTCGTGACATAATACATTTTCTATTTTAATTAAAATTCTAAATTAAATTTCAATCATTTACATGAAAGAATAATTTCCTAATTTAATTAGAATTCTAATTTAAATCTCAATATTTACATAAAAGAATTAGTATTCTATTTTTAATCAAAATTCTAAATTTAATCTCAATGTTTACATAAGAGAATTAATTTTTTTCAACTTTAATTAGAATTTTAATTTATTATTATTATTATTTTTAATTACATTCGCTTGAATAGGGAGGTCGTGGGTTCGAACCCCCACAGCCCCCTTTATTTTTCTCTTATTTTCGCTGGAAATGGAGGCTGTGAGGTGGTGGGTTCGAACCCCCACAGCCTCACCTTTATTTCCTTAATATTTGTACCCCTCCCTTCAACTCTGAGGTCGTGGGTTCGATCCCCACGCCTCGCATCCCTTTTTATTCTTTTTTTTTTTCGCGAACTGGGGGTCGTGGGTTCGATCCCCGCCCCCAGCATTCCCTTTTAAATCTTTTTTTTTTTTTGCGCGTGGCTGGGGTCGCGAGTTCGATCCCTGCCAGCCCCATTTTTTTTTTTTAATTAAGGCATGCTGCAGGGAGGTCCTGGGTTCGATCCCTGCAGGCCTCAAAACTTTTTTTTTAATTCTTTTGATGTTCAAAAATTTCCAGATTCTTTTAAAGTCTGTTTTCAAGTTCTGGAAATTTATTCTACGATTTTTCTTCACTTTTTCATCAAGTTTAACATTAATTCTTAGGGAAATTTCATGGTTCATTCATAATGTTTTAATTACACATTATATTTGTTTTTATAGATTCGTCTAACCAAGAATTACTCCCTCAATCAAGCCACCTAACATTTCATATGAACTTCACGTCTTACCCCATTTTATTCACGAAAAATATACAATCATATTACATTAAACTTTTGGAGCATTACATAAAGAACCTCATTCACTGTAACATACTTACACATAATTTCAAGAAAAACATGGTTGCCTTTCATACGATTCCAAGTACACAAACATAATCATATTCATCGCGAAAACATAATATACACCTAAATCTACCAGCAATCATACCCAACCTAAAATTCATTGGGAGCTAGTGACAGGGGCATGCAACGGGAAACAGCCTTAGTTTCGAGATGAATAACTTGAATCGTAAGGGGCCTCTTGGGAAAGGAGCCAAGAGAGAAGAAACCCATACCTTAATCGATGTTCAAACTTTAATGTTGCTGCCCGGAAAACTCCTCCAAACCACTCCCAATTCACTTCAACGCACACCTCTCTCGACGAACCTCTCTTAGCCTTGACGTTTTGATTACTTATTTTCTTTTACTTGAAAATTTTTTTGTGAGTTTTTCAAGCATGAAAACTGTTGATGTTTTTGGCAGAAATAATGTGATGAAGATGGAGAACGTGAGAGAGAGAGTTAAGGAGCGTGAGAGAGAGAGGACTATTTGGATTAGGAGACTAATTCAAAAATCAGTCAAATAATAAATAAATACAAATCTGTTTTTGATTTATTTATTTATTTATTCATTTAAAACGTGAAAGGACAATTACGCCCTTTAAATACTTATTTATTCTTATTTATATAAAAAAAAATTTTTGAATCGTTACATTATCCCCCCCTTAGGAACATTCGTCCCCGAATGACACTACCATTACACCTCATAATGCCAATCAGATCATAACTTAATTGCTATGTACAATCAGCCAATAGCAACAAATACGAAGAGATAAGGAACTATAGTCTTATGAGTAGGAAGCCTAACCCCAAGAGTTGAAAAGATGTGGATATCGGGATCTCATGTCGGCCTCGGCCTCCCACGTAGCACCCTCAACAAGATGGTTTCTCCATAATACCTTCACTGTGGCAATCTCCTTGTTCCTTAGCCGCTTGACCTGTCTGTCTAAGATCTCAACAGGTATTTCCTCATAGGACAAGTCTTCACCAACCCCCAAACCTTCTACAGGTAGGATTGATGCTGGATCACCTAGGCACTTCTTCAACATAGAGACATGAAAGACTGGATGAACAGAAGCTAGCTCCGCAGGCAATGCTAACTCATAGGCCACCTCACCCACGCGTTGTAGGATCTCATATGGCCCCACATATCTCGGACTAAGCTTCCCTTTTCTACCAAATCTCATCACCCCTTTCATAGGAGATATCTTCAAGTAGACCTTGTCACCAACGTTAAATTCTAAGGGTCGTTTTCTGTTGTCTGCATATGATTTTTGTCGGCTGTAAGCAGTAGACAACCTGTCCCTAATCAGTCTAACTTTCTCCAAGGCCTCATGAATGATCTCTGGACCCAAAATAGATGACTCTCCAACCTCGAACCACCCAACTGGAGATCTACACCTCCTACCATACAATGCCTCAAACGGTGCCATCCCAATGCCGGAGTGATAGCTATTATTATACGAGAACTCTATCAAAGGTAGATGGTCATCCCAATTACCTCTAAAGTCGATCACACACGCCCTTAACATGTCCTCCAATGTCTGAATAGTGCGCTCTGCCTGCCCATCTGTCTGAGGATGAAAGGCAGTGCTAAGTTTCACCTGCGTGCCTAAGCTTTTCTGGAAAGATCTCCAAAAATGTGAAGTAAACTGAGCTCCTCTATCTGAAATAATAGACAAAGGGATCCCATGCCATCTCACAATCTCATCAATGTAAAGTCTCGCGTAATCCTCGGCCCTGTAAGTAGACTTCACTGGGATAAAGTGGGCAGACTTAGTCAATCTGTCCACAACAACCCATATAGAGTCATGCTGCCTCCTAGTCCTCGGAAGACCAACTACGAAGTCCATATTAATGGCCTCCCATTTCCAAGTCGGAACCTCAATGATCTGAGTCAGACCACCAGGCTTAAGATGCTCTGCCTTAACCTGCTGACAATTAGGACACTTAGCCACATAGTCTGCAATATCCCTCTTCATGCCATCCCACCAATAAATCTGCTTAAGATCATGATACATTTTTGTGGAACCTGGATGTATGGAATATCTGGACCCATGGGCCTCTGTAACAATCTTGGTCCGTAAATCATCTACATCTGGTACGCACAACCGGTTCTGGTATCTAAGTATGCCATCATCTCCCAAAGCAAAAGACTCATTCATTTTTAACAACACTGAGTCCTTCATCTCCATCAACACCGGATCAAGATGCTGACCCTTCTTGACTTCCACTATCAGGGATGATTCAGAACTAGGGTGAACTGAAACACCTCCACTAGTAGAGTCAACCAACCGCACACCCAGTCTGGCCAGTCTGTGTACCTCTTTCACTAGCTCCTTCTTCTCATCCTCAACGTGGGCTGTACTCCCCATGCTCATCCTGCTCAAAGCATCAGCCACAACATTAGCCTTACCTGGATGATAGTGCACATTCATGTCATAATCCTTCAGCAGTTCCAACCATCTGCATTGTCGTAGATTCAGCTCCCTCTGCGTGAACACGTACTGGAGACTCTTATGATCTGTGAACACATCCACATGTACTCCATAAAGATAATGCCTCCACAGCTTCAATGCAAACACCACAGCTGCCAACTCCAAGTCATGAGTGGGATAATTCTTTTCATGAACCTTGAGCTGTCTGGAAGCATAGGCTATCACCTTACCAGCCTGCATAAGAACACATCCCAAACCAACCCTAGATGCATCACAATAGACAGTGTAATTCTCGCCACTCTTAGGCAGAGTAAGCACTGGGGCTGAAGTGAGTCTGTCCTTGAGCTCCTGGAAACTCTTCTCACAAGTCTCCGTCCATTCATACTTGGATTTCTTCTTTGTCAAGGCTGTAAGTGGGGCAGCAATGGAAGAAAATCCCTCCACGAACCTGCGGTAGTAACCAGCCAATCCCAGAAAGCTACGGATATCGGTGGGTGTAAGAGGCTTTGGCCACTTCTTAACGGCTTCAGTCTTTCTGGGGTCCACTTCTACACCTTGATCGGACACAACATGGCCCAGGAAGGTCACTGACCTCAGCCAGAATTCACACTTGCTGAATTTGGCATACAACTGATGATGTCTAAGTACCTGCAAGGTTAGTCTCAAATGCTGTGCATGCTCTTCCTTGGTCTTAGAGTAGATGAGAATGTCATCAATGAATACTATGACGAAAGAGTCAAGGTATTCACGGAAGACTCTGTTCATGAGGTCCATAAATGCAGCAGGTGCATTCGTGAGACCGAATGACATAACCAAGAATTCATAATGACCATATCGGGTACGAAAAGCTGTCTTTGGGACATCCCCATCCCTAACCCTAAGCTGGTGATACCCTGAACGAAGATCAATTTTAGAGAAGAAACTAGACCCTTGGAGCTGATCGAACAAATCATCAATTCTGGGGAGTGGATACTTATTCTTTATAGTGACTTTGTTGAGCTACCGATAATCGATACACATTCTAAGGGTCCCATCCTTCTTCTTTACAAACAACACTGGAGCGCCCAAAGGGGATATGCTCGGTTGAATGAAACCCTTATCAGTGAGATCTTTTAACTGCAGCTTCAACTCCTTGAGTTCTGCTGGAGCCATTCTATAAGGAGGAATTGAGATTGGTTTAGTATCGGGTTCTAAGTCGATACCAAAGTCAATCTCTCGAAGGGGAGGGACTCCAGGCAAATCTTCAGGAAACACATCTAGGAATTCATTTACCACAGGCACTGAGTCTATGGAAGGAACGTCATGATCTAAGTCATTAACACTCACAAGATGACATAGTAACCCTTTGGCCATCATTTTATTGGCCTTAAGATTTGAAATCAAGGGGTTAGGGCGAGTCGGATTGTACCCCTCCCAGACTAACTCTTCTTCATTAGGGAAACGAAACCTCACCACTCTACTACGACAGTCCAAGCAAGCATAATGGCTGTGAAGCCAATCCATGCCAAGAATAATATCAAAATCATGCATGGGTAACTCAATCAAGTTTGCACACATAGCCCTGCCACTCACAACTATTGGGCAATTCTGGTATACCCTATCAGCTTTCACATTTTCTCCTAAAGGCGTACTAACCACTATAGGATCATGCAGGACTTCAGGTAGTACTTTAAAAGTAAGGGCAAGTAGAGGAGTCACAAAGGAAAGCGTAGACCCTGGATCAAGTAAGGCATAAACAGAAGTTGAGAATACTTGCAGCATACCTGTGACCACATCAGCGGACTTCTCCTGCTCCTCCCTACCTTTCAAGGCATAAAATCTGTTCCTCTTGGGAGGCTTGGCTGCTGCTGCACCCTGTGGGGTAGGCCTAGGCTGAGCATTACCCCCAGCTTGACCTCTGTTCTGGGGACAATCTCTGACCATGTGTCCACTCTTACCACAACCAAAGCAGGCATTAGTGCCCTGCCTGCATTCCCCAAGGTGAGTTCGGCCGCACTTAGTACAAGCCTTCCTTGGGCGCTGCATCTCACCTCCATTGCCCCTCTTGGGTTCGGGTCTGCCTCCTCTAGGTGTTGTATTTCTCTGAGGGTCAGAATTACCAGCACTCTGTTGCCCCTTCTTAAATTTGGGCTGCTCGCGGACGCCAAAATTATTTCTATGGCCTCCATGGCTGGGACCTGCCTGATCTTGAGGCCTAGGCCTCCTAACATCACGTACACCTCTCCTCTTTCGGCTGTCCTCTACCTGCTGGACATGCATCATTAATCTAGAAAGGTCCATATTATCATGGAGCATCGCAGCCCGACAATCCTCCTCCAGGTCTCCATTGATTCCTGTGAGGAATCTACTCATCTCCTCCCTGCTGGTAGAAACCAAGGGAGTAGCATACCTGGATAATTCCAACAAAGTTAAGTACTCTCATCATTCTTGTTATCAAATACTAAGGGAAGTACATACCTTGATAACTTCACAAACTTCAGGGAATACTCCCTGACAGTCATGGATCCTTGCTTGAGGTTGATGAACTCCTCAACCTTGGCCTCTTTCATCTCTCTAGGGAAGAACCTTTCCAAAAATGCTGTCTTGAACAGCTCCCAGGTGACTGACACCTCTCCTAGGACACGGTTATCTCGCCACATTTTGCACCAAGTCTGTGCAACATCTTTGAGCTGGTAGGAAGCCAACTCAGCCTTCTCAATATCAGTGGCCCCCATGGCCACCAGTATCTTATGCAACTCGTCTATAAATTCCTGAGGATCTTCTGAAGTCTTAGCCCCTGTGAAAATTGGAGGATTCATCCTCGTGAAGTCTCGCAGTCTGTCAGCTATGCTGCGAACCGGTGGGTTTTCCCTTAGAACATCCTGCCGGTTGACTTGGGCAGTCATAGCTTGGGCTTGCATTGTGATGGCCTGTGCCATCTGGGCTAGGGATGCCCTCACCTCCGCATCAGTCAACCCAGCTGGGTTAACAGGCATAGCCACTCCTTCAGCTGGAGCCTGGGGTGGATTCTGATTACCCCTAGCTGCAGCTGCTCCCGTCCTCCGACCCTTAGTCCTCCAAGTATTCATTCTCTGAAAAACAACAAGATTGATGTTAGACACGTTCATAACACCAAGAATTCAAACATTAGGATAAGCACGATAAGATCAGAAAAAGGGAAGTTTTTCCTACGCATCATGCAGTCTCTAATCCAGGATAGTGGTGCACTTCACTACCATGACTTAGAAACTACTCAATGTGGTTGATGTGAACTCATTATTCTAGGAATTTAACCTAGCGCTCTGATACAAACTTTGTCACGACCGAAATCTAGACCCCAGACGAGACCGGCGTCGTTGACCTCTCAGAGGTCGCAGACAAGCCTACTTACGTCATTCTTACTTTACATAGATTAATTTTAGCGGAAAATTTGGAATTTTTGATTCTTTAATCATACTTGCTGAACATTCTTAACATTTCGTAATCGTTCATCATCAACCATCTAACATTTAAGAGATAAGCAACTGAAAGAAATAATTCATTAAATATTAATTGTATATCGGCCAAAATAGCACCAATACAAAGTCTGAACCAAAACAGGAAAGAAACGCTAGTGGAACATGCTCCAGTAGCTCAACTCTAAAACTACGCTAGAATGTAAAACAGTAGCATCCTCGAAGGCATAAGGACCTACCAAACTCCGGATGAATGCTGACGTCCAGATAGCTGCAACAAAGAACTTGTAGCTCTACCGTACACCTGTGCCTGCACCTAAAAGTAGATGTTTGTATGGAATTAGTACACACTTGTACTAAGTATGGGTATATGCAAGCACACACCAGGGACATGCATGAGAAAGAATAGCTCTTTCCTAACAACATGATTTTTGGAAGTCAAGTCGGTGGACTTGCTAAAATGAGATTAGGAAGGTTATGCCACGAGAGTGACATGCATCATTATAGTTATGGTATGGCACACAACACATAATATCTTCATATAACACATAACATATAGCACATAGTTTCTTTCATATTGTTCATTCATATACCATGAGACCTTACTATCATAGACTTAACCTTAAGACTTCCCAAAATGAGGGCTCAACATATGGGACCTCAACTAGGGAGCCTTCTTCAGCAAACACAGAGCCTGCTTCGTTCATTCGTTCGTGTTTCATTTCAATTCATTCATAGGCCAGTGCGAACACCAGCTATACCTAGGATGTAGTTTAAGACTTTCATCGGGTTTGCTGTGCAATGATCAGGAATGACCTAATGTCATTACCTAAATCTAGATCACCTCTTGATTATCCTATCCTAACACCTTCGGTATCATTCATTTCTTTATATGATTCATTTGAGGCTGGCCTCATTCATTCATTGGGAACTTTAACTTTAACCGACATAGATCATGTGAGCATCATGAAATCCAATGTCTTCCCCACACCGAAAAGAGGTGGAATCACCGGCCAAAGCGATTCAATAACATGCTAGCGTATATGGGAATTTAACCCCGCCAGATCCCTATAGTGGCAATATAGGTTCAAAGACTAGGAGATGTATGGAGACCCATACCCGGCAAGCCGGACAGTCTCATCTCATGAGAGTTACGTGAACCTCCGCCCTTCCCGAAAGAAGGCATCACCGCTCATAGCTAGCCTATCGGTGCTCAGTATAAAGTTCCATTACATCCAACTCATACATCATGGAAGTTGTCTTCTAGTATGAGGGCATCATAGCTCAATAGATGATTTCTCATCTCATTATTAGTATTAAGTGTTTTAAACTCAATATTTTTCATTAAAGTATTTATAGAGACTGGTCTCTTCATTATCTTACACCCTCATTGATGAATACGTATTGGTAACATTTACTTAGGCTCGTTTGAGATTGCTCTCTCCATATACATTAGCCTCACATCATGATTGTCACCACATTCTTCATTTCATTACGTACATCTTAGGTTCACTTATTTTTTTGAACGTATGTTAAACTTATGTGTCTATACATACAAGCCATGGGGCTTCGTTTATAGTTCGTTAAGTGATTCTTATTTTCCTAAGATTATGTATTACAAGACTTATGTATCTTGTATATATACCAAGATCTTGATTTTTGATCAAAGTAGATTACATTATTCTTGAATATTTTACTCACGTATGACTTATGTATCAATACGGAGGTTTGGGCACGAGAACCCAAATCTTGAATTATTTGGACATCATTTATATTTTTCATTGATTTTAGTTCTAATATTCATAAATTTAGAACTCTAAATTAAATCTCAACATTTTCGTGACATAATACATTTTCTATTTTAATTAAAATTCTAAATTAAATTTCAATCATTTACATGAAAGAATAATTTCCTAATTTAATTAGAATTCTAATTTAAATCTCAATATTTACATAAAAGAATTAGTATTCTATTTTTAATCAAAATTCTAAATTTAATCTCAATGTTTACATAAGAGAATTAATTTTTTTCAACTTTAATTAGAATTTTAATTTATTATTATTATTATTTTTAATTACATTCGCTTGAATAGGGAGGTCGTGGGTTCGAACCCCCACAGCCCCCTTTATTTTTCTCTTATTTTCGCTGGAAATGGAGGCTGTGAGGTGGTGGGTTCGAACCCCCACAGCCTCACCTTTATTTCCTTAATATTTGTACCCCTCCCTTCAACTCTGAGGTCGTGGGTTCGATCCCCACGCCTCGCATCCCTTTTTATTCTTTTTTTTTTCGCGAACTGGGGGTCGTGGGTTCGATCCCCGCCCCCAGCATTCCCTTTTAAATCTTTTTTTTTTTTTTGCGCGTGGCTGGGGTCGCGAGTTCGATCCCTGCCAGCCCCATTTTTTTTTTTAATTAAGGCATGCTGCAGGGAGGTCCTGGGTTCGATCCCTGCAGGCCTCAAAACTTTTTTTTTTAATTCTTTTGATGTTCAAAAATTTCCAGATTCTTTTAAAGTCTGTTTTCAAGTTCTGGAAATTTATTCTACGATTTTTCTTCACTTTTTCATCAAGTTTAACATTAATTCTTAGGGAAATTTCATGGTTCATTCATAATGTTTTAATTACACATTATATTTGTTTTTATAGATTCGTCTAACCAAGAATTACTCCCTCAATCAAGCCACCTAACATTTCATATGAACTTCACGTCTTACCCCATTTTATTCACGAAAAATATACAATCATATTACATTAAACTTTTGGAGCATTACATAAAGAACCTCATTCACTGTAACATACTTACACATAATTTCAAGAAAAACATGGTTGCCTTTCATACGATTCCAAGTACACAAACATAATCATATTCATCGCGAAAACATAATATACACCTAAATCTACCAGCAATCATACCCAACCTAAAATTCATTGGGAGCTAGTGACAGGGGCATGCAACGGGAAACAGCCTTAGTTTCGAGATGAATAACTTGAATCGTAAGGGGCCTCTTGGGAAAGGAGCCAAGAGAGAAGAAACCCATACCTTAATCGATGTTCAAACTTTAATGTTGCTGCCCGGAAAACTCCTCCAAACCACTCCCAATTCACTTCAACGCACACCTCTCTCGATGAACCTCTCTTAGCCTTGACGTTTTGATTACTTATTTTCTTTTACTTGAAAATTTTTTTGTGAGTTTTTCAAGCATGAAAACTGTTGATGTTTTTGGCAGAAATAATGTGATGAAGATGGAGAACGTGAGAGAGAGAGTTAAGGAGCGTGAGAGAGAGAGGACTATTTGGATTAGGAGACTAATTCAAAAATCAGTCAAATAATAAATAAATACAAATCTGTTTTTGATTTATTTATTTATTTATTCATTTAAAACGTGAAAGGACAATTACGCCCTTTAAATACTTATTTATTCTTATTTATATAAAAAAATTTTTTTGAATCGTTACACCGACACAAGAGAATTAATGAATATGAGGGAGCGGAGTGTTACGTATCGACACAAGAGAAATAAAGATAATGAATCTTGAAAGATGTTAATATACTCAATCTAATGAACATAATTCCCAAATGAGTATGGTATTGAGGCTTAAGTCCTCATGTGTGAACTTGATGGTAATTGTTAATGATATAGTACTTGTTGTTGCCACATGTTGAGTATCATAGTTGATTTTATGATATTACTTGGTATATACTGTTTTCTAATTTGAGTTGGCCGATGATATCTACTCAGTACCCGTGTTTTGTACTGACCCCTACTTTTATCTTTTCTTCTTGTTTATTTGTGGAGTGCAGCAAACGTGCCGTCGTCTTCGACTCAACAGTAATTCAAGCCAGTCTTATTACATCGGAAATTCAGGGTGAGCTAATGCTTCTAGCTTGGACTGGATCTTCTTCTTCAAGTCTTGATGCCTTGAACTTCCGGCATGGACTAGCTTCTTATGTATTTTTAGCTTTTAGAACACTCTTAGTTTAGTCATTTGATCGTAGATGTTCTTGTGGTGATGACTTCCAGATTTTGGGGAATGATAAGTTTTGAGTTATAGAAGTTGATTATTGATTTTTATTAATGAGTTTAAGTCTTCCGCATTATTTACTGTTGATGTTATATTGAAATGTTAGAGTTTAGATTGGTTGGTTCGCTCACATAGGAGGGTAAGTGTGGGTGCCAGTCGCGGCCCGAATTTGGGTCGTGACAATAAAAAACTAAATAATGTCTACTAATCATCTTGAAATCTAATGAGTATATCACATTGTTCGAAATGTATTAAAATATGTAGATATAATTTTAAAATTGAAGAAAGTTAAATTATTAGTAGAATAAAAGAGAGATGAAATTGTGGTAAAAAGTGACATTAAATGTGATAAGTTAATGAAGATGATAATGAATTTTTGAAGAAGAAGAAAGAAAGAAAAAGAAAAAAATAATAAGGAGAAAAAATTAAAATAATAAGAAAAATAAAAAAATTAATATAATTTATAGTAAAAATTTTGTAAAAATAAAATTATATTCATTTTTTTAATTTGTTCATGCTCTTTAAAAAAGTGCATACACTCTCCATGCCAGGTGACAAAAAATGATGTAATAATATCATAACAGGATTGTTTGGGGGGGGGGGGGGGGTAATATGAGACTTGCATAATTTAGAAGCCTTTTTAAAAATTTAAGACAACTTCAATTATCACTTTATGTCTTTTCTCGTAATAATATTATATGATGATGATAGAAAAGCCAAGGTTAGGATGACAACTGTTGATATTGTAAATATGTTCATTTTAAAGGGCAAATGGTTCAAGAAAGCCACGAGTTAGAAATCTATCTATCTATATTTATAGGTAATGCAAAGTCTAGGCCGAGCAAAGACAATTTATGAAAAAGGCATAATACATAAATATATCTTTTTAATTTTGTCATATTTTATAATTATGTCATTTAATTTTGAATATACACAAATAGATATTTAAACTTATATAATATTGAATAAATAGATATGAATATCCTATATAACATCCTACATAACAATTTACGTCTGAGTGATATCTCATGTGTCTTGTGCCACGTAAATTTTCACTCTCTCTCTTGCAATTTGCAAAGAAGGCAGAATAAGCTTCCATTAATCTCTTGTTCAGCACGCTCTTTCACCAACACATCTTTTTGTTAAAAAATTCACTCTTTCCATTCAGCCAATTAAAGGATGTTTTTCTTTCAAATTTCCTTCAAAAACTTACAACACATTCACATTCCGTGGTTTTCTCTTTTACTCCATTTTTTTTATAAAAAAGAAACAAGATTTTAAAAAATCAATCTCAATTCGCACTCTATTGGTAATGAAAATTCATAAGAATTATCCAACTTCCTTTATATCTAGATTTTTATTTCTTAAATTAAAAAAATTCGATTACTTTGTATTATGAATAATCCTTCTAAAGGATTTATTTTAGATTCCATATGAGATTGTTTATTGTTTAGAGATGATTTTGAATTGATCATGTATAATTACGTTAGTTTTTAGTTTTTTAAATGTATTATAATGTGTTGTCAATGTATAATTCATATTTAAATAATTAGTACTTTTGATGCCATTAGACAAGTTATATTGTATAATATCATGTCTTTTATTTGAAATTAGCTCAAAAAACACACTTTAGAATAATAATGTTGGGCGGCTATGGTATATCCTGTTTAAAAATAATGGATAAGTAAAGTGAACCGTATAAATTAATCAAGAATAAATGACAAATTTTTTTTTTATCTCCAATAAGTCACGATTGCAAGCCTTCGGAGCCGGTGATCTGTTCGGCCTAAGATCTTTTCTCTTACTAGACGAAGCGTGCAAGCAATTTCTCCTTTCTCTTAGAGATAGGATTTACTGAACAACCACCCTGATTAGTATCGGTGTGTGGGAATGGAAATGGCTACCAAAATTCCTTTTAGCTCTATGGATGACTAACAAGGCAGGATCCAAGGGGTAGATGTCACGGTGACATCAACTCAAGAAAGATTCGAGGGCTTTCGTGTCCGATTCCATATCGGAAACTAACTAAATCTTAATTCACATAAAAAAGAAACCCCACATTATGAGTAAAGTACACCTAACAAAGACAATTTCATACCCAAAAAGATCTAGGGTCCTTTAGGAAAGCCACCTAGCAAATGAAATCAGTGTAATTACTAGCAATTCAAACATCTAAAAATTAGAGAGTGTTATTACCCCTGTCAATTATTCTCGGATCAAGTAACTACATGATCAACCATATAGACCAGACAATATAATTACACTCAATTATATTAAATTCAATTACCAAAATAATTTTCCAAACAGATCTTAAATATGAAACATCTAATTAAGAATAAGCAACACTTACTACCACAACATTTCTAAGAATTTAGCATCATTACGATAAAAAAAGGCATAATACATAAATATGCTCTTTAACTTAGTTTCGAATCACATTTATGCCCTTCAACTTTTGGTGTGCATAAGTAGACACTTAAATTTGTATAAAATTGAACAAATAGACATGCATGTCCTACATGTCATTTTCCGTCCTGCGTGGTGTCTTACGTGTATTTTGACATGTAGGACTCATGTGTTTATTTATTTAAAAGTTGGATAGTTAAAGTGTCTGTCTGTGCATTATTAAAGTTGGAGGTCAAAGTTAAAATTTGAAACCAAATTTAGGGCTCAATATATGTATTATGTCAAAAAAAAAAAAATGAGCTGGCACAATATAATTGGGTACCTGTCGAAGTAAACCACATAATAGATATTAGGCATAATAAATGTATTGGACCCTAAACTTGACTTTAAATTTTAACTTTGACCTTCAACTTTCATAATGCACAAACAGACACTTTAGATATCAAATTTTAAAATAAATAAACATATCAGTCCTACATGACACAATACACATAAGACACCACGTAGGACGAAAAATGACATATAGGATATATATGTCTATTTATTTAATTTTATACAAATTTAAGTGTCCATTTGTACACATTCAAAGTTGAAGAATACAAATATAATTTTAAAAATTAAATAACATACTTATGTATTATCGGATATTAGGACATATATAGATCTAAAAAAGAAAAAAACTAGTGGCACTCTTTGAGCAAAAACACCTCAACTCGGTAATCCCAATATCCACACTAAAAATTACTCGAGAAAGCAATTTGATCTCAGATCTGCGTCCTATTCTCTGAGCCAATTTTTGCTACGGTAAGCCTATGAATGCACAATAAAGCGGTGGAAAATTGCTCACTTGCACGTCTCTTCTTCTTCAATCGGTGTAAATTTTGCATAACTGATTTTACTTCATTTTCTCGTCTTATTGAATACTACTTTCTAGTCAGTACGCAAAGTGCCACCGCCCATTGTGTTGTAGAAATCACTACAGTCATATATTGCGAATCTGTAATGTGAGTTGTTTCATTTCATCTTTGTGAACTTTTTTATTGAATTTTATTTTTTGTTATGAATGTTTAGCTGTTAAATCCAGTGAAGAGTTGGTGAGCAGTATAGAAAGATAAAACAGAAATGGCTGCAAGAAAAGCTGGTTTAATTGCTCTGTTTGATGTTGATGGAACTCTTACAGCACCCAGAAAGGTATAGTATGATTGCTCATCCTTGTATTTGTTGCTTTAGTTTGATTATTTTTCCCTTGTTTCTGTTACTAGGGCTGTGTTGGGTATATGCAAGTAACGAAATATTATTATAGAAGTATTTATATATAATCGAAGCAATGTGGAATGCTAATTCTATAACTTGTTTTACCTAAAGAAAATATTTTTCAATTTTTTTGTAGCCAAGGAACATGAGAAATTCAGATCCATATTGAGAACACCTTTATTGTAGATTAATTTGACTTTATGAACAATTGCATCCTTGATGGGGTTGAATAGAGTAGAATGATATAGATGATTTGTATATTTAGTAGCTGAATCCAACCTGTTTGAGATTGAGGCCCCGTCGAATGACTTGCTAGCCTGTACATCTATTTTCAAAATATTGTCATGATTTTGTATTGTTCTGATTCTTATTTGTAGAGTAAATTTACCAGTAGTGACATTTCATCACCCCCATAACGATATTGATTTCTTAGTTCTTCGGAAAATTTGCATAAAAATTTCAGGAATCTACTCCACAAATGTTGAAATTCATGCAGGAACTTAGAAAGGTAAATGATTCTTTTGCCATACTCATTTTTTCATTATTTCTTTTTTCCACATATACATTACTTTTCCTCTCAAGGATTCTTTGGTTTAACAATTTTGTCGACTTGCAGGTTGTTACTGTTGGAGTTGTTGGAGGTTCTGACCTTGTAAAGATATCAGAGCAACTTGGCAATACAGGTTAGCTTAAGTAGCATATATACTAAATTTGGAGTTAGGATAATGAAAGGTGCTACATCAACTTATTATCTCAGTATCTGAAATTCCTCGCACATATTAGGCAAGAGTAGAAGTGCTACGAGTTCACTAGCCAAGAGCACTAAACTGTGTTTTGATTTGAAATATAAAAGGACCTTTCCACTAGAAAAGCATACATAGTCTTATGGTTATAGCTCCATGTTAGCTGTTGAAATGTACATTTTTCTGCCCAATTTAGTGCTAAACTATGTTGCTCGGACTCTTCAAAAATGCCGACGAAAGCGTGTCGGATTCGCCAAAAGTAGTGTATTTTTGAAGAATCAGAGATGAGTGCGGAGTCAAAAGTGAAGAGTCTGTGCAACTAAGGTTCAAACAATCTTTGTGGTTACGCATGTCCCTTGGTTCCCAGTATGTGGCTATTAATTGACCTATCCAAAAAATTCTTGAGAATGATGACATTTTGATCTTTCTAATATCTGTGATGCAGTTACAAATGACTATGATTATGTTTTCTCTGAAAATGGCCTTGTAGCACATAAAGATGGCAAGCTTATTGGGAAACAGGTAATTCTAATGACTAGAATTTGATTTCGTATCTGTACAATATTACTTGTGAGTGCATATTCATTCTGTGACAACAAAATCTCGGATACTATCTTTATCAACTCAAAACAACATCCTTGTTGCCACTTCTTAAGGCACTTTGTACCAAGTTAAAACTAGATAAAGTCTCATGAAAACTGGAACTACCAAACAACTGGAAGAAATTTTCTTTCTACCCATCTCCAATGTGCATCGCTTCTTTCGTTCTCCTTAGTTGTTAGTTAGCAGGGTGATTTGTTTTGAAATGACATGACTCCCGGTGTGGGTGCAGAGCTTGAAGTCACATCTTGGAGACGAGAAGCTCAAGGTTAGTCAATACTTTTTTCTTATTTAACGAGAAAATGTTTTATTTTTGTTGTAATGTACAGAGGGGAGCATACCCAACCAAGTGCAATTTGATAAAGGCTTAGTGATCCTTCTAATTATTTGTTGTTTTAGCTTAAGAAAAATAATTTTGTTGAAGTGATAAATTAGTCTTTGTGTGTATACCTTTATCTATAAGATGAAGAAAAAATTGCTTAAGAGCAAAAGAGAGAGATTACTATGTAATTTGTACTTTGTTGAAAACTGTTTTGACGTTGTATTTCATAAGTTTTCAAAGCAATGTTTATAATAGTTAACAAAAAACTGAAAATCAAGTTTTTACACATCCCATTAAGAGTTGATTGTGTCTGTTTGTTGCGTACAATTGGGTGATAATTCATGTTTATAGATGGTCAAGAAATATCATGATGGGATGCAAATGATATGCAGGAATTTATTAACTTTACCCTCCATTACATTGCTGACTTGGATATTCCAATAAAGAGGTGAGCATATCGAAGTCTGTGTTGCTTGGATCCTCTAAAAATATCGCGCACACATGCCAGTCTGCCAGATCCTCCAAAAATTGTTTTTTGGAGGACCTTATAGACACCCAACAACATTTTTGAAGGATCCAAGCAAACATAGATCAAAGGTTGAATCATCTGCTTTGTTGTGGCAAACTTCTTAATCATTCTTCTTTTCAGAGGAACATTTATTGAGTTCAGAAGTGGCATGCTAAATGTGTCGCCTATTGGGAGAAACTGTAGTCAGGAAGAAAGGGATGAATTTGAGAAGTATGATAAGGTATAGATAACTGCTCTAGTATTGCATATATGTTTTGCAGTAATAGATTCTTTTTCTCTGTGATTTAAAGACAATTGAAACTATAATCAGGCACAAAAGATACGGGAAACAATGGTATCAGTGCTCAGAGAAAAGTTTGCACATTTTAATCTCACCTTCTCCATTGGAGGCCAAATTAGTTTCGATGTGAGCATCTTTAAGCCTTTTTCTTGTGCTCATTGACCGCTGAACGTTTTAAGTATATGACAAATGTTTTGGGGATCTTGGTCATTGATAGGTTTTTCCGCAAGGCTGGGACAAGACTTATTGTTTGAGATACCTTGAAGAATTTAACGAAATTCACTTTTTTGGAGACAAAACATACAAGGTAAATCTTTTAGTTACTGACATGCTTGAATCTTTCTTTTCATGTCCGGGCTGATATAAGAGTCCCGCTTTTTACTTGAATAGGGAGGAAATGACCATGAGATCTATGAGTCTGAGAGAACTGTTGGTCACACAGGTCCGACTAAAACTTCATTCTTTTAATGTTTGAATCGTTATTCTCTTGCATAATTGCTTGAGGAATCACGTTACCTGCTATTTGTTTCGTTTTCTCTTTTTCCAGTTACTAGCCCGGAGGAGACATTGAAACAATGTTCTGTTCTATTCCTCGGCAAGGATAATGGAAGTTCTTAAGCTTGTTGCAGTTTTTCAATACACAACATTAGAAGCTTGGCATGATATTTGGATACCTTTTCATAACAACATTAGAAGTTGTATTCAAGATCCTCTGAATCGCGACGAGGAAAATATTAAGATCAAAGACCTTTTCATCAATAGGGTTTGAAAATTTTAATAGATTATCCTTCTACTTACACCCCCAATCCTTCATTTTTTTTCTATACAAAATACGTATGTCCCTAGCTCGAGCTCCATTGATGATCTTTGGATGGTCTATTCACAACAATATGATCTGCTTACATGTTCTTAGACTCCAAAGAGGATAGCTCTATTCACAAGTAACAATAACTTCAATTGGATTTGGAAAATTAAGGCTCCAAATAAGATTAAGTTCTTCATATGGCTCCTCCACCACAACAGATTACCTACTAACCAGTATTTAACCTTATTAGCATGAGTATATCTCCTGTTTGCACATTCTGCGAGAGTGCATATTATTTTTGACTCTTCTAATGTAAAGTTATTTTGGAATGCAATCATCCAGAATAACTCAAATCCCACTCTACTCAACTGTATTATTGTCACGCTTCGAGCCTACACCCTGAATGTAACTGACACTAAAGATTCATTGTTGGTTCCCAAGTGAACCCTTGTTCTTGGCTAAATGCTCAACAGAAAACTTACTTAAAATTATATGAACTTAAAATTAAGGATTTAACTTAATGTCTCAAAATAGATAACTCAACCTCTAATAACTATGATAAACGTCGAGACAAGATCTACGACATCTTAATAAGACTACAAATAAAAGTGGAATCCTCCGGAAGAAAGGAGGCTCACCAACAAACTCTGGATCTGCAAATGGTATCAACGAAGCACCTGTTGATGACCCTGATTATTTGTATCTGCATCATGAAATTTTAAACTTTTTTTTTCATAAATAATTAAAATTTGAAACATTTTTCATAAATAATTTTTAAATATTTATTTATTTTTTTGTTTGAGGGTGGGCGAGGTTAGTTTGGTGGTAAGCACAAAAATATATTCGAAATTTAAAAAATAAGAAAATTTATTTTTGTTGTTTTAATGGAGAGGGTCGGGTACGAGGTATGGGTAGGACAAGAAAAAAAAATTAAATGATATAGTGAAGTTTTGAAAAATATTTTCCTCTATTTTTGAAAGGAAATCATTTTTCTTAAATTTGAGAGAAACGCGTTATTTTGAAAAATATTTAAGACGACCAAACATGCAAAAATTGAAAAATATTTTTTCCATACCAAATGCACCCTTAGTAGCGACTCTTTTTCTTTGCATAGACTTTAGTCACTACATGATAATATCATTTTTATGTGAAGATATTTGCATACACCATACACGAGAAGATATTTATATAGTGAACATCATGTAAAAGGTGTAATCTTAGGGAATGATTTTCCAATAGTCTATATGTCTCGAATTCTGAATCTCAAACCCTAAATAGTAAATAGTATTGCTATTTGTAATCCAATCCTCTCTACGTCTCGAGTTTTGAATACTAAACCCTGAACCCTAAATAGGATTGTTATTTTCAATTCAATTCTCTATACGTTTGGAGTTCTGAACCCTGAACCTTAAATAGTATTGCTATTTTTAATTTTTTGGTTTAAGTTGCTACTCCTAATATCAATATCTTAATTAATTAGAAAATGTAAAATTAGTTACCTAATAGTTGGTTGTTGTTGTTGTTGTTGATGAACACCACAAGTTTGTTGCATTTGTGATGATAATTCATTGCTTGTTATGCAAACCTCGTATTGAAAATGATAAATATAATTAATAAATTACTCCAAAATATGTTAATTAATTTCCTCATGTTCTTTTTCTTCTTCTTTAGATTGTCTCGTCATATTATACGTCATATAACAAAAAATGAAATTAATCTGAAATAATAAAAAACGTCACCATTATGTTATGTATGTGTATGAATTTTACAAAGGCTTATTAAGTTACTTTATTCTAATTAGGGATGGTACATAGTAAAATCAATAAACAAGAAGTCAACAACTAACCAACTACAACAACTAGTAGAATCAATTAGTCTTCTAGACTATTAGTTTCACCTTAAATTATTTTTAAATAATAAAAAAAAATATATAACTCTTTTTAAATATATCAACAAGAAAAAATATGTATCACGTAAGTAAAATCATCATCCAAAAATATAATTTAATAAATTAAAAATTATGAGATTTTACGTTTAAATTCAGAATATAAAATAGCTAGATTAAAAAAGAATGGAAGTGGTTGGGTCGTCAATTTAATTGTTCCAAAGGATAATGATTTAGAAAATTGAATTTTAGGAAAAAGAGAAAAAACATCATTAAGGATGAATGACCTCATAACAGAATTAATTCTCAGTGCTTCTTGCTAAATATAAGACTTATTTTAGTGGTGTGTTAAGTTGTTTTTATTAATTAAATCCACTAATTATTATAATACATTGTGGTTGTGATAAATATTAAAGTTGAAAATAAACATACACATAATGATGATCAACTCTCTCCTACTTAATTTGTCAATGTGCCATTAGCCAAACTATGTCGGAGCGATATATAGAATGATACTCTTTTGTCCTTTTCCACTTTTATATATATAGTTGAATATCGTACTCATGTAGTAGATTGATTTTATACTGAGTTTAAAAAATAAAGATATATAAAAAAAATTATGATTAAAATTAAATAATAGATGTTTGTTTGGTTATAGTTTTTTTTTATTAGTAATAGATTTTGTATTTTAAGTTTAATTTGCCACTAGGTATGGAAATATATCAATTTTTTTTAATTGACTAAAAAAGAAGTAAGTTATACTTCAACTTTTCATGCAGAAATATATATACTATATTCTAATGTATTTTTGTGTGGATCCTGCATCTGCGCTTTCAGAATTCTCTCGTCTTTTATTTCCCTTTTTTGATGATCTAACAAATCAAGGGATCAAGTAGAGGGACCTGATCCTTTGAGTGGCTATTGTCTAAGACAAGTCAATGGACAATAGTTGTAAATTTACTATGCTAGCTTTGATAGGTAGACACCTCAGCTTAGACGTAAAAGCTGTTAGGGCCGTTTGGATGAGCTTAATAAAAGTAGCTTTAAAAAAGTATTTTTGAAAGTGTTGAAACTTATTTTTAAAATAAACAGTTATGTGTTTGGATAAAAGTGCTGAAGTTGTTATGCCAAACGTGAAAAGGAAAAAATAGAAGAAAGAGATGTTAGGCTTATGTGGGTAATTTGGAGATTGTATAAAAATATTAAGGGCAAAAAGATAAAAATGTGGTCAACTTAAAACAGCTTATAAGCTAAAAATAAAAAAGCACCCCTACCCCAGCTTTTAACTTTTGGCTTAAAATAATTTTTTTTTAACTTTAAATAAGTTATTTTGAGTATTGTCAAACAGCTAAATAAGTCAAAAACCAGCTTTTAAGCTGAGCCAAACAAGCTCTTAGTCAATGGGAAACTACTAGATTATTTTTGTCCATTCCATAATCGAGACAATTAACAAGAAATAACCTAATGTTTGAATACCACGATTTTAAAAAAGCAAAAACTTATCTTTAGCGAGAACAAAATCATACGAATATTAATGGATATGATGGAGTTATTGGTAAAACTCTCATGTTGTTTGTTTGTAAGTTGTGTTTCATGCCCTAACATTGTAAGATCTATTCATATGCTATAAAGGATTATAAATCATTCTAGTAATATTGTGAGTATCATTGAGTTTATTGCTAGAGTTATTCGCGTTGAATTGTGTGGAAAGTCTAAATTAGCTAGAGATAGTAGGTGTTGTGGGCAGTAGAGGTAATACTTTTGCGTCTTGTAATAGAGTTGTTACAAGGTTGATTGAATTAAGAGTTACGTAAGAATTTGATCAGTCTGTATTTACGAATTGTTTGAAGTCTGTGGAAGTTGATAAGAAATTCCGTATGACATGTAGTTATTCTTTTTCTCCCTTTAGCAAGAAAGTTTCTTCGTAAACATATTTTTTTCATTACTATAAGTTGTTTGTTCTTCAATATTTTTATTATTATCAAAGGACCTAGTCTCTTGACTTATGATGGACTCATACAAGTCATTAATATCTGTTAAGATTGTCCACAAGATATATGAAAAAAGGGTGGAAATTTGGGGGAAAAAAATTGTAGTGAGAATTATAGGTTAAATAATAGACTTAAACCAAATCAATCAAAAAAACTTTTTTTGGGGGGCAGCAAATCAAAGACCTTTTGATAATTAAAATCCTAAAAATTATAAATAAAGACTTAAGTCATCGACGATCTCTTAAGTGTTTCGCATATTTTTTTAAATATCTTAATGAACTCTTTTTTTTATTAGACACTTTAATTTTAAAAAATAAATATCTATCGCACAATTTATTTGACACCTAATCAAAACAGAAAATGTGTGTTATTCTCACACTTATGATGTGGTAATATAACAAATCAGATAAGGACAAATACATTTTAATTTAAAATAATTATAAAAATAAATTTTATACATAAAACAAATCTAAATCTAAAAAAAAATAGAATTTTCTATTTAAAAAAACATTAAAACAGCCTCAACCCCCCCCCCCCCCCCCACGGCAGTCCACCCCACCTCTCCTTTCCTCTTTTTCCCTGACAGTTACCCTTGCACATCCTTGTTATCTCTCAATATAGAAAAATATTTGAATAATAATCTTTATTTTTTCGATAAAAAAAATATAGATAATGGTTTCTATTTTTTTGGTAAAAAAATGTAGATGATGATCTCCATTTGCTTGCCCAAAAAAAAAGAAAAAAAAACTCTGATGGTGATGTCCATTATTTTCCAACAAAATATAAAGGGTAAATTCTACATCTGAAAAATTAAGTACAATAATAAGAAAATTAAAACAAACAGAAAGGAAGAAAAATTTTTATTAAAAAGAAATGGTGGCAGGATCCTATGGTCTTAAAACAGAAAGAGAGAGATATTATTATGTTAAAAAAAATGGGAAAAGGGTCAAATATGCCCCTAAATTTTTCGAAAAGGTTTAAATATGCCCCCATTTAAAGTTTGGTCCATTTATACCCTCGTCGTCCAATTATTGGTACAAATATGCTCTTATGGGCGTTAGTTGGCCACCTCAGAATATCCAGCGCATTTTACTTTTTTTTAATTGCCCAAATGGATTTTTCACGTCATTTTAATATTACATCGTGGCATTTATATTACAAAAGAGAAAGGGTCAAATATGCCCCTAAAAATCCGACCCATTAAACCCTTTTATTACCCATATTTTATGGTTCAATTATACCCCTCTTTTAAATAATTTATCCTATCCATATCCGACTCAAAACCCATATCCCTTTTCCCCAAAACAAATCCCTAATTTCCTAAACTTTCTTTTCCCCAAAAAACACAAATCGCTAATTTCCCCAAGAACACAAATCGCTAATTTCCTTCGTCCTCATACGCAACAAACCTGAACATGGGATCGCTAATTTCCTAAAGGACACAAATCGCTAATTTCCCCCAAGAACACAAATCGTTAATTTCCTTCGTCCTCATACGCAGCAAACCTGAACATGGGAGAAAAGGAAGTTCAGCAAAATTAGAGATTTGTTTTGGGGGAAAAAGGATATGGGTTTTGGGTCGGATATGGGTAGGATAAATTATTTAAAAGAGGGGTATAACTGAACCATAAAATATGGGTAATAAAAGGGTTTAATGGATCGGATTTTTAGGGGCATATTTGACCCTTTCTCTTTTGTAATATAAATGCCACGATGTAATATTAAAATGACGTGGAAAATCCATTTGGGCAATTAAAAAAAAGTAAAATGCGCTGGATATTCTGAGGTGGCCAACTAACGCCCATAAGGGCATATTTGTACCAATAATTGGACGGCGAGGGTATAAATGGACCAAACTTTAAACGGGAGCATATTTAAACCTTTTCGAAAAGAATAGGGGCATATTTGACCCTTTTTCCTAAAAAAAATAATGAAGAAATTGAAGAAGAAAAAGAGAAAACATTAATAGTCCCTCCGTTTCACAGAGAATGATATAGTTTTACTTGACACAAAGTTTAAGAAAATATTTCACAAAAAATGATATAATTTAACTTGACACAAAGTTTAAGAAAATAAAAAAGACTTTTGATTATGTGATCCTAAATTGAAGTTATGTTAAATGTACAAATTTATCATTTAATCTTGTGACCTTAAACTTAATACCTGAAAAATTATTACCAAAAAATGAAAAATATCATTCTTTTTTAAACATAGTAAATCAAAAAAAAATCATTATTTTTAAAATGAAAAAAGTATTTTAATTTCACGCGGTCAACAGTGTGTATTATACTTTTTGTGCAACTTGCATAACAGCACAAGCGTCTAAGTGATTTAAATTCAAAAATATACATGTGTTCAACATGTAAAAATTCTAATTAAAAATTAAAATATCTAAATAAAAATTATACAAATAACTTTAAAAGATCACGAATAACTCAATCCAAAAACAAACGAACATTAATGTGTGAGCAAATGATGATTGCAGTGACTGAATTGGCACGAAGGTGGAAATAGCCATGAATAGATATTTGTTATCTTTATTATAATTATTACCTCTTATTATTATTATTAATTAATAATAATAATAATAATAATGTGATAGACTATAATGAATTTAGAAAGAGCAATGCTTCAACCCCATCTCTATCTCTCCTTGTCTTTGGTATTATGTTAGTTGCACGAGTAAAGTGAAAGATGACTGTAGAACAAAAGTCATACAATCACCAACAATAGGTGTGACATGATCCATATTATCCCTTCGCACTTAATTAGAAATTTTTATGAAATCAGATCATAAAATGCTAATTTATATATCTTGTATTTTATTAAATTTTTTTTTTAAAAAAAATTTGATATTCTGTTACTACTATTATACGAGTGAAAGTGAGGAATTTCTAGTAGGAAGAAATGCTTCACCCTTTATAATAAAGTGTTTGTCAATATAAATTTTATTTAATCAAAATAATAAATATCGAATATGAATAAAACATGAAACATAGAAAGATATTGGTGGTTTGAAGGGAGCTTTTGTAGAGATTATAAGGTCGAGGGTCATAGTTTGTTGAAGCAGGGTTACCCCACCATTGTGGGACCCTGTAATCTACCTAAGTAGGGCCCACAACCTTACCCTTTTGGTCTGGGCTATCATTCTATTTTATTACATTTTTCTTTTTCAATTTTGGCGGTGTAACTTTTAAATAAAATTATATATATATACTTAAAATACATAATAACAGTTATTCAAATGGTAAGCATTTTGAAAAAATATATATATACTTCTTTCATTTAAAAAAGAACTATTTTTTTAGTTGTTATAAAAGAATGATTTTTTCATTTTTTGCAATATATTAGATATTTATGTGATATATTTAAGGCTATAAAATTAAATGAATTTACGATCATAAGTTTTTTTAAATTATTTTTTTTAAAACGGAGGAATCAGATAGTAAATCATACTATTCCCCATTATACCAAACCTTTTCATGCATTTTTGGACCCAAATTTGTTGCATATAAATGATGGTGTTTCCTCTCTTCCCTTTTTACCACTCTTCTTCAATCATCTTCTTACTCTCTTTTCTACACCATTTTTAGTAAATCAAAGTAAGTTGAGACAACAAGCTAAGCCTATTTTTCCCTTCTTCCTCTTTCTCATAGTCTAGCCAACTATAGCTAGGCTTGTTAACGTGTACTCGCGACATATAAGACATGAATCTCTCTGTAAATGGTCAATCACAAGTACCTCCGGGCTTCCGATTCCATCCAACTGAGGAAGAACTCCTACACTACTACTTGAGAAAAAAGATAGCTAACGAAAAGATTGATCTCGATGTGATTCGTGAAGTAGACCTCAACAAGCTCGAACCATGGGACATTCAAGGTGAGACCTAGTCATCAACATGTGCATTATTCATCATTATGTCAAACAAACCATATGTATCAATCACTACACAACTATTTCCTCTGTCTTACTTTATATGACTTAAGTCTCTATTTTACTCATCAGTCTAAAAAAAGAATGACACATTTCTATATTTAATAAAAAGTTTAACAGTGATTTCTAGTCTTAACCGATTAATTATGTACACCAGAGAAGTGCAAAATAGGATCAACGCCACAAAACGATTGGTACTTGTTCAGCCACAAGGACAAGAAGTATCCATCCGGGAGTCGTACCAACCGTGCTACTGCAGCTGGATTCTGGAAGGCTACGGGTCGTGATAAAGTGATATATGGAAACTGTAAGAGAATAGGAATGCGAAAAACGTTAGTCTTCTATAAAGGACGTGCACCTCATGGCCTGAAATTAGATTGGATCATGCATGAATACCGCCTAGACGACATCTCCACGCCTCAACATCAGCCCTCTCTCAACTTTTGTGTAAGACTTATTGATTTCATGATGAATTCCCATAATATATTGTCGATGTAAGTGAGTTAAACTCATTTTATTTTTGAAATTCAGGCCTCGGAATCAGCTGCTCTGGAAGAGGGTTGGGTTGTCTGCCGTGTTTTCAAGAAGAAGAGTACACTTCAAAGCTCCTCTGCAGTGTCTAAAACACTTATTCATGAGAACACGAACACTCATCATGACGGTGTTCTTGATCAGATACTCATGTACATGGGAAGATCATCCAAACAACAACAACAACATGAAATCAAAAGCAACAATATCGTCCAACAGGTCAACAACAACGACAATGAAAACATTCAATTTGATAATACTGAAGATGGTTTCCTACAACTTCCTGAGCTGGTAAATCATCATCAAGATTGCAACTTTAACGATGAGATGATCATCATGTCAACAGGAAACGATGATCAACATTATTCTTGCATGATTAATAATTACCAAGAGAACAATGAGGCTGCAGATCATAAAAAAAATGGACCTACTTGTGACTGGTTAGCTATGGTGGCTTCTCAACTTAACGGCCACCATCTCGAACCACCAACGAACAATAATACTACTCGATCCAACGATGATGATGTTGAATTTTGGAGCTATGCACAATCATCAACCTTTGATCCACTAAGTCAGTTCACTGTATGAATCATACTTAGATAAACTCCTACTGTATAGGATGTAGTATATGCTACTTTTTTCCAAATATTTAACGTTGTACCCCGTGATCATCGTATTGTTTAATTATATACAACAGAGAATACTCTCCAACATGGTCTTTCCTGAGCATGATATCATATTTCTTGATTTATACAGTACGTTTGTGCATACTGTACGTTCTTTTTCATAGGCTAAACACGTGGAAATTCTTTTTTCGATAAACTAAAGTTTGCTATGATGATTACATAGGAAAGAAGACACACTGAATCCACTGCATATATATGTATTATAGTTCATCTGATTCTGCTGTCCTTTTCTTCATTATTACATTGTTGAAAATTGATCCCATACATAACTTTATTTTTATATTACCCTCTAAAACGTTTTAATCTTTTTCTCTTGTTTTTTTTTTTAAAAAAAATAATTTTTATGAATCTATGACATGACATATTGGATAAATTTAATCTTTAGTTTGTAGCTAACAAATCACTGTAAAGTCACATTAGTGAAAATAATTGGTAGCTAAGCTACCAACTGCAGTTAGTTAGTACTCTTATGAGAATATGAAATGCTTTAGAAAAGGCGGAATGACTTGGGAGACGTCTTTGTACTTGGCTTCGTTTGTCAGTTTTGAAACCATTAAACTCATGACTTTACCAACTGAACACTTAAACTCATTGAAACACAATATTTTAAGCACGATATCAAATGCTACATAAGTCAAGATTAAGGTTCATATTCTACTTTAATTATACAAATACAGAGAGGCAAAATTGACAACATAGAAATTAAACGAGAACTTCAAAGTAGATGTGCGCTATAATATATTTCAAAATTGATCATGAGATGGTGTAATTATTTTCACAACTCAAATTCGTCACCAAACTTTAACGCCTCAGAGGCAGCTTCTTCCTCTTCGTCATCAATCATGAAGTAGGGGTTATGTACCTCGGGCCTGAATTTGAATCCAGTAAACAAATAAAAAGCCAGAGTTGCAACTTCCCCTGCCACTACACTAGTCCAAAGATATCTATACGATGTAATCGTCTCCAATGCATAAACCACAACTCTGGTAAAGTAAATATAACATATAACCACAACGTAGTACTGTCTAAAGAGTGTCAATTTCATTAAATTCACAGCAGCTTTACCATCAGACTTAGCTGCCTCGCGTAAATTCTTGATTGACCAAACAATAGGGAAAAGAACCGCGCAACAACAAATCACATCAACGAGCAAAAACACTTGTTTCCATGTTACCCATTCATCTCCATAAGGTCCATCTTCATCAATCACAACTTGAGCTATGTTTGCTATAACTTGTAATGGTATCACAATCATCAAAACTTTCTTCTCCTTATCTTGCAAATAAGGTTTGAGAAATGACCAGCCCGTCCCAATCAACACGATCAACGTAAACAACATTATTCCTTTCAAGAAACTGAAAATATAAAACAGAACATCCCATCCATGAGCACTACCCGTTCGTTTTATGTAAGATTTATCCTCTGCTTCACACAACAAATTCAAGGCTTTCAATATGATTACAGCCAACATGAAGAAATGAATCGCGTGAATGGTCAATCGCTTCTTGAACAGCAAGAATATCCAAAAAATGCATAAACAGAAATAAACAAGAGAAAACGCGAAATAAATCCTAGGCAAAATGGCCTTGCCAGTAGAGAGATAGTCTCTATTTCCTGATTTAGCATCAAGATTATACATTGCTGATCGAACGGTCATTGTAACTTTTAATTGTGGACAACAATTAGCAAACACAAGAGAATACTGATCAGAATCTGTTTCGACAAAAAGGGTATCGAAAGAGGAATTGTCATGAAGTTTATCAAATGTGTAGACAAGCTTGACAATATCAGATTGGATTGCACAGGTGATCTCAGCATCCTCAATTTGTTCAAGAACATGCATCCACGTATCACGAGTACATAGAAAGAATCCAACTTTCGACAGATCAAGGCTTGACGGATTGCTAGGGACACCAAGAGAGATTTTTGAAACATTCAGTTCCAATCTACCACGATGAGTGAAACCAAATTCATCGAATGGTATAATAGGACGATCATCAGAACGAACCTCAGAGGATCTGATTTCAGCTACAGAAGGTGAATAAAAAAGTGATATGACAAAGAAAATGAATAACAGATGGGGAAATTTTGGGATCGACATTGTTGGATCGATTAGATAAGCAAAAATGATCCTTTTTTCGTGATATTTACATATTGTTTTGATGTTTGTTTGTAGCATACGGAGTTTAAGAAAGAGAAGAGACACAATGTACTTCTCCTTCTGTTCTAAGAAATGGAATTAGTATTGTCTAACGAAAATACCAATGGAGAAATGCAGTTATGTTTAGATCACTTCGTTGGATATATGAGGCTAAAACTATTTTTCACCCGTTAATTATGTAAAATATTCTCTTTTTTTTATATATATAAAAAAAAGTAAAATTAGTGTCATATATTTCAATCTTTTGATATTGTACTTTATACACAAATGTATGATTACAAAAGTTACATAATGTATAACATATATATATTCTCGATCGTATGGATTGTATATTGAAGTGGTTACATAATCAACCAAACTGATCACCACCTAATTCGCGCTGAGTTTTGGACAGACATTTGAGCTGGGATTCGCAATGGTGCCTGCGTAGATACAGATGAGTTAATATCTCATATAGTCACTCTGTAATAATTCTTTTCACAGAAAGTCGCTCAGCTAAGGATTCTTCTCATAGAAACTTACATATATTCGCATAACAAGGTTGTTTGGAGACAGGATCTTCTTCAAATGGCGGTGGTACTTGTCCGTATATCATTTCACAACTCATGTCCTCAAAATCTGCATTATATCCGAATCGAATAATGAATAATAGACACATACTACTCTCCATGTACTAATTAACAACAAAGCTGAAGAACACTTGCTTGGATTCATTGTTAAGGGAAGTCCGAATTCGTTTGTGAAGAAATCTTGTGTTGGTATTTTGCACATATTCACACACATTCCTACACATCCACTGTTCTCTAAATACCTTCAACCACATAAAACAGTTTGATATTTTCCGCGATTATAACAGTAGAGTCACACAACTATTTTAGTCACAATGGATGTATCGATTCGTACCTGCACTTTTTTATGTGAACTCCACTTTTCTGCTTCACCCCATCTACCTCCACTTCGACAACCTTATTCATAAGCAATTACAGAAATTCAAAACACAGTAGGCCGTTCTTTTTAGGCTTAATACATGAATATGTCCTTTAAATGACACGTATGTCCTCCAACTTTGACTGTGCACAAACAGACATATTGATCATATGTGGTGTCATACATGACAATTTTATATCCTATGTGACATCCTACGTGTATTAAGTCACGTCAGATATGTATATTTATTTGTTCAATCTTATATCAGCTGAGGCTAAGTTAAAAGGGCATATAGTTTTATTAATGTACCTCGGAAGGACCAACTAACCAGAAGAAGAAAGGCACAGTAATTGCGGCGTTGAATTCTGCTGCCCACTGTGTTGGTGGAAACAATTTCCTAAACTGTAAGCATCCAAGAACATAAATATTAGTTATTTTTTACAATTATAAACGATAACGTTTAACATTTGATTATGTTTACCTGAGCTGGAGCTCCAGGAGGAAGCATAGACATGAGGACTTGACGAACCACTTGCTGCTGCTGCAACCGTGACCTCCCCTGCATCACTTTGCGCGAAACATCCACAAAACTATCGTAATCATAATCAAAAAAGCCTTTCTTCTTTTGATCAGACTCTTTTTTATTAGCTCCAAAATTCTCCATCTTGCGTGCGAATAGAGTCATGAATGCCTTCTCAAACAATCCATCATTGTACTTTGTTTTCTGTCCTAATGGTGCTGGTTCCCCTGATGGCTCTGCTATCCCACATCGGATACCAATTTTAACATATCGTCTCTGGCTTTGACTTTGGCTTCGGCGTTGCGAGATATAATTGTTGAAAGATGGAAATGAATAAGGGATGCTAAGCAGCACCATGCTAATTAGGTATGTGTTAAAGCTGATGCATATCTTGTGACTTCAACAGTCCAGGCAATGGACCAAGATTTCATTGTTTGCATTTTCTGTTTTGCACACAAAGACTAGTGACCACACAAATGCGATCCACCTAAGTGTTTTAGCAGCCTCTCATTTTTTCACAAGAAATTAAAGAAATACGCATAGGTACAGAGTTCGATCCCCTTCATCTCCACTATCTCATTGTTCAATTTTTTAGATATTACAAAAATAATTACATCCCTAAAATAGAATGCCAGGTGTTACTACAACAAAAACAATTTTTAGCGGCATTAAGTATTGATATTAATAAAGAGTGATAAGGTCTTTACCGGCATTAGTTAAGTGTCATTAGAATCAATGTCGCTAAAGACTTTAGGAACATATACAAAGAGTGTCAATTGCCGCTAAAAATACATATTTCGCGACAAATAAGAATTACATGCCGCTAACAATCATTTTTGTTGTAGTGTGTGGAAAAAAAAAGAATGTTAGGTGTGGATACTTTTGTATATGCAAATTAATCTTATTTTCTACAAGGTTAAATTTATTAGTCATCTTCCTCACAAGTAGTTGTGGACCAGGATTTGAAATTTGAAGATTTTGGGTGCAATAAAAACAATAAAATAGTGTTGTAGCTAGATTTGAATCAAGGTCTCAAGTGTGATTTCTCTAACTTGTATCAGTGACACAAATGACAAATCTACACTTTTATAGATGCACAATTAATTACTCCCTCTGTCCACATTTATTTGTCACTTTGTGATTTGCGAAAGTCAATTTGACTAATGTTCAAAGTTAAATTAGATCACATTAATTCGATATTTTAAACAAAAAAGTTAGATATTCTAAAACTATATGAAAAGTACTATAAATTGCAATTTTTTGTATATTAATATGATGAAAAAATACATCTTATTTTATTAGTCAAAGTTTTTATAGTTTGACCCTAAACATAGAAATTATGATAAACAATACCGGACAGAGGGAGTTTATCCTAATTTATGTCAGTTTCTCAAAACAGATATATATTTATACACGTGATTTTTTTCGAAAGCTAAAAGGTGTATGTGCACCCTTATCATATAGGTGGGTCTGCCTCTGCATGTAGGGGTGTTAAATGGATATATTGGGTTATGATACGCGTATATTTACTTTAAGCGTAACGTACTAAAAATTGAATTAGGTCATGAGCCGCTGAATTTAACTAGATTAATATCAATAATTTTAACATATTGTTATTTATCTTATATAATTATTATTTTTAAAAATGGGGGTAAGAGAATTGGGAAGAGGACTACAATATAGAGAACCGAATCCTTACAAAGAAAATGTTATTTTAAGGTTTCAGTAGATAACCAACTGAATTACGAAGATTCTCCTTGTAACAAATTTCAACTCAAGAAAATAAAAACAAAAAGGTACAAATTGATAGATATTATCCTACAAGATATAAAATGCGTAGGAATTAATTTCTTCGTATTGAAACTTATATTACATTAATACAATAAACAGTCTTAAAATGGATTGAAATCTCATATTAAATTGGGTTGATCTGAGAATTCTTTTTAAATGAGGTAAGGCTTGAATGAGATGAGATTGATCCCATTCAAGTTAGGAAAAACTACTTGGGTGAATACTTTTTTATTTTTATTCTATTATATAGAAGAGTGAAGTGGGAGGACCACTAAGGGTAAAAATGTAATTTCACGCTAACAAACATTTATTAAGAAAAATAATAAATAATTCTAGAAACATCTTTTTATATATGAAGTGAATAATGATCAAGGGCAAAAATTTATCTTTACACTAACAAAAATCTACCAAGAATGATAACAAGAAAATTAAATAGTTCTAGAAACATCTTAAGTTATTGTTATTACAATTAACTTATTTTGTTATTACTTCACTTTCTTTTCTTTTGTGAGTTATATCACTCTATTTTACTATTACTTTAATTTAATTCTAATTTTTTCAACAAATGTATATAAAAAAAATTTCATGAATTAATTATTTCCATCTTTATTTTGGTTCTAATAAATATACTTGAAAATAAATAAGTGTAATAAAATTAATAATATATATTAGATTGAAATTAAAGAAAAGGATGTTAAAACGTAATTTTACAAATAAAAATGAATAGGACGATATATATGTATCAAAGACAACTAAGAATTAAAATGTAATTTCATTCTAACAAAAATCTATCAAGAATAAATAATTCTAGAAACATCTTTCTATATTTGAAGTGAATGATGATCAAAGGTAAAAATGTAACTTCATGCAAACGAAAATCTACCAAGAATGATAAAAAGAAAATTAAATAGTTCTAGAAACATTTTTAATTATTTTTATTAGTATTACCTCATTTTTGTTATTTCTTCATTTTTATGAGTTATTGTGATATCTATTTATTATATAAAAGTAAATAAATTATGATTACGCTTAACTCTTAATAATTATATATCAAGTATAATATTAGGTAAAATCAATCAAAATTAAAACTAAAATTTATATGTATACTTAAATTTTGTTTATTGAAATATTTTTTTATTATGTGATCTTAAATATGCTATATAAAAAAATTAAAATTCAGAAGTTTTTTTTTTTTTGAAATGAAATTAAAAATAAGTTCATATAAATCGAAAACGAGGGAGTCATATATTTAAAATGAAATATAATGATTTGAAAACTTTAATTATTTGTTTTAATTTCTAATTTGTTACATATTTGAAAATTACATAAAAAGAAGCTTAAAAACGAAATGTAACAATTTAAGATATTTTTAGAAGAACGTATTTAAAAAACATAATAAAATTTGGTTGATTCCCTTATTTTTATCGAAACAAAAAAGTTGAATATATTATTTGAAAATTACATAAGAACTAAAAAGTACAATGAATCACAGTAAAATAACAATTAAAAATAAGTGAGAACCATATAAGAGATTTCGTTGATTTTTCTAAGATCACTTGTATCACATAAAATGAAACAAATAGAGTAACATATATTATTCGAAAATGACACAAAAGGTATATAAATTAACAAAATTAAAAATATTTTTTAAAAAAAACACATATAAAAATTTAGTTCGCTTCTACGAATTTCATTTATGTCACATAAATTGAAAGAAAAAACTAACATACGTTGAGCCTGCGCTAGCGCAGGCACCTGATATCTACTATATAATATTTACTAATTTTACATATGTTTATTATTTATTACCATTTATATCAATAGAAAAATTGTAATAAATTTTCATTATGTATTAAAAGTAAATTATGCATGCAATTTAAATGTACTATAAGTATTTTAATATATATTTATACTTGTTTGTCAAGAAATTGCCACAATATATTATAAGTATATTAAAATATATGATAAATATGTTATTAATTAATAAAACTTGCATTATATGTATTTATAAATTATTCTATGCGAGATACATTAAAACTGTATTATAAATGTTCAAGTGAAAAAAATTATTATTCTTATATATATATAAATACTTTTTAATACAATATATATAAATTTTACATTCACATCATCATAAATCGAATCGATAAAATTTTAAACAAATTACCTATATTTAACCTCATTTGATATCCCTACTCAAACATATGGTGTGTCCACAATAATATCTCCAAATTATAAAAATTTATATGATGAATAATTCGACTATTAAGTCTGCCCGTAACACCATGTGCATGTGTGAAAATTGACAACTAGATTGGAAAATAAAAAACCCAGAAACAATGCAATAAATAAAATTAATTAGTGACACTAAAGCAAGGCCAAAATGTCACATGCCAGCAAAATGACACTTTGATTCCTATATAACACATAGAGATTTTTTTTTTTTAAATTATTTTTACTTTTATATTCTTTTTAATGAGCTAATTAATTGGGTGTTTGAAGTAGTCATTTATACCCCATGCATTATTGCAACTTCCAACAGCTAAACAATCTAGTTGACTAGAGCACCTCACATTCCCTAATATTATTGGTGCATTTAATATACTGTCTTTTATTAATTTCAATTCAATTACGTCAATTTCATCTAAAAGCTTAATAATAAAAAAGAAAAATATTAATTGATTAATTATATTATATCTTGACATATTCTTTATGAATACGAGGATTTAATTCTTTTTCATGAGTCAAATATACAAAAATATAATTTTGCTTCTTGGGTGTCGGTAAGATTTGAGTGCATAACCTACTATCTACTCTGATTTTACATTTAAGCGTGTGACGATCTTATCTAAAAATTTAAACCGTTTAACAAAACATACTAATACTTGTAGATAATAACAGGTCATTGATATATTATTTTCCAAATACTAGGAACCATAATTATGAAGGTGAAGAATGTTAATAGGAGATATTATACTAGCATCACCATACAAGAACTTTTTAGCAATAATAACATTAGCTGCTTCTGTTGGATGATAAGCATCCCAAAACACATATTTTCCTCTATCATCACACATCACAGAGCTTGTGTTAGCATCTTTTCCTTTGTAGCAAACAAATGGTGGGAAGTATCCTCCACAACATGGTGCATCAGCATTCTCAAATCCTATAAATTGTACAAAACAAAACATTGTTAACAAATTAAATGATCATAAAGTCAGATTCAGAATTTGAAGTATGTAATAAAAATTGAATTTTTGTATTTAAATATATGATTTGGATAAAAATTATTAATTTCATGTGAATCAATTACTTTTAAGGCTAGGTTTGACTTTGATCCCCATTACTACAATTAGTTAATGATGTTGAAGTGACTGACCAACTTTTAGATGAGTCCATCATACTTCAAAAATGTTAATAGAGCAGGTGACATGTTATGAGTACAAGTCTCATTGCATAACAGATCGATATGAACATCATGAGTTATCACATAATAAAACCAGTTATTGCTAATACTTTTTTCTTGGTTCCTTCTATCATTCGTTGTAATAAATTTGAAGTATACGATAAAAATTGAATCCCAATTCAAATATATAATTTGGGCAAAAGTTATTTAGATTCAAAATTAGTACTTTAAAGGTAGGTTTGACTTTGGTCACCATCAGTACTACAGCTAGTTAATGATGTTGAAGTGTTTGACAAACTTTTAGATGAGACACTCATACTTTAACATATCAAATAGGGCAGGTAACAAGTTACGAGTTATCATAAATTTCCACGTGCCACACGTCATTGAAAACATATATTTTTAAAAAATAAAGAGTATATATGTATTATCTAATATTATAACACTACAAATGATATGATCATACAGTTCAACGAAGGAAAGACGTACCGTATTGTTTATGATTTAGTATGATCTCTCTGAAAACATCATAGGAATTGGCATATATGAATATGGCTTTAGGTTTGATATATTTGTTCAATCGATGTAGCTCCAACTTGAGTTTCTTATTGTAATTTCTGATTAATGTGTTTACCTCCACAGAGCATTTACCCTTTGATATTAATCCAATGGCACGAATAAATGGAATGCAACCAAGAGGTCCAACTCCAACTACTACAAATTTTCGAGCCCCTAATTTATGCAGTCTCTATAATAAAAAATAAAAAATAAAGAGGTTAAAAAATTAGCTAAAACACTTATTTCAAAGATGAGATTTATAATACTTGTATATTAGAAAGTAAAAAGTGAAGTTTGAGAGCTGGCAAGTTTAAGTTAAATTGTTTCCCGTCTTATTTTACGTGAAGATATAGATATTTGGAAGTTAAATTTATCAATTATTTAAAAAAGAAATAGATATATATAAATTTTATCATACAAAATATGAAGAATTTATACTCGAAATTACATCGAATATCATGTATATTTTGACTCTCGTACTCTGGATGGATAGTATTGTTTTTACAATGGACTCGAAATAGAAAATGTTACACATAAATTGGATGGATGGATAGTATTGTTTTTACAGTGGACTCGAAATAGAAAATGTTACACATAAATTGGAAAGAGGAAATAAAATATTCCTCCTATATCTTTTTATTTTCCTTTTTTGATAATTCATTTATTATAACTTTTCATGTGACATATATAAGAGTTTGAAACTTAACTAAGCCACAAAAAAATAAAAGTGACCAAACTAAGCTATTATTTTAAAAAATAACTAAAATAGACTAGGTGAACGAAAAAAATCCATTTTATTCAATATTCTAAACGTTTTCCATTAGTCCATTACAAGTATATTTTAATATATAATGGAACTATTTCTTATACTTTAGAAAATGTAAGTTTTTCTTACACTTTGTAAAATGAAACTTTTTCTTACACTTTATAAAGTGAAAGAAAAATTTACATTTTACAAAAAGAAATATTGTTCAAGTTTTGCCCTCCTTAGGATGCTTTTGTAGTGTTTTTCATACAATTATATTGATTTGACATATCATTCTAAAGTCTTTTTTGATTTCAAAATTTTTATGTTAAATCAAAATCAGATAAATAAATTAAAACAGATGTAGTTAAAAAAAATTTAGGAACAATATAGTAGTACCTGAAGGTTGATAGTCAAGTTAGAAATTAGGAAATCTTGGAATGTTGTTGGAGAAACCTTTTTTTCATCACTTATAAAAGGGATAGATGGTTGGAAATAGTTTATAATATCATTAGATCCAATTGTTATAGAATACATTGCTTTCTTTATGAATCTCTTTGCATTTTCTTCTCCCATTGAATTCACAATGTATTTTCTGCTTTCCTCAAAATTACTGATTTGTTCCCTTAATGGCACTCTCCCTATCTGCAACATATGTCATCTCTATTAGAATTTAAAAATATTTTACCTGTAATAACACGTTAAAAAAAAGAAAAACAACTTTATTACACATACATTCATACAATTATGTATTTTGTTACTAATTATTAAGAGTTTTTTTCCTCATATATTGAATAATATACAACTACTTATATGTTTTACTAATACATCAAAATTGGGAGAGAGACAAACGAGATAGGAAAAGAGATGTCATGTATCAGAGATACATGTGAATCACACTAGATAGACGATGCATGTATATATTTGTATACGGTGTGAATCGCATGTATCTGGGATATCAGTGGCGAGCGACAAGAGAAGGATTTCACCTGGATATAATGTATCTAGAACAAATTACACCTAATTTTGACTTCATATGTGTACATGCATACATGCATACATACATACATACATACATACATACATATATATATATATATATATATATATATATATATATATATATATATATCCCGAGATATATATATCTGGACGCACCAAAATCTGAAAGATTTATTTCGTGACATTACAAGCTAGAATGTATTTAAGTAAATAGCTCTTAAACTAATAAAATTTATGTAAGTTTCCTTTAAGTAAAAAATGCAGATTACGAACCCAGGTTGTCAGTGTGTATAAGTTAAACCTTAGACGAAAAAAAGAAGATGGTACTAACAAAAAGAGTTCCGGTTGCATCCAAAATTCCTGAAGAACCTGAAGCATAATTAATTCCAATATTTGTTGCATTTGACTCCACATTTGGTGCTAAATAAGGTGGAGGAAATGAATTATCTCCAAGAGCTTCACCTACAAGACAAAAAAAAAAAAAAGATTGTTTAGTGACCAACAAGGCACCTAGCTAATTGTCACACCCTTTTAGTTAATTTCCTTTTTAGTTTGTTCTATTTTTTTAATAAAAACAATTTAATTTTACAATTTTCATTTTATCGTTACTTAGATAAATCCCTAGTGTCAGATAAATTGAGACTAGGGAAATAAGTTTTACATGTGATTACCTTACGCTATCATCAGTACATAGAACTTAAACTCAGGAACATGAATTAAGTCAGTATAATTACCAACGATATCGGAAATGGTGCGACCATTGGTGAATCTTCCAGTAGGGTGGCCATGAGAAGGTTTAAAATCTATGCCATATGGAGGAGAGTCAGCTTTAGAGAGGGTAAACAAGAAGTTGTTATTGCCAGAATCAACCAAAGAATCTCCAAACACAAATGTAGCAATTGAAGTAGATGAACAAAAGGGCAATACATAAAACATTTGGAAAATAAATATTATTAGTATTGTCATAGTGAAAGTTGCAAGATTATGATGTACATACATTGTTTCTATATATGTTATTATTACTATTATAACAAGAACCATATGGTAATAGTTAAATATCAACAACTATATATATGTATTATGTATCAATAATATATTGATGGGATATGAAATGGTAAAATGTCAGGCACTTTGCATGAGTTGTTAAAATTATTAAAATTGTACTAGGTACCTTTGAAATGGTCATTGTAATAATCTTTTGAAATTGATACTTTGTACTTTTAAATATATGTATCTAACGTCATATCATGTGAAGATATTTGAAATGGTCATTTTTATGAACTTTCTTACTGAGGTCCGATAATTTTGTACATGTATGTAAAGGAAATATTCTTCCAAACAACATGTCAAATATTTAGTGAACTTTTTAATACGTAGTTAGGTGATATTATGGTAAAAATAAATAAAAGTGGTATTATATAGCGATTTTTTTTAAATATGAGTGATTATCTAATCAATTTACTCAAATAACTAATATGTGTATATTATTCTGGTTAATCTAATTTCAAGCTTGGTAAGACATATCAAAGAGAGACCACTTCTTATCAAGAACTTATGTAATTTTATGTCTGTAATTTGAGACGCTTTATTAAAGATTGAAAAGTATAATCCATTCGATCGCACATCAATTAATTATCTTAATGGATAATCTTCAAAGATGTATTTGCGCGAATTTATATTTAATCGAATTTTAACGTTGATATTGAATATGAGTGGAGAAAAAAGGTGCATCAACTCCCACATGTTGCATTCGTAATGAGATACTATCGACAGAGTAATAAAATTAAATATTTACGTTACCCACCTTCTTTTTTTATCTTAATACCATGTATTAATTCATTGTATTTAATTTATGTCCACAAAGTAATAAATATTTATTTTAATGTTGGATGAAAAAAACACATAACTTTGAACAAATTTCCAAATACTTTGATTTTATTTTTTTCCAAATAGTTTGATAAGTATTTTATTTTTATTTTTTTTTAAAAAAAAAGAAATGCATGCCACAAGACAATGGTTTAGTGCCTTTTTTAATAATAAATCTAACAATAAAAAATTTCAAATATGAATAAGTACAAGTAAAGGAATGCGTTGCAAGTACTTATTCATCCTTAATCAGAGTCCTGGATTCGAGTTTCCTAAGAGCACTTTCTCTCTATGTAAAATTATTTAACGAGAATTCAAATTTAATCAGAGTTTAGAATTGAAAAAAAAAAGTTGTTTTCAGTAGCCAAACAAATTGTCTAGTAGCTACCTGCCATTAATAAAGGTAGAATTTGGTGAGATCCATTAGTTGCCTAAAAACTCTCTTCCTAACACAAAAGGCAAAAAGCAATAAATACTAAAAAGGACCCCTTCACATTCAACTTCCTTCTTCACCACAAGAAATAAGTTAGAAAATTTTGAATTTTGTGAATAATTAATTAAAGAGCAACACTGCCTATCTTCTCCCAATATTTACTTTCATACACATGTAGCAATAAGTGTTAATTGTTACGAGTTTTAAAAGTTTGTCTATTTTACGTATAAAGTTAAATAAAATTATATAAAATAAATCGAAAGAAGCATTATCTAAGAAAGAAATTGATTTTCCACGTTTCTTAAGAAATTTATAAATAGAAGAATAATATTACTACATCACCCAGTGAATATACTCTCTCCGTTCACTTCTACTTGTCACTTATTCATAGGCGATATCATCCTATAGGATGGGGTTGCACTTCGAAAAAGTCATATGTAAGATATGTAAGGTATATATTTATCTTGAGAAACTAATATAAATTAAGATATAATAAAAAAAATTGTTTATTATTTTTATTTTTTAAGTTTATCGTAGAGATCATATTTGAGCTAAGGTAATATTGGTGATCCGAAGTCTTTAGACACTTATTTCGATAATAGATTTTCAATTTTACTTTGTCACTTTTGACATATCAAGAAAAGACAATACTCCCTCCGTTTAAAAAAAGAATGATCATATTTCCTTCTTAATTTGTTTAAAAAAGAATGATCCCTTTCCTTTTTTTGGTAATACTTTTTATCTTTTCACGTAGCATGTTTAAGACTACAAAATTAAAGGACATTTTGGTACATTTGCCATAATTTTAATTTAGAACCACAAGATTAAAAAATATTCTTTCTTTTCTTAAACTCCATTCCAACTCAAACTAGATCATCCTTTTTTAAACGCAGGAAGTATATTTTTTCCATGTTTTACCCTCATCATTAAATACTTATTTTTCAAAACATAGGGATAGTATGGTAAAATACGCATATTAATAATATTCTCTTAACGAGTGTCAAATCAAAATGTAACAAGTAAAAGTGTACCGAAAGAATAATAAATATAATGTCTTGAAAAATGTAATAGATACGCCCTCCGTTTAAAAAAGAATGACTCTATTTTCTTATTAGTTTGTTTAAAGAAGAATGACCCCTTTTACCTTTTCGGCAACACTTTAACTTTTAACTTTCCATGTGGTATTATTAAGACCACAAGATTAAAGAACATTTTAGTACATTTGACATATCTTTAATTTAAAACCACAAAAATAAAAAATAAATCTTTCTTTTCTTAAACTCTATTCCAAATCAAATTATATCATTTTTTTAAACGAATAGAGTAAATGATTACGATTAATAATAAGAGTAAATTAAAAACTAAATATAAAATTATTTGTTCATTTCATAAAATGAACAAATATTATTGAATATCTCAAAGTATAATGAATAACTATTATTAAAAACGAAAAAAAATAAATAAAATATTATCTCTTGCACAAGGTATTTCACATTTAGGTTGTATAGGCAGTCTCCAATAACATAAGCAGCAATTGTTGATATAATCTATGACTCAATTTTTCGAAATATAATTTTACTGTTACTTCGAGATCCACCGGCTACGAAATAAAACATTTTAATGTCAACAGAAGGGGTTGACTTTTGCAGTTTGTGGGGATGGCAACTGCCAAACTCATGTGGCTGGGGATACTTAGCAATTAATACAAGCAGGTTTGGCAATTAAATTTGGATGCAATAAAGAAGATTCTCTACTTAAAAGAAATTCGAACTCAAAACATCTAATTAAAAACGATAATATATTTATCACTCCATCATAATCCTTAATTATATAATTTATACAAAATTTTAGCAAGATCCTTTATTATTTTAAGTGATGATTTAGCATTTAAATTTTCAACTAAATGCTTACACTTGTTAGCCAAAACATGGCATTACATCCCTTTTTATTGTCACGTAGCCACTTGGCATGCTTTAAGACTTTCCTATTAATTTCGAGTTGAGAGTATGCTTACTTATTTTTACGCTTTCTTCAACGAGCTACTTAAGTTTAAAATAAAAATATTTAACATAGATTATCATTTTGATATATCTTTATCGATAGATAAATTCACTTAATTATTATTTACCTAAAATAAAGAAAACTCTCGAATAAGTTTACTAAATATATATGTTGTTTTGTAACAACTTTATATAGATAATCGAAGCTCAGAAGTTAATTTTATTACAGCTATTGGAATTTTTTTTTTTCTAGAAACACTTTACATCATTTAATCTAACAAAAATATTCCATATTTCTAATCTAAGGTAGCACTTTAAGTTATACATATACGATATATAATAACAATGTAGAGACCGACTCAATTTGAAGCATTTTCTATGAAAGAATTACATGTTGTAATGGGTTAAAGGTGTTAAGGATCAAAATATTTAGGTGTTATCGGAAATTAGTAAATTCAACTGAATTTTGAAAGACCGTAGGTAAGAAGATAAACAAAAAATATATCATAAGAGATGAAAATATTTAATATAGTTTGATCAATCGACAAACATCCACAAGAGGAGATGAGCAATTCACTATATAGAAGAAAGACTATAATATCGAGAGAAATAACCTCACATAATTCACTCAGAATAAAAAGAGGTACACAATAGTGATAAATGTATCACTTGTGACTCACTGTTTCTCCTTTTACACAAAACTCTCAAAACTCATAGGACTACATTGTGAATGCTACCAAGTAAGAAGAAATAACCATCTGTTTTGTAGAGTCATAAATCTTTTTCTACGAGAAAAATGACTAGCAAAATATGGTAAAATTTGTGTTTTTTTTTTAGTAAAATGAAAATTCAATCATGATAAGAAATTCAGAAAAAAAATTCCAACAAAAGGTTACGATGGAGTAATAAGTACTCTTTATCTTGATTTTGATACCTAAAAAACTGAATCGTCATAGGTAGAAATTGTGTTACCCTCCTCTAATTAATCGAACCTCAAAGCAGATTAACGATAATAATACTAATACTAAAAAAAAAAAAATGTTAGTTGCATTCTCATATCTAAAATAAGATCTTAATTTTTATTTTGTGAGAGGTTCAACCACCACCAAACTTGTTTTTCTTAGTCTCCTATCAAACTTTTTTTTTCAATGTTAACATTAAAAGTTCACTCATTAGTTTACGTGTCTATATTTATTTATCTATATCCCCCTTTCTTCTCTCCCACCAAATTTTGAAACAAAGAACATCACAACCCCACACGTTATCCTTCCAATAAAATCAAAACTAACAACATTGTGTTATCATTTTATATATGTTTTACATTTTACTTATATTCTCTCAAAACACAATACCTTTTCTTTTTATGGTATTGTGACATTTTTTTTTTCTTTTCTTGTATTTGTATTCTTAGTGTCATTAGTTGTTTTTTTACAAACATCTAATGACACTAGAAACTTTAACATAATCTTTGTGACATACCAAAGCAAGTTCAAAACACCATCTTTGTGAATCTTGATGCCCTAAAATTTTCACTCTTTTTTCAAACGAATTAATATGTCGATTATCGAAAGGGTGAAATTAACATTCACAATGGCAGGGAGAATATTGAATGAAGTCATTAGTTTCTTTGTGTTCACAATTCTTGATGTTCTTGATTTTTTGTTATGTTATGTATACAGAGTAATTGATTTCATAGTGGAAGCAGAGTGGAAGTCCTGTTACTGCTCGTCAGTTAAACAAACCATGATGAGCAGTGACACAATCTTGGTCTCTGAGTCCAAGATTGTGTGTCTGACATCTTCTAGCCGCAATAAATTGCAGCTAGAAGAAATATCAGACACATTGTACACGCGATCTTCGCTTGTATCTGAAGTATCGAAATTTACTATGAATGAGCTTAAAAGGCTCAAATTGGAGAATGCTGCCCCAATTGTGAAAAGAGGAGCTCTACGCTCAACTTTTACTGTGAACTCAACTATTGTCGAGATGCTGCAAGGCAAAATTAGTGGCTTAAAGTCAAATATTGGTCCGAGATGGTCGGATTGTGATTGTAAAACTTGTAATTCTTGGACTTCCTCTTCCAGAGATTCACTTTTTGTACATATTGACGGTGCCAAAGGTAACTACTCTTCTCTCTTATCTTCGGGTTCAAAATGAGTGTCACTTTAGAAAATCAGTAAGGTCCGTCTTTTTCACTATGTTTCTTCAAATCTACTCTTTCTCAAGATGAAAGGTAATTTGAGGAAATATAAAGTAATGTTACGCTTAAAAGGAAATTCCGCTATTTCAATTGGTTGACTTTTTCATTTTCAATATAAGAAAGAGGCTAATGTTGCTAAAATGTTACTTATTTTAGTCAAAAGAAGTATTTTTTTTTACAAGTTTAATGTGGTTTATTTGTGTTGTTATAAATACAGAAAACGTACAAGAAAATGTGATTTTCATTCATGGATTCATTTCATCATCAGAGTTTTGGACAGAAACTCTGTTTCCAAACTTTACAAAGGGTACAAAATCGAAGTATCGATTATTCGCGGTGGATCTACTAGGATTTGGAAGAAGTCCGAAGCCAAAAGAGTCACTTTACACCTTAAGAGAACATCTAGAGATGATTGAAAAATCAGTACTAGAGCAATACAATGTCAAATCTTTTCACATTGTGGCACATTCATTGGGATGCATATTGGCACTGGCACTTGCTGTAAAGCATCCTGCTTTAGTTAAATCCCTAACTTTACTTGCACCGGTAAGATATCAAATTTCTTTTTTTATTACGATTAGAAAATCGTTCAATTTTATCTATACATTAAAATTTTTTATATTAACCAGAGCCCCGTGGGAAAGGTGAAAAGAACTCTATATAGTTTTAATTAGTGGATCTTACGTATCCAAATTTTCCACCAAATAAAAAGTCAAAACTATAGTTTAAAATTAACTCAAGGGCAAAAATTGAGACTTTTTTTTAGAGTGGGGCAGGGACGGAGCTAGAAGTCATGTTACGAGACATGTTCATATTCCTTGTTTTATTATTAAGAATATTCAAAAAATCAAATTAAGAACTTAGTTACTAACATCTGATGTCGTTATCCTAAGTATATGAGTTGCTCAATTTTCGAATGTACATGAGCAAATGTCACTAGCTAACCCTCGATATTGATAAATTCAAATTTATTAGAACTCAGTTACTAACACCTGATGTTGTTATCCTAGAATGTAAAGAAAAGATTCATGTACAACTTTATCAATTGATATCATTTTGTTTTGTGATGCTATATATATATTAGCCATATTTTCCAACACCAAAGGGAGAAGAAGCAACGCAGTATATGATGAGACGAATCGCGCCGCGACGAGTATGGCCTGTGATTGCATTTGGGGCATCGTTAGCTTGTTGGTATGAGCATGTTAGTAGAACAATTTGCTTACTCATCTGCAAAAACCATCGTTTGTGGGAATTTCTCACCAAACTCATCACCAGAAACAGGTATGTTTGTGTTTGTGTTTTACTCTTTGTGTTTGTGTATGATTTCAATATTGTGCCAAATTTTCCTACCAACACTAACTATAGTCTATATTTTGTCAAAAATCTCTAATGGAATTAGGTTTTATTGTCCAAACTACCTTCACCAATATCACGTGTCTATGACTCACTTTCTATTTTAGTCACTCTAAAAAAGAATGATAGATTTCTATATTAAGTAATAGTTTAACTTTAGAATGACTATTTTACCCTTAATGAAATGATTTATAGTCACACAAACATTTGATCATTTATTTTAGACCACAAATTTATAAAGTCAAATAAAATGGGACGTATGGAGTAGGAAAATTACTTGGAAGAGTGTTAATTTTTTTTTGAGGAAATTAGTGAAACTCTTATTGAGGAAAATAATGAGAGATTAATGAAAAAGTGTAAGTTGATCACATTATATATTAAGATTAATTGTTGGTTTAATTTAATGATAACATAAATTATATTTAATCCTATTATACACATTCAATAATATTCCTCTAGTACTAAGTTCCGGTACAACTACACATTGTTCGAGTATTTATGATCATCAAACTTTATCTACAAACTTCTTTTTCTTACTGGTATCATGAATTTAAAAAAATATTTTTAACATGATATGATATTATTTCATTTTTTTCTACCGAGTGATCATAAAGTCATACCAATAACCTTTTTTTCCCTGTGAAATTTTATTTGCATTAAATTAGGAAGCAGTGCACAACAACCTTCTTCATAACTCTATACATCGCTGTTTTAATAAATGTCCATGCCAAAAAATATGAATATGATATAAATGGGTGTTACTTAAATCAAATCACACACCCACCAACTGCATCTACTGCTCCAACTCCCTTTTTCCTGGTTTTGCTCAAATGATTTATTATCTCAGTCATTCGTGTAAGATAGTTTGATTATTTTATTTCATTTTTTTATTAGAGATTTTTAATTTTATATCAAAAATTTTGAAAAGAATATTTTTTTAGTGATCGTTATGTCAGTCATTCATGTCAGATAGTTTAATTATTTTATATCATTTTTTATTAGAGATTTTTATTTTTATACTAAGAGATTTGAAAAAATTATTTTTTTAGTGATCGTTATGTCAGTCATTCATGTCAGATAATTTTATATTATTTTTTATTAGTGATTTTTATTTTTATATTAAAAGATTTGAAAAGAGTATTTTTTTTTAGTGATCGTAAGAGATTATTTTTAGGGGCAAAATTGTCTTTCTCTCTTGGAATTAATGGTTGATTTTTGATAGGTTGTTGTTGCATTAATTCTTTATAATTAATTAATCCGTATAAATTGTCAGCCAAGTCGGTTCTTGACCATTGACCCAAATAGTAACGTAGGACAGTGGAATTATAAATGACAACATAAAATTTGTTGGTAAGTAATTGAATTCTGTTGAAACATATTTTCTTTGTAGAAAAAAAACCTAATGATTTACATTGTCGGTATAATTTAACATAAACATAATAATAATAATAATAATAATAATAATAGGATAGTTACGTATTTTTACAAACTCACCAACTACTAATGTTTAAGACTTGAGAGCAAGTGGTTGCATAAATACCCACAACTACTAATGTTTAAGAGTAAGTGATTGCATAAATACCCACACGAGTCGAGCGTAATGCTGAAACTATTTCATCCTTAATAAGAAATCACGTTTAAGTTTTGGTTGTAGAGAAAGAGCGATTTAGATTTAGTCTTAATTAGGGTTTGAATATAGGCTCTGAAAACTGGATAGAAATTAAAAAAAAAAAGAAGCGATCGAATAAATATCTTTTGCATATTATAAGTACATACTCTCTCTGTTTAAAAAAGAATTATCTTCTTTCCTTTTTAGTTTGTTTAAAAAAGAATGATCTCTTTCTTTTTTTAGTTACATTTTAATTTTAGTTTTCCACGTGACTTGTTTAAGGTCACAAGATTAAAGAACAATTAAGTACATTTGACATAACTTTAATTTAAGACCAGAAAAATTCAAAAATCTTCTTTGTATTTTTAAATTTCGTACCAAATCAAACCAGATCATTATTTGTGAAATGGAGAAAGTAGAACTTATACTTCTTACTAAATCATCTCCATTCTCCAATAAATTTTTTTTTTTGTTAAATGTAATTTAACAAACAAATTACCTTAATCAATCTCTTTTCTGTCTTTCAATAGCATTAGTTTTTTGAACAGTAGTCTTAAAGCAATGATAAAATTTTTGATATATATATATATATATATATGCTTGTATTAAACTCCTTTCACTATTGTGGCTCTTCCCATTCATTTATCATAATGACAATATTAGTCACATAAACAAAGTAGTAGACTTGTCCTAGTTATGACATCCAATACCCTAGACCCCCTATTAAATACGAAATGTTTTATATATCAAAAACTCTTTTTTTTTAACATCGTATTCAATTATGATGATCGATAATTCGATATTAACTATATATATACAGGATAAGAACATACCTAGTAGATGGATTTTGCTGCCACACACACAATGCAGCATGGCATACACTACACAACATCATTTGTGGTACTGCTGGAAAAATAGAAGGATACTTAGACATGGTGAAAAATCGTCTAAAAGGCGAAGTCACGGTGATTCATGGTGAAGATGATGAACTTATCCCCGTCGAATGCAGCTACAATGTTCAGTCCAGAGTCCCTCGTGCTCGCGTTAACGTTGTCAAGAACAAAGATCATATCACCATTGTTGTAGGAAGACAACAAGCTTTTGCTAGAGAACTTGAAGAAATTTGGAATAATAATTAATTCCACAAGTAATTAATTGAACTATTTTCTACAAGTGTTTTGATTATTTTCATGATCCTAAAGAAATGTTATTACTTGTTACGTACGTACCATATATCATTTTATTTTTTTTAATCATAAGTTAAAAACGATATCCAATGAAGAAAAATTAATTTGGATATAGTTAAAAGCTTTATTGGACTAGGATAATTTTCATTTTTTTTTTGTTGTTGTTGTTGAATATCAGGCCACGAAATATCTTATATTAATATTGTTATTATTGAAGTGTGTAATCATCTGATCATTTTCTTAGATAAATCGACCTTAATTCGATTCAAATATTCATTTGCCTACTCAATCGATCACTTCGTTCTTATAATAAAGCAGTGGATTTTTAAAATATATATATTAAAAACACATACTTCTTCTATTTCAATTCACTTGTTTTACGTGTTTAATTTGATACGAAGTTGAATCTTATAATTTTAAATTAATGATATATTGAATGTACCAAATTGTTTTTAAATTTTGCGTTCTTAAAAAAAAAAATAAGATAAATAATTTATAATGAAGGGATTATTTGATCATTAACCAATAATTAGGGGTATCCCATGGATAAGAAACACATGCATGAAATATAATATAGTGAAGAAATAGATGAAAGCTCTATTATATATATTGTGGCTAAAAAGATATTATAGTTGGCACTGCTATTAATAGCTCTTTCATTATTAATTAGCTAAGAATATAGTAATATAATAATAACATTTTAGGAAAATAATTAAAGAATAGATGCATTGACAGGTGAAGGTGGAGATAGGTGATCTTACTATTGAAACTTTTGAAGGACAAATAATGGAGTTTATATTATAAGAATTAGACATCAAATCTAATTAGAGGAATTAAAAGTCATTTACTTTTGATAAAGGTTAAATACTTTTGGCTACTTTGCTCTTGGCATCTTTATAATCTTCATAATTAATATAATTTAAAAAAAATACCTAATTCTCAGGCCCAAATATATTTTGTATAATAATAAATTATTCAACACACACCAACTATGTACTTTTGTTAATATCAAAATATAGACTATGAATTTCATTATAGATCCCCACAAATTGAAATATAATAATAATAAGATACTCCTTCATATAATTAGTGTAAGTTGTACCTCATTCATAATAAAAAAATTTATCGAGTCCGAAGCATAAAGGATATAAAATATTAACAAAAATTTCATAACGGTATATAAAATTTTATATTAACCAAAACGGCAAAATCGCTGGAACAATAGCGATTTCCTCCACCGGAAAAAATCATTTTTATTTTAAAAAAATTCAAATAAGATGTGTGCCATCGATTTTCATGAATTCTTTTTTTAAAAATAAAAAATAAAAACCGCTGCCTTAAAGATTTTTTTTAATATAAAAAAATCACATTTTGCAAAATCGTTGCAGTAGCAGCGATTTTGCTTTTTCCGGCGGAAGGAATCGCTGTTGTTCCAGTGATTTTACCGTTTTGGTTATATAAAATTTTATATACCGTTTTATAATTTTTGTTAATATTTTATACCCTTTAGGCTCCAAACTCAATTTTTGTCAATGATGCATGATTCGAATTTGCTTAGACATTGAATTTGACCTTCTATCCTCTTCTATTTAAACATATCACGATTTTATATACGATAAAATTCAAATACATGTCACAATTTTATACACGATAAAATTCAAACACGTGGCATGTGTCTAACCTTATACATCACTTATCGTGTTCTTACCATTTGATCAAAGCCTTGGAAGAGTTTTGTCTATTTTCTTCCTATATGACCTAACATAAATTTATATTTGAGTTCCTCTGAGAGTTTTGAGCATTTTAAAGGACAAAACACAACACATTTCTTATTGTTAATAAAGATTGAAGGCCTTTTTTCTTGATAATGGTAGTAATATTCAATCGGTTGAAATTATCAATTGCATTTTGTTGAAAATATCATCAACTAATAAAAATATGTTTTATCTAATAACTTAAAATTTTAGATAAGATAGTTACACACTACATGATATGGTATCAGAGCAAACAAAAGTCGCTCTTGATGGTCACACACGTTACATACAAGCTAATTAAACGAACTAACAAATACAAATACACACATATATATGAATTACATAGAATAATACTATATGCTTAATACATATCAATTAATTCTCCATAACACTTAATTTTGAGATGATAGCAGATTTCAATGTTTCCTCATTCGAAAACTCCTCAGGAACCCTAATCACGATATCTTGAAGCATCAAATCTTTAACACTGGAAATACTTGCATGGTAAATCTGAAATTTCATTTCTTTCATCGCGTTCATCAATCTAGTACATGGATAGTTCATATCCAGAGATTGAACCCGAATCACACCTTCAGATCCAATAATTTTCACTTCAATTTCCATCCCGTTTCGTACCCCGTTGCTAGAAAATAATGACTTGTTGTTTGCCCCATGATCAGTTACAATAGTGGAGGATGCACTATGAGAATCGTGTTGTTCCATAAGTATATGTTTTTTCTGGGGCTCGATTAATTTGGATTCTAAATTTTTAATTTTAGCTTTAAGTTCATTGATATAAGTAACTGCGTCACCTAGCAATGAAGCCTTGTCCATTTTGGACACGTATGGGACTACGCTCCGTAGAGCGTAAAATCTATGATTTAACTTTTCCCTTCTTTTTCTCTCTGCCTCTACGTGAACATCCATAGCCATTTCTCGTCTTATATGGCTCGAATCACCCTTCTTTGCTCGTTTTATTGACCCATTCATAACATTGTTGATGGTTAAAGAGTCATCATTTTCGAAATCAGAAATACCCGATTCAGATAATAAATTTCCGATAGTCATTTCTTGCTTTACTATTATATTAGATCCACATTTTGCAACCTTATGATCATCTCCCAAGGTTACTGTTGAGACATAATGTAATTAAATAAATGAGAATCCCAAAAAAAATAATTAAAATTATACTATTTCTATTAACTTTTAAATGAGATGAATCGCATAATAATAAAATTATGCTCACTCAAAATACCTTAATTAATGTGTAAATGAGAAATCATACTCATGTTGTTGTATGATCTAAATATAGAGACTAATATTGAGCTCAAATAGGTTTTCATTTTTTGTATCTCTAAAACACATCCACAATTTTTTGGTCCAAAAATACTCTCGATTCAAATTTAATTTAATTTAATTCTTTTATTAATAAGTTAATTCTCCTATTTGTTCTAAAATATAATTTCTTATTTATTATAGTTCTTAATATTAGTTAACTTCAAAATATTCAAGTCTAAAAAATAAAATAAATAATTTATTGTGTAGAAATGAAGGATAAAATTCTTACTAATAACAACAGAACAAAATTTTTACTCTTCATTTTTACATAATAAATTATTTACTTTATTTAACGTTTTGTACACATTTATTTTATGTTTTTTAATTTGTGGAGTGATTTTTTATTTATTTTGATTAATTTTGTAAATTATATTCAAATCATCTTATTAAAATCTTATTATATTGATATTTGATGTTTTCTTTAATTTAATTTTTAATAAATAACATATAATAATAATAATAATAATAATAATAAATCATTTATTTTATTCTACTAGGAACCACTATACATGGGCATCGAAATCCATCTTATGATGGCTAACACTACACTAAATTTTCTTCTATTTTATTCCCAAAAAAAATAAAATAATGTACTCTCATTATTGATGGTAATAATAACAGGTCTGCATTATTGGATCAGGATGAAATTTAGTAATAAGGTAACAAAAGGTCAGAGAAAAAAAAAATAAAAAAGTCTAAAAGAATAAGATTTGTATTATTTATTTTTAAACAATAAATATTTTATATGAATTTTATATATTTAAATATTTTAAACTTTCTGGAATGAGCCAATAAAAATTTGAATAAAATAAAGAAATATCTTTTAGAACAAATATAAGAAATTTACTTTTTAGTTTTAAACAATAAATATTTTGTTTAATTTTTATTAGTTAAATATTTTATCATTTTCGAATGAGCTAATATTAAAAATTTGAATAAATTGAGAATTATCTATTAGAACAAATAAAAGAATCAACTAATTAATCACTAAAAGAATCCAATTAAATTAAATTAAATTTGCGTTAATATTATTTTTAGATCAGAAAGTGGAAGGAGGGGAATATTTTTTTAACCAAAAATAAAGGTGGAGGGCCAAAAGGTGAAATCGACTGAGACATTTTTAATATTAAAGGGTATTCTTGATTTTTTTTCTTAAATAAAATCCTTTCGTTTTTAAGCAAAAAGTAAAATAAAAATTAACTGTGACATTATACTATATTTTTAAAAGTCTTTTTTTTCTTTTTTAATGTTTGTTATTGTCATAAATTTTAAAAGTCTTTCTTTTCTTTTTTAATATTTGTTACGATGTAATTTAAATATCTCATATAAATTTTTAAAAAAACAATTAGATAAAACGATTATACAGTTCAAATCAAAACTAAAAACTTAAAATATGTACCTTGATTGACAGGTAGATGAGAAGTCGTATTCATGTTATTATTTGATCCAAATAGAGACCTAATGAATTGAACAAATTCCCAATTTTCTTGAATAACATCAGAGGAACCCAATTCAACAACACCACTAGTCGTAGAAATACACACAATCGTACGTATTCCATGTAAATTAGCTTCTTTAGCTCTCTCACAATTATAAATTTGCAATTCGTAATAGCTAGCTAGCCACACGTGTGAGGCCGAGGTGTAAGCTCGTATAACGAGGTCATCATCGGCCACGAAACATTGTGGCATAGACACCATATAAAACCACTCTGTATCCGTAACGTTATTATTTGTTTCACTAATATCATTGAAACCAAATTTCTTCTGAAATTGATGATATTGACCATGACCTGTTTTCGTGGAACCTGTTGTGTCTTTAGTTCCGCGAAAATGGCCATCGCCCCACGATAAAATGAGACGGTTATTAACGTCCTTGGATGCTTGCCAAAAAATGGCATAAACCCACCATTCTTGACGATTGTGGATTATATATTGAAGGGTTTTTTGAAGTGTGTTTGGTTGTGAAGGAGTTGATGAAGTAGATATATTTAAATTTTCCATTTTCAACTAGTACAATTTCTATTTGGGAAAATTAGTAAAGACTTAAATATAAGTGACAATCGAAGGAATGACACCATTTTCACGTGGTCTTAAAAGATTATTATTTATTTATTTTCCTTTAAATATGCACCTTTATTCCATTTTGTATATTCTTTTTTTAAAAAAATTATATAATATAATTTGATTGGACAAAAACTTTTGAGAAAAATGAAACTCGCAATCTTATATATATATATATATATGTTATATTATTTTTGTGACTATAGTACAATATAATATATAAAAATATCATTTAATGCGATCTTTAACTAATATATATATGTCTTTCAACTTTGAGTGTGTATAAGTAGGGTGTAAAACATGTATAAATTGAATGTGTAGAAATTGTGTTGTCCTACATAACAACTTGTGGGGACTATATGGCATCGAACGTATATTATGTGACATGGAGAATGTTAAATTTAAGTATTTATTTGTGGACAGATACCAACTAAGGCCAAATTAAAAAGTACTTTATGTATTATACCAAAAAATTGGTCTTATACATGTAAAGATCGTCCTCAAGAGTGAAATAAGAATTTGTATTGATTTTCAAATTTAGAAAGGTATGTGTCATTCATTTTCAAACTAACAAAATAAGAAAATATTTCTGTCATTGTTTTTTTTTTTCATCATAAGAATTTGTATTGATTTCAAATTTAGAAAGGTATGTGTCATTCATTTTTTTCAAACTAACAAAATAAGAAAATATTACTGATTTGCTGTCATTGTGTTAATGGACAAATATACCTCAAACTATTATAAGTGATAGTAGATATTTTTCGTTATATTTTTGGGATATTAGTGTTTCTGTCATTAAAAAATTAGAGCATATATACAATTTAAACTGATGTACATGCACGTATTATAATATTATTCACCAACCGACATTTATTAAATATTGGATCGATGGATAAGATTCCATGTGCATGTTCTTATTTAGTCTTCTGTTAGAGTTAGGAACATATATGTTCTAGTTTTTGGATGGCAAGAGCAGCAATGTCCCAAAAATATGACACAAAATATATATGCATATCATTTACGATAGTTTGGGAGTATATTTATTTTTTTAATCGCAGGAGTAACTCAAAGAACGACACTTTTTTAAATTTCATTTTTAATTGTTTTTTTAAAAAAATTTGCTGTTTAAGTGTCTTTAATAATATATCTCAATAGTCCTAAAATTAAGTACTTTTGATACATACAAAAAAAAAACGTTTTTATAATTATATAAAATGAAACTGACAATTGTACTATTAACTCATAACAGTGCAAAAAGAGGAATCTTTTAGTAATAATTGATTTCATACGTAAAAAATAAAAAAAATTATGCAAGTGCCTTGACTTAATTGTTTATTTGTGTCTTGTGTTTGCTTTTCTTAGTGCTTCTGGTTTTTTAGGCGTATAATATCTAAGATTATTAATATTAAATATATATAAAATAATTACTATGTAGACATAATAAATTTTTATAGTGAGGTGATTAGTATGTCGACGATCTCATAGTTATTATCTTCGGTTTGAAGGAGTTTTTCACGAAATTTTTTTTTATTTTCAAGTTTACACCTTTTCGTCATAACATTTATGTTATATTCACTTTGTTCATTTTTAGTTATTTGTTATTACAAATAGTTACTTAATAATACTTGTCAAGATTGAAAAATCAAGAGATAATTTATCATATTTTATTTATTTTACTCTTGATATTAAATATATTTACTGTTTAATATATTTTCCATAACATTAAATTTAATATATTGAACGAGTAATTTTATCCTTATTATTTATTATTTCTTAAAGTATGTGACTATTGAACAAGACTTTACTTTAGCTAAAATAATATTTAATGTTATGATCTTTTTGGTAAATACCCATGATTTTATGTCATAATTGAACACCGCATATATATCATGTTATGTCTATTTTTCCTTTGATAAACTCGCTTTGTTTAGAGAGTACTAGTTATTCAGACGCTAATTTAAATTTAATGAGATTAAATATAAACTAAATTTTTTTAAAAAAATGAGAGTCATAATCAAGAACTTCCTTGTCATTAATAATGTCTTGAGAATTAAAGAATATTTAGTGTAATTACGATATTGTTTGTGTGCATGCATATTGATTGGAGTAATAATTTTCTTTTTATCCTTATGGGATCGTCATGATTACTTTAATAATAATCAAAATTCTTCATGTTAGTGCATGTATTTTCACTTTGCTCCGTCCATAATTATTTTAATAATTAAATTCATTATGTTACTTTCAATAAATTGTTCTGTCTAAATCCAGTGTTTTTTCAACTGATCACTATAAGTCTTCTCTAATATACATGTTTTTTTCACTGTCTCAAATATTAATTCTCCAATTTTTTAGATTTAGCAACTTGACGATAATTAATTAATTAAGTAAGTAGGGCATGATGAATTATTCCTTATTAGTTCACTCAATCGGTATATGTTCACCGTTCTTATTTATATGTCGTTCTTACTAAGAATATATAATTTTGAATATTTTTCATTTAATAAAATTAACGTACAAATGACATTATTTTCTTTATTTTACTTTTAACTTGAAAATATGAATTTGATCAACAAAGAAAAACTAAATGATTAAAGAAAACACAAAGTAAGGGTATAGTGGTAAATTTTCCTAATTTCTTAAGGAACGTGAAATCTAAAATGGTGACATAAAAATAAGAACGGAGGGAGTAATAGGATTCTTGTTGATTTTGTATGTGTTTCGTTCAACTAATTGATTCTCTCGCTGTTTTTTTCATAACCAGTACTCCTTTTATCTCAATTTATATATCAGTACTTTTCATTTTTCTATAGTCAAATAATTTGTGTTTGACTGAAAATTCGTGCATGGATTCTTCAAATTTTTTAAAATAGAAGTTACATATTTATAAATTTCGTATAAAATATTATAAGTCACAATAATTATTAATTCAAAATATCTAAATAATATTTTTAAAAATTACTATTAAAAAATACAATTTATTCGAATCTCAAAATTAAAAAAAGAGTGTGATATAAATTGATAAATATAAAATTTTATGAATACCAAGAACTTTAAAATTAATAAATAGCCAATAACTAGTGCTTCTGGAAGGAAAAAAAAAATATCAAACCTCAATCACATCAAAAGGAATGATGATTTATGTATAATTAAGTTACAATATGGGGACAACTTCTATTTTCTTTGACTATGCAATATGTTGTTTTAATTATTAATCAACAAGAGGACAATTGGGGATGTGAATCACAACATTTATCTAGCCCCCAATTCCTTTAGGACTATCATAATGTTTTGAATATTGACTTCAACCCATGTTAAAATTATTAATCTGAATAGAATTTTCACGTGTTTAGCTTAAGAAATTATATATGTTCAAACTGCGCTGAACAATACTGTAGTAGATTATTTTTTCAAACAATACCATGTTATTAATTGCAAAATCATTTTCTTGGCTTGCCCATTTTATATGTATGTATAATTTGTTGAATTTTACACTTTTTCTATGTGTAAATATAATTCCTTGAATTATTCATGTTAGAGAGTACCCACTCTGTGGATATATAATATGCATGTGTCTGAATTAGTGTATAAATTGCTTTAAAAAATTTATTTTTTTTCAAAAAAAAAAAAAGGAAGAGAAATTATATATTTATTAAAGTTGAAGTCTATCTGAAAATCTAGAAAGTGACACCAATGCTTCCATTTAAAAAGAAAAAGTGAAGTCTGGTTGATTAAATTAAACAAAACAACTAGATAATATGATAACTAATATATATAAGGTTTGTTGCGGATAAAATGTACATAGATTTTATTCATATTTCATAAAGATAATAAAATTATTTATACTCATATTTTATAAAGATAATGAAATTGTTTATGACAGATCCTTTACGTAAAATGTACAAAAACAACTACGATGTGTTTGGGGTTTGCTAAACTCAAATATGTTTATTAACCTAATATTTAATACGACTAATTAAGCAAATTAGATCCTACTTTTTTCGTTCACTATTATTTATCATGATTAATATTTTGAGTTAAATTATAAAAAATTTAACTAACATTTTAAGATGTATTTTTTTTATCATATCGATATGCAATATATAACAATTAATCGTATTTTTTATATAATTTTTAAATATTTAAATTTCTTTAAAACATCATATTAATATAATTTAATTTAACTCTAAAAAACAGTTAAATTAAATTTTAAAAAACATAATACAACGAATAAAAGTTGACGAAAAGAGATATCAATAATCTCGATAGTAGTGTATCATGTGAGGGAACACATTAAAGAATTGGATTCAATTGTTTAAAATAATATGTTTCATATGGGCTGCTTTGTTTTTATTTTATTATTATATTTTTTTGTATCACAGTACATGCGTCAAAATCATTCATTGAACTTTGATTATTTCTAATATTCGTTATATACTATATAACTATTTCTAAAAACGTTCATTACGCCTGCAGTAGAGGTGTTAAGTGGGTCAATACCTGTAATATAACGCTGATTTCAACATATTTTAATATAATTTTAAGTGAATAAATATAAAGTAACTTTTTAACAGTAAGTAATGGGCTAAAAGTATCATAAAAAATTAAGTAATTTGAAATAGTATCTAAATTCATCGAGAAAAATATCCAATTTATCCCTCGATGTTTTACACGTACGAGACCATCCTTAAATTTGAGCTTTGCTAGGGTCAAAGAGAAAAAAAAAGACATTTTAAAATGAGAAGATATTATTAGACGAAAATTTTAATATCTGATAAAATTAATTATTTTATTTAAATTCGACCTAAAAATGGACGTGATGGCATTCGTCTTATCTCACCAAGACAAGTCAGCCTAAAACTCAACCATTACAATAAGTACGGAAATAAAATATAAGTAACTTAATAAAAATCCTAAAACTTGGTAGTCACGTGTACAAGCCTCTAAAATATTACAATTGATTCAAATGAAAATTCAAGTATCAAATGAACTTGTTTCTAGAATAGAACAAGATCATAATTAAGGAGAAGAAAGTCTGCTGAGATGGAAACAGCTACCTCAAAATCTCCAAGAAGTCTGGGAAAAGAAGAGAATGACAAGTACAACAAAAATCCAGGCTCATAACCTAAAAAAAAGTTTGTAGAAGCAAGGGGTGAGTACCAAACCACACGGTACTCAACAAGTAAACCTCTAAACACAGGCTAAGGGGATGAAATATGGGTACTCCTACCACCCCCAACCGAACCTCCACAACTACAACCTGCATTAAAAAATCAGCCCAACCTAACAGCTCACAGTTTACATAGCACGTAGCTCAATAACAACAGTTAGACAAATTACATATCCTCAACAACAACACTTTAACAAATTACATATCCTCAATAACAATACTTCAACAAACTACATATCCGCAATAACAAGCTCAATATTGATCAATTACAAGTTCCGCAGAAAGGCAATCAGAAGATCAGCAAAACACGATATCAAATTCACTAATGATAAGTATGTGCAATGCAATGTCAAGTATAATGATGCATGTCTGACCTAGTGATACACACGCGTTGTCTCTCAGTCCGGGACCCATGGGGGACATATCTATCCATGCATCTGTCGCGGCGCACGACACGACCCTCGATATTAGTAACTATCGCGGCGTGCGATACGTCCCTCGAAATATAGTATCCATCGCGGCGCGCGATACGTCCCTCGAAGTGGTACATCCTCTTAAGTACCCATTCTTTCTCAATGCACATAACACTTGTCACAACCAATGCCTCAGAATAATGCAGATGACAAGTTCACACAAATAATGAGGAGATGACCATTTTCATAACATCGCACAATTCACAACCACACAAACATGAAGTTACATCAACAATGATTCAACAAGCCTTCAACCCTTTCTCAACACAATACACATAAACAATTAATCACATTGCCTTTTGCCTTTTGTTATCCCCATTTTTTTCATCATTAGAATTAATCAATGTGGACGAGTCAACCCATCACCAATTCCGTTACTCCCAAACATATACCACAAGAAAATACACACATTTCATACACTTAACCAGAGTTTAGAAATCCACTTGTCTCAAATAGTCGAACAATGACTCCAAAACTTGAGCCTTCCTCTTTTGGTTGACTTCCAAACCAATAAAATCCATTCAAATAAATAACCACGATATGATTTCGAAACTAACAACATTCATATTGCTATATCTCTAGCTTAGACCCAAAACTCATCCAAATTTATAATAAAATTTCTAAATCTTTATTCCAACCAATTGATCAAATCTCATATTTTCTGAATTTCAAGTTTAGAGTTAAATCTTAATTCTCCGAATAACATAATTATAATGATTTTTATATATCATAATGCACCCACTATTTAACACATATCTCAATATATCAAAACTTGAATCCTAATATGATAATCAAATGAAAATAATTAAAGCCGAAACTAACTGCCCAACACATCAATGGCGGACTACAAAACTATCTGCTGAAACCACTTATTTTCAATGTTCCAATTCATATTTATCGTTCCACTATTAATAATCCTAATCTTGGAGTAATCATTGTCCAATGATTGAACCATAATACTTATACATATTTATAACCCCAAGTTCACAAGCTCACATATTAGTATAAATTATACACGTTTTAACCTAAAAATCTATTCCTACTTACACAAAAATTTAATAGAAAGGATAAGAATAATTACGTTGATATCTCGAGATAAAAATATCGTTGTTTCTCCTCCTTTTTCCTTTTCTTTTCTTTCTTTCTTTTCTTTTCTTATCTGCGTATTTTTTTTCCACATATCGTTCCTTTTTTTTTCTATAAGCCGTGTGCGGCTTCAACCATTTAGGGCACTTTGCCCTTTTTTTTATTATTATTTTATTTATTTGACTTTCTTTTTTTCTATTTTTTTCTTTTTTCATTATTCTTAGCAACAAAATAATTCTTTATTAAATCTAAAAATTATGTCAATCATTCTTATAAGTCATATAAATTATTTACAAAATCTACTAAAAAAGTTAATATAATAACGCTGATTAAAATTTCTAAAACGACTAAGAGGATCATTAAAGATGTCTGACAAAATTAAAGTAGAATATACTTCTTTAATTGATTTGCAAATCTCAAGAAATGAGGATTTTTCATATGATTGGTGAATTATGTTAATTTATTTGTAAAATAATATAAGATATGTTTGTGTTTTTTCATTTCTAAGAATGCCCCATATTTTGCCAACAAATAATCAAACTTTGTTCGTCTCTTTTAATCATATCTTGATTAGATATTGATTCCATTGGCTGCTAATTAATTATATTTATAAACATTTTGACTTTGTTTGAAAATTATGGACAAATTTTTCATCATGGTCCATCATTAAAACATGAGATAAAGAGGTTACATTTTGAAATTAAATTGTGGATGATTTAAATTATTGATGGCTTGTCCTCTATTTCTCGATATCATTTCATTAAGAATTTTTTCCTTAATTAATTGATAATTGTAGTGTCGAAGACCCATGATTTAAGGTGAACGTACGATAAATTATTCTCTGTTAATACAAGGAATCTTAAAATATGAAACTTAGATATTAATTTTCATATTAGCTTGAATTATTTTAGAAACTAATGATTATAACTAGAACCTAACTAATTAAATTTCAATCATGCTAATTGCTAGTAAAAAATTACCTATAAAAATTCATGTCACCATCACTTGATTATTAAGTATTGATCATGCATATTTTTAGTGTATGTATACATTTTTAGTGTGTTATACATTTGTCTATAATTCCTTTCTGTGACCATTTTTTAGATTGAAATTTATGTATCCTTCTTTTAGTTTGTAAAGCTATACACATATAAAAAAAAAAAGATAATAGATATATATATATTTAATCAAAATTCTTTAAAATACTTAAAAGACCTACTAATAATAATTTTGATTCAAAAATGATTTCTCGCTTCAATATTTCTTGGTTAAGTGATGTTAAAATTGTAGAATTGAAAATTCAATATTTAAATAAAACAAAAAAGAGACAATGGAGTTCTTGGAAATTTTGGTAAACAAAGTCATGTTTCTAAAATAAATTATGGTAAAATAAATATGTGAAAAGGGTCTAATATACCCCTCAACTTTGTCATTTGGAGTTGATATATCTCTCGTTATGAAAGTGGCTCAAATATGCCCTTATCATTATACAAACAGCTCACATATACCCCTGCTATAACAAAATGGCTCACATGTACCCTTCATTTAACGGAAGTTAAAAAAATTAGTTTTAAATTTATATTTATTACTTTTAATTTTTTAAAAAAATTATTTAGGGACATATATGATTCTTCTATCAAAGTTCAAGGTATATTTTAATTTTTTTAATACATAAATAATTTCTTGACTTCTTTTATTATAATTATTTGAGTTTCTTATTCTTATTTTGTTTTTTTCTTTCATTCCTTTGTTTAAAGAAAAAAAATTTAAACTATTTTTTTTGTCTATATTTTAATTTGATTTTTGTATTCGAAGAAAAATATTTGGTCTTCTGCAATAAGTTTTACAAGAATATTAGTGAAACATAAATAAATCTGATTATCAAAATAAAAATTCTAAATTAGTCATTGAAACAAAAAAAAGTCAAAAAAATATGTTTGACGAGTATTAAATTTACTCATATGGAATTATATATTGTAGAAAAAAAATAATAAAAAGTTAGATTAAAATTCTCTTTTTTTTTCATTTCTGTTAGAGGAAAAAGGTATATGTGAACCATTTGTTTATAAGTAGGGGGTATATATGAGTTACTTTCATAACAAAGGTTATATTAGTTTCAAATGACAAAGTTGAGGAGTATATCAATAAATATAATATTCTTGTAACCTCACTATTAAGTGTTACAATAATGGTGTATATTAGTTAATCTCTCATAATCAATTTATACAATATGTTTCATCATAACTTGTGATAAAGTAATGACCCGCTTGTAAAAATTATGAATCGTTAGATTATATTTGCACAAATTTTATTAGGGTAAATCACATAAATATACCATATTAAAAAAAATATTTATCATTTATGTCAATATAATTTTTCTAATTAAATATAACAAATTTTAAGAATTAAAAATTTGTACTGTTAATTTTTATTCGTTTTTTCTCTGCGCTTTTTCTCTTCCTTCTCTTTTTTTTTCTTTCTGTGTCAATCTCTCTTCCTCCTCTCTTTTTTTAATTTTTTTAATTTTTATTTAAATAATTATTTTAAATTACTTTTCTCCATATTTCACTATTTTTATTAAAAAACACAACAAGAATAGGAATAGAAAAAACAGAAAATTTTGTACAATATGATGTTCTCAAATAGGAATTTCAAAATTTTAAAATTATAGAAACAAGAGTTAATCATCGATTGTCATTTTAAAAATTCAATTTTATGAATTTGTGATTAATTTGGATAGATTGTTCCTACAAATAAGTGAAATGTCGTTTGGAGTTTATATCCCAATTTTAAGAGAATTTGGTTAAGTTTATAATTTATTCATGAATAATACAAGTTTAGTTCAATCTATAGATTATTATCTTGTCTTTCGTTAGTTAAGATTTTTATTTATTATTATTTTTCTCTTCTAAATCAACTTTAATATTGTGTAATACACTTTTAATGCAAATTTAATTTATTTTGTAGTTTATTATTTGTTATATTAGATTACTTGTTTAATTCTTTTTTGACATAAGTTTAATTCACTCTATAGATCATTGTCTTGTGTTTCTTTGATTACAATTTTTATCTATGCTTAATTCAACTTTATTTTAATATTTGTGTATGGACTTTTAATACAAGTTAGTTCATTTTGCATTTTATTAGTTGATTTGTTATGATTGAATTACGTCTTTAATTCATTATTGATACAAGTTTTATTCAATTTACAAATCACATAATGCTCTTTCGTTTGCTACATTTTACAATCATGTTTAATTTGCTTCTCATTCAACTTTGATATGTGTGTTTTTTATTCAAGTTCAATTCATTTGACAATTTATTATGTTTCTTCATTTGTTACAATTAGATTACTTGTCAAATTTAGTTGATTATCTTAGTGGTAAAAGCAAAGATAATCTATAAGATACATATGATATAAGTTTTACTCATGGATAATATGAGTTTAATTCAATTTATAGATTGTTGTCTTGTCTTTTGTTAGTTACTTTTTTTATTCATTTTAAATTCTCTTTTAATTTAACTTTAATATTGTGCAATATAATTTTAAAGCAATTTAATTGATTTTGTAATTTTGAATTTATTTATTACTATTAGATTACTTGTTTAATTCATTATTAATACAAGTTTAATTTACTCTAGACCATTGTGTGTAATACATTTTTAATTCAACTTTAATATGTGTGTGATACATTTCAAATTCAAGTATAATTCATTTTTCAATTTATTACGTGTCTTCATTTGTTACGATTAAATTACTTGTGTAATTAATTAATTATTAATACAAATTTTATTCATTCTACGAATTATCAACTACTCTACGAAAAAAAGTAAAGAGAGAAACTAAAGGGAAAAAAACAACGAGAGAGTGCACAATAAAAAGAAAGCAAAACAAAAAAAAAGTAATGAAGAAGAGCAACAAAAAAAAAATTGGCAGAGAAAAAAAACAATAAAAAGAAAGTAAGAGAGGAAGAGCAACAAAAAGAAAAAAATTGACAAAAAAAAAAGAGAAAGAGCAAGCGAGCGACAAAAAATCTTATAATAATATATAATATTAGTTTATATTGATATAAATAATAATAATTAAAAAATATAACTAAAATAAGTAATTATTTTTAAAAAAGGATTCACTCAAGTAATTATCGAATTTTATTAAGTATAACAAAAATTTAAGTATAAATTTAAGGAATCCCATAGTGTAATACAATAATTGCATTCTATCCCGACAAATTTAGTATTTACTAATAATCCCTTAAAATTGTTGTGGCGTGATACATTAGTATGTTGTGATACATGGTAAATGATACACAGTAACTTAAAACTGTTAAGATTAAAAAGGGGAAAAATGGAACATTTAAATTTATTATCTAAATCAGCTTAAATTACGGTAACAGTTCATTAATAAGCATTAATTCAGCACATAATTGGATAACAATTTCAAATTTTGAAAATTAAAGATTATATCATCTAGTTTGAAGACATTTTTATGAACATCCAGTTATTAAACTTATTGATTGATACATGATAACAATTTTCAAAAACTCGTGATACATAGAAAACCATATGATACATATCAAATTCATGTATCAATGCATCGTCTAAACACTATAACACACTGAGTCGATATGTATCAGCAAGCACACTTGATGGCGCAGTTATTAAACTTATTGGCTGATACATGATAACAATTTTCAAAAACTCTTGATACATAGGAAATCATATGATACACATCTAATTCATGTATCAATGCATTGACTAACACACTATAACACACTGAGTACTTATGTATTAAACTTATTGTCTGATACATGGTAACAATTTTCAAAAATTCATGATACATATGAGATTCCTTTACTGAAATTTTTACTAATTTCAACAACAATGATTGCTGCTTCTTTTTTTCTTTTTTTGGTGTATTTTGTCAACCTTTGATTTAGATGATTCGCCAAAATCTTTGTTTGAATCCTTCTGAACATTCATAGGATCATGCAAAGACTTTTTTCTATTTTCTTTTCAATTTTCATCGTCCAAATCATAAATCCTTCTATTAGTAAAAGGATCCATTAATACGATGTAATAGAACAATGAACAAAAATTTAAAAAAAATAAAAAAAAAGAATGGATGATGGAGTAAGAAGAACAAGAAAACCTAGAGACGGCTGATGTACTATAGCAATGAACAAGAAGAAAAAAAAGAAGAAAATAAGAACAGATGATGGTTTAAGAAGAAGAAGAAGAAGACTATAGACGGATGATGGAGTAAGAAGAAGAAGAAGAACCAGAGAACAATGGTCCAATTTTCAGAAATTTCAAATTTTTTGAATTTGAAATTCAAAATTTCATATTAAATGTTGTGAAACGTTTTTAATTAAAATTAATAATTCAAAATTCAAAAAGTGATTCAGAAGATTGAGTGTTTTAGTGGAGAAAAAATAGGCATGATATTGGGGAAATGTGTGTTATAGGAGAGAGAACACTATGTATCTCTAAACTTCTACTAAAATTAAAAAAGGGAATTATGTAATATTTAAAAAAAGAAGGAAAAGTTAGAGAATACTAAACTTATAAGGGAAAATTGTATAAAATAGCAAACTAATAACCTAAATTAAATAGAATAGCTAGGGTTTGATTTAATTGTGCTCCATAGCAAACATTATCTAAAATTTGCCAGCGTCTCTCTCCCAGGAATCTCGCTCGCCACTCTCCATTCTCGCTCGCCTCTCTTGCTTTATACACAAAAGTGTATAATTCTGTTTCTGTTTTGTATAAAGCGAGAGAAAATTGTATATACACGTGCAAAAATGTATATCTTCGTGTTATACACTTAATTATACAATTTACAAACATTTTACTTCAAAAATTGCAGAGAAAAAGGCCAACGAATTATACAATTGCAGTGAAATACAATTTTCTCTAGCTTTATACAACAGAAGTGTATATATTGTGTTTCTGTTTTTGTATAAAGCGAGAAAAACATATATCTTTTTGCTATAAACTTATAATTATGCAATATACATACATTTTAATTCGATTCAACTATATGCAAAGCAAATTATACAATTGCAGCGAAATAGGCCAGCGAATTATACAATTTAGGCCAGCGAATTATACACTTGTATATGTATAGCGAATTATACAGTTTTTATGTTTGCTATGGAGCGCAATTATGCAAAGTTTGCTATATTATACAAATATGAATTTTTTATTTGATATACGTGAAAGTTGCCCAACTTATAATTGTGTATTTAAGTTATTTTTCCAAAATTTTAATAGAGATCCTAAATGAGTTCCCTAAAAGAGCCTCATGGGCCTATCGTATAACTAGATGTGCAATCCGTGCCAGCTTGGGTTTAATCACTTTAATGTATTTTTTTTAAAAAAAAATATATGACTCGAGATGATATTTAGAGAAATAAAATTTTAAAGTTATTAGTTATTGTGATTTATAGCGTTTTTAATATAATTTATTAATAATATAGTATGTTATTTTTCATATCCCAATTTATGTGTATGAATTCAATATATTTTACTTTTTTGGTTTCAATTTATGTAACACAAATAAAATTTTGGAGTGTCAATTAAATTCTTTGTATGATATTTAAGAATATCTTTTTGTTGTTAATTACTGTAATTTCTAGTACTTTTACTCAATTTTTGTTTTTTTAGTATTTTGAGTTGTTAATTATTAGTATGATTTTATTTTATTTTTACACAATTTTCATATCATACATGTTACTTCTTTTTGTCCTAATTCATAAAGTACATGTGAAATGTTGAGACTTATTCAAATTTTTTATAATTAATTTTGGATGTACATTATACCCTTTGTCTCATTATATGTGGTACGAATATAGTTAGAGCTAACCAAATTTTCTATAAGAGTTTTTACAAATTTAAATTATTAATTATCGTGATTTGGAGTATTTTTTATGTAATTTTTGAATAATAATATTACTCCTTTAATTTTAGTTTATGTTATTTAGATGAAATTGAGACACCGAATTTGAGTATAATTTGTTTGATGATTAAATTTAGCTGTAATATTATTTATTACGTAATTCTTAAATACATAACAAACCAAAAGGACATGATACAGTAAGTAAAGTTAGGTGAAGCCATGTGATCATGACAACATCAAGGATTTTTTCTATTCTCTTGGTTTTCAGCTTGGTATTCGCTATCCATTTTAGAGTTTGATTAAATTTGAATTTGCATCAGAAAATTTCACATACCGGGTAAAGCACTCTTTAATAAACTTGACTTTGTAACCAAGAGAATTCAAACCCGAGACCTCTTGGTTAAGGATGAAGGAATGCTTATCCCTCCACCACAACCGTTGTTGGTAACAACATCAATAATTGCTAATGTTTGGTCCATCTTTACATTGTATCAGAGTCAGGTCATTTCAATTCTTTGTTCACCATTATTGGGTCCCAATATTAACATAGTATCCACACCTGTAACAACTGGGCCGGAAGACTTTTTTGTAGTAACTAGGAATTTCTCAACCTAGTTCAGATTTGGACGAAATCAGAGTCATTAAAGTCTAGAAAAATCTGGTAGCAATTGGGTGATCTAATTATAAATTTGATTACATGAGTAGATAGATAAGTTGTTAAGGACCCGTACGACTTTACAAAATTGAACTGGGTGAGTAGAACTCCCGAAATCGATCTTAGTGCTAGCGAAATTTTTTTGAGCATCCTTGGCTAAATGTGTGTTGTGAAATGAGGGTTTTAGAATAATTAAAATAGCTCACTGTTTCGTGCAAGGCGCTCTGGCGGTGCTTTTGGTCACTTAGGTGGGCCGCTATAGTGGGGTGGGGTGCCGCTGTGGCGGGTCCGATGCGACTTAAAGTCATAAATAAATTTCAAAACGTCTTTGTTCTGCACTTTTCAATTTTTAGAGCTGAGGGACGAACCTTAAAGCGATTCTGGACGATTTTTCACCATTCTTGAGGCTAAAGATAAGATTTTCACTCCCCAAATTCATTTTTCGATTGATAGAATATACTATAATGGATAATTATCAATGAGGGAGGATTTTGATTTAGTAACTATGGTGAAAAAAGTCCTAGTTTGGATATTGGGGATCATGGATTTGATCTAGGGTTCATAGAATTATTAGTAATTCGTAATTGGTGATTGTTTATTGATTCTCATATTATATTGATTATTAGTAGACTAAGAACAAGTGGGATGAATTCAGAAAGGGAAGGATCAAGTTTCTTAGCGTTTCAAGCTTGTTTCGAGGTAGGTGATGATTGTGATTCTATGATAGTGTAATGTAAGTTTGTTCTTTCTTCATTATAAAGCATTTATGTATGCGAATGTTGCATTAATGATCAAACTAAATGTAAATGAAAGTGAGAATGGACAATTGTATACATGAATTACTTCTTGATGATATGATGTTGACAATAAACTTGTGATTGTGATTGTGTTGTGTTGAGTGGATTGATTGCCACGTTCTGGCATAACTAATTGGGATTGGTTGTCATGTTTGACATAACTAATTGGGATCGATTGCCACGTTTAGGTATAATCATTGGATCTTGTACCACGTTACGGTATGCTAACTATTTGATTTGGGTTCCATGAAAGGACCAACTACCTAATATAATAGAGATATTTGATAAATGTGAAACTATACCTTGTTCGTAAAAACTGATATTCTACAAATGCATGTGATTATATTGTGGTATTGACTTATGTATGTTATATTTAATGGGATAGTAGTGTAATCTTACTAGTACATTCTGGTTGTGTACTAATATTGCACTTGCTCTAATTTTTGTTGAGTATGGGACATCTTCAGACGGTTATTGATAGATCTCGCTTAGAAGGTCAGTGATCGTTCGAATTCATACGTGAGTCAGTTCTTCCGTGCTACCATAAGTTCTCCTTTCATCTATGTCAACATTAATTCAGACTTAGACTTTTCTGGTTAGTTATTAGTTCATTAGATTGGGATTGTGACTCCTCTTGTTTAGACTTATAGATGTTTTTATACATTGCCTTTCAGGTTCTAGGGTATTTCTTCCACATTGTTTAATTTTGTTGTTAGACTTTTGTTTGGAAGTTTATGGGAACTTCAACTTCAACCTACTTCCGTAGCTTTAAATTATTTAGTTGGTTGTAGTAATGGTTCTCCCGCTTGAGGGTTAGTGTGGTGCCACTCACAAAGGTCCTGGTCATGACAATACACTCTACTTAACGAGGTCTGGACGTGCAAGAGAGTGTTAAAAAATTTCCACGTCGAAAAAGAAATCAGAATTTGATCTCCTTATATGTACCAACCTCCCTTCATGAGCTATATTATCTCTAGTGCAAGTTATTTAAAACATACCATTATAAAATGGAAAATTTAAAGGACAAATTAATTCCAAGAAGCACATGTGTGCCTCTTCACAATTCCTTCTAAATAATAGAAATAATAATGGGATTGATTTTCCCTTAAAGCTCAGCAAATATATATTTAACAAACTGTCCAATCTATTTAGTAAGTATTAGTATTCATAAAACTATGGAGTGAATGTGATGGTTATTCTTTGTTTAATTTTCTGCCTGCAAAATTAAAAGTGTGACAATTAGAAGAAAAAAAAAAGGATAATTATGATGAGTAATTATGTAGGATTTTATTTATCTAATATTTTATTATATTTTTAAATAGGAAGAATTAAAATTTTCCAGCAAAAATTAAGGGGCTTCTCCATGGGAAAAGGTGAAAAACACAGCTGCATGCAGTACTCAAGCTGACAATGTGTGTGTGAATTACTTTTCTGAAACTATTTAACAGATATATATACTCCTCCTTTTTATTTTATTTTACTATTCGATTTTCATATTAAAAATAAATATTTTATTTTATTGGTCCATCATAACGAATTAAGAATCCTTAATTACTTTTTTCTGTTATCTTAATATATAAAATAAGAGTAATTGTACTAATAGTAGCCGTCATATATTTAGAGTTTCAAAGTATTATTAATAAAGTTAAATTTAATAAAAATAGATTTTTAATTGAAGTTTTCTCGAGAATATATAAAGTGAACAAGGGTTAAAAGTAACATATAACAAAAAAAAGTCTTAAAAAATTATAGGAAAAATTCTATGTTAATCGATTCGCATCGATGTATGTATTATATTTTTCTAGAAAATATTTTTTAAGAAATTAAGTAAATTTCGCAAATATCATTTATATGTAATTTTTAAATGGGATAAGATGGGGAAAGGCGGAGTTTGGGATGGTCAAGGGTGCGGGGTAGGGTTTTAGGGCAATGATGGAACTAGAAATTTAACAAAGAGTATGTAAATTCTTCTCAAATATATTAAGAACGTGCAAAAATAAATACGATGTACATCATATAATTTTTTGTACACCTATCCACCCTTCGCCTAAGATAGTTCTGCCCTTATTTTAAAAGCGTTAATTAAGCAAGTAAAAAAAAATAATAAAAGCGTTAATTAAACAAGTAAAAAAAAAATAATAAACTTAAAATGTCATTAATTTTTCCACTATAAGTTCTTCCTCAAACTACTCTCACTTTTATACAATAATATCATAAAGCATTTCTAAAGCATTATTTTGAATGTTCACAAAGGTATTTTCTATCAATCGAACTTTTTAAATATTATCTTTTCGTTCTAACTTATATGACATTATTTTACTGAATGTAAAGTTGATGAAAATAATAAGGACTCTCGAAACTTTAATCTAAATTTAATCAAAACAAATACTTATTTGTAATGTTATAAATCATGATCTTAGTAAAATTTATTTTCATTATTTCCCCTATTTATGTGTGTAACTTCTCAAATACAATTTTGCAAGATTATTCTCTGACTATTCTCAAAGCATAAGCTATAGCCTTTGCAAAAGCTTAAAATGGATATATTCTTTTCACCTCCCTTAATTTAACCTTTTCTTCATTTCAAGAAACTTTTTATGTCAATCTATCTTTGAGTGATCATGATGTCACTAAATCTTGTAAACCAACACAAATTTCATATCAAGTCTTATTTCGTGAGTGGAGTCTGAAGAGGATAACGATATATACGTAGATTTTTTTTATCTTCACCAAAAAAAACAAAAAATGACATAAGATTGTGATATAATATGTTTTCATGACTATATATAAATAGATTATAGAATGTTTTTATTATTGTGTGATATAAAACTTATCATGATTTCATACGTGGAGTCTGAGGAGGATAAAATATAAAATAGATTTTTTCTTTTAACTTCAAGAAAAAAGCAAAAAAAAATGACATAAGAATGTGATAATTGATATACTAATATGTTGTCATGACTATATATAGAATGCTTCTATTATTGTGTTATATAAAACTCATAAACTTCCCCAAGAAACATAATTCACGTGTGGCAACTAGAAAAGAAGAACCCTAACAAGAATAATGATCATCATGAGTTTAATTATATATATAGTACTTTAAAAGTCAATCAATATATAACAATAATAGTGACATAACTACGTAGATGGAATATGGGTAATTAATCAGTGTATATTGTATAAACAAAAAAGAAATACTATACTATATAAGTAAAATCATTACGTTAAATCTTGAACACACTTAGTAAAACGGGAACAAGACGAAAAAAGAAGTTTAAGAACATAAACGAAATATGCAATCCTATTGTATAAAAGTAATATCATCTTATTGAAAATATATACATATATTATATATGTAATCATTTGTCTGGCCTAGGCAAATACGTGAGAAGGCGCGTTAAGAATATAATTAATATTAGATAAAAATGTATTTTATCTAATGAACCTACCCCACCCCGTGCACACACCTCTTTTTTCCACATACTTGAGAAAATTTACTAAAATGTTAGCAAATTAATACTAGAGTTTGACCTATAATTTCAAAAGTATAAATGAATACTTTGACAAGAAGTTCAAAGGATATATTTCGCGGTAAAATTTAAATCGTGAATTCGCCTTTACGTGCTCGTAAGAGGAAGCGAGATTTTGAGGGGAATGAAGCCTGGTCCGACGACACTAACAAAGAGTTTGCTCACATTAGATGAAGTTGGTGGCCTCGAGCCAAACAACATTCCCCTCAAAATTAAACAAAAAATGTTTATTCTTCCTTCCCTTCTAGCATCACTTTTCTTGTTTTTCTTCATATTGTGTTTGTGAATTGTATTAGTATATGCAAATATGTGGAGAATAGAATATGAAATTATTTTGGTAGATGAAAGAAGAAATAGTGAGTATGTTGTGTGAGAATGAATTGAGTGAATTAAAGAAAGGAAGGGGTTAATAAATATAGAATGAGGAAAGAGAGAAAGGACAAAGAAAGAGGTTAATAAATATACTAATTTTGTTTACTTTTATTTATCTAATATTTTAAAAATAATTTTATTCATCACTTTTAATATATATAGAGAGAGAAGTGTTAAATCTATCAGAAAAATTTAAAAGTTATAATATCTTTTTTATTTTAAAATAAATCAATTTTTTTATTTAGTAAAAGGTATTAAAAATAAAAGGATAAAAATATTTTAAAAAATAAAATTACATTAAAAAAATTTCATTTTCGCCAAATTATGGCAAAAAGATTTATCCATATATATATATAGGAAAAGAAAAATGTGATTTCTTGTTTTATCTCGGATATTAATAATATCTTTTTCAAATTATTGTGGTAAAAGTTATATTATTTTAGGAGATATGAAAAGTTTAAAATGAACACATAAAAATAAACGGATCAGAAAAATGCTATGAGACCTAACAAGTTAAATTTGGCTCAAGAAATGACCTACGACCAATTTCCAAAAATAATTGTAACTTTCGCTTTCTTTACGTGTCAATGTTGTTTTACCCGAACATCATATTAATCATGCGCGATATTATTAACGGTGAAGTTAGAATTTTTAATATTTTATATTTTATATTGATTGAATTTTTGGGGTTTATTTTATTTGTTTAAAAAAATTAAATTAATCAAAATTCAAAATGAATGTTTAATTTTATTTATATATTTGTCATTTTCTTTAGCTAAATTTGATATTTTCTAGAAGATAAATTTCATTACTTATAAAAATATATTTATAATTTCATAAAGGACAATAATAGAAAATATTATTTAAAATTATATTCTTGATATTTTCTTAATAGATAACATCGTCTTTAGATTAAAGATACTCAAATGACCGTTGAACAGGAGTGAGAAATATATTCATAATAATCAATACTCTCAAATTATTTTTAAAAAACATGAAAAGTTACTGTAAAAATGAACGTAGTTATATAAAACATGTCATATAAATTGAAAATGAATCTTTCTTTGTTTTTTTATTTTATTTTTGAAAAAAGGATATGCAAAGAGAACATTTAGGCATTTTAATATTTCTGTAATTAGAAAAAATAAAGTAGGGGTATATATCTCAAAGAATTAATAGTTCATGACATAAATACGTAAACTTGATAATGAAATGACATGTACTAATTTCAGCAACAAAATTGGGTAAAAACTAAACTTGTAACCAAAATAAAAGAATCTTTTACGTAGTAATATGACAAATGAAATGTGCAAAAATTTACATGTTTTAGGTAAAATTAGAAGCATAAAATTTATATTTTTGTAAATATAAAAATAGCAAAAAAAAAAAAAAGAGTAATATAAGATGAGAAATAAAAGAGCCTCGTGCAGAGTGTAACTTTATTTTTCTAAGCTTGCGGGGGAAAATTTCGAAGATTGACACATTTTACAACTGTTTATTTACTAGTGCTAGTACTATACTTTTTGCTCCGTTTACTATTATTTGTTCATTTTAAATTTTTTACCTTCTTAAAAAATTATCGTATAATCTTAGATCTTGAAAAATTACTAATTATAATGTTTCCTTTGTCTTGTTTTGATCCTCTAGTATGGAGATTTAAGAGAGTTCGTATATTAAAGTCTACAATTAATATGATAGATTTGACTGAACACAAATTATATATATAAAAAAGAATGAAGTTTTATTTTGAAAATATATAGGTTTGATTATTTCAAAATATTAAGAAAAAGAGAAATCTTAAGAGAAAAGAACTAGGTTATAGATTATTTTGTTGATCTTTAGTAATAATTATCAAATGTGATCAAGTTATTTTTGAGAGGGGAAAAGAATAGTGTGTTCAAAAAATGTCTATATAAAAATTATTATTAATTTTTTTATCAAGCATGATATATATTAGTCATGAATATAAAATTATTTTTATTTTATGATTTATATTTGAAGTTTATATTAAAGACCTGATTAAATTTGAATCGAATGCTCTTAATAAGATTTTATCTATATCTAAACTCAAATTTAAAATCTCTAATTAAAAATGAAACATGTCTAACAGATATATCAGTATCGATATAAATTTAGAAGTTATAAGAGAGTAAGATACTCCATCTTTTTAGACAATAGAAGATATGTAACTTTTAAGGAGTCAACTTGAAAAGTGAAAGATAGACACAATCCATTCAAATTTTTAGTATAGACTTTAGAGTAGCTAGCCTTTCTCATGTTTTTTACTTTTTAACTCTTGTCACTTATTGCTACCTTTCTTTTCCTTTTGCTATTGGAAAAGACTTCTCTTTTAATTGTTTTTTTTTTTTTTTTGGCATTTGTTTCTTTTAAAGTTTTGTGTATGCACAATGGCTAAATAGACTCATTATTGAAACATCCTTGCCCACTTGATTGCTTTGCCTATTTTATTCATGAGAGTATTGTTTAGGAATTTCATATTTATTTGAATTTACCTCAACTTCTCGTATTTCTAATTACTTGTCCACTTTTTCTTTTTAGTTGTTTTTAATTGCTTATTCATTTTTGACAAATCAAAAAAAGATAAAAAAAAAAATCTCTATTATATCCTCAATTTTTTATTTTGAAAATGTAAAACTTCTTGAAAAATTTAAGTTTTAATTCATCTACTTCATAATTAAAATGGGTAAAACGTAAATTCACTACATCAATTATTGATCTCTTAATAAATGTGTCAGTACAAAAATGAACAAATAATTAGGAACAGAGGGAGTAGAGAGATTGGATCATCCCAATTTTTCTAGTATGTCTAAGAGTTAATGATTAAAAAAAAACTTGAATTATTATTCTCTAGATTTTAGGTCTCAACTACTACATCGACAATGCGATGATCTTTAATGATAATTATTTAAAGACAATAGCTTAATTGTCGCTAAAGTGACAAATTGATAACGAACACTTTTTATAAATATCACTAAAAACATATAATAATATTGAATTCAACGACAATTAACTAATACATATAAAAGTTTTAATGCACTTCATTAATATTCATATAAATTTATTGTCGCTAAAAACTATGTTTACTAGTTATTCAACGATATAATGGTTGGATTATATTTCACCAACAAATGATGTGTATGTATAGTGATTCTATATTTGAAATTGGAACACCACATATATTTTGGAGTTATGTGAAAAATTGAAAAACTATGATATCACTCCATATGTGATCTATATAGTACATGTGATACGACTTTGATTTGTATATTTTGGATGAGAACTTCTTAGTATGAATAGTAGAATTTTCTTTTTGTATAATTTACCATTGACTCGAGGTGAAGATGTTTGCCAGTGATTTAATACTTCTACTACTATTAATTGATTAGTTATGACATATGGTTTTGTGACTTAGAAAACATGAAATTCCCAAAGTTAACTTTTTTGACTTCATTTCTCTTATTTCTATACATTTTCACATTGTTTTCTACCCACTCTATATATACACAAACTATGCCTAAATTTTTGCAAGCTGTAACTAGCTATTGCCTGTACCTATTTGTCCTTTACTCTTTCTTTTCTTTTCTTTTTTCCTAAGAAATAAAAATAGTGATTCTTCCTTTAGACTTCTTGGTGTCTAATTCTCGCTCCAAACGCAAGCTCAAAGAAAGAAGAATTGTCCAACTTATAACAGATGTGGGATCATTCTCATCACCCCATACACTCATATTCCATTTTTTTTTAAATCTAGGGTTCTTTTTTCTAGTCTAGTATGTGCACAATCATCAAACGTGAGTATTCACACGGATCGAGTGCACCTCAATGGGCATGATTCTGGTCTTGTTAGACCTAATTTAACCTTGAAAACTAGTTTAAAGGAAAGAAGATTGCTCAAATGTTATAAGGAATTCAGAAATCTCGTTCCGATCCAACATGGGATCATTCTCATCAAGTTTCTAAAGTTATTTCTTTCATACTCCCTCCGTGAATACGTGTATATATATATAAAATTGAACAAGTAAATATACTTTGTTTGTTATACTAAATAAATGGTAGTCAGGCCTACTATCACTATCAGCACTTTGTTTTTAAAACTAAGATAATGAATGACAGAATGAGAAACATTAATGAATTGAGAAAGCACAAGAATCAATATTTGATTAGTTTGGACTCTTCTAATCATTCTGGGAATAATGTGCCTATAATTAAATCGTTAGTTAGAAAAAGGGTGCATTGGGACTCTGGGAGTAGTTGAAAAGTTGAAATTATAATATACTTAGTGCTACTCCTTTTTATGCACAAATTTCAATTTATAATTGAGTCATAACATAGAGTAGATTCTCTTTTGCATTATGAAACAAATAGAGAAAAATTTTAGAAACAAAACAAAACCTAACGTTCTATTGTATTTCATATTGTTATACGGAGAGAATGCTAGGAATAACCTCGATTTTCATTTACGGAGGCTAGTTTTATTTATTTCAAATTCGCTCCGTGCAAGACTGGGAAGTAAAACTTTATGATTTGAACCCGAGACTTATAATTAAAGATGAAAAAATATTATTTACCATACCATCACAATTCTCGATGATTATGAGCCTCTCCTTATTATTTTCCCATTCTTCAAAAAGAGCAAGGGCAGTGACGCACAAGAGGAGCTAGGGTTAGGGTAAGGGAATTCGATAAAAAAAAAAAAATTACACTATATCTATAAGATTAAAATTTTCTTCTCTCATCTTTCGACTTCCGTACATATATGTATATACACCACTACATTTTGTTGATAGTTTATTGTAGGGGAATTTTCACATATAGCCACTAATAAATAATCCAATTACTCTCCATAGCTATAGTTTGATAATTGCAATTCGTAGCTACATGTTATAGGGAGAAGAGAGGCAAGAGATACTGGGAGAGAGGGGCGAGAGGCGAGAGTGAAAGGGCATAAAGTGAGAGAAAGGTGAATTTCATGTGTATTGATTAGATAATTGTATATTATACATATATATTTGTATATATGACAAGCGAGATTAGGAGAGGGAGGAGAGAGAAGAGAGGCGAACGAGATTGGGATAGGGAGGAGAGAGAAGAGAGGCGAGCGAGATTGCGAGAGTAAGGATAGAGGCAAGCGAGAGAGGACAAAGAAAGATAAATTGTATATGTATATTAGTTAGATAATTGTATATTATACATGTATATTTGTATATATGACAAGCGAGATTGGGAGAGGGATGAGAGAGAAGAGAGACGAGCGAGATTGCGAGAGGAAGGACAAAGGCATATGTATATTAGATAGATGATTGTATATTAAATGGATATTTTTCATGTTCAAAGACTAAATGATACAAAAGTGGAGGATGGTCAACCATTAAATCGAAAATACGTATAGAATTGGAAATGTAACTTTTAAGTTATAATCACCTAAAACGATGCTACCTAATACTTCAGCAACAAAGATAAGATGGTGATAGAAAATAAAACACAGCAAATTAGTAAATACTATGACAAGATGTGATCTTAAAAAACATAAAGCTAAAATACTGATAAAGAAATGGACATCTGCAAGAACTATCGAAGTAGCAAAAAATCTTCATATACCTCTCAAATACAAGTCAATCAAAATCTCTCAAGGGTAAAAAGACCAGGAAAGCCAAAAATAAATCGGAGTACGATATTTTTCGATAAGAACATCCAAGCAACTAGAATTCAGTATCTACTTAATCTTCTTCTTAGGCCTCAACTGTAATGACAAAAACAAACCATTTGTCGTTAGCTAAATGAAGTGTGCAAACAGAATAAAATAAATGTATTTGATGATATAAACCTGGTTGCTGTGTCCACACTTCTTCTTGCGGCAGTTGACAGCACGAGGATGCAACCGCGCATAGCACCTTCAGAATTTTTTAGAAGGTACGCATTAGAGCAACTACTGGAGGAGAAAGAAAGAAAGAAAAAAGAACAAGGAAAGAATGATGACAATACATATTATTAGCTTAAAATTACTAGGCATAAAATTAGCAGAATCCCTTTTGCTAGTGGCCATAAACATGCTAAGTCACTACATTTGGGTCCATTGAGTTTTACCCGCTTTGAACAATGCACAACCAAACTACCTCTATGACAACCTGCTATAACTTTGACTAATTTGAGGAGCAACCGGAGGGAGTACGGTAGAAAAATTTTGGGAACCTTCCAAACACAACACTGAAAACTTTAATCCCACAATCATTAGTATTCAGCAATCCATCCAACTCTGAGTGTAGTAAAGTAAATTGGATTAAAAAATGACAACCATCTAAACCCAGGCAGATGGCTAGAATTTTGGGAGTTAAACATCTTCGGGACAACATAAAGGTGTAATACAAACAAATTTGAAATGAACAGAGGAAAAGATGAGTAGAACAAAGTAAATATACAACCTTTGCGAAATAAAATACTACAAAGCATCCAGAACAACAATAACACCAACTAAACATAGTATATCTACAATTGCTAGATAAGTTCAATGTTTATGAAATCATTTGAACATGACTAACTTTAGAGGTGAAAATCTGGCCTACAATGACGCGACTGCAGAGCAAGCACAGAGATCCGATGATGAAAACTAACTTGGAAAATTTTAAAAGAACATAACTTCTAAAAATAAGGGGGGTGGCTTAATGCTGATGAGCATATATATTATGGGACGGTGGTGTGGCAAGAAGAAGATAGTGTCAGGAGGAGTTGGAAGAAAAACAGAAAAGGGAAGAAAGAGCCAAGAGCTAGGTCAAGGGTAGGTGGAAGTACAAAAGGATTGTAAAAGAATGGGACTCAAATGTTGGAAATTAGAGTCCACCCATATGGGATGCTCTAAAGGCCAGTGGGGTAAATATAGTAATTGTAGTAATTACTATTGACCCTAATTAATTCTGTAGCAGTGTTGTGGACGGCGAGAGGCGACAAAAGGCGACAAGGGCCTGCCTCGCCACGCGGCGAGGCGAGCGGCGAGGCGCTTGCCTTTTTGAATAAAGGCGCCAATTAATACCAAAAATTAAAAATATTTAATTGCATATTTTATCCAAAGTCTTAATAGCAATAACACATATCAGCAAATATTCAATTCAAAAACCAATAGAATGTCTAAAACTTTAAAGACCAAACAATTCAAAATACAATAAACCAAAACTTTAAAAGTCTATTCTTCTTCAAAATTATCCAACTCTTGAAGAGCAAAATCTTCTACATCATTATTTTGCTAGCATCCGCCATTGATTATCAAATTCAATTAATTCGCTGTTTAGGAATATTGGAATAAATAATTAGGTCTTAGGAAAAGAATTTTTTTAAAAAAATTAACACTTGTTACACTAACTGAGTCCTCACTGCCTGAGTCCTCACTGCTGCTTACGCAGCTTACCAAAATAAAAAAAAATGAAGAAGAAAGAACAGAAAAAATAAGAACAGAAGAAGAAGAAGAACAGAGACGCGACATTACCTGAAAACAGAGAGTCGCGAGGTCGCCGGCGAGGGAGAAGAGACGCGACAGCGAGGGAGAGCGAGGAAGCAGAGACGCGACAGCGAGGGAGCAGAGACGGGACAGCGAGGGAGCAGAGACGGGACAGCGAGGGAGCAGCGAGGGCCGGCGAGGGAGAAGAGAAGAGTCAATCGAGAGAGAGAGTCGCGAGTTTCAGAAATTTTCGAAAGTAAAAAAAAAACCCTAATTTTGACTAATATTATTAAGTCAAAATTTTTTTAATCAAAAAGGCGGCGCCTTTCTCTCACCATTTCAGCGCCATTATCGCCAGGGCATTTTCTCCTCGCCTCGCCAGAGAATGGCGAGCCACCCTCGCCTCGCCTCTTGCCTTTGGCGACTAGGCGAGCGCCTTTCATAACACTGTTCTGTAGTATACCTACAATGCACGACTTAGAGATATACAAGACATAGAACTCTCAAACTATCCATGTTCACTTCTCTCACAATCAAATTGAGTTGAGATTGTGACGCAAGGGGCTACTCCAATTCACCGTGACAGCCAACACAGACAGGTAATTGCATCCACAGTTCATCCTAAATCATTTGTGTCCACTACACAAATAACCTGAAAGTTCTCCTTACTCCTACTTTGTATAGATTAATGTGTTAATGATTCTTTCATTGGTAACAAAACTATTGACTTACGATGGATAAGCAATGAAATAAGGTAATTATAGGGTGAGATTCTCGCTCATATATCTCTTTGTCGTATAATGTAGGTTTACTCATATAGAGAGAGAGAGAAAAAACCGGGGTTATATATTTACCCTAATAGACTAGTACAACAAACCCTTATTCCACTGACACCATAATGGGAGTGCTCAGCTTATATGAGAAACATATTCTCATCTGATCCCCGAAATCAATCATACAGGGAAGTAGATCATGCCAGAAGCATGTTCCGTGAGCTTAACGGTATATATCTACTTATAGCCTTTCATCGAGTGCAAATCTACTAGTATGCAACATCCCAAATCATATGAATCTCATTCTATATAATTCCAAAATCTCATGTATTAATACAGCTTGTATTCACAACTATAAACTCAAAAGTTATAACTTATAACTGGATCACCAATGAACAAGTTGATGAGATTTCAACAATGATCCTCCTCCTCACAAGGTCCTCTTAACATCAACTACTTTTCATGCTCTGACAGACTGAGTCTGTGCTCATGGTAAACATAATAAGATAACTAACTTCAAACTAAGTCTCAAGTATTCGATTGAAATCACTAAGAGTACAAATCGACAATCGTGAGCCATCATAAAGGCTCTGGTCTATCAGAACAATAAATTGAGGAATTGAAAGTAACCAAAAATTTGAGTTTTGTGGTCAATAAAAGCAGAAAATAAAAGATAAGAAAAAACAAATTGTAATATTTGATTTCAAGGATACAATCTCTTAAATATCTTTAATCTGAAGATAGTCTCTTCCCATCCAACTATTAGGCAAGTGTTTTACCTCTTGTTCTCGAGTTTGATTGAGTATTTAAATTCAAGAGCTAGAAAATTGAGAATATTCATATATTTAATAGCCAAGGTACTACCTAAAGGCATATCCAACCACATAATGGAGCTCAACATTTTTGTGATGAAAGCTGCAACATTATCAAGAGAATGTTCTTATATTTAATGTCCAACCAACATATGTTTCTAGAAAATACTTTGACAGCAAGTTCTTCTCTCCCCTCTTTCACTAAAAGGCAAGGTACCCAGGATAACACTTGAATAGCAACAACCATTTTACTCAAAGACTATGTGCTTTTAATCCACAATTTGTCCTCTCAATACTAAATAGTTACACTGCTACTAATTAGAATATCACACAGGGGAATTCGATTCGTTCCTAATGATAGTTTAGGATGTTAAAACTGCATGTGAGATTTCCCATCTACCACAAGTAAAAAACATTACCACTAGTATCTTCATAAGCATAATGAAAGAGATGGCCCAAAAGAAGGCTAGTTATAATTTTATCATGGAACCTACTTGCGGCATATCATCTTCTCCTGATTGTATTTCCTAGCCAAAGCCATCAAAGATGGCTCAATGATTCCACCACGAAGCCTCAGCACCAGATGTAAAGTTGATTCTGCATTTATCAAATACAAAACATTTTTAAAAAAAAATCATTTAACTTTCACTTCAATTTGGGAGTAACTATTAAATTCAAAAATTACATAATAACCTAAGAGAATATCGACCTTTGACTAGTAAAATTCTGTCATCTTATTCGACTCAACCAGCTCATACTCATATTCATGGGGGAGGCAAACAAATTAAACTGTTAATACGTGGTTATCCTTCATGTATATGTAATAATAATATATGTTGAACCACCTTTGGCTTCTTAATGTGTCTAATTCTTCATATTTCATTGAAGCAGTTAAATAGAAATGCTCATATTTGGTGCTAATAGAACACAATTATTAGAATCTTCAATCTATTAATTGAATGTTAACTGTTGCTCAGCCACAACTGACTCACCTTTCTGGATGTTGTAGTCAGCCAAAGTGCGGCCATCCTCAAGCTGCTTACCAGCAAAAATCAGTCTTTGCTGATCCGGTGGAATTCCTGAAGCACCGAAAAACATAAAAGCAGAAATCTAAATACAAAAACAATCATAAAATTACGCAAATAGAGAAGCTTATACATTCAAAAACATGATTTTCCGTACCTTCCTTGTCCTGTATCTTAGCTTTAACATTATCGATGGTATCGCTGGATTCAACTTCCAGCGTTATCGTTTTACCGGTCAGAGTTTTCACGAATATCTGCATTTTCGCCTTCTTCCTTCACCTTCTCCCCTACGTATCACACAAAAATTTATATGTAGGGTTTAGTTCCGAAATGGCTTAGGCTTTTGGGCCTAACTTATGGAATATGAGGGCCCAAGATAGTCCATAGGACAAAAGATAGTGGGATATTTAGACAAGTGTTACACGTAAGACAACTTTCACATATAGCAAATAAAAGATTTTATATTTATATGTTATAGCAAAGTTTGCATAATTACGCTCCATAGTAGACACAGAAACTGTATAATTCGCTATACATATACAGTTGAAGCAAATTATATAAAACGAAGTATATAAAACAAGAAAGAGAAAGGTTCTTGGACAGAGAACTGTATAAGACGAAGTGTATAAAATGAATTGTATTATTATAAGTGTATAGAACGATTATATACAATTTGAATTTGTATAAAATGAGAAAGAGAGAAAGACAAAAGAGACTTCACAAGGAATCTACAATTGAATTGAATCGAATTGTATATAACGAGAAAGAGAGAAATTAGATACAATTTGAAAATTGTATAAAACGAGAAAGAGAGAAAGACAAAAAAAATTGGGTAGGGGAGTATTTTTATTGTATAATTATAAGTGTATATGATGAAAATATATGTACTTGCATCTGTATATATAATTTTCTCACGCATTATACAAACAGAAACGCAATTTATACATTTTGCTTCTGTTTGTATAAGTGAGAAAGGCGAGGATGATGAGCGAAATTTTGGAAAGTGGCGAGCAAGATCTGGAAGAGGGGAACAAAAATATATGTATTTATACAATTTTCTCTGCTTTATACAATTAGAAACAATTTTTATACACTTGTGTTTGTATAAAAAGTGAGGAAGCGAGCGAGAGATTGGAGGAGGGTGGCGAGCGAGATATTTGGGAGAGATGCGTCTAGCAATTTTTTGCAAACCTTTGCTATGGAGCACAATTAAATCAAACCCTAGCTACTCCATTTATTTTAGGTTATTAGTTTGCTATTATACAGAAGTGTATAAAAATTGTTTCTAATTGTATAAAGCAGAGAAAATCGCATAAATACATATATTTTTGTTCCCCTCTTCCAGATCTCACTCGCCACTCTCCCAAATCTCGCCCACCACCCTCGCCTTTCTCACTTATACAAACAGAAGTGAAATGTATAAATTGCGTTTCTGTTTGTATAAAGCGTGAGAAAATTGTATATACACATGCAAATACATATATTTTCATCCTATACACTTATAATTATACAATAAAAATACTCTCCTGCCCAATTTTGTTTGTCTTTCTATCTTTCTCGTTTTATACAATTTTCAAATTATATCTAATTTCTCTCTTTCTCGTTTTATACAATTCGATTCAATTGTATATTCCTTGTCGAGTCTCTTTTGTCTTTCTCTCTTTCTCACTTTATACAAATTCAAATGGTATATAATCGTTTTATACACTTATAATAATACAATTCGTTTTATACACTTCGTTTTTATATAGTTCTCTGCCCAAATGTCTTTCTCTTTCTTGCTTTATACACTTCGTTTTATACAATTTGCTTCAACTGTATATGTATAGCAAATTATACAGTTTTATGTTTGCTATGGAGCGCAATTATGCAAACTTTGCTATAGCATACAAATATGAATTTTTTATTGAAAGTTGCTCATTAATAAACCGATAAAAAAAATTGGCACATATTAGCCTAAAAGTAGCTTATCAACATTTTTTATTTATTTTTAAATAATAAAAGATTTGTAATATCATCTCTCTTCTAGCTTCCAACCATTACTCCTTAAAATTAGCAAAAAATTATTTAGAATTATCTCACCTTTCAAATTTTTAAGTATTTTTTGAAATAATAAAAGAAAATTAATTTCATCTCTCTTCTAACTTCCAACTATTTCTCCTTAAAACTAGATTATTCAAAACTCTCTTCTTTCAAATTATTTTATATTTTGAGAAATAAAAAAAAATTAATATAGTATTTTGATCATGATTACTCTTATTTCAAAAGTTCATATGAGTTCATTACTCATCAATTATTTTGCCTTTGAACTCAATTCATATTCATTTTCTTAACAAATTTGTATACATTTGTTCGTTTTCATAATAAATTAATTTATATTCATTCTCTTAACGAATTTGTGTACATTTGTTTGCATTAGTATCTATTAATCAATATTTTTCATAGAATATATTGACATACATTTGTATTGGATACATTTGTTCATATTCATATAATTTGGTATACATTTGTTCATATTCATAATAAGTTAGTATACATTTGTTTGTATTTATGATAAATTGGTATACATTTATTTCCAATAATATCTTTCAAATTAACATTGGTATATATTTGTACTGGATAAATTCGTCCATATTAATTTATAAATTGGTATACCTTTGTTTGCATTAGTATTTTTATAATTTTACATATGTATACAGTTGCTTGCATTACTACTTTGATCATTAATAAATTTAGATAATTTTAAGTTATTATGTGTTTGTTTGTATTCATTAACAACTTAGATACATTTGTTGAAGAAAAAATAAATATTCATTATCAAATTCAATCAATGAAATTCAATATTTTAAAAACTTGTCAGAAATATATTAATTAATTATTTATTAGAAATTGAAAAAATCTCAATTTAGGAATATATTGAAGTTTTTGGGGGAGGAAAACGTTGCAAAAGATACAAATACGATAATTTGTAAAAAGAAAAAATCTTGCATCCAACTACAAGATAAAGAATGTAGATAATTTCATTTTTTTTTAAAAAAAAAATAGCCCATACAATCAATATAAATAAAATTCATATGATTTGAGTTATTACTTACCATGAAGAGTTAATGTTGTGTTTGATCTTTGATGAAAAAATTTTAGAGAAAAAGATAGAAATTCTTAACTTGAAAGAGGGAGAAAAAAGGAAGAAAGAGAGATTGAAAAATATAAGGAAGAATACGACATAAAAAATTTATTGACAAATTACAAGGAGAGAGAAAAAAGGAACAATAAAAGTAGACATGATAACTATAAAAAAATAGAGTGAGAAAATTAGGGGGAAAAATTTATTTTCAAATAAAAAAGACATGGCTATTCAATGCCAAATAAATAATAAAAAAATCTTTTTTGCTAAAAAAGTTTAAAGTGGGCTATTTATTGCCAATAAACTCTATAGGTTATCATACTGTGCCATTTTTTCTATATTTAGGCAAATAGTCAGCCGTTAACATTACCTAGCTAATTTAATTTACGGGAACTTTCACATAGCCACTAAATAATAGTGTAACACTCTCTAGTGTCCATAACTATAGTTTAATAATTAAAATTCGTAGGTACATGTTATAGGGAGGATAGAGGTGAGAGAGAGTGGAAAAAGTGAGAGAGATGAATTGTATATTATATTGGTTAGATAATTGTATATTATACATATGTATTTGTTATATATAGCAAGCGAGATTGGGAGAGATAGGAGAGAGGCGAGCAAAATTGAGAGAAGGAGGAGAGAGGCGAGCGAGAGAGGGCAAAAAGTGGGAGAGATGAATTGTATATTATATTGGTTAGATAATTGTATATTATACATATGTATTTGTATATATAGCAAGCGAGATTGGGAGAGATAGGAAAGAGGCGAGCAAGATTGAGAGACGGAGGAGAGAGGCGAGCGAGAGAGGGAGGAGAGTGGGAGAGAGGTGAATTGTATATGTATATTGATTAAATAATTATATATTATCCATATGTATTTGTGTATTCTAATGAATTATACATATACAAATGTGACTAATTATCAGCCCACATAATTAATATATAATATTAGTCGTGGGTGGTAAGTATAACAAACTATAACTATGATGAGTAATTAAGTAGTATAAATTTACTTAACCGCGTAATTTTAAATTATTAGGGTGATGACTACTTAAATTATTATAATTAATTATAACAGGAGGTAAGCATAATATTATAAAATCATAGAAAAATTTAAGTTGAAAAACAAACTTTAAGAGGATGTCTCATAAATTATTCCTTTTTTTTTTTTTTTTTGTAGTATTGAATGAGTGTAAGAGAGAAATTTTATTAGGAGAAGAGAGAAGGTCATTTTCTATTGCATTTGTGACAATGCTTTCTCAAGTTGGCTCCATTTTTGTTCCAATGTACCATTATAGCCAATTGACATTCTCACTAATCCAGGTGAAATCCCAGCCAACTCCTTCTCTTCATTATTCATTTCACTACTTGTGCTATTGCCTGAACATGACATGAGTGTCTCATAATAACCCAAACTCACTGCAATAAGCCCAAATTGGGTGTAGTTTTGCAAAACATTCATTAAACAATTAGCCTTTTCTTCAGTTTCCATGTCAACACACAAAATCCCCCCATAGCCATAGTCTTTATTAGCTAGTGACTTGAGAAGGACATGATCTGGATGGTTTTCTAAGCCAGGGTAAATGACTTTGAACCCAAGCTTGATCATTCTAGTTGCGAAAACTAAAGCTCGATTACTATGCTCTTTCATTCTTAAACCCAAATGAGGAAGTCTCTCTGAAAGCTCGAACGCGATCTTAGCATTCATGGTTGGGCCTAGTAGCATAAGTGCCCCTTCACGAAGATCCATCATCGAGTTAACCAGACTTGCCGCTCCACAAACCGCACCTGTTTTCATAATAATGTTCAATTTCTATACTAATACAAGATGTAACGAGTTTAAGAGCCTGTTTGGATTGACTTTTGACTTATAAATCATCAAATTACCTGCAATAACATCGGCTCCACCACTAATATATTTGGAAATGCTATGAACAACCACATCAGCGCCCAATCTCGCCGGAGACAACACCATCGGAGCAAATGTATTATCCACCACTACAGTTACTCTCTTATCATGCGCTATCCTGCACAACGCCGGAATATTGGATACCATCAACGTCGGATTTGAAATTGATTCAAAGTACAACACCTTTGTTCTCCCTTCCACAATTGATTCATCAACCATATTCAAATCCCTAATATCCACAAACGACGTCGTTATATTACACGCCTTCGGCAAAAAATGCGTGAGCAAAGCATATGTACCGCCGTACAACGAACGGGAAGCAACTACGTGATCGCCGGAGCTGCAAAGCTGCAGCAGCACCGATGAGATCGCTGACATGCCAGAGGATGTGCAGTAAGCAGCCTCGGTGCCCTCGAGAGCTGCTATAAGGCGGCTCAAATTGAGGACTGTTGGATTGAAGTGACGGCTGTAGATGAAGAAATCGTTGTCAGGTCCGAGTTCGCCGGCGAACATGCGGCTTAAATTCTCTGGCTCCATGACGGTGAAGGTGATGGAGGCTTCAATGGACATGTTAACGCCGCCATGCTCGCTGAATTCGTGGCGGACATTTGCTAACGCCGCCGCTGGATCCTCCAAATTGAGGTGGTGCATCATCGAGTTTTGAGCCACGTTTGCCGGTCTTTGCTTGTCTAAAACGACAGCGTTTTGTTCTGATTTACCCGCCATAAGTATAAGGCGAGAAGTTGCTTGATTTTGCTGAAATAACATTAAGCATTTATAACTTCTTAAACAAACTTAGTCAAATGGACTATTAGTTTAGCATAGATAAAAATTTTATACCACAAATAACCGCAAAGTTAGAATTATAACTAATGAATTTCAAAATTATTTAAAACATTTTCAAGTATTAATAATTGAATTTTAAATTTAATATTTTTAAAACAAACATATTATTTAACCAAAAAATTTAACCATACTCGAGTTTCTAGCTTTGTTCTTGATCATTGGGTTAAATTTCACTAGGTGTGTAATATTCGTGATAGGAATACAAGGTTTATATATAAGTCAAATATATGATAACTCGAAATAAATAGAAAAGAATCAATTATATAAAATTAGTTATATATAACTGATCGATTCAACCTCAAACTCTATTTTATTATCCAAATATAGAATTTTCTATTTTTTCATACAATCAACTCCAATTCAATTTTTTATTTTACTCTTTAAAAAAATCTTTTTTCTCTTTCCATGACATTACATTATTATTTCTGTTTCTTTCTTATTTCATAATATAAATTCTTTTTTTTTCTTCAAATAATCATTTTTCTATATTCATGTGACATAAAGTTTTGTTTTTCCAAAGTTCTTTTAAAATTATATTTTATTCTAAATTTCTAAATTACATAACTTGGAGGCAAATATTATATAATATAACAATTCAAATAAAAGTGAAATTATCAATAAATTATGATTACATAGATATTCAACTTTCAAAATTATTACGTTGCTCCCATAAATGCTCTATTAGCCCATTATGCAGCTTAAAATGAGCATTTTTATCCTTAATTTATTATGTCTAGCTAAAAATTGATCAAATCGAAGATTTTCATCTACCACCATTTTTGTTGTTGTAGTTGGAGTCCCTAAAACATTTTGAATTGGTACAATTAAAATCATGTTCATCCTTGATTATCATGTTGTGCAATATAATACATGTAGTCATCATGTGCATGTAACACTTACTTTCTCCAAAAATGTGACCGGCCTACAAACCGTGGTTGCAAACCTCCAAATGTACATTCAACACATTTTCGTCATGAATCTTATTTCATCGCGAAATATTTCTTCTTTTAAGAATGTAAATTACAAATAATTTAAACGATGGTAAACCATTCAAAATTATGCATTCTTTATAGTGAAATCTAATAATAAAATAAAATTATATTAAATTGACAAAAAAAATGTGAAATATTTTTAATTCGGAATGAAATTAGTATATATTTAGTAATATGTATTTTTTAAAATATTATATTACACTTAAAAAGAATTACGAATATTAAAGATTTAATTCATAGCCTTATATGAAGAATAAATAGTAAAATGGAGAATGGTAGGAGAACTCATTCTCCATTTTATTCTCCAAATATCGTGAATGTCTAGAAGTCTAATTTGTGTTACTTTTACAAAGTTTTTAATTTTTATATAATCATATATAACTAGCGTAACATTTGTAATGAATTATAAAATTTAAGTAAATCTCTTAGAATTTTAGTTTTACTTATATTGATGATGTGTATGTAGTATTTTATGGATAGTACGTAAAGGCTTTTGATCAAGCTCTTGAGTTTCTATATTAATTTCAAGTTATTATCTTAATATATATAATATTTGATGTCAAAGATGTATTAAATATTTAACGAAATTTGTATCATATAATCGATCCACCACCTCTTCTTGACATTGTAGCTAATTTTAATTTTTTTTACGTGCAATATATTGTATAGACTGCTATAATAGTTTGATACCCACAATTAGAATTTGCATGGTAATGTAAAGAAAATTTGATGATTCTTACCAAACTTGCAAAGAAAATCTGGGGTGTAACTTTCAATTTCTTCTTCTAAATTAATTCTCGTGTTGAAATAGGTGTCAATTGAAAAAGATCTAACTACAGTAAAACCTCATTAAATTAATGGAAAAGGGTCTAAAATACCCTTGAAATATTGGAAATGGTACAAAACTATCTTCCATCTACCTATTAGCTCCAAAATGTCCTTCTCATTCACCTATTGGCTCCAAAATACCATTTTCATCCATCTTTAGGTTCAAAATTGACCACTTATATAACGATTTTAAATTTAAATTATTTTAATATTTTTTTAAAATACATGGGCGCTCAAATATTTATTATAATTTAATTTATTAATATCATTTATAATGACACTATCGATGATCCAGAAGAAGAAGTATATCATAACTTATGTAGATCAATCAAAGAAGAAGGAACCTCAGTTTATCATATTGCACCTTCTTGTTGTAGAGGATGAAAAGAACAACTAGGATCTAATCATAGTTAATTATTGCTTTCTTTATTGAAGTGGGTCACTATTGGGCCTGATTTTATTTGGACATACATAAATCTATAGTGAGAAAAATAACTTAAATACACAACTATAAGTTTATTATTCTCTAATTTTTCTTTCTTTTTTAAAAAATTACATAATTCTTTTTTTTTAAAATTTTAATAGAAGTCTAGAAATACATTAACCTTCTCTTTCCTATGACATACGCTTCCCCAATATTATATTTATTTTTTCTCCACTAAAATAATCAATCTTCTGAATCACTTTTTGAATTTTGAATTATTACTTTTAATCAAACACGTTTCACAACATTTAATATGCAATTTTGAATTTCAAAATTCAAAAATCTAAAATTTCTGAAAATTGAAACTACCATTGTTCTCTGGTTCTTTTTCTTTTTCTTACTCCATCATCCGTTGTTCTTTTATTCTTCTTTTCTTCTTGTTCATCGTTACATTACATCATATTAATGGATGCTTTTACGAATAGGAGGATTTATGATTTGAACGATGAAAATTGGAAAGAAAATAGAAAAAAGTCTTTGCATGATCTTTTGAATGTTCGGAAGGATTCAAACAAAGATATTTCGGAATCCTCTAAATCAAAGGTTGCAAAAATTCACAAAAAAAAAATGCATCAGCAACCATTATTGCCAGGCCGACATTTCTTCGGGTATGTCTTTTTTACACTTCTTTTAAAATTATTTTTAAAGTTATAGTACGTTTGATACATATTGTTATAGTGTATTATAGTGTTTATTCGATTTCATGGTACATGAATTAATTGCGTGTCAGATAATTTTCTATGTATCACGAGTATTTAAAAATTGTTATCATGTATTAGACAATAAGTTTAATACATATCGACTCAGTGTGTTATAGTGTTTAGTCGATGCGTTGATACATGAATTAGATGTGTATCATATGTTTTTTTATGTAGTATGAATTTTTGAAAACTGATATCATGTATCAATAAGGTATTAGTTGTTTATTTAGTATTAGTTGTTTTATTTAGTATTTATATTCAATATCGTTAATTTATTTATTTTTAATTGTATCCACTCAAGTACAGGATAAAAAAGATACCAACACATCCCATAAGGTTTGCTGTCAATTTTAACAACACTTTTCTGAAGGATTTTAAAAATTATATAGGGGAGAATGTAATCCAACTATTTAGGGATACAATTTTTGGACCCTTTTTAGATATTACTAAATGTAATTTTCAAGGCCAAATCACTAAGTGCTTGCTGTTGTTAGAGTTGGAACAAGGCAAACCTAATGTGTTGCATATTAGACATTCAAATGGGTGTATCCTGAAATTTGGTATAGATGAATTTGCAATATTAACTGGACTTAAAGTCAAAGGCAATACCAATGATTTCCAATACCCAGAATCAACTAAGTGTATGCTATTTTAAAAGTATTTTCCTGGTGCAGTGAATAGTGTTACCAAGTATCAACTAGTTCAACAATTTAAGATGGGTAACTGGGAGAACGATCAGGATGCACTCCAAATGTCTATATTGTCCTTTATTCATACATTCATATTGACTACTCTTGATAATACAACTATATCCATTGTGGATTTTCTAATGGTTGAAGATGGTAGATATCAAGATTATCCTTGGGGTCAGTTATCATTCTCAAAACTCATCGGTTCACTTAGACATAATTTTGATGTTAGCGAAAAATTGTATCGATTATATGGGCTGCCGTTTGCACTTAACGTATGGATATACGAATGTGCATCCCAGTTAAATTCTGAAATTGTTGTCAAAGAACGAAATGTCATCCCAAGAATGTGCAATTAGAGAGTTGCGTCTGATAAGACAAACTTTGAAATACTTATACCATTTTTCAAGAGGTAAAATTGAATCAATTTTTACTGTTAGAATAAACTATTTCAAGTTTGTCTATTTAATATCGTTATTTATGTCTTGTGATATATTGCGATATATCTTAACTATTTAATGTGTTTTGATACATATCTATTGCATTAAAATTTAAATTATTTTATGTGTTGTGATACATTCAGAAGGCATGTTAAAGCATTGTCCCAACAGAAGAGAAACTTGAAGCTTTTGACCTAGTTGAAGTTGAACATGTTCCTCCTTCTTCACCACCCTTAGTACAACTGAATGAGGAAGATGATTTTGATAATTTCTCCACCAAATCTCCCGAACAGTTATTGAGGAGATCTTCTAGAGTGTTTGATACATCTCCTCCACCATCCCCAAAAGAAGAAAAAAAGTGATTACACATTTCAAAATTGAGTCAGCCTGATCAATCAAATGTGTCTTCGATGATGTACATGTTTCTATTTCAGATCTGCCTCCGACTCCGACTGCTAATGTACATGGTTCTACTCCAGATATGTCTCCGAACCCGACTGATGGTATAAATGGTTCTGTAGATTCTCAGAAAGTCAACTATGTAATTCCAGATATTGAAGAGTTGAAAGGACATTTGAAAAATTACATAAGTTAATTATTTTGATATTTTTAATCAAATGTAATTTATTTTTATCCTAAAGGTATTTATAATTTACAAGTTGACAAGAAATTTGAGGAACTGATTATATCGATAAAGGAAAATCACTTCTAGTTGATGCAATCTCGAGGCAAGAAAAACATGATGTTAAGGCTAATACAAGCACATTTCAGTCTGAGAAACAAACATCTCCACAAATATGGATTGATCTTTCTGATATGGGTGGTGTAGCTGAGGATAGTGTTAGTGTTTCTAGTAATTACGGTGAACATCAAGTCACCAACGATGCGGGGGATGTCGTTGAGGATGATGTTGGTGTTTCTGTTAACGAGGGTGAACAACAAGTCAATTCTAATCCAAAGGTATTTTTATTATACATTGTATATGATTTGTCATTTAGTTGATGTCATGGATCATGCACATATATTCATTGTTATGTATCATGCGAGTATAATCACTATTATGTATCAGCACAAATGATATTAACACTTTTTACATAAAAATTGCATATTCGGGATGGTGACGCACGTCTCGCAACAAGATTTAAATGAACCTATCATGGAGCAAGATGGTGATGACAATGTTCAACACAATATTCCTCACGTTTTGTCCGATAAAACACCAATGGATGCATCGGTAGATTTTTCAATTTTACTTTATGACACACAATTTCATTACATACAAATTTATTAGAAAAATCATTACATCATATTATACATAAATCTTTCACTTCAACAACAATATCGCCATCAACTCAAGCAACAATAGATGCACTTATCAAAGATTTAGGGAAAGATCCTACTAATGCTAGACCATTGTATTCTTACAATCCACAAAATATAATTAGTAGGCAGTAGTTGTTGACCGATAGTCAATTACCCACTGACATTCCAATAACTGAGATTGAATTTAGAACCAACTCAGTCACTCATGCGCATAGAAACATAATGCCTTCGAGAAATATTCAATCCATATTGTACTTCTTTTGGGTCAAGCGAGAAGGGAAAAGAGAAATTGAAGGATATGACTCGTCTCCATTTCCCCTTCGAAGGATATGGCATTACAGATCAAGTTTCGCCGAAACTTATTGGGAATTATATGAATTGGTTGTGAAGGGGGCTCCTAAAAAATCATAACAATAAGTAAGTTTTATACAATTTTTTGCAAGAGTTTGGGTTAATTATTTTTTATATAACTAATTCATGATACTTTGTCTACATTTTTTATAATTAAGTCACTGTTATGTATCATGTACATATACTCAAACATTATGTATCATGTATGCAGGAACCCATCAGACGATAAATACAGATCAAAATCTTCTTCTTTTAGATTTACAATGATGGACTTTGTTGTTGCTTTTCCAATGAACAAGAATTGATTCCATGCCATGTCACAGCCAAACAAATGTTGGACTGATGAGGTAAAATTCTTAAACTAATTATCAAATGTGTATCAGTTACACTTATATTATTATAACATGATACATTTTGTAGAAGTATCATAATATTTAATTAGCAAAATTTATGATTAATATTTAATAATTATATTGTTCTATATTGTTTAAATGTATGTAATTTCTTATTATGTTTTTATTTATTTTTTATAGCATATCGATGTGATTTTTTACTACCTTCATAAAAAATAAAAACTCTGCAACATGGATCAATATAAATACACAACAACCCACTGCCTGTTCATGTCACATGAAAAAAATTGTTATGATAGGTATTATATGGATAATGATGATGATAGTCTTAGTACAAAAACATGTTGATCGCGCTTCAGCTATAAATGTATATGAGAGGTTAATAATTAACATCATCAAAGGTTTTGGATTCCCTGCTACTTTACCATGACATCTTGTAGATGAGGTCTACATCGTAATTAACTGCGATCAAGAATTTCATTGAGTGCTGGCAGTTGTTCAGTTGAAAAACAGGGTGATAAGATTTTTTGACTCATCAATATGCACAAGGAAAAAAGTAATTCATCATGAGATAAAAATGTGGTCTAAAATGCTTTCTTCTTACCTACTGAACAGTGGATATTTTGAAGAAATTGAGCGAACAAAATTTGGTGATTGTCATGCATACAAGGACAACATTACTGGTTCACTTTTGGAGCCTCAAGTTCCTTTCATGATTGAATTTACACAAGACATTGCTTAACAGAATAGTGATAGCCTGTAAGTATCAAGAATTTCATTCGTTTGTTCTTAATCATGTATCATTAAGTTTTTAATTTATATTCTGCATTTTTTTTGTAGAGACTATGGGTTAATGTTACTGCATTTGCCGAGTATATGAGTGATCAAATCAATATATCATATGCTGATTTTGTCCTAAATACCTAGGTCAAAGATATGGAGCATTGTTGTGGAGTTATGGTAGCGAGAAGGCTAAGTGTGGATAAATTAGTGACAATGATGATCCACCAAAATCTAAGGGCGTAGTAACACCACCACCAGAAGAAGATTTGGTTCACATAGTGTAACATCTATTCATAAACAATGTTTTAAAGTTATATTTCTTGTTTTGATATGTTAATGAACAAGTATTTTGATGTTTTTAATGTTACTTTAATGATTTTGTCAATTTCCTTCAAGGATTTTTTTGTTGTTACATTATAGAACAAGTATTTTTGCTTAAAAAACATAAATATCAAACATATTATGGTGTCACACAAGTTTAATAAAGTGTAGTCAAAGTTTTTAAAGGCAGAACACATGAGTGGCCCCTTGAACTTGCACACTTTTTTCGTTTAGACACCTTAATGAGGCCATATTCCTATTGAACACCTTATGTATACACAAAGTGTGTCTATTAGATACTTCAATGACATTATCCAAAAATATATAGAGTGCGTAACTTTTAAACACTATAATATGAAAAAAGAGTCAATCATAACGTGACACGTGGCAAATTAAAAAGAAAATATTTTTTACAAAAAAAAATTATCAGATTCAGCAGCCCCTCTGCATCTTCTTCTTTGAAGCTCCTCCTTACTGCCAACTTAAATTCCGCCATTAATAATTTTATGAACTCTCTATTTGTTCTTTTTATTTTTATTATAAAAATAATTCATAATTTATTCTTTCCTTTCCTCCCAAACAATGTAAAACTATTTCATAATTTATCCTCCCCTTTCCTTCCAAACAATATTCTCTAACTTGCATAGCTCAATTCTTCTTCTTCCTCTCTTTTTTATCATTAACAAATATGATTAAAACTTAAAATTACCAAGAAATCAAAAAGGCACAACTCCGTATTTAGTTATTTTTAGCAACTTTGTTTATGGATTTTGTTTAATCATGTTTTTTTTAATTCAACCATCAGAATTGATGTTGCTTTAATAACACAATTTTAATATTAAGTTAATTTAGAGAGTGAAGAAGATATTTTCAAGAGGTGAATAAGACATGTTCTACGGCTGATTCGAGAAAGTTAGGACATTTGAAGAAGTTGAAATCGACAAATTGTACATTTCTTTCTCTGTGAAGAAGATGAATGAAGAATTTTTTGATTTTCAGCAACAATGCTGAGATGTGGAGAAGAAAAAGATGAGAAATAAAAAAAATGGAAAAATCTAGGGTTAGATAAATAAAAGGGAAAGATTTGGACCGTAAAGTGTGCCAATCAGACACATCAGCTTTTTTTCTCACTACACGTGCTCAAAAGGCGTGCCTTAAACGAAAGGTGACAAGTCAGCCAAGTGTGTTTGATAGGTACATTTTTTGAGTGATTTAAGTGTTCAATAGGAAGGAGTTCTTGTTAAGGTGTCTATACGGAAAATCTTGACAAGTTCAAGGGGCCGCTTATGTGTTCTGCCTTTTTTTAATTAATCATAGTTAGTAATAAATAGTTTATTTGAAACCTAAATTTATATGATACTTAGTTACAATGAATATCATAGTTGTGTGAAGTGCGATAGTTTTGTAAAAGTAAAGCTATTTACTGTATATTTCAAGTAAAGTATATCAGATAAAGCATTACACAAGTTAAATAATATAAATTACATGATACGTGATTTATATTCATTGTAATGTATACAGTAACCTCAATAAGTGTGTTTTTTCAATTAAATGTAGATGATATATTGGGCAAAGCACATGATACATGTGTGTTACGTTACCCAAAATATACATTTGTGTTTTGAATTAAAAGCACATGATACATTGGCTAAAGCATATGTATCATGTACGATATGTTACCCAATAATTCCTGAATTTTTATCTCATAGTGTAACATAAGAATTACAAAATTTAAATAAAAAAGAAATATTGACACAAATATATTTTTCAACATAAATAATAACAAAATATTTATAATCAAAAGCGCAACTTAAAATTTAATTAACACAGGTTATTTATAAGTTTATTTATCAAAACCAAAAGTGTCCAAATTGTAACTGAAATGAATGCTGAAAATGATAAATTTTTACGTTATAAATTATTCAAAAAAAATATTAATATCTTAAAAAACACTACGACTAATTCACTTCTCTTTTGGGAAGAAAGTACAAGTTCTTTTATTGTGTCCTTCTTGTCCACATTGTCCACAACAGTTTGTGTTCACCGAAATCTTTTCATCTGCATTCTTTCTTTTTCGTTTTCTTGGTCGTCCAAACAATCTTCTATATCTAGGTGGATAAATAGTTTCAACTACCACGTTATTAGGATCTGACCAATTTGCCTTATCTGGCATTGGTACCATTGGAATTTCATATGTTTTTGCCAATGCATCATGCTTGTAGTAATCAGAGCAATATGGATGCATATCTGTGACATTCTTTTCTTTCAATACAGCGATTGCATGTGCACAAGGTATCTCATCTAGTTGAAATCTACAACAAGAACATACTTTCCCGCTCAAGACAAATAATATATCTTCTTCCAGCTTCATAAATCGAGAAAATAAATTCAGATGATGGAACAACCTGTGTACGTTAAAAAATTTAAATATATAATTTTTTCAACATAAATCATGTTCAAACTGCAAAATGATACAATGAATTAGATATATAATATAAAATATTATATAATGATACATACCTCCATCATTGAACTTTTAGCCGCATTTATAATCAACAACTCCTCAAATTTTCTTTCTAATGTGTCCTTTGTATATGAGGCTACTTCTCTGTTTTTGCAATGCCAAGAACCAAATAGAATTCTAACTTCTTCCAAGAATTCTAATACAGTTAATTGGCATGCTTCAACAAGACAACAATTGATATATTCTGCAATGTTCGAAGTCATCATTCTACCTCTATTTACTGTTGCATGAACTCGTGACCACTTTTCATAACCTGCATCTTTAAGGTACCCCTTAACCCTGTGATCAATTCTATCAACCTTAGCCATCAACTTATCAAAATCTTCTTTTCTATATGCCTTGCAACTAAAGGGACTTCTTTTTCGGGTTCCTTTAGTTATCTCTATGTCCATGCATAAGGAGGTCGCCCTAGCGGGCTGCGATTTCATAGAGTTGAATAGATCACTTAGCGTCTTTCTGCTCCTTTTGAAATTGCCACATACATTCTTCCAAAGATGCCATATGCATGCATAATAAGGTACATTTGGGATTACAATCCTCACACTCTACATAATACTCTCATTTTTATCAGAACCAGCACACATATCTTTTATCTCTCCAAATGCCTTTTTGAATTGTTTGAAAAAGCATGTCTACGAACAATCATTTTTGGTGTCAACAACACCATATGCCAATGGGAATATGCAACCTGATTACAGACACACAATGTAGCATTTGGACGTAACATATACAAACACATCACAACTACAAAAAAATACATACCTGCGCCATCAAGTGTGCTTGCTGATACAAATGACCCTTTGTAAGCTCCACTCAAAATGTGCACCATCCACTACAACTATTGGCCTTCAGTAATTGAATCCCCTAATGAATGGTCTTAAGGTGAAGGACAGATACATAAATTCATCCTCCTCAGTCTTCTACATTCTTATATAAGAATTTGGATATACGGTATTTAACATGTGTATGTATTGCGGCAACCGGCTATATCCTGCAGATGATTTTCCCCTATTCATGGAGAGTGCACATTCTTTAGCACGCCATGATTGCTGGTAAGATATTTGAACCCCAAAGAATTCTCTAATATCATCAATTATATCTTTCGAAGTATAAATTCGTTTATGATTGACCAATTTTAGAGTAGTAACTCCACTTACAAATCCGACTGTTGCTTGGACTTTGGTTAATACCTTCTCCCTTATCGGACATGCATGTTCATTACTGAAACTTCTAACAATGAAAATATCATATTTTTTCCTGCAGGATGCCTTCATAGTCCAACCACATTTGTCTGAAAAGTATACCAACACATATGTGACGTCCCGCCACAATTTTAGTCTGATTTCGCGTCTGAAAAGGGGCAGATTGCTCTAGAGTTGTGTGGAGAACTTTAGAACACTTTAGAACTCTCAAGAAGGCTAAAGAAGGTCCCAAGGTAGTGTAGAATTCTCTAGAAAAGGGATCAAAATGTAAATATTTTAGGGACTTGTAAAGTAAATATTAATTGCACTTTAGTCCCTAGGAAGTAGTATAAATAGAGCAATACAAAAGCCTTCTTCAAAAGCTCTCTTTCTTTTCTTTCTAAGTCTTTCAAAGCATTCTGTTAGCGTTTCGATTCTTAAGGCTTCCTTGAACTGACAAGATCTTGAAAGATTAGTGAGTAAGTCATCGAGGGCCGCACGGAGTCTTAGCAAATACTCTAAGTCCGTGACACATAGTTGCGTACATTTTTTCATCATATTAATACTTATAGAAATTACATCAAATAATATATACATCAATAATGTTTAAAGTAATCACACAATAAATTACACGAAAGTATCCACCATTTTCGAAGAAAATTATTTTTACACGTATCAGAATTTTTTGCTATGCTTGTTTAAATTGATATAGTCCTTAATATATCATCAGTAGTATATTAAAGTATCAATATAGTTAATTCAATATATCAATAAACTTAGCGAAATAGTGAATCATAGATTAAAACAAATTTAACTCAAAATATCAACGAATAATGATACATGGAGGTTTTTATAGAAAACAGTAATGTTTCATGTACTAATTTTATCAGCATGTAAATATATATAAATTTCAAACACTAGCATACCTTTGTTGATCAGATCTCTTTAGTTTGCAATTGAAGTTGTTCTTTATCTTATATTTCGTCATCACATCTACAAGTGTTGCTTTATCCTTATATATATGACCTGTCTTCACCTCTACACTTTCTGAATCGATTATAACATTCCTAATTCCAAATTTTGGATTTTCATACGAATCAAATAAACTAGATGCAACCACTGCCAAAGCTTGTGTATCCTGTGTTGTGCCTTCTACACATGTAATTTCTCCACATGTTCCATCAAAGTTATGTATAGTCCCACCAATCTTTTCAATTGTGTCAATACATAATGGATACATTGAAAATCCTGGCTCATTTTTATTTCCAATTCTAAATATAGTTTAACACCCATATCATTCTTAACCTTCATTGGACAGGAGTTACCTTCTACAATGTAACGAATTTCAATATCTTTCCTTGATACATCGATATCCAAATCGGCTGCAATTGCTGCTTTGAGATTCGAAAATGAAATTGAATCTCCAACAACAATTTCGTCGATTTTGTAACTTTCATACTGCAATTCGCTCACCCAAATTTCTGAATGCCTCATCAAAATTGATGTATTCATCACGTATCATCCAAAATAACAGAAATCTAATTCGTATTTTTCGCCTTTTCAATGGATGTTCATAAAATTGTCTTCAACCTAGATAATATAATCTTGAATTTTCAAAATGTGAAAGTATGATTCAATTATGTGTTGAATTATTGTTTCTTAATGCTTTGTTACCGTAACTTAAGCTGAATTAAATAACAAACTTAAATGTTTTATGTTTTCTCCCTTTTTATCTTAACAATTATTAAATCACTGTGTATCATTTACCATGTATCACAATGTACTAATGTATCACGCGACTACATTTTTAAGTGATTTTTTGTAAATATTAAATTAGTTGTGACAGGTTGTAATTATTATGTTTCACTATGAGATTCCTTAAATTTTTACTTGTTTTAATATGAAATTACAATTTATTTTTAATAAGTTAATTACATTAATCTTTTAAAAATTAAAAAAATCGGATACAATAATTGAAGTTCTGATACATTAATATAAAGCTCGGATACATTAAAAACTAGTTTAGATACATTGATCTGTAACTCGAATACATTAAAAACTAGCTCGAATACATTAAATACGGCTCAGATACATTAATATGTAGCTCGGATACATTAAGAAAATAAAGAGTTTTGGAGAATTTTAAAAGTAATAGGGGATAATGGGATTCGGTTCTTTTGTTACTATCACATTTATTAACATATCAGTTTTAGTTTATAATAAATGAATTGTATTTTATTAATTAATTTATATAATGTTACTAGGTGAGAGAAAGAGAAAATTATGAGAGAATAAGTTCATAATTATCAATTACATCTTTCAAGAGATTTCTTTTACTTATCACTTGCCAACTCCACCTAAGTCTGGCAATTGAACAGTACTGGATCAACAGGTACGGTTTTATCAACATTGATATTGAAACTTTCTTATCGAATTTTCTTATCGAAATCAAGTTTACCAGAAAATTCCAAAGTTCCACCCAATCTCTTAGTAATCAGATAAGAACCGAATAAGACTGGATCAAAATCGGGTCTTATCGGTTCAACCGCCCTGCCCCGCGCCATTGCCATCTCTATCAAATATCACATTTATGTCTAATCATTTGAAATTATAAAACCATATAATTCTAATTTATTAAATTATTTAGTCTTTCTTTGTTCCCCTACAAGACATGAATAACAATTTTTTTTTATTTATTCATAACAAGAAGAAATTTTATTAAAAAATATCGACAACTTTTGGTGGAGGGTCACTCAAAAAAGCAAAAATAGAAAATTTATCTATTTTTTTCTTGGACAAAACAATATCTATAGTCATTATCAATCATCACACGCTAAAATGCATGTCCCCACGTCAGCATAAGTACCCGGATCCGTATTCGTATTTGTACCCTCAGCACGGGTCGCCACGTCATCATTACCAGCACTCCATACCCGTATTCGTACTGTACCCTTCGTACGGGTCTCCACGTCAGCACGTAAAAAGTCCGATCCGACCCAATAACCCATTAACCCGTACGTCTTCCTCCGTTTCCCATGGCTGTCAACCGATAATACGTAAAAAATTGAAATAAATATTATTTCTGAATAATATCGAACCAAAGCTAATAATTTCGTTTTCAAAACACTGAGAGAACTCTTAACTGGTTTTCCGATCAGAGTTTTCTGGTTTACCGATGACCGGCGGTCAGAAAAGTTACTCGGTTAATCCGAGCGATTACAAGCTTCTAGAAGAAGTTGGATATGGAGCAAGTGCAACTGTTTATAGAACGATCTATATACCTTCTAATGAAGTTGTAGCAGTCAAGTGTTTGGATCTCGATCGATGTAACAGCAATCTGGTTTGTTCTTATCTCTTTTAACAGTGGATTTTGAGGTTGTTACACACAAAAAAAATTAGTTGTGATTATGCTGTTTTAAGTATGTTGAATTGAGTTCGAATGTGACTTGATTTGACTTCGAGGTGGATGAGATTCATTACAGTAGGTAGTATCGATCTCACTCTTCGAAGCTCGGATCATCTAAAGTAGAAAACAATCAGAAAGTAATCGAGTCTCTGTATAGTGGATCTGCCTCTGAATTGGTTTTTCATTTAGTTGATGTTTTGCTATATGATTTTGTGTAGATACGGATAAGTATTTAGGAGTGGATTGGGTTGCGAATTGGTGTATTGAGATCATTGAGTTGAATGAAGGCTTTGTTCTTTGATTTTGGGGGAAATGAGGGCTACAAGTTTTCAGTATGGAATTGTAGTTTCCTTTTTAGCTTTGGCTAAAAAATGAGTGTGTCATTTTTATAGTTTGCTAGTGCTTAAGTAACGAGCTTCATTTCCTAAAGAGTTCCAAGTGCAAACTGTTAGTTGAATCATGAAATTTGCGTGGGGGTAGTTGTCGTATTAACTCATGCGCTGGCATAGATTTGCTTTGCGAAAGTTATACAAAAATGTACTACAACCACAACTTTTCGCGCAATACGACATATTTTGAAAGATTATTTTATTTAACTAGCTCATATCTGAAGTGGTTGGAGCTTCTAATGATGTTATCTAGTTTTCTCTTGAAATCCTTTGGAAGATTTAGGTTTCCTATGCCTATCTGAGTAACATTAATTTTAATCTCCAACGTTATCTTCGAGGACACTTGGAAAGAAAACTATAATCTTCAACGAAACCTCTTGTGTAATACAATTTGTTTTTTCCTTTTGTAAAGATGTCTTAGACAATTAGCTCTTTGGAATTAGCCTTTTGTCTTCAAGGCTGAAATTTTCAAGCATTATAGAAGTTAGCTATAGAATTGACATCTTCAATAAAGAATCCCGTGCTATAAAATGTCATTATAAATTGCAGAAATTCCCATGTTTTGACATGACTAGGTTAAAAACGATCACATAGAGATCTTCACCAGCTTCATTTTGTCCTCCAATTTTAGCACTAGGCACACATAAAAAAAAATCCAAACAAGAGAGTCCCTCCCAATAAATTTTATCGAGTCTGTCTGTAATAAAATATACCACCATTGAGGACCTGCTCATGATTTTTATTTAGCTTGGATGCATGGAAGAGATGACATTTGTATTAATTCTAAATGATCCATTCAAGATTTTCCATCAGTTGGACCAAGTATCTTCATAAACTTAAGGTATCAATCGGGTTAAAATATCTTCAAAATCCATTTTCCAGTTTCAACTTCACAATGTCATTACATGAATACTTGGTTCTTTTTTTCATGTTACAGTTTGTAGGTTCTTTACATAGATAGTCAGGGTCTACCTTGTTTTCTTGGGATGTATTCAGGCAAAATCTGTGTGCTATTATGTTTGTAGTAATACTTACAATTTCAAGAAAAGAAAAATATACTTGATCCTCTTTATGATATATTGCTAGTTTGATTCTATCTACTCTACTTTCGATGTTCACATTTGGAATCTTATCCATACTCAATAATGGAACTACAGTTGGACCTCCTCCGTGTGACACTTTAAGCTATTGCTTGGTATGGAAGTGCCAAAAAGGGTATGCCCTTGTTACACTTGGAAAGTAGTTTCCTGCAAAAAACTGTTGGTGGTATCACTGTTTATATGTATGCATTAACTTGATCTATGATTTCTCTTATTCTTTTCTTGTTTTGGGTGGTGGAGGTTGGATATGTGCGTGTTACAGAGTACTTCTGTGTTTATGAAAAATATTGGAGTTGTTGGTTATCTTAGTTAGACAATGCTTTCAAACCTCTATCTTAAAGACAGAATCTGGAACTCCAACTGGGCTAACTAACCTTTTTTTACAAGTTTATTAATTTAAAGTTTAAAAGAAGCTTGCCAAATAGCAACTTCTACTCACAACTGCAGATAAAAAGTTCTAATGAGACTGGTTTGATGTATACTTTCATACGAAGATTTCCTTTCCATCATCTTAAGAAATAGGCTAATTTTAATCTTTTGCATTCCATGACACAACAACAGCCACATTTGTGCCTCTCGATTCTTGATCCCCTCCCCCTACCAAAAAGACACAGAAGATTGTCAGAATTTCTATAAGTTGAGGCATTATACTTTTCATTGACTTTTGGTTCTTTGTTGTTGCATACTCTTTTTTCTTTTCATTACTGACTGAAAAACCAATTTTGGATAACACACCATTTTGCCTTTTTGAGTACACAGCAAAGGAAGACTTCTTATGGTTTGTAGTTAAGGTGTCATGTTAAAGCTATCTCGTAAAATTACAATTTTATTTGTGTACAATCTTGTTTCTATATGTTTCTTGAAAACAAATTATACTTTTTCGCAGGATGATATTCGTAGGGAAGCCCAAACAATGAGTTTAATTGGCCATCCAAATTTAATAAAAGCATTTTGTTCATTCGTTGTTGATCACTACCTTTGGGTGGTAATGCCCTTCATGGCTGAAGGTTCTTGTTTGCACCTCATGAAGATATCATATCCAGATGGATTTGAGGAGGCTGTTATTGGTTCTATCTTGAAAGAAACTCTCAAGGCTTTGGAATATCTCCATTCACATGGGCACATTCATCGAGATGTTAAGGTATTGATTATAACTAATGTTTCCTCCTGATGCTGATTCCTCTAATGGTGATGTTTGTGCTTGTTCTGACATTTGGTGTCACTCCAGGCTGGGAATATATTGCTGGACACTAATGGGGTAGTAAAGCTCGCTGACTTTGGTGTCTCTGCATGCATGTTTGACAGTGGTGACAGGCAGCGCTCTAGGAATACATTTACAGGAACTCCGTGCTGGTGAGTGTATAAGCATCTTACTGATTGATTCTCCGTCCATCTTTGTTTCTTTGAATGTCTTGTTTTTCTCATTGTTGTTTCAACTGAGTTTGTAGGATGGCACCAGAAGTTTTGCAGCCTGGAACTGGATATGATTTCAAGTGAGTTTTCTTGTCACAGTATAAACTTGGCGACACATGTTTGCATACCTTGTTAAGATGTGATATTGAACTTTAATTAAAATATACATTTTGTTCGACCAAGTAAACATTTGTGTGGATATGTCTACCAAAATATTTATCTATTTATGGTTTCAGAGCATTTCTGATAGTTACCAGAAGGACTGCTTTAATTTCTGAGAGGCATGATTTTTTCATCATCCATCTACAGGGCTGACATTTGGTCGTTTGGAATAACTGCCTTAGAGCTGGCTCATGGTCATGCACCATTTTCGAAGTACCCTCCAATGAAGGTATATAGTCATTTTCAGGAGTGTTCAAGAATAATAATTTAGCTATATGGTAGATAATATGGAAGGGAAGGAACTGTTTTGAGCACACTCAGTCCTATTCAGAAAATCAGGATGAATTGTCTTAGTCTCATCTATTTTGGTGTAAAGAAACATGTGGGGGAAGATAGGGGAACTGGTAGATCTAATAGGAAAAGTGTATGCTTTATTTTGGGGTGGAAGGTGTAAGTTTTTTGTTAGGTGCCCCCTTATACTTTTGTTTGTAACGATCACAACTCAGCCTTTGTAGCTGAGTTTTACTGTTAATACAAGTTGTTATCAATTTCAAATAAATAATTTAGCGATATGCTTGTATATGTGTTAACTGAACTTAGAGACCTTGGTTCTCCTGTGATAGGTTCTGCTGATGACCATAAACAGTGCTCCTCCTGGACTTGACTATGACCGTGATAAGAAATTCTCGAAGGTAATCTTTTTAGTTTGCACTGGTTGATTTAGATGCTGGATATATTTTGATGATCTTGCTCTAGAGTATGGTTCAATGCTTTTGTTCTTTTCATGTATGAAATCCAAAACTTTTTTATTCTTTAACAGTCTTTCAAGGAAATGGTTGCCATGTGCTTGGTGAAAGATCAAACTAAAAGGCCAACTGCTGAAAAATTGTTGAAGCACATTTTTTTCAAAAAAGTTAAGCCTCCAGAGCTGTCTGTAAAGAAACTGTTTGCCGACTTACCATCGCTAGGGAGTCGAGTAAAAATGCTCCAGGTATCTCATAATATGTCTGTTCTATGGTTCTTTCCTGCTTAGCATCGTCTAACTTTTCCTTGACGAAACTACTGCAGCTTAAAGATGCTGCACAACTAGCCTCGAAGAAAATGCCTTCATCCGAGCAAGAAGCAATATCACAGGTTTGAAGCATTTTTTTTCCTGTGGAACTGTTTCAGGCAATTGTTGATTGTTGGCATTTTTTTGTGTCATGTTGTTCTCAACATCCCAAAAAGGGGAGATCTGCTACTATGCTGCTCTCTTTGTAAAGCTCTGTTGAAGCTTTTCTTTTGGTACTTTTCTGCCTTTTAAGCTAGACCATCTTCAGTTTCTTGTGTTTATACTAACTTGAGTTTAGCCAAAAGACCGAAAAAGGCACTCTTCAGTTCCCTGCATATATTTGTTGTCTGAAGCTTAATTTCTGTTCTTTTGCTATATGTTCTTGGCTAAAATGTTTGCATACACATATTCTGCCTAAGCTTGGGGCAATTCTTGACATAATTAGCAAAGAAATTTTCCTTTTGGGGTGGTTTGCTTCTGTCTACTTGTAATTTTAGCTTATATTATCTCTACCAGTGGCTCCTAAAATTGAATATAAACAGGATGGTTGATTCATTTAGTATTTGTTCTGTTCTAATATCTTGTATGCTCTTGTCAGAGTGAATACCAACGAGGTGTTAGTGCCTGGAACTTTGATCTGGAGGATTTGAAGTTTCAAGCTTCAATGGTATGTACGTGAAAATGCATCTATAAAGTGATAAAGATAATTTCAACTTGTTCTTTGTGTTTTTCCTGAACTCAAAAAAGGCCGACTTCACTTTCACTGTGGCAGGTGCAAGATGATGACGAAATACCTGAGATTAGGGAAGAAGATGAAAGCATAAAATCTTATATGAACTACAAGGTCCCTAGCAATGTTATATTTATGCAGTTTTCAGATTATTATTTTTTATCTTGTAATCAAAAAAAACTTTTGAGCTATATCCTCAAGTTATTCATCTGCAATAAATAATAATACATCCTTGAATTTTTAAAAATTTGCTTCTAGTATCTCCGGGCATGAGAATGTTTGTATATTGCAGGAGAATTCAGTTTCTGCTCTAAATGCTGGTAAATCATCCTTAAAACAAGATATCATTTCCAGGTATATATCAAATTATTTCTTTTCAGCGACTGTAGAAAGTACCCTTGTATCTATTCCATGTTACCCAGTTAGGCAGGGAAAAAGAATTACGAGTCAGCCTTAGTTCCTGAAAATTTTTGTAGGGTTAATTAGAAATGAGGAAATCTGATCATGGTTTGAACGTCAAGTATTAATGAGCTTGAGTTTTTTAAGATTAACAAAGTGACCTACGAGTCAGTCACTTGTGTTTTAGATCATAGAAGAAATACCAAGTTAGTTGCTGATGTTTTTGTAGCATTAATTAGCAGTGAGGAAATCTGATCATGGTTTGAACGTCAAGTATTAATGAACTCGAGTTCTTTAAGCTTAATAAAGTGAGAACCCATAAATGATGTGTGTTTTCACTAAAAGTTTGTTCTAGGGGTTCATATCTTCTACTTTTGACAATAATCAATTTTCTCAAAGGTAGCATAAGCATGTCTGTCTCCAGGAGAAAATATAAAAAAGGTTTTGTCATCAACATCAAATATGATAGATTGGGTATCATATGAGAAACACTACCATTATTTTATGTATCATCATAAGTATTGTCATGTCAATAAATTTTTATTGAATTTTTTCTGTTTCTAGTGAGCACGGAAGTGTTGGTGAAGTGACATTAGCTGAATGCCAGAGAAAGAAGGGAGAAGACTTGGAATGTAATAAGCTGGATTCGGACCATCAGGAGGAAGGTGGACTGAAGAAGAATTCATCAAAAACAGAGCTGCCACCCCTTACCTCAGACAAAGAGGCAGTGCAAGCCAAAAGTAAATGCCAAACAGCAAAAACTTGTCGAAGTCAGAGTGGACCACTTATGCCAGGTGTTGAGCTAAGTCATTCGGCATCAGAAAGATCTGCCAACTTCGAAAGGTCTGATACTGTTTGTTTAATCTACTGTATCATGTGTTTCACCAACACAATTTGGAGTCTGATGATTCCAGAGCAAAGAGTCGTTTCTATCAGTTCATGTAATCAGCTGTTATGCCGAAAGAAATTTATCTAAATTACCTCGTGCCTGAAGCTTTCCGAACCATAAGCTCAAAATTGGTCTTTTTACCATCTTTCTTGTCAGTTACCCATTTTTTTAATCAGATTATTACTCCATTTGTTTTGAAGAAACAAAAAGAATATCAAAAGATAAAGAATTCTCTCAGTCTATGTTTAGTGCTTTGGTAACTTCTTAACGAGGCTAATCTTGAGACTAGGGATTAGTTCAGTAGAATGATGGCTGTGTTTACTCACTAGTTTGTCAGTTTGTGCATAGCAAAGTATTATAAATTGTTAATTTTAGATGATCCTTTTGCACTTTTGCTACATGTTATCTAAATGAAAACTTTGCCTCATGTAACTTGTGCTTCTGCAACAGAAGTAAGATTGAAAACCAACAAGCAGAAAAAGCTCATCAAGTACGAAGGGCGCCCAGCTTTAGTGGACCTCTAATGCTTCCAAATCGAGCTTCAGCAAATAGTAAATCAGCCCCAATTAACTCATCTGGGGGTATTAATGCCATTCCACACAAATTTTTTTTGCTAAAATTGTTTTATTGTGCACTGTAGGGATAGTCTTTCTCCAGTCACATGTCAACTGAAGCTGAACTTTGCTTTATGCTAATATTTATTATTTTCTCGCCAGGATTCAAAGATTCATCAGAAGACAAGTCCACGGCCAACTTGGTTCAAATAAAAGGGAGGTTTTCTGTGACATCAGAAAATGTAGATCTTGTAAAGGTATGTCATTTCTGTTAAAACAATATGTATGGCAGGATATTGTATCATGTATAGTTCCTCTGCAATTTTCTCATGTAAGGTGTGTAGTGTTGCCTTATATATTTTAAGACAAGACAATCTACATCCTGTACTATCTTTGACATAAGATCCATGTGATCTCCAGGGGTCACAGTTGAGGAAGACTGCTAGTGTTGGAGACTGGATAATGGAATCTAAACTGATGGTTTGTGAATTGGTCCTTTCTTTAAATCCACGGCTAAGTGATATGAGAAAATTAAAAACTTCCCTTCCCCATATAGTAACTCCATTTTTCTTAAACAAGTTAAAACAAAATAGAAGAAAAAAATATAATGGATCTAATGGTAGGGTATTGCTCATCAATTTTCAGCCTCCCAGTCGAATACCAAAAGAGCTTGGCCTTGATAATATTCCTGCCTCAGTTCTGATGCCTCACCTACAAAATCTTTTTCAACAGACATCAATCCAACAGGTAATGTTTCAAGTTTATGATAGGAACATAAGACTACTTCCTCAGTATGCCTTCCTTTCCTAATAAAAAAGCATAAGAATAAAGAGTCCTTTGTCCATTATTTTAATATTCTCCTTATTTCTAATTATTGAACAGAGATCTCTCTTTATTTCTACTGTTTTCTATTACTAGGATCTAATTGTGAATCTGCTGAGTAGCTTGCAACCACCTGAGGCAGGAGATGGTGAGTAACTATCTAAAGAAATGTCTAATCTTAATGTGTAGAGAACACATGTTCTAATGGTAATATGGTTTCTTCAATGCTCTGAATTTCTTGGTTTATCTCAGCTCCGCAATATGGAAAGTCATCTTCACAGTGTGTTGCAGAGAATAATGGAAGTGTAAGTACATATGTCAGCATTTTACAATATGCTTTTCTGGAAGAGTCTGTAGATACTATATGCCCAAGCATCATCCAGTAGTTAGTTCTATAGCAAAAAAACTTTGTTTTCTTGTATAATAAACAATGGATGTCTTATCTCATGCTTTTAAACTATACTCCTATGAATATAACCAAGAAGCATGCACTCCTAAATTATTTGGATGAATTGCCTTGTACTCGACGTATACTATTCAAGGCAACGAACTGCGTGATACTTGGTCAGGTGCAACCTGTACTATCTTTCCCGCCCCTTTCATTTTATTAGAGTTGTTTTACCCATTTTTTTATCTTAAACCATTTTAAAATATTTATCCAACTAGATGTCCAACCAGATATAGTGCTCTGATTTCCTTCAATGATATCTAAATAGCTGGTCAAACAAGATAAAACTTTGGATTATTAGATAATCTGTTTACCATTTTATTGATTATAAATTTGACTCACCTTATTAAATGTCTGCTTGACATATGTCAAGTTTCTTTTAGTGAAATTCATACCACTCACAAATGAACTTCATGTTAGACGGTCATTATTAGAAATGACAGGGAAGACATTTTTATTAGTAGTGACAATGCATTGCAGTACATAGTATAAGGGTGTTCCGTTATCCAAACTTATCCGGCATTTCTTCCCCCCCTTGTTGTGATACCTGTGTGACCTATTACTCTATAGATTCTATCAGTAGGTGTTTGATTTTATCTTTGACCTGATTTTTATTTAGTCTTCACTCCATAAGCAACTGGAAAAGTAACTGACTAATTATGTAACTGCTGCTGACAACTTTGTATGAACTTTAATCTCAATGCCTTGAAGTATTCATTTTAAGTACTTTTGAAGTATTTCATTGTGTATAGCTCTATACTTATTACTTAGATAAGACCTAAACATTCCAGTTATTAAACCGTCTGTTTTTGTTGTTCATTTTCGTCAAGATTTCAGAGTTTCACCTATTTTGCAGGTTGATGCAGCTGTTTCTGAAAGGGAGCGCATGCTGCTGGTCAAAATATCTGAGCTTCAAGCTAGGTGAGCTAGCTGTGGACTCAGATCAACTTTGCTGTCATGTTTCTCTTTTATACCGACCTTTGCTTAAACTGATCTTACGTAATCATGCAGGATGAGTAGCTTGACGGATGAATTAACTACTGAAAAGCTTAAATACATGCAGGTAGAATACCTAATTGGTTTTATTAATGCATATAGGTCATCTAACTATTCTAATGGATTGAAAAATTTGAAAGAAACTATAAGAGAGAGACCACAAACAAAATTTTATCAGGCTTAGGATCAGTAACTGTTTTTTCCCTCCACAAATTCAAAACAAAACAAAAAAATAAAAATAAAAGTAAAATAGAAGTTGAAGGGAATATGAAGTCTCATTTCTTAACATGATTTTCTACTGCTGGCAGTTGCAACAGCGGCTAAATTCCATGTCAAATCAGGGGGAAGATTGGGACAGGAGAGAATCTGAATCTTGAAGCTGAAAGATCTTCGTGAAGTATTAACAATGTGTATATTCAGGTTTCTGTTTGATGTTTACTACTGCCAGAGTTTTAAATTCTTTAATCCTAGTTGAAGCCCAACTCAGACACATTTGTTTGGTTGTGTAGATTATAAGTTATATAGAACGGAGCAGAGTTCACTATCCGTGTGGCTGGAAAAATTCATCGATGAATAGAAGCTCAACGTGTAATAATCCAGCTCCAACTGATGAATAAAGAAGATCATCAGTTTGTAGAGAATTTCTTCATTTATTTGGTGAGTTCGAGCTGAAAACAATCCTTCTGTGCTGTCCATGTCTCCAGTCCCTGAAGTTTAATTTTTATTTATGCTGGATGCACAGACGGGTTCCTCGCTCTTGATTGGCCTCCCCTAAGGTGGGGGCCGAGCTGCTGAGGGTTCTGGGGCGAAATCTACTTTGTTCTGGCCTAATTTATTTTTTTATTTTGTAATTTGAATGCACCATTAAGCTGTAATTTTGTTCATATGTATACCTAATAACACCAACAGATACTTATAGTAGTCCCATTAAAAATCGTTTATGGGAGTATCCAAGCCATATTTTTGACCTTGTATTTTGCTTAGTACTACACTTTTAAGATTAAGTTGGGTTAAAATTATCATCACACTTTTATCTATTTCAATTAACTTTGTAAATACTACTAATGCTGATGCCTGTCTGTCTTCATAGATGGAACACAAAGTTGTACTTGTTTGTATTCAAATTTTTTGTAATAAACTTTTAAAAGGGTTATTTTGTCATTTTTGTAAAAAAAAAAAACAAACAGTTTTTTAACCCCTTAAAATTGTTTTTCAGCAGCCAAAGATTATGAGGTATTTCCGATCCACTTTTAAGCCATATTCATGCATATATAACGTACTAGGAGTAACAATTACTCCCCCCGTTTTAATTTTTTCATTTTACTTTAGATATATTATACATATCTTTAGCTTTTAGACCAGTAAAAGATTCAAAAGTCTTATTTATTTTTTTGAATTCCGTAGTCAGTCAAACTAAGATAAATAAATTGAAACGGAGGGAGTGTTACATTGTAAATCATGTATGTAAGTATTGCATTATATATATGCAACACCAGAGTTGCAAAGGAGTTAAGAGCTGGAAATCCTGATGGAGCTAAACATGTTGTGGTTGTTGCTTTCAAGCAAACTATTGTGTTAGTATATGGACTTTGCTTGGCTCTATTGAATCATCATGTTGCCTGGGCTATCCTCTTTAGTGATAGTGCGGAGATAAGTAACAAATTTGCCTCCACGGTACCTCTTCTTTTAATAGGCTTTGTACTCGAATTCACTCAAGGAAATTTATCACCGTAGATATATATATATACACTATTAGTTTTAACATTCAAAATAAGCTTAATAACTTTGTCATTCGATATATCAGGGGTGGTTAGAGGATTTGGGTGGGAGCGTTATGCTATGTGCATCGACTTGGCTCGTTGTTTTCAAGTTCAGCCTACACGCTCAGGTAATTCAAGTACAGTCACATGCTTTATTTATGTCATTGTGTAGACAGATTTAAGATTTAATCTCGATGAAAGTTTTTGTTTATGAAAAAAATGTGATGCAGGTTTTATGGATTGGCTTGATATTGGTCTAGCTTGCCAATCGTCTGGCTTATCGCTACTGATATTATTGAGTAGATCATGGAAAAAATTGGAAGGCTCAACAAATAGCAATAGAGAAAGTGAACTTTCAGCTTAATCTGTTTTTTTTTTTTTTTTTGTATAGCTTTGATATTGTTTAGTCACTTATTTGGTACGTCGTGTATAGGAGAGAAAATAATACGTATGTATTAGCTTTTGATTAACCACTTATTTGGTGGTATCATTTGGATCACAACACTAATTAATACAATCTCATGTTTGCCTGATGACATCAAAATCTTGAATTTCCTTAAAAGCATATTAGCAGTTCTAGTATGTGTTTGTTTTTGGAGATAATAATAAGTACACTATGTTTGATCATTCATTACTAAGTTTGTATAGTTGGAAATCATAGAAAAAATTGATATTTTTTTATTTGTCTTTGCAATTTTTATTTTCAATAAGTGAGAGACATTAATATTACAATTAACTTTATAAAATGACTCATTAAACATTACTATATGACGGAGTAGAGCATTGTATGTGTTAATAAGAAGGGAAAATTATGCGGTTTAACAAACTTATACTACTTAATTACTTATCATATAGTTGGCTATAATTATTACCCAAGACTAACATTATACATTAATTCTGTGGGCCGACTTCGATTATGTATAATTAACCACATTTGTATATGTATAATTCGTCAGAATATACAAATACATATGTATAAGATACAATTGTTTAATCAATATACATATACAATTAACCTCTCTCCCACAAACTGACCTCTTCCTCCCTCTCCCAATCTCGCTTGCTTTTTATACAAATGCATATGTATAATATACAATTATCTAACCAATATACATATACAATTCACCTCTCTCCTACTCTCTGCCCTCACTCGGTCGCCTCTCTCCTCCCTCTCCCAATCTCGCTCGCCTTTCTCCTCTCTCTCCCAATTTCGCTTGCCATGTATACTAATACATATATATAATAGACAATTATCTAACCAATATACATATACAATTCACCTCTCTCCGCCTTTTTGCCCCCTCTCTCCCCTCTCTCTCCTAATCTAGCTCGTCTCTCTCCTCCCTATAACATGTAGCTACGAATTGTAATTTTCAAACTATAGCTATGAGAATAATTAGATTATTTTTTAGTGGTTAAATATTACTACATAAACTTGGGATGATAGGGATATTGATGCATGTAGATAAAGTGTATGTGCAACTTGACGACGATTGTGCATCCTCCAACATGTTGTACACACTTTATCGGCACTTTTCAGTATCAATATTAAGGTTGGACATTAGATCGAGTTGTATCGGTACCGTTTTGATTACCATTCATTCCATCGGTCCGTTCCGATCCAATAGTATTCAGGATGGAATGGGATACATTGAATCGATACTCGGAACGGGACGGTATCATGATTTGATGGTAATTCATTCGGGTCCGAACCATGAAATTGGATCTGTTATTTTCTTTTTAATTTTTGTCATTATTTTATACTTTTATTAGTGTTTCTTTTTTATTAAAAAAAAAAACAAATTACAACTTAATTCATCAACTTCAAATAACATAAACCTAAAACCTTTAAAATTTTATAAATTTCAAAAATTACAAACTTAAATTATTTAAATTATAAATTTTAAGTTATAACATATAACTTATAAACTTCAAAAGATTCAAATCTTGAAAACTTATAACTTAAAAAAATACCTTATTTAACTTAGAAAATAAAAAAAGACATTCATTTTTGTAAATCAAAATAACTCAAAAAAAAACTATTGTTTTCTGAAATAGATATATGTCTCGTTTCGTTCTAGTTTGTTCTATTTTATATCGGTATATGATGGACAGAACAGAATCGAGTTACCATCTCGATAATCGACTATCTGATTCATCCTGATACCGATCAACAACGCGGTCAAACCATCCTGGTCCGATCTGATACTAGTTCATTCCGATCTAGTGATTCGATTCCGGCCTAGTGCCCAGTCTTAATCTCTATCATCTCAAGTTTCTTTAGTATCGTTGATGTAATATCTGATGTAAATGACTACTACGACTAAAACTAAATTATATGGTGCGTCTGAATTCTGTACAGCAAACGATCATGTAAATTTGCTCAATCGATGTAACTGCACTGCTAAACATAGACTGCTTCTGTCCTTGCAAATTGGTTCTTTCTTGTTAGGGGTGTCAAAAATAAACTCAAACATAGGTAACTGACCCAGAACTTTAATGGTTGGGTTCAAAATAATTTAAATTGGGTTCAATCTCAACCCATTTTAAAAGAATCCTTAATTGAGCCACAAAAAATTATCCAAGTTTTATCCACCCTTTTGCTCAATGAGTGTTAGTTCTTTCTACATGTCCTCTCTCTTTTCCATAGAGTTAAATGTATAAATAACAATAATAAGACAAGAAAGGGTTTCATTGATACCATTTACCAGATAATGAATTGATTGAGGAGTAGATACCATTTATTCCTTTGATAACATTCCATATAAGCCAGCTCATTAGAATGTTTCTTATGTCTCTCCATTATCACGAGGGAAGTTTGACTATCAATTGTTTCTTCTTGATTTCTTATACTGAGGCCTTTTACCTTTAAACTAGCCTCCTGTTGGGCTAAATTTTCCTGTGCATCCTGAGTAGGAGTAGTTTTTACCTAATTCTACTTCGAACTTAAAATTTCTTCAACTCATATGTTGAGTGCAGCAATGAAGAAGTTGTCATTGTTGGAGGAACTCCGCTTTTGCTACATCTCAATCATCAAAGATTCCATTGGAACCATAAGCCTTTTTAGTCATTCTTTAAAGTCGTTTAAGTTGAACGGCTAGATTCATGTATACGTTGAAGAAGCCTGATAGAATATGTGCTTTTACTTATCAGTCAATAGACCAGGTCTCTTGACACACTAATAAGTATAAATAGAAAGTAAATGCAGTTTAAACAACACAACGGTTTTACGTGGAAACCTCCTTGCTTAAGGGAGTAAAACCACGACCTGTCTCACAGGATTTTCAATCGTTTTCACTAATCTTCACAAGCAAAAGTGAAACACGATTACAACAAATGTGAGAAGAAGTTTTTAATCTCACGTTCAAGCAATAATCTCTATTGCTCAACAAGCCTAAGTAGAAATAAATCTACCCACTAAGCTATTCCACCTAGACAACTTAGAATTTCATTACTACCCACTGATTCCTTTATAGTTTCAGGAATAGTTTACAATGTAAGACCAATTGAATATATTCTTAAACAACTACACTACATGCTCCAAAGATTTTGTTTGAATAATTCTACCGTTTGTTTGCTGATAGCCTTTGCAAGTGTTCTTGAAAAATTCTTTGTCAAGTTGCAAAAACTATAAATGATATTTAGGAAAGTGACTTTTATATGGACAAGTCACTTTCCTTAAACTCTTTGCCAATGGTTGGAGAAGTTTGACTTTCTGACGCCGTTGGGAAGAGTGCACCTACTTTCTGTACTTTCTTTAGCTGGCAGTCAATCGGCTCGTCACATTGAGAGCCTGGTACCTTTACAAGGTCCCTGAGTTTGCTTCATCTTCAACACTCAAGTAAGAATCCTAGTATATTTACCTGGTCCCTAAGTTTGTCAAATCGTCAAAACTGCAAATAACAAAGCCATAAAAAAATACAAAGAACATGCCTAAACTACACCAACTTCAACTTTTTGGAACTAAGATGAGAAATGAGGATCGAAAACTATACTTCGTGGTTATCCTCACCTTGAATCATTTGATCTGCGTAAGACAGGAAACCGATGGCCATTTATTCACATATATTTTAAATTATTAATTATCGTAATTTATATTTCTGTTTTAAAAAGAATGGTCATATTTCTTTTAGTCTGTTTAAAAAAATGACTTTTTCTTTACGATATATTTGACAAAACTTTAATTTAAAATGACGAAATTAAATTAAATATCATTTTTAAAACGGAGAGAGTAATATTTTTAAGAACTCTGTATTATCTTATTCATATCAATTGACCCAAACAGTATTGACACTAAAATGGCTGCCATGGCCGGATTTTCTTCTTCTTCTTCTTCATCTCTATCAACTCTTCGAAAATCCTTTACTTCCACTTCGCCTATTTTCCCTTCATTCCATTCTCTGCTTCCGCGAATTCCAAAACCTTCATCACTCAAAACGGTAAACCCAATCTTCAAACCCTCCCTACCACGCCGATTCTCCTCCGCTGTTGCCGCCACCGCCGATTCCGCCGAAGTTAGACAATCCCTCAAAACTCGCTTGAAAAATGGAGAAACCCTTTACGGCATTTTCCTTCTCGGTTTCTCTCCAACCCTCGCTGAGATCGCTGGACTCGCCGGATACGACTTCGCCGTCGTCGATATGGAACATGGTCACGGAGGTATCTCCGATGCACTCCCTTGTCTTCATGCCTTAGCCGCTACTCAAACCCCAGCTATTCTCCGTATCCCTGAATCCTCAGCTACTTGGGCTAAAAAAGCCCTCGATCTCGGCCCACAGGGCATTATGTTTCCGATGATCGACGGTCCGAAATCAGCCCGAAAGGCAGTGTCTTACTGCCGTTTCCCGCCTAATGGCGTACGTGGATCTGCTCATACTGTTGTTAGAGCTTCGAGCTATGGAATTGATGAAGGGTATTTGAGTAATTACGAGGATGATCTACTGATCATGTGTCAAGTTGAGTGTGTAGATGGAGTGAAGAAGATTGATGAAATTGCAGCAGTGGAAGGGGTTGATTGTATTCAAATGGGACCATTGGATTTGAGTGCGAGTTTAGGGTACTTATGGGATCCTGGGAATAAGAAAGTGAAGGAGATGATGAATACAGCTGAAAAAGGAGCATTGAAGAAGAAGCCACTTGACGGTGGGGCGTATTTATCTGGATTTGCAATGCCTCATGATAGTCCTGAGAATTTGAAATCAAGAGGGTACCATATGGTTTCAGGAGCAGTAGATATCGCGTTGTTTAGAAATGCAGCTGTGGAGGATGTGAACAAGTTTAAGATGAGTTTGGATAAAGGATTTGAAGATCAAAAAGATCATAAAGATGGTGAAGAGAAGTACTGGAGTGAGTAAAAATTTGAACTTTTGTTACATTACATCCTAGTTTTTGAAGTATTATGTTCTGCTTTTTGTTGATTATGAGTCTTGGAGATTAACTTAAGTTTCGAATTTGAGCTACTTATGCAATACAGCCTTTTTTTTTGTTCTGAGCAAAACTTTGGTAGTTGAAATTGGTTGATTTGCTAGCTAGTCTAATGCTGGTCTACTGTGTTGGCGAATTTTGGGTATTGTTGATCAGTCTCAGTATGATAGGTTGCATCTTTTTGACAGTTCGTTACGTAATAGAAATACTCGTGTAGAGTACTTTAGAAATAGCTGTTGTGTGGAGGATATGAAGTTCGATATGAGTATGGTGATGATCAAGAGGATCGTAAAGACGGTGAAGAGAAGTATTGGAGTGAATCAACATTTGAACTTTGTTTGATTTTGTGTTAGAGTTTAGAAGATTTATTTTCTGCTTTTTCTTGATTCTGAGTATTGGTACTAGCCCCAAGGCCTAGCTCGAGTGGCAAAAGGTGGAGGACTTGTAGCTTAGGTCACAGGGTCAAGCTCCGTACCATGCAAAGCGAAGCTTGACATTTAAGTGGAGAAGGGTGGAGGGGAGGGTCCATTATCTACCAAGTTTAGAAGGTTGTGATTGGTCCAAAGGGCGGGTCACCGACGGAATTCTCGGTTATCAAAAAAAAATTGAGCTACTTATGCAGTAGATCCTCTTCTTTTTTTCTGGGCAAAACTTGGGTTTTGTTTGATTTTTCCTTGGTTATTTTAGCTGCTGAATTCTGAGTATTGGAACTAGCTCAAGTTTCTACTTCTTTATTTAGGGTTTATTATTTTCTGCTTTTTCTTGATTTCGAGTATTGGGAGTAGTGACAGAGGCAGGATTTCCACCGAGGGGTTCTAAAAAAGTTGATTCGGCTGAAGCCAAACAAATAGCTACATCTTGAACCTGCTTTACCATTGAACCATGTCTTTGGCTTACGCTGAGGGCGTTCAATATTAAAAATACACACATAAAGTGTAATTTTTTGATGAAGGGGTTCGGATAAACTCCTGAACTCCTTGTAGCTCCGTCTCTGATTTGGAGTAGCTCAAGTTTTTCGAATTTGAGCTACTTATGCAACATAGCCGTCTTCTCTTTGTTTCATCAAGACTTTGGTTGATTGCTTCCTTTTTTACCATTTAGTTGTTTTTTCCATAAGTATTTTAGTAGTTGAAATTGGTTTAATTGCTAACCAGTAACGTATATAGGGTACAAAATATTAACAAAAATTTCAAAACGGTATATAAAACTTTTATTAACCAAAACGGTAAAATCGTTGCAAATGCAGCGACTTACCTCACCTGAAAAAGCAAAATCGTTGTCTCAGCAACGATTTTGCAAAAGTAATTTTTTTTAATAAAAAATGAAATCGCTGCCTAAGCGATTTCAAAATTTTATTTCTTACAAATCGCTGCCTTGGCATCAATTTTAATTTTTTTTTATAAAAAAAATAAGGTACATCACTGCCTGGTCAGCGATTTATTAAAAAAAATTATAAAATAAATCGTTGCCTTGGCAGCGACTTTATAAAAAAAAATAATATTTTATATAAAAAAAATTTATAATATTTTTTAAAATTTAAAATATATAACTTATAAGAAAATATACATTATTTTAAAAAAAATAAAAATAAGTAAAGTAATAAATATATTTTCTTTCTAAAAAAGATATTATATTAAATTTAAATTTTAAATAATATTTGAATTCAAATAAAATTTTAAATTCAAATAATTAATTTTTTATTTTAAAAAATTAAAGGCAGCAATTTTATTGAATTTTTTTAAAACAAAATGATATATATATATATATATATATATATATATATAAATAAAATTAAAGATGAGCACATGATGGATCACATGTGAATAGTAAAGATTTTGTTTTTGTTGTAAATAGTCAAATAGAGAGGTCACATGTAAATAGTATTAATATGTTTACAATGCTATAAATTGGACTCTTATCCTTCATATTCATATTTTGGCTAGACTTTCCCATAATATTCAAATGACTTTATTTACCTAAAATTATTGGAAGATTGAAAGTAGAATGAAATATGAATATGAAGTATAAGAGTCCAATTTATAGCATTGTAGACATATTAATACTAGGAAAAATTAGTAAATTAGTCAAAATAAATAACATATTTAGTAAAAATATCCATACTTTATAAATATTAGCAATAATATCAAAAATGTCATTATTTTAAAAAATTTATGTGTCTCAATTTTCTTCCTATTTTATCTCTCTTTTTCAATTAATTCTATATATCCTTTTTTTAGAAAAAAAAATCATTCTCTCTCATATTTATCTTTTCAAATTGTTAATTCTCTCTCCCATTTATTTTTTTTTCTCTCTCATGGTTATCTTTTCTGATTTTCCTCCAACATTCAAGTTGCAAATATTTTTTTGCCATATATTTTGGTTGTTTTTTTAATCCAAAATTGAATGAACAAGAATCCCTTTGATTAAGGTATCTCTAATCTTTATCCTATTTTCAGATTTCTTTTCTAATTTTTTATTTTTGTTTAAATCTTAAAAAATATTGTTTGTATTTTTCAATTTCCGTTATGATTTACTCTCCAATGGCTGAATCCAAGAGGCTTACTAGAGGTATTCTTCTTAATCAACCAATTTCTGGTGATTTTTCATCCTTTAATTTATTTATTATTTAACAAATAGTGTATAATGTATGATCTGCTGCTAAAATGAGGGAAGAAAGAGGATAAGAACATTTGCAAGACTCATTGGTGTGCAAAACCTTCCTCAAATTCAGAACGCAAATGTAGAATCTTTGTCTACTCGTGAGGATCTTGAAAAAAATGACGAAGATCGGATAGTTGTCGAACATTTTTCTATTAGTTTGTTTTGTATTTATAGTTCTTTTTTAGAATTTGGTATGCTTTCTTTAATTTGTATTCAAATCACTATGTATACTATCAATATTTATATTTATTAAAAATTTCATGTTGCATGATTTATGAATCTTGTATCTGTCCCTAATTTGTATTCATCCAAATGTATGTCAACTAGTTATGTATTTTATTTATAAGAAGAACAACTTTCTATTAGTTTATTTGTATTCGAATGAATACGATTTAGAAAAGAAAACAAGATTTTGAAAAGAAAAATAAATACATAGTGAAAATATATACGAATACAAATGTATTTCTTAAATAGCTACATTTTATTTGACATACAAATTGGAATGAATACAACTTAGAAAGGGAAACAAAATTTTGAAAAGAAAAATAAATACATAGTGAAAATATATACGAATACAAATGTATTTTTTACATAGCTACATTTTATTTGACATACATATTGGAAAGAATACAAACTAACAAAGGTATGTCAACTGAATTTGATATTTTTTTCTAATTTGTATTTATTCTAAAGGTATGTCAACTAGTTATGTGTTTTATTTAAGAATTAGTACACCAAATATTCAATTATTTCTTTTCAATTTTATATTTCATTCACTTTTTCATCATAATAATTTTTTGTATTTTATATATTATTATACAAAATTCTAAATAAAAACTAGAATAAATAGAAATACAAAAGAAATACATATTGAAATAAATACATACAAGATTTTTGAAGAAAAAAATAACTATATAAGGAAAAAATATATGAAAATACAAATATATTTCTTAAATGACTATATAGATAAATTCGGCATACCTATTAAATGAATACAAACTAATAAAAAACTATGATAAATATAAATAGAATATATTGTGGAATGAATATAATTTTAAAAAGGTAAAATTCTGGAGGAAAAAAAACAAATTTATATTTAATTTGAAAATGTAACTGATGAAAAAATTAAGGATGCTTACCTTTTTTTGAAATATTTCCCCCTTAATTTTCTCCTTTTTGTTATTAAATAATTATATTCTTTAAATAAAAATAAATAATAAAAATATACATAACAAACTAAAATGACATTTTTACTAAATATTAAAATTGTTGCTAATGAGTCCTCTTAAATGCTAAAATATTGACATTTTAAAATATTTCCCTTAATACTATTTACATGTGACCTCTCTATTCAACTATTTACAACAAAAACAAAATCTTTACTATGTGATCATCTTTAATTATATATATATATATATATATATATATATATATATATCATTTTGTTTTTTTAAAAATAAATCAATAAAATTGCTGCCTTTAATTTTTTATTTAAAAAATTAATTATTTGAATTCAAATATTATTTAAATTTAAATTCAATATAATATCTTTTTTAGAAAGAAAATATATTTATTACTTACTTATTTTTAATTTTTTTAAAATAATGTATATTTTCTTATAAGTTATATATTTAAATTTTAAAAAATATTATAATTTTTTTTATATAAAATTGTTGCTTTAACATTTTTTTTTGAAAATAGCTTTCTAGGCAGAGATTGATAAATTTTTTTTTTTAATTTTACAAAGTGTTAAATCGCTGCCTGGGCAGCGATTTATAAACTTTATTTTTTTTATAAATTGCTGACCAGGCAGCAATATACCTTATTTTTTAAAAAAAAATTAAAATCGCTGCCAAGGCAGCGATTTGTAAGAAATAAAATTTTGAAATCGCTGCTTTTTTTTATTAAAAAAATAACTTTTGCAAATTTTCAGGTGAGGTAAGTCGCTGCATCTGCAGCGATTTTACCGTTTTGGTTAATATAAAATTTTATATACCGTTTTGAAATTTTTGTTAATATTTGTACCCTTTAAGTTTCGGACTCCTTAATTCAGCTTGATTGGTTAATTAAGTGATACTTAGCTGGTCTAACAGCAGTCACAAAAACCTAAAAAAATAATTCTAAATGGTAGATGATATGGTAATATGGTTTACTGGGTCGATATGGATGGTTGAAAAATATTTTAGGCCACTACGTAATCGGTTAATCATATCTTCAAAATTTATGGACTAACACACATGGCAAATTGAGAATTTAAATTTCTATTTCGTGACACTAAATGGTAAACAAAAATATGGTCTAAATAATGTAGAAACTATAGAAATGGTTTTCTAGGTTAATACAAATGGTTCTATTAACTTTTGGATCAAATATAGCCTATCAGTTTTTCTCAAAAGTTTATGGACTAAGATTCACAAAAATTTGAAAAAAAAAATATCTCAAATTAATAAAAAGTTGTGTATCTTGTTGAAGTTATATAATAAATGGTTTACTAGATCAATATGGATGGTTCTAAAAAAATTTGCATCAAATATAGCCCTAATAATTATAAATTCGCGTCTCACAGACTCACAATAAAAAAAAAATATTACGCTAGTCATGGCAAAACTCACACCATTGGGGATGGACCCTCTTGATTTTAGAACAAACAGAGAGCGATAATTTTTTGAAAATACATGTGCTAGTACACACCAAAAGTTTCAATTTATGAATTTACATTTTAAGATTCCAAAATGAAAAAAATAAAGCGACATCAATCATGGTGAACCCAAAGTTGATTAGGATGGACCCTCTGATTTTCACGACAAAATGTAATCTGATGAAATTTTTTCATCAAATTTATGTTATTCGTGTTTCAAGATCTGAAATGCGAAGAATTATCGTCCATGATGAAGTCTTTTAAAAAAATTCATATGATTTTGCGTCTCTAGATCTCGAAACGCAAAGACTTATCATCCATAGTAAAGTCTAGGATGTTTGAAACGGACCCTTCAAATTTCGAAGCAAAAAAAGTTATTCAATAAACTTTTTCAAAAAAATCATATTCTAATACACAATGAAAGATCTGATAAGCAATGAATTCATGTTTCAAGCCCCCATAAAACAAAAAGGAAATTAAAAAGATGAGAGCCTTTTATTTTGAGATGATGAAAAAAAATTCATGTGCTAAGATATATTTAAAGCTCTGATATTTAGAAATTCACATTTCAAGATTCCAATCTATATATAATATAAAACTGAATAAAATCACGTTGATGTGGCATGCTTCATTGATCAGTATACTATTTTATTTAATTTTTAGAATTTTTTTTTTCTCTCATTTTCTGTTCAATAACCTTTAAAAACAATTATTCACTTTCCTTATTATTAGCCTTTAGTACATTTAACTCTTCCTTTCAAAAGGAAATATGTAACATCTAAATACATAATAGTTTAATTAATGTGCATGATCACACATTTTTTCCAGCAACCCACGTATTGTCAGTTGTTTTTTTTTTTTTTAATTCTTAATCACATGTAATCAATTAGACAATTCATTTCCCTATTTATTCATACCTTCTTAGATATTTTCCTTGGAGTTTCATGTAAGTATTTTTTTTCATATCTTCTTATACCTTTTTGGAGGGTTTCATGTAGTTTTTTTTTCTCTCTCTTTTATCTTCTTTCTATTATTTTATCCATCCATGATATTTATTTTTGATGTATATATGTTAGCATCCTTTTAAACAGGATAAGTATTATGAAGCTTTTTATATGAAGAGCAAAAGAGGTAAGCTAAGAGTTTATTTTATTTATTCTTGATTAATTTTTAATGTATGTATATATGTTAAGGATATTACCATGAAACTTTTTGATATAAGCCAATAGTTTTTTTATAATAATAATAATAATAATAATAATAATAATAATAATAATAATAATAATAATTTTATTATTATCATGTTAATGTACGGCATGCCTCATGATCACAAAAGGTATTTGTCTATTTACTTAAGATCTATGCATTTTTCTCTATTTTTACACAATTGTATTATTAATAATTATTAATTAATGATCAATTATACCTTGCTATAAATAAAAAATTTCAAAGGCTATCATTTTGGCATTTTAAAATTATACTCATTTCATTCCTCGTAATCAATATGTACTTTCCGATAATTAGTGTGCTTAATCATGGAAAAAATGGTTATGGATACAGAATTTCAATAAAAAAAAAAGAAATGCATCCACTTAATTGCAACTCTTTGATGAAAAAGATAATGCAACGTTTCAGAATTTTACTATCAAATGAACTACTTCGAAATTCTAACACAATTTCTCTATTTTTCTTTCTGCGCTATTTTATTTTTACCCCTATTTGTTCATTTTATATCTCTTCCTTTATTCTCTCTCAATTTAGTATTACAATATCTTGATTTTTGTCTTTATTTTTGTTTACCTCAATAAATTTTAATTTGTATATCTTATGAAGATAATACTCTAATTAGACGTTAATTGTTTGCAAGTTATATAGATATTATCTCTTTATTGATTTATGAGAGGAGTTGAAATATGAAATGTAAGCAATTGTTTTATCATTCTTTTGGTTGGTGTCCAAATTTTACCAAAAAAATTAATACTTTAACTTTTCAACACAAATATTTCTAAAAGTTATATAGTGACTTATCATTATTAATTGTATATAAGGTTTATAAATTGTAATTACGTAATAATTAGTTTTCCGTTAAAAAAAATATGATTGTCGTTTAAATTTCTTATTGTAGATCACATAGATATATGATGTTACTAAGAATACGAAGTTACTGACTTTTCGTTATTGATTAGAATTATTACTCATCTAACTGGTTCATTGTAAATTAAAATTTTCTTCCAATGGTCAATGTACTCTTTTCACTACAAATTATATGAAAATGTAATATTATCAGCGACAACATATTTAGAAAGAGAAGATTTATCAACGAAGCAAGATAAGCTTCATTCAAGTATGATTTTCGTTTTGCAAATCAGTAAATACACTCATGCTCATCTCTTTTTGTATTTTATTTTTTATAAAACATAATAGTGAAAAAATAATATGAGAGATGGAGCAATATCGTGGTGGACGACTAAGAATTTTATTTTGAAATTGCTTACAAAAATATTTGTAAAAGTTTCTTATTTACATGTAATTATTTGTGCATTGAAGCAATAAATGGATACTAGGTTGTTATAATTATAGAGAAAAATAATAATTAAACAAGCAACTATATAAAATTAAGTAAATTTAAATTTGATACAACTAAAAATAAAATGTCCATTTTATTATTTTTGTTTATACCACAAAAACTTACAAAAATTATATTTTTTTAATATTTGACATTCACCTTTTCTATGTTTGCGGGATGAAATATTCATGACCTTCTAAAATAGAAAAAATTATAAAAAATAAAAATAACAAAAGTTATGTATGTGAATATGTATATACTCGGAAAATTTTATAGTTATAATTCAAATAACAAGTGCATGAGAGATAACAATATCATCAAATATTTAAAAGATAAAACAAAAGTTACCAAGTTTATGTAAAGGTAGAAATTAAAGGAAATAATGGTTTATAAATTTGTAGAGATAACAAAACAATTGTAATGATAAGTTTTGCTAAATAAAGTAAAATTTTACCAGAAATATTAAACCCACACATAACGCGGTCAAATTCACTAGTTTATAAAATAAAAACAACAACAATGATGGCAACGTCTGTACCTTTTGGAATGGACCCTTCAAATTCCAAAATACACAAAATTTATCAACAATATTTCAAAAAAAAAAACTCATATATATTAAAAGCTCTAATAATCAATTGGCATTTCAAAACCTCGAAACAAACACAAAATAACATTAATCATAGGTTTTTACACTTCATAATTCATAAATAACTTTTTATGAAATTCATAAATATAATGTCATTTGATTTAACATGTTATTAAACAAAAAAATATATTCTTTTAAAAATAAAATTTATAATCTAAAACGATTCATAAAAAGAAAATTTCTAATTACCCTATCGTCCAAAAAAAAAATTGCAAAAATTTCAATCACAATCATTATCAGAAGAAAGGAGTATAGAAGTTGTCGTGTATGTTGATGCTCCTCATTCATCTTTGTCATAACTCACCAAACTCCTTACCCTACCCCCCACCCCTTCTTCTTGTCTCCTTGAAATAGGGAAAAGCAACTGATCAATCTCTCATTTGTTGCCATGATGACACTATAAACAGGTTCAATCTTGATTCTTTAACTACACCAGATGGTTTTACTTTCATTTTTTTCCCTTTGAATTCTGTTGATATCTCAGTATTTGTCAAATGGGTTTTTTGTTTTTCTCAATTGGGTTGTGCTCTTTTTCTTCTTTTGAGATAAAAATTGGGTCTTTAATGTTTAGTCTTGGGTGTGAGTTTTAAAAATTGAATCTTTGATGCTTTAGTTTTCCTAATTAGTTGATTATGACTTAAATTGGTTTTTGACAAACTTGATTTGATGGTTATAGTAGCAGAGTCAAAGAGAAAAAAGGGTGTGTAGATAACAAATTGTGGCTATTGAAGATAAAGGTATAGTCTTTTTGCTCTGTACACTGTTATTGTAGTTAACTTTGTTGTGTTGGAATTATATTTTGTTTGTGATGATCTCAGTGTGTCACAGTTTTTTTGAGAAAACTGACTGTGTATAGAATCTTGATTATCAAATGGCTGAGGTGATTGGACCTAGATTGTACAGTTGCTGCAATTGTAAGAATGAAGTTGCACTTCATGATGACATTATTTCTAAGGCTTTTCAGGTTAGATTATGTTTCATTTTCTTTGAACTGTATGAACGTGGATAGTTTACGGCTGGCAAGTAAGCGCTCCAACTTTGAGAGTGTACATCTAAACACATCAACTTGGTCTCAATTGACAACTAAATACTCCAAATTTGTCCCTATCGTGTCTCATGGACATCCGACACTAATGTGTCACGTGATTTGGAGGTGTCTAGATGATCATTGTGTTAGTTGGGCTGTTCAATTTACATAGTGAAGATGAATTGGGGTGTCTAGATTTGTATACTCAAAGTTGAAGTGTTTACTTGCCATTTGAGGCCAACTTTAAGTGTATGTTTGTTTATGCATGCATTATGTGTTGATTAAACGTATGATCATTGTATGCCGTTTTTGCTTAGAGGTTCCTAGTACAAAAAGGTTATCAGTAGTTCTTGAGTTAGTGACTGCCACAAGTGCTCACAATATCAAAGATAACAGTGCGTTATCAAAGGCGAAACACACAAAAAGATCTATTGACCATTGGGATTTAACGAAAAAAAGGTGCAAATAGATTCCATTATGTACGTGAATTCCGAGATAATGATTATAAGCATGAATATAACACATATATGGACAAACAAACTGAATAGAAATCGATAAACTGACATATCAATGGTTTAGTGTTAGCACTTACCTCTTCGGGTTTATGCTGACTGAGGTGAAGCCCTGTAGATTTTTGTGCCTCGCTTCTGAGCTTAAGTGCACTTTTAGCACACCTTGACAATGTTACACCTATTTCTATTCTTCTCTTATAGCAAAAGGCAACGATCTCACCGTGAATTCAAGAAAATTGGCTCCTCTGCTATTGAAATGAGCATTTATATGAGCATATGTGTTTGTATTTCAGTTATATACCGAAAAGGAAACAACTTGGAAAGATGTAGCTCAACGAGGAATACATCTCGGTCTTTTCTATATGAGATATTCTGTTTTTTTTAAATCTATTTCGGTGCAAGATCTATTCTTTTGTTTACTTAAGATATTACCAGTAATATATTGTTGTCTAATTGACATCAGGGAAGAAATGGTCGAGCATTTTTGTTCTCTCACGCAATGAACATTGTCGTGGGACCAAAAGAGGATAGGCATCTCATGACTGGTCTCCATACAGTTGCTGATGTCCATTGCTGCGACTGTCGTGAGGTGCTTGGGTGGAAATATGAACGAGCATATGAAGAGGCACAGAAGTACAAGGAAGGAAAGTTCGTACTTGAGAAGTCAAAGATCGTCAAGGAAAACTGGTAATAGTCCACCCTGAATTCTATGAAAGTGTGTCGATGCTCCTATGTACGTGTTATGCTGTTAGATCAAATTCTCATCAATTCAAAATGTTGATTCATTGTTCATTGCTGTATAAATTTCTTATGTTTGTTGTTCGATTGGATTGGATATGTTGAACAATCTTGTGAATAATCTATCTCCAAAATTATAATTTGTAAATACCACAACGACAACAATAAACATACCTTAGCCCTACCTTTGTTGGGCAGAGAGGTTGTTCCCGATAGATTATGCCATCAAGTAATATGATGACATAGCTGGAGCAATGAGAAATTGTTTGATAATGTCTCTGGAATTGTTGCACCTATACTCTGATAGATGTAGCAGTTTCAAGTTTGGTATGAATTTGTTATTTTACTTCACTTATTCAAGTCCTGTAATTGAACAATTGTTTCTCCCAAGGGCATGTTAGTACGCATTACTCACCCGTCCACCACTGTAAACAGCGTTTCCCTTGTTTTCTGTCCGACTTGCATGTGTTAAGCATGTCAGTCAACATTCATCCTGAGCCGGGATTAAACTCTACATGATCCATGAAATTCGTAGTTTCATTACCCTACAGCTTCCTTGTTCGTAGACAAAGCAGATTCGAAATTGTATTTCACATTTGGCATGAGTTTTAAGTTGAACTTGTTCATTCAATCAGATAAACAAAGTGAAAAATGATAGTCTGCCCTTCATTAAATAATCATCTGAATTTGGAAGGTATAATATTATTAACAAAAGGATGTTAGTAGAAGTCCACTGGATTACTAACCTTGCTGATCCAATTTGATACCAACAAGGGTTTCGTGGTGTAGTTGGTTATCACGTCAGTCTAACACACTGAAGGTCTCCGGTTCGAGTCCGGGCGAAGCCATTATTTTTGCCCACATGATCGTTTTGATTTTTTTATAGGAAACTTTTACATATAGCCACTTAAAAATAATTATACTCTTCATATCTATACTTTGATAATTACAATTTGTAGCTACATGTTATATGGTTAAAAATAATTATACTCTTCATATCTATACTTTGATAATTACAATTTGTAGCTACATGTTATATGGAGGAGATATAATTACAATTTGTAGCTACATGTTATATGGAGGAGAATGCGAGCGAGACTGGGAGAGAGAGGAGAGAGGCGAGAGAGAGGGAAAAAGAGTGGGAGAAAGGTGAATTTTATATATATATATATATATATATATATATATATATATTGATTAAATAATTGTACATTATATATATTTAATTATAATATATGGCAAGAGAGATTGAAAAAGGGAGGAGAGAGGCGAGCGAAATCGAGAGAGGGTGGAGCGACGCGAGCGAGAGAGGGCAGAGAGTGGGAGAGAGTTGAATTGTATATGTATTAGAATTGTATATTATGCATATACATTTGTATAAATGACAAGCGAAATTGGGAGTGGGAGGAGAGAGGCGAGCGAGATTGAGAGAGGGAGCAGAGAGGCGAGCGAGAGAGGCAGAGAGTTGGAATTGTATATGTATATAAGCAAAAAATTTGTATATTATACATATTTATTTGTATATCCTGACGAATTATACATATACAAACATGACTAATTCTACAAACTCGAAGTCAACCCACGTAATTACTGTATATTGTTAATCTCAAAAGGTAATTATAGCTATGATGAGTAATAAATAGTATAAATTTGCTTATCAATACTCATGATCTGTATATTTCAGGTCACATTATATTTTCTTTTTTTTGTGTCATCTTTGCAGAATATATAAGACAGATCAGCCAAGCAGACGTTAGTGTTGCCCAAAAATACAGGAAAACAAGCTTCTTTACAAATGTGTACTAAAATTTGCTACCACAAGTAAAATCCATTCGCTTATTTATTTGTTGTCACAGAAACAAAAGAACAGTATAGGAAACAATTTTTTCTATTGAATTCAATTGCTAAAACTACTCTGACGAATTACAAACATTATAGTAGGAAAATTTTCTAAACCATACCGACTTCTAAAGTTCTCATTTAGCTCAATTCGATAAAAAGGCTGGCCTGAGGATGTAATCCGGCATCTTTCAGGGACAAACTGAGCTTCTCTGAACCATATACAGTGCGAGGGAAGTTGGATACAAGACTGTAGTTCTCAACCGCTAGGCATCCTAGAGAATCGACATAGTCATACAACGACTGTAATGTTGTAGTACAATGAAATCTCCTCTCCTTGCGCTCTCCAGTAGGAAACCGTACCAAAACCTGAATTATCCAAATTAATTAAGACAACAGTATGAACACCTTTCTGTTCACTGAGGGATTCAGTTTCAGTTATGCACTTTGTCCCCTCTCCCTCCCTCGAGTTATATGCATTTAACATGAACTTTCTACTCAAAATTAAGCCAGTTATACATAATTTCCAACCTTGAGCACTAAAATCTTTGCAAATCAAATCAATGAGACTCCATAGAAAACACTCTAGCTCCATAGAAAACACTCTAGAACATCCAATAGAATGAAACAAAATATTGGTAAGCAACAGAGGAGCATCAAGAAATAAAATCAGGTATGAGCAGTAATGCTTCAATCTTTACCGGAAAACCATGTCTTTCACCAAAATTCGGGGGGGGGGGGGGGGGGGGGGGGGGAGGCAGCCCGCTGCACAAAGCATCCTGCTTAAGCAAGTTACGGGAAAGGGCCGCACCCCAAGGGGTGTAATATAGACAACCTACCCTAATGCAAACATTAGTGGCTGCTTCCACAGCTCAAACCCATGACCTATTGGTCAAATAGATACAGCTTTACTATTGCTGCAAGGATCCCCTTATTACCAATATCTGTAATAATGATTTTTTTTTTGGTACAATGAAAACCAAGAGAAACATGATTACCTGGGTAACATCAGGACCCTTCTCAGGTTCAGGGCCCAATGACAATAGCTTCTCCTGGCGTATTTTTACTAATGCAGCTTCTCTTTCAGCAGCTTCATGTGCTGCTCTTTCCCGGGCCTCTTCTTCCTCCTTTCTTTTCCTTTCAGCTTCAGCAGCTTCCCTCTCCAGCCTCTCTTGCTCTTCTATCCTCTGGCGCTCTCTAGCCTAGTAAAGGGCAAACAGTTGATCAGTGTAAAGCTTTTTCCCCATAACAAAGTAACTTGAAGAGAGGGAATGCATATTTGGATCCTAAAAGCACTTACTTGATCAGCTTCTAGTGCAGCACGATAAGCAGCATCTTGCTCCTCCCTCAAACGTATATTGTTTCTTCTTTCTTCTGCCTCAACCCTGGCTGTGACAAGCACGGGGGCACTTTCCTCGATTACTCTTTGCAGTACTGTAAGCAATTCTTCGGGAGATTTTGGCCCTTCTGCCTACAGTGTTGTTCACCAAAATAAGTACACAAGTTATCGGGCTAGAAGAAGATCAATGAAGCAAGTTCATTTTTCCACACACAAAGAAGTCATTGAGACAAGTGTGCTTCCTTCAGAAAATAGTAGTACCAACTATAGTATGACAGATCTAGGTTGCCCTTTTCTTTTTGTGTGGGACTCTTTACCTTTTTGTGTGCGACTCTTATGTGGCAAATATAGCATCAATTGGTTTTTAACACATTAGGCCACAAGCCTAATAGCATTCTGTAGCTAGCTAGCAAAAAGGCATTAAGTGGAACAAACACAAAAAAGGAAGCATATGCACTAGGACATAGAATAGATTAGTGAAATACACACAAACATGAGTCAACAGTTACAAAGTGCTAAATCATGTAATCTTTTTCAAAGTAACAGTTAAAGGGGAGAGGCAGCCAGCCCTTGGATCCGAAGAAAACAATTATAATCCAGACTAGAACATTCACTTGCTTACATCGGATTATAATACTCAACCTACAGAAATAAGGAACACAACATGCTCAAGGGCATGAATGAAAAACAGCTAATATCATGAGAATATACATTTTGCCTCAATGAACTTGTACAGAAAATCCATCAATGAGGAATATTAGAGCAGTAGCATAATCTTTGGTCTGTCTATTATTTACCATAGTAGGCGGACTCCTTTTCATAGGCACAATATTCTACATTGTAATATCTCAGCAATAAGGAATATGACAAGCACAACTTTCCAACAAACAATGAGGTCACTTTTAACAATTCATGTACAAACTGATCCCTACAAAACTATTAACTAATCCTGCATTACTAGTTCCTGTGATACTAATCCCTATCTAACTTCTCTTTGAACCAAACAACCCCTTAAGGTTCAAATATTTGTTAAGCATATCTTGGAGAACTGAAATGGAATCCAATAACTTTTTAGGACACATAACAATGGCTAAACTAACCTTTCAGAAAGAGTGGATACTCTTGGGGCAGAAGAAGATGGAAGGAAAGACACTAATAGAAGCAATTTCAATTATTTGAAAGATATAAATGTTGTATACATGAATGGGAATCTTTATCAAATTAGTCGCAAGGGAAAAAGGACAAATTTACCCCTGACCTTTGATAAATGGTACATCTATGCCCTTGCGTCCATCTCAGCCCCTGCCCTTCAATTATCGGTACACACATGCCCCTCTCACTAACGGCCCCCTCATTCTGCACACGAGTCTAAATCCGAAGCAACTATCCGTTTGACCATTGTTTTTAACCAATAAACTAACAACCCACCCCATAAACCCAATACCACCCGATTCCCTCTAAAATATTCCAAGTCAATTAAAGACCAAAATATTCCAAGTCTCGTTCGTATCTCACAAACCCTAGCCTTCATCATTGTAAAGTTCGTCGATTTCATAGTTTTTTTGGTCGATTCCACCGCCAGTTCGTCATATCATTGAGACCCAGTCAAAGGTACCCATCGATTTCATGGTTTTCCTTGGTCGATTCCACCGCGTGTTCTTCGATTCATCGTGTAGTCGTCATATCATTGAGATCCGATCAAAGGTACCTGTCAATTTCATAGTTTTTCTTGGTCGATTCCACCGCATGTTTGTCGATTCAACGTGTGTTCGTCATATCAGTGAGATCTGGTCAAAGGTACCCAAATATTCTAAGTCACTTTCGTATCTCACATATTTTTTCTGTTTTTGATTTGCATCAATAGGTAGTAAAAAAATGTGTTGCTGCGTTTTGTTTTTCAATTATTTCTATAGTTATTGTGTAGAATATGTTTTTTATAGTGAAAATGAAGTTCACTTTCTAGGGTTTCACGTATCCGAAAAATGAAGTTTGTTTTCTAGGGTTTCACTTAAGAGTATTTTTATGTTGTTTGTTAGACTTTCGTGCAACTTTTTGTTAAAAAATGTTTGTTTTTTTTTGTATTAAGATTAGTTGGTTTGGTAATGTCATTTTATGTTCCTTTAGTTTCAGATTCCACTGACATTATTTCATCACTTTGTCTTCATGTCTACTTTATTCAATTACTTTGTCTTCATGCTTTATGTTGTAGGTCCATAAAAAATAATTGATTGTTATTTAATTGTTAATTACAAACGGTAGACAGTCCACTTGTTTAATTGTTAATTGGAACCTATTAATTACTAACTGTGACTTACTAACTTACTATGCGACTGCGACTTACTAATTTTCAATGTGACTTTGACTTACTAACTTACAATGTTATTGTGACTTACTAACTAATTCCTAATTGACTTAATAAATAACTAATGTGAATGTTGCATAGTTAGCTAATAACTAACAAGTTATTAACTAACTAATGTAAATGTTACAAATGTTGCATAGTTAGTTATTACTCACTCCATTTCATATCAAGTTAATTTTTGAGGCATTTTCATTTTTCAAATTAATTTAAATGTTCAGTTTTCAAGCTACTTTTAGAGTGTTCTTTCAATTTTTTCCTTCATTAATTAGTATTGGAATTAGTGATTAACTAATTTTTAGTTATTTTAATCATAAATTTGACAATAATTAATAAGGGTAAAAATGAAAAACTAAGTTCAATTTATGTTTTAATCTACTTAAATAAAGGGTGTGAAACACCTAAAAATTAACTTAATATGCAATGGAGGGAGTAACTAACTATGCAACATTCACATTAGTTTAGTTATTAACTAACTATGCAACATTTGCAATATTCATATTAGTTAGTTATTAAATCAATTAGGAATTAGTTAGCAAGTCAAAGTAACATAGTAAGTTAGTAAGTCACAGTTAATAAGTCACAGTTACATAAAAAGTTAGTAAATCACAGTCACATACTAATTTAGTAAGTCACACTTAGTAATTAACAAAGATCCCAATTAACAATTAATCAAGCAGTCCACGTTTAGTAATTAACAATTAAACAAGTGGTCCTACAGTTAGAATGAAATTAATAACAATTAATTATTTCTTATGGACCTACAACATAAAGGCATGAAGACAAAGTAATGGATAAAGTAGACATATGAAGACAAAATAATAGAATAAAGTCGGCGGAATCTGAAACTAAAGGAATAGAAAATGAAATTACCACACCAACAAATAAATACAAAAAAATTATTTGTTTGACAAAAAGTTGCCAAAAGCTAACAAGCAACATAAAAATACTCTAAAGTGAAACCCTCGAAAACAAACTTCATTTTTCGAATAAGTGAAACCCTAAAACGTGAACTTCATTTTCACTGTAAAAAGCATATTCTACACAAAAGCTAAAGAAACAAATGAAAAGTGAAAAGCAAAACGCAACAACACATTTCTTTACTACCTATGAATGCAAATCAAAAAAGGAAAACAATATATGTGAGATACGAAAGTGACTTAGGATCTCAGTGATATGACGAACACAAAATGAATAAACGAACATGTAGTGAAAACCAAGAAAAAATATGAAATCAACGAGCTTACACTGATGAAGGCTAGGATTTGTGAGATACGAACGAGACTTAAAATATTTGGGTCTTTTAATTGACTTAAGGATGTTTGAGAGGAAATTGGGTAGGTACTGGATTTATGGGGCGGGTTGTTGGTTTATGGGTTAAAAGCAATGGTCAAACAGGTATTTGCTTAGGATTTAGACACGTGTAAGGAATGAGGGGGCGTTAGTGAGAGGGGCATGTGTGTACCGATAATTGGACAGCAGGGGCTAAGATGAAACGCAAAGTATAACGAAGGGCATAGGCGTACCATTTATCAAATTTCAAGGGTAAATTTGTCTTCTTTTCCTAATCACAATTGCCTCTAATAATAAACCGAGAATATATTCTACAAGTGTGTTATGTTTGCTCCTTATCAAAACAAAGAAAGTGTGATGTTTTGCCTAGCATGTTAATTCTTCGAACTCGTTTAGCCATACACATTCCCAAAAATATTTGGAAAAAAACTTGGCAAATATAGTTTGGCCATACAACTTGCCATTATTTGGCAAATATTTTTGGCATACAATCCAAATTCACAAATACTAGAAAAAACTAGTATTTGTGCCAAATTATATTATTTGGAAACTTTAAGGGTTGAAAATTACCCCATAGGCTCATACTTTTATGTTTTATATAAACACCCATCATTTATAATTTTGGACCGAAATTCAGTCCTAGTTCATTGTAACAAATTTATACAGTTATATACATATTTTATACAGTTTTTATTCGAGCATGCTCTCTGAAGTCACTTTCAATCACAAGTAGTAATAGTAGTTTTCGCATACAAATCAATGGTATTTTCCTTTTCTTTTCTCCCTCTCTTTTCAGATTCATATTAATTGTTCTTGTTGTCATGTTATTTCACGAAACATGAAATGATAATAAAAACTTATGAATATTTTTAGTAGCCTTGTGGAGCTTATGGGTATAAATCATATTTCTTTAAAAAGTCAAATATTTCCTCCAAAATTTATGGCCAACTGTATTGTGAAACTTCACTCAAAAATGACTTGCCAAAAGTATTTGAAAATTTATGGTCAAATACTAGCTTCATATAAATGATAATGGAAGTCAGAATCAGTTGACCTTTAATGACAAAAAAAATACCATGAGAACAAGGTAAACAAACTACAAGAAACGGGGAGGACAATATGTTTAACAAATTGACCATATACCATTTCAAACAGTAAGTCCACACTAAAATCATTCTGAGAAAATATGTAAGCATCAAAAGGCATGCAGGTTTTCAAATTCATTGTGAATAAATTAGTTGTATTCTCCTATTCTCACCTTAATCTCATTCCTTTGTACAACCATGTGACTAGTAAACTTACTTTTTCTACCTTTTAAATGAATATTATATACTCTAGCATTCCATCTTTACTATTATATTACTTCAATAGGAGGTCATTTAGGTTTATGCAACTTATTTTGAAACAAGTACCAAATAATTTCAGGTCATTGAGCATACTGAACCAAAAGGATATAAGATTGTTCATTCAAACATGAAGGCAATGGTGTAATTAGCTTGCCCGAACGCGAGTGCGTGTGTCCATTTTTATGTGGATCTAGAGGTTGGATCCTTCGTGATCTAAATTTAAGGATACGGATGTGTGCAAGAGATAGGAATTCGGCTAAAAATAATACAAAGATCTAAGAATAGAGTTATATGTTTAACTAATGACATTATGCGAATAACAAGGTCTTTTGAGGAGAATCCCAAAAGGATATAGAAGGAAAAGAATAGACATAGAAGTTCCTACGTACAAGCTATTCCATTTTCTTTAATTTCACCTTATTATTTTTTTAATTTTCAGAAACATAGGTATGAGTCCCAAATTTCTCCATCGATTTTAATCAACAATCCAAAATTGGTTGACCAAATCCATTACCAATCCCACACCCACGTCGTGTTGACATGAGTGCAACACCAAAAGTGAAGTCTAAGCAACTTATTCCATCGACCTTTGCATATAGTGAGCCATATTAGAACCCGGGATTGGTTTATAATACCAATGAAAATGACACTTTAGATTAAGAAGTGTGGATGGATTACCATAAATGTCTTGAGAAGATGGTCCACGCTGAAGCAACACAAGATGTACTGGTCATTGAGCTTCGTAAGTACAAAATAGCAGATGGGGTGTTTGGTTGCGTTCAGCTTTAGGAATTAGGTAGAGTTACTTGGTTTAGTTGTCTTTATAGTGTAAAGTAAATTGACTCATTTATACTTATTTACCTTTAAATTTATTTTTATATAGTTGACTTGGTGGTAGTCAAACTAGTTTGCCATGAAAGTATTAAGTCTAACTTGTAGCTCATTCTGATGAGAGCAAAATTGGAGTGCGTTTGAGCATGTGAGAAGAAGATCTGTTATATTTTAATTTCTATATTACGTTATTATTAGTATCTATCAATTACGCCTTCCAAACACTGGGTATGCTCAGGAATCACATTATTTATGGGGAAAATATGATCAAATTAAAAGTATGGGGAGCTAGACTTTTGTGCTACCAAGGAGGTCAATGACTCATATGGTGAAACTGTTTTTTTTATGTTAACGAAATTAAATGATATTAGAAAGCATCAAGAAGATGCAAAGTCACAAAGCACAATGTGCAAGAAAGCTGCTACAAACAGCAATATATGGAGCTAGCTTGGCAAAAACTTGAGAAACAGTCAAAAGGGCCCTAACTACTCTACTGTACTAGAGATAGGGAACTAACAAAATCCAAAAAGTTATCCACATTGTTTACAGTGGCAAAAAAATGCCAACTAAATAAACTAACTAGACATTTGGGCTCAATCAGAGCATGATGGCCTTTCTTAAAGAGCCCCTTTGTTATCAAAGTATATAATGGAAAACAAAACAATTTTCTGGAAAGAAAGGTGGTTGGGAAACAAAAATTTGGATGAGCTATTTCCTGAAACGTTTGCTCTAGCACAACATCAGAACACAACAGCGGCTGAAATGTGGTCATCTCATGACCGGGAGTTGATTCTCAAAAGAATGTTAATGAGTTGGAAATACCTAGACTAGTTCATCTTTATAAACATTTGTAATCTTTCCAATGACTGAAGGAGGAGGTGGACTGCTTGTGGTGGACTGGACATAATAAGGGGCAATACAACGTGAGTTCAGGCTATAAGATCATGAACATGACTGAGCCCCAGACCTCTAAGTGCCTTTGGAGACAACTTTGGTAAGTTAAGATACCTCCTAAGGTTGCATGTTTTACATGGCTGCAAGCCAAAGAGGCTGTTTTGACACATGAAAACTTGAAAAAGAGAAGTATTATCTTAGTTCCAAATTGATGCTTATGTGGGAAAGCAGCTGAGACAGTAGGACATCTGTTTTTACCCTGCAGCATTACTCATCAGCTGTACAAGATTTTTATCCATCTCGGAGGCATATCATGGACAATGCCTAGCAAGATTGATGACACTCTTTCTATCTGGGAGGACGCTGGGATTGGGGCAAGGAATAGAAGCTACTGGAGGATCATTCCAGCTGCATATGGTGGAATATATGGAAAGGATAAAAGTAGAACTCCATAGAAGATCAAGCAAGACTGTATTTTGCTATCATGTTTTTGGTGTGCAAAGAATTCCTCTGTAAATGCAGAATCAAACTAGAAGTCTTTGACTGGTGCTACGAATTTATTTTCATAGCTTCTTAGTGTTCATGGTTTTATTTTGTAGAGGGGTTTACAGAACTACCTAAATATCGGTTTACAATACAAATTTGTTACTTGTGGTCATCCATAAAGTCTAAAATTTATTAAAGGGGAAAAAATTACAAGTGGGCAATGGGAGGGTAGGGTGTAAGCATACCTTACCAACATTTGCAAGGTAGAGATGTTGTTTCCTCATAAAGTGTTTTTATTAAACGTTTGAGCATTTTGCAGTAAGCATGTCAATAATATAACTACAGTGTCAAACCAAATAAGTTCACGGAAATTTCCAAGGCTAAGTAGGACTAGTGGCATAAATTGTCATACCTGCTGAAGCAGAGCAATCCTCTGGTTTGTTGCAGCCATTACAACAGCACAAAAGGGAAACCTTGACGCCTTCAAGCTATTACTCATCTTAAAACCTTCACTAGCTCTAATACTCCCACCCCAAGCAACAAAGTTCTCATTAATAAACGCCACCAAATCCTCATTACATAGCGTCCTCTCACAAAACACAGGCGTATCTGGATGATCCGGCGAATGCAAATAAACAAACAGTACCTTATACTCATTCCTAGACCTCTGCAATGCATCCATAAAACCTTCAGCAACAAAATTCGGCCTTATACTACCAAAATCCCTCTCGAAGCACGCAACAAAATCCATAGCTTCTGATACCGCTGCAGATACCGACAACAAACGTGTCGACGACGACGACTCACCATTCCGTCCCGAATTCAGCCCAATCATACCTAACCCATACGATAGAACACCACTAACCGCCCACACGCCAAATCCAACCGCACCTGAAACTAACCCTAAACTACCTGAAATAATTGAAAACGGCAACGTAACAATCTTCCAAGCAAGCCCCGGCGGACCACCAGCAGCACCAACAAGTCCGGTTTCTACTTGTTCAGGATTCGTGCTAGAAGTAGTAGCTTCAGATGCATCTGCATCAGCAGCAGCACGAGGATTGGAAGTGAAATTTGATAACGCTAATTCGAGATCCCAATTATGTGCAGTGAGAATCTCCGCACACAAATCGGGATCATCAAGTCCAGTAATCGCTTGAAAATAAGCAACTTTATCAGCTACATCGCCCATTTCTGATCTCTCCTGCTCCAAATTCTTCCGATTATGCTTACAATTTCTGAAGAAGTTTAGGGTTTTGACTACTACCTGTTCGATGAAATGTCCAGGAGAAAGTGAAATTGAGAACGATGGAAATGAATTCATTTATATGCAGAAATACCCCTGACCTTTCTTGGGAATAACAAATTTGCCATTCCCCATGCTTTTCAGACGCGCGTAAAGATAAGAGGCCAATCATGCTTAATATGACGTCGTTTGATTTTCTATAACAACGTCATCGTATGGCGTGTAATTATACTTTGTTTCTACTCTCTGTCCCTAATTACTTGTTCATATATTTTTTATATTTGTTCCTATTTACTTGTCCATTTTAATAAATCAAGAAAGGATAACAATTTTTTTTCTAATATGTCCTTATTTAATTAATAGAAAATTTCTAGTATTACTAAGTTATAATGCATGATTTTTGAAACCAGAAAATACATTTATTATACCTCGGGAGTTGCGTAACCTTTTAAGTTAAAGAGTAAAAATTATAACTAACATATGATAGTAATTGGTTTCTTAATATGTGTATCACTTCTAAAGTGAACAATTAAATAGAAAAAGATGGAATATTTATATATCACCATTTTAGATTTCACAGTCTTTTAAAAAGTCATATTCATAACTCTCAAAGTTAATAACTCTCAAGGATAAAACAAGAAAAATAATGTCATTGTTATATTGATTATGATCATTATCATCATAATTAAATAATGGAGTTTGACTAGATACAAAATCTTTGAATGAAGGGAGCTTGGTAAACTTGTGATCTAATTACTCTCCTCGTTCTTATTTAATCATCATCATTTTAAGTTTCACGCTCCTCAATAAATTAGGCTAGTTTACTATTTTATCCTTATTTTTATTGTTTTCTTGAAGTGAATTTTTCAATAAATGAGCATGAAATTAATTTGTTTTAATTAATTAATTTGACTAATAAACATGAATAAAATAATTCATGCTTAATACTCTATAGAATAAAATAGGAAAAATATTATCTTTTATCCATTAACTAGTGAACTTAGCCGCGCTTTGCGCGATAAAAAATTACTCGTTAAATTTGCTAAATAATTAATTTTTTGAATAGTTGATTACTAAATATATTTCTAAAGATTCTTTATAGTCTTTAATCTAAATATATCAAATTTTAAGTCTTAATTAAGTTTATTATTAAAACTTAAATTTTATATCTTTTGTAATTTGAAATCGCTTAAGAATTTTCGAAATTATAAAAAAAATCCTAAATTTATTCTCTTTATTTTAATAAGAAAAATAAATTTAATGTAATAAGTTGAACTCTTTATGAAATTTAAATTTAATTTAATAATATAATAAGCTTAATGTAAATATAGTTTTTTTCTAATATCTATTCTTTTCCTTCAAAAGTATTATACTTTCCTTTAGTAATGAATTTTTTTTTTTATCTTTCACTAATCTTAAATTATGAAATGTTTGTAAATCATTTTCTATCTTGACTAATTTTACTACGATTATAATATACTGCCTATTATTTATATAAAAATGAATAGATTGAAAAATAAATAGTCTCAAATACGTAAATAATATAAAGTATTCAAATAAATTAAACTCAAATTATATATATGTATTAACTAAAATACAACTTTAAACTTACCTATATTTTAGTTACAATTTCTAAATTATTCTAAAAGGTAAACATAAATAAAAATTGTGAAATTTCCTAATCCTCAAAATTGATTTCATTATTCAAAATAAAATATATACAATGTTGAAACCATTAAAAAAATCTTAAAAGATAATAAACAAAACGATTCAAGTCTTCAAAGTTAAAATTAATATACCTGAAATTTCAACAATATTATTTAGTGTAGGTATAAATTATATTTAGATAAATTAATCAAAGAATCCTTGTTGGAGTACCAAAGAAAATTAAAATAAATTAAAATTAAACAAATAAACAAAATAATCTTTGTAGGAATACCAAAGAAAATTATCCTAGCCTCTAATTATTCAATTTGTGCACACTCTCAATGTTCACTTACACCATTTGAAGATTAATGGACATAAACATTAATGTAGGGTTCCTTTTCCTTGTGAGTTTATGAAAGTTAAACTTAAATATTGTCATATCTTCATCTTGTCTTCCATTATAAATAATAAAGATTATTAAAAAAAATGCGCAAAATAAGAAGTACACTAAAATCATCAATAATGAGGAAAAAAGCAATAAAAACAAAAAAAAGAATTAAAAAAAATATTATAAATAAAAGACATCAAACAAACTGAAATAAAAAGAGTAACATGAGTGAAATATTGTACTCATCAAAATTGAATTTGAATTTCTAAAATTGTCATATACTCGTCTACTCGTCCACACTGTTAAGTGTTAACAATAGAAGTTAGTCACAAAGAATCTATATATATATATATATATATAAATAGACATAATCAAAGTGATGTACCTTGGTAACTCAAATTAGATATTGTTCTCATTGAATTTGAATTTACAAAATTGTCAAATGCGCATCTTATCTTCCACATTGTAAAAGTTAGTAACAAATAAACTATATATTATAAAATTAGAAATAACCAAAGTGATGTACTTTAGTATAAATATGATGAAGAAAGGGAAAAAAAATTCTTGCATTGGTGAAGATGACATGGTTTTAGTATTTATAGTAATCCATAAATTCTTAACTATTGAATAAATAAATTAAAAGAGTAATGGAGTAATCAATACCTACAATTGTAACTTATATTGGTCATTAGTGTCTTAATTATAATTTAGTAATACTTTTAAGAAGGAATAGGGAAATGTCACGACCCAAATCCGGGCCGCGACTGGCACCCACACTTACCCTCCTATGTGAGCGAACCAACCAATCTAAACCTTAACATTTCAATGTAATATCAACATAAAGTAATGCGGAAGACTTAAACTCATTAATAAAATCAATAACTATTATTATCCCCAAAATCTGGAAGTCATCACCACAAGAACATCTACGATCAAATGACTAAACTAAGAGTATTCTAAAAACTAAAAATACATAAGAAGCTAGTCCATGCCGGAAGTTCAAGGCATCAAGACTTGAAGAAGAAGATCCAGTCCAAGCTAGAAGCATTAGCTCACCCTGAATTTCCGGTGTAGTAAGACTGGCTTGAATTACTGTTGAGTCGAAGGCGACGGCACGTTTGCTGCACTCCACAAATAAACAAGAAGAAAACATAAAAGTAGGGGTCAGTACAAAACACGGGTACTGAGTAGATATCATCGGCCAACTCAAAATAGAAAAAAGTATATATCAGATAATATCATAAAATCAACTAATATCCTTAGCATGCAGCATTTACAATTACCATAGCTCTTGGTTACAACACCAAGCTCATCAATGAAGACTCACGCCTCCTCATCATACTCATTTGGGAATTAGGTTCATTAGATTGAATATATTAACATCTTTCAAGATTCTTTATCTTTATTCCCCTCGTGTCGGTACGTGACACTCCGATCCTCATATACTATCCTGGTACCGGAACGTGGCACCCGATCCATATTCTATCCTGGTACCGAAACGTGGCACCCGATCCATATTCTATCCTAGTGTCGGAACGTGACGCCCGATCCATATTCTATCCTGGTACCGGAACGTGGCACCCGATCCATATTCTATCCTGGTGTCGGAACGTGACACTCCGATCCTCATATACTATCCTGGTACCGGAACGTGGCACCCGATCCCCTAATCTCACTACTTTCATTCATCAAGCCTTCTTTTATACCAAGGCATCATCATTAACAAAGTAGATTAGGGTTTCTTTTCAAGATTTGGGATTCAATAGCTTCATCATACTTATTTATTCATAATTACATAATCACATCATTCATGCAAGCATACAATTAAGCATATAGAAGGTTCACAATACTACTAACACATATCATTCTCTATTAAGAGTTTACTACGAATAGCATGAAAGCCATAACCTACCTCCACCGAAGATTAGTGATCAAGCAAGCAAATTTTCTCCAAAGCTTTGTGTTTCCCCTTCTCGGTCGTCTCTCTCTCTATCGATTCCCTTCTCTCTCTTTCTGTTCTTTTTTTTTTCTTATTCCAACCCTCTTTCTTTTACCCTAATTAGTATATAATTAAGAATAAAAGATGGCAATAATGCCCCACTAATTAACTTAAGGTTACCTCTTTTAACCCCCAAGTAATTAGACTTATTAACATTAACCCACTAACTTTATAATTAAGGCAAGAATAGTCAAAAACGTCCCTTAAAACGTATCAAGAAATCCGACCCAGACTAGGATTGCGCAGTCTATGACGGCCCGTCATGCCTGCGACGGTCCGTCCTGCTGCCCGTCACAAAGTTCAGAGACTCAATTTCTCTGAAGGGTCTGTGACGGTCCGTTACACCTGTGACGGTCCGTCCTTCCATTCCGTCACGAAGTTCAGAGAGTCAATTTTCAGTACCCAATTTCAGATTTTCTAAGTGTTTTGAAACGAGACCCCGCGACGGTCCGTCGTGCCCATGACGGTCTGTCGCGTGGTCCGTCGTTTCTGCCAGTTTCTCCAAAATTGAAGTCTGCTGCTCAAAACGACTAAACAGGTCGTTACAATAGATACTAATTTACCCATCGTTCATCCCCGAACGATCACAAGAAGGAAAACAAGGGCGAAGAGGAGTACCTGAATCTGTAAACAAGTGTGGGTATCTTTCTCGCATATCGACCTCCTTCTCCCAAGTTGCTTCTTCAACCGGCCGATTCTTCCATTGCACCTTGATGGATGCGATCTCCCTTGATCTCAACTTGCGAATTTCCCTATCTAGAATGGCAACAGGTTCCTCCTCATAAGACAAATTCTCGTCAAGCAGAACTGAATCCCAACGGATAATGTAGTTTCCATCCCCATGGTATCTTTTCAACATCGACACATGGAATACCGGATGTACTCCGGACAGCCCTGGAGGCAAGGCTAACTCATAAGCCACCTCCCCTACTCGCTTAAGTACTTCAAATGGTCCAATGTACCTTGGACTTAGCTTACCCGTTTTACCAAACCGCATCACCCCTTTCATGGGCGAAATCTTCAGCAAGACTCGTTCTCCCTCCATGAACTCTAAGTCTCTAACCCTTCGATCTGCATATTCTTTTTGTCTACTTTGCGCCGCTAGAAGCTTTTCTTGAATAGATTTCACCTTCTCCATCGAATCCCTCAAAAGATCAGTACCTCAAGGTCTAACCTCGAACGCATAAAACCAACCAATGGGGGACCTACATCTCCTACCATACAATGCTTCAAATGGAGCCATATCAATGCTTGAGTGATAGCTATTATTGTATGAAAATTTCGCTAAGGGTAAGAAGCTATCCCAATGGCCACCAAACTCTATCACACATGCGCGAAGCATATCCTTCAACACTTGAATCGTTCGCTCAGACTGACCATCGGTCTGAGGATGGAACGCGGTACTAAGGTCCAACCTAGTACCCAATTCCGCATGCAGTGTTTTCCAAAACTTAGAAGTAAACTGCGTACCTCTATCTGATATAATGGAGAGTGGAACCCCCTGCAATCGCATTACTTCCGAGATGTAAAGTTTGGCTAACTTCTCTGCATTGTAAGTCACCTTGACCGGAATGAAATGAGCAGACTTAGTTAACCTATCAACAATCACCCAGATGGAATCGTACTTACCCATCGTCTTTGGAAGACCAACCACGAAGTCCATTGCGATTCTCTCCCATTTCCATTCCGGAATGGGCATTCTCTGAAGTGTTCCTCCGGGCCTTTGGTGTTCATACTTTACTTGTTGACAGTTTGGACATTTGGCAATAAAGTCCACAATGTCACGCTTCATTATACTCCACCAAAAGTGTTGCTTTAGGTCACGGTACATCTTGGTTGCACCCGGATGTATCGAATGCCTTGAACTATGAGCCTCTGTCAAAATAGTGTTGATCAAATCATCGACGCGGGGTACGCATACCTTTCCCTTGATCCTCAAAACACCTTCCTCATCAATTTGTGCTTCCTTAGCCTCTCCTCGCAATACCTTATCTTGAATTCTGCGCAGTTTCTCATCATCAGACTGTCTTCCCTTAATCTTGTCAAGAAAGGAAGATCTTGCCTCCACAGAAGCCAACAATCCTCCCTTCTCATTTACTTCTAATCTCATCAAGTCATTAGCTAGAGTCTGAACCTCTCTAGCCAATGGGTGTCTAGAAGCTTGCAAGTGAACTAGACTTCCCATGCTTCCCGTCTTTCTACTTAAAGCATCCGCTACAACATTCGCCTTTCCCGGATGATACAAGATAGTGATATCGTAGTCCTTTAGTAGCTCCATCCATCTCCTTTGTCTCAAGTTCAAATCCTTCTGAGTAAAGACATACTGAAGGCTACGATGATCCGTGTAGACCTCACACTTAACCCCATATAAATAGTGTCTCCATTGCTTTAATGCAAACACTACCACAGCCAATTCCAAATCATGAGTTGGATAGTTACGTTCATGCACTTTTAATTGTCTTGAAGCATAAGCAATCACATTTTTCTCTTGCATTAGCACTGCACCCAAACCCGAATAGGATGGATCACAATAGACAATGAAATTCTTACCCTCCACTGGCAAGGTGAGAATCGGTGCAGTAGTTAACAGAGTCTTGAGCTTCTGAAAGCTTTCTTCACACTCGTCCGACCATACAAATGGAACATTCTGCTTAGTCAAGTTCGTCAGTTGGGAAGCAATAGAAGAGAATCCCTTGACAAATCGGCGGTAGTAGCTAGCTAACCCAACAAAGCTCCTTATTTCTGACACATTAGTAGGTCTTACCCAATTCTTCACTGTCTCGATTTTAGAAGGATCCACCATCACTCCATCCTTTGAAACCACGTCCCCCAAGAAGGACACTGCATCTAGCCAAAACTCACACTTAGAGAACTTGGCATAAAGCTTTTTCTCCCTCAACATTTCCAATACCATTCTCAAATGCTCCTCATGTTCTTTCTTGCTCTTTGAGTATATCGGTATATCATCAATAAATACGATCACGAAGAGGTCCAAATATGGCTTAAAAATCCCGTTCATCAAGCTCATGAACGCAATAGGGGCATTCGTAAGACCAAAAGACATCACTACAAATTCGTAATGCCCATACCTCGTTCGAAAAGCAGTCTTTGGCACATCCGTTGCCCGTATTTTCAATTGATGATAACCGGATCTCAAGTCAATCTTAGAGAAGACACAAGCACCTTGTAACTGATCGAACAAGTCATCAATGCGAGGAAGAGGGTACTTGTTCTTTATGGTTACCTTGTTCAACTGTCGGTAGTCTATGCACATCCAAAAACTCCCATCCTTCTTTTTCACAAACAAAACCGGAGCACCCCAAGGGGATGCACTTGGTCTAATGAAGCCTTTGTTCAACAACTCTTGAAGTTGTGCCTTTAACTCTCTTAATCCGCGGGAGCCATTCTATAAGGGGGTATAGAAATGGGGCGAGTACCTGGTTCAAGGTCAATGCAGAAATCAATATCCCTATCTGGTGGCATACCAGGAAGATCTGCAGGGAACACATCCCGAAACTCACGGACCACCGAAAACCGACTCAATTGAAGGTACTTGGGTAGTGTCATCCTTGAGATGTGCCAAGAAAGCTAAACACCCTTTACTAACCATTTTCTTAGCACGAAGAAGGGAGATGATACGCACCGGATTGGAAGTGTAGTCACCCTCCCACACTAACGGATCTGTCCCAGGCTTGGCTAACGTTACAGTTTTAGCATTACAATCCAAGATCGCAAATTGCGGAGAAAGCCAAGTCATACCCAGAATTACATCAAAATCATCCATTTCTAAGATAACCAAATCTACATAAGTGTTGCTCCCCACAAAGTTCACCAAACAGGACCTATATACCTTTTCAGCTACCACAGACTCACCCACCGGAGTAGAAACACGAATAGGCATATCAAGTAATTCACAATGTAAATTTAGACCATTAGCAAATGAGGAAGATACATAAGAAAATGTGGATCCAGGATCAAACAATACAGAAGCCATGCAATCACAAACCAGAAGATTACCTGTGATGACAGCATCAGATGCCTCCGCTTCAGATCTCCCAGGGAAAGCGTAGCAATGGGCCCTCTCACCCGTCTGTCCGTTGCCCCTACCATGTTGTGATGTAGTGGCTACAGGTTGCCCATCACCTCGGCCGTTCTGGTGGCCACCATTACCTCGGCCACCATGTCCTCCAGAATAACGGCCTCTACCATGACCACCTCTACCTCTAACATTTGGAGGTCTGTAACTCTGTTTTGGACAATATCTCTTAATATGTCCAATCTCCCCACATCCATAGCACTCTCTGGTTCATGCATAGGTCTCTCAGAGAAGTGCTGACCGGTCGGAGGTGGACCCCCAACTACAGTCTGTAGTGAAGACTGAATGGGTCAAACTGCGTAACCTCCGGAACCCTGTCCTCTAGAGTAAGAACCATTAAACTTACCTCCCTTTCGAAACCTCTTTGATGTCGATGTCATGGTGAATTCATCTGGCTTCACTCCTTCCACCTCTACCACGAAATCTACCACTTCTTGGAAGGATTTTGCCGTAGCCGCTACCTGTAAGGCTGAAATCTGCAACTCTGACCTTAACCCCTTAACAAAACGACGAATCCGCTCTTGTGGACTGAAACAAAGTTGGGTGGCATATCTGGATAGTGCACGGAACTTAGCCTCATATGCATTGACCGACATCCTACCTTGCTCTAGGCTCAAGAACTCATCCCTTTTCCTATCCCTCAACGTCCGGGGGATATACTTCTCCATAAACAAGTTAGAGAATAAGGCCCAAGTCATAGGTGGTGCCTCTGTTGGTTGACACTCAATATGCGACCGCCACCACATTTTGGCGTTCCCTTGAAACTGATAAGTCACAAACTCCACACCAAACCGTTCTACTATACCCATCTTGTATAGTAGCTCGTGACAGTCAACCAGAAAATCATAAGCATCCTCCGATTCAGCACCCTTGAAGACCGGAGGTTTCAATTTTAAGAACTTACTGAAAAGTTCATGCTGATCATTTGTCATTATAGGCCCAGTAGCCAGACGTGGAAATGTGCCTATGTCCAATGAGGCATCCATACGAGGAGCCATAGTGGCTGCATGTTGTACTTCTGAAACCGGAGGTGTTGGCGCAGAAAACACTAGAGGTGCCTGACCTTGATCAGACAACCCACTGAGATAGGCGAGAACCTGATTGATCATCTCTGGGGTAGGTTGGGGTGGCAATCCCTCATTCTGCACTTGTTCATTTTCCCCATCCTCTCCTTCTCTTATTACTTCCTCAGTCGGTGGAGGAGTCACTGCCCTAGTATCAGATGGGCTAGGTGCTTGTCCTCTTCCCCTAGAGGACGTCCTCCCACGACCTCTATCACGGCCTCTTGCCGCTGCTCTTCCTCGAGCTACAGCCCCAGTAGCTGGCTCAGACGCACCCTGTCCAGCCGGTGCTGGTGTTGGTGTTGGCGTAGTCGTTGCTCTAGTTCTAACCATCTGCGAAAGAGAGTGAAGATGGTCAGATACCAATTTGTATCACCTAGATACCAATTGGATTCAAGTAGTAGCACGAAAGAAAGAAAGAATGGAATTTTCCTAAAGTCTTATAGCCTCTTAAAGAAAAGTAAAGGTGTCCCCCTACCATTCCTTAAGACTCTACTAGACTCGTTCTTGTGTGATGAGACCAACGAACCTAATGCTCCGATACCAAGTTTGTCACGACCCAAATTCGGGCCGCGACTGGCACCCACACTTACCCTCCTATGTGAGCGAACCAACCAATCTAAACCTTAACATTTCAATGTAATATCAACATAAAGTAATGCGGAAGACTTAAACTCATTAATAAAATCAATAACTATTATTATCCCCAAAATCTGGAAGTCATCACCACAAGAACATCTACGATCAAATGACTAAACTAAGAGTATTCTAAAAACTAAAAATACATAAGAAGCTAGTCCATGCCGGAAGTTCAAGGCATCAAGACTTGAAGAAGAAGATCCAGTCCAAGCTAGAAGCATTAGCTCACCCTGAATTTCCGGTGTAGTAAGACTGGCTTGAATTACTTTTGAGTCGAAGGCGACGGCACGTTTGCTGCACTCCACAAATAAACAAGAAGAAAACATAAAAGTAGGGGTCAGTACAAAACACGGGTACTGAGTAGATATCATCGGCCAACTCAAAATAGAAAACAGTATATATTAGATAATATCATAAAATCAACTAATATCCTTAGCATGCAGCATTTACAATTACCATAGCCCTTGGTTACAACACCAAGCTCATCAATGAGGACTCACGCCTTCTCATCATACTCATTTGGGAATTAGGTTCATTAGATTGAATATATTAACATCTTTCAAGATTCTTTATCTTTATTCTCCTCGTGTCGGTACGTGACACTCCGATCCTCATATACTATCCTGGTACCGGAACGTGGCACCCGATCCATATTCTATCCTGGTGTCAGAACATGACACCCGATCCATATTCTATCCTGGTACCGAAACGTGGCACCCGATCCATATTCTATCCTAGTGTCGGAACGTGACACCTGATCCATATTCTATCCTGGTACCGGAACGTGGCACCCGATCCATATTCTATCCTGGTGTCGGAACGTGACACTCCGATCCTCATATACTATCCTGGTACCGGAACGTGGCACCCGATCCCCTAATCTCACTACTTTCATTCATCAAGCCTTCTTTTATACCAAGGCATCATCATTAACAAAGTAGATTAGGGTTTCTTTTCAAGATTTGGGATTCAATAGCTTCATCATACTTATTTATTCATAATTACATAATCACATCATTCATGCAAGCATACAATTAAGCATATAGAAGGTTCACAATACTACTAACACATATCATTCGCTATTAAGAGTTTACTACGAATAGCATGAAAACCATAACCTACCTCCACCGAAGATTAGTGATCAAGCAAGCAAATTTTCTCCAAAGCTTTGTGTTTCCCCTTCTCGATCGTCTCTCTCTCTATCGATTCCCTTCTCTCTCTTTCTGTTCTTTTCTTTTTCTTATTCCAACCCTCTTTCTTTTACCCTAATTAGTATATAATTAAGAATAAAAGATGACAATAATGTCCCACTAATTAACTTAAGGTTACCTCTTTTAACCCCCAAGTAATTAGACTTATTAACATTAACCCACTAACTTTATAATTAAGGCAAGAATAGTCAAAAATGTCCCTTAAAACGTATCAAGAAATCCGACCCAGACTGGGATTGCGCAGTCTGTGACGGCCCGTCGCGCCTGCGACGGTCCGTCCTGCTGCCCGTCACAGAGTTCAGAGACTCAATTTCTCTGAAGGGTCTGTGACGGTCCGTTACACCTGTGACGGTCCGTCCTGCCATTCCGTCACGAAGTTCAAAGAGTCGATTTTCAGTACCCAATTTCAGATTTTCTAAGTGTTTTGAAACGAGACCCTGCGACGGTCCGTCGTGCCCATGACGGTCCGTCGTGGGGTCCATCGTTTCTGCCAGTTTCTCCAAAATTGAAGTCTGCTGCTCAAAACGACTAAACAGGTCGTTACAGGAAAGGTTTAAATATTTAAAGGGATAAATTGTAACTTATATATACCTAAAATAATAAAGGTATTGATAGAGGAATTTAAAGAGAAATAATGAATAGAGGATATTTATTTTATTTAACTAATATATCAAGAAAAAATTAAGAGAAAAAAAAGCTTAAAAAAAAGATAAAAATATATAAATTATAATGCTGGCCTATGAGGGGTGCCACATCAGCACTTTCATATCCAGATTTATATATATATATATAGATTTTATAAAATGATAAATATTAAACAACACTTATTTTTTATAAGAACGACATATGTAAATAAAATTAGTAGAATACTCATAAATAATTGTGCGCTATTAAAAGATCGTGTGCTAGTAAATAATATCAATAAAATGGATGGTTTAAAATTGATTAAATAAACAATCTTTTTGCAATCAAATTGCAAAGGAAATCATCACATATAATTTGGGAGAAGTAAAGTAGAATTTAATCATAATTAACTAAATTTTAAAAAATGTATATGAATAGTTGCAAACAACCAAAATGCATGTCAATTATTTATTGGTTAAATATAGACATTTAATGTGAATAAGGTTGAAAGATTGAAAAAAAAAATTACAATTACAAAGGAATGATTTTTACCTCAACTCAAGAATATTAAAATACAATATCATATAGTGTAATAATAGTTATTTGTTCTTGGGATAAAGATTTTATTTTATGTCTTTTAGATAATAATATACGAATTTTTAATTTCAAATAAATTAAAATCGATTATATTTAATTTTTCCCTTTAAACCTATCTCATAATATTTTGCATAGTTGATAGTACAAGTTTTAGTTGTAGTAAGTGTTCAAAAGTAAAAAGAAAATGAAACAATATTGATTAAATTTTTCAATCATAAAGCATCAACTTACAAAACTATTTTTTAAGACATAATATCACATGTTTACATCATTCATGATTATTTTGTTTTGTTTTCTTCATATATATATATATACATATATAACGCTTAATTGCCTCCAATTACTTCTTAAATTCTAATACATCTAATTTAAAAAGATGAGTAGTACAAGATTTCATATGATCTACATTTGTCTCATACTATTTAGGAGATCATGAGATTTTGATCGGTAATACATATAAATTTTCATTCAAAACAAATTTTTGGGGCACAACTTTATTTTGGTGCAAAATTTGGTATAAGAAATATCCTAATTATGAAAAATATACTGAGGGTAGTTTTGAGGTTTATAATTCTGAAAGTCAGACAAAAAATTGTGATCATATTTGTACATGGGAACTTCTAGATAGTGGTATATATTCATATGATCCATATAATAATAGATCGATTAAAGAATATTATTGGAACAATTAATGAAACTTTTATCATAAATAACATATGTAATATAATTTCGCTTTTTAAATGCACTTTGATGTTCTGATAGAATGTGAAATAAGAATATTGCGTATATAATGATAATAGCTTGTGAAAAAATTCTACAAAAAATATTAGGTATATCCTACTATTATTGAGCATGAAATTTAAGAAAGAATTTTAAATAATGATTTACCGACTAAATATACACAACAAACTAAACATATTTATACTTTAATATTTTCTTTCTTATTGCCAATTCTGTCATTCTTATATTTTTAAAAAAACATATCATTAAGTGTGAAATAAAAAGATTTAAAATTAAGAACTCCCTAACATTGTAACTAGCTAGTAATGTATACATCTTTTTGAAATATATCAAAAATTTAGTATAGCTAGAGTATTACTTAAGCATTTAGTGGTATTAGTATTATTATTATTGTTACCATTAACATAATTATTAGTATTATTCATAACATTTTGTATTCAGGCAAGATTCAAGAAAGAACCATATATCAAAAGGTTAAAATGTAAACAACCTAGCTAATACCTAATTAAAAAATATATATAAGTATATAAAAAATTCTTGATAAATTACGAGATATTCCCTTCGTCCTAATTTTACGTGGTAACATCTATCTGAGCACATAGACTAAGAAAGAAATTAAAATTGTTAAAATTTGTGATTTAGATCAAGACGTATGTGTAGTTATAAATCGTTTCATTAAATAAAGTTAAAATATGTTTAAATACACAAAAATGACAATTTCTAGATTTAACAAACCAAAAAATAGGTCACATAAATTAGATAGAGCAGAGAGTATTATTTTCTTTAATTACTAAAGATCATTATGTTTTGAACTGCTTTGAACTGTTTTTTCTTAAGTCGAGAGACTATTGAAAATAGTCTCTCTATTTTTGATACAGAGATCGATAAAATCTGCATAGACTCTATCTTCTTCGGACCTTCAGAACTGGATATGTTGTTGTACCAATATCTCAATTTCCTCCTAAAATTACATCCCAATATCCATTTGTTGATGATTCTCCATCTCTACTTTGCTCACTTGTGTTTGAAACTTGCTTTAGATCTTCAAAAGGAAACAAAATCCCTCCACTTGTTGTTGTACTTGTACACACTTGCAAATCTTGAATAATATTATTACATTCATAGCCACCATCACTAATACTACTACTTCCAATTAAACCATGATCCAAATTACTAGAGAATAAGTAAATTGAATTTGGATCAGAAATATTAGGCATGATTGGCATAAATGAATTATTATTTGGTACTTGTATCAACTCAGAAATAATCTTGAAATCAGATGAAAAATCCAAGTTGAGATCTTGATTAACCCCTTTATTATTATTATTATTAATAATATCTTGTACTTTAGGAGAAATAATATTATTTTTCATAATATTAATTGATGATGATTTCTTGGATTTTCTTGAAACTCCACCAATAGGAATGTTCCTAAGAGATCCACCATCAGTCCAATATCTTCTACAATTCTTACAAAAAAATCTTGGTTGAGAAAGACTATAGTTATTGTAATAACAAAACTTTGTGTTTGTTGAATTGCACCTTGGACAATTCTTCAAAGCTTCATCATTTTGTTGTTGTTGAGGCCTAATTTTCCTTGTATTTGTATTCTTTGGTATTTTCATCTCTTCCATAGTTTTCACCACAATTCCCTTTAAGAAAAGGAAAAAAAAAATTACTTGAAAATGAGCAAATTAATAAAAATTGAATCTTTATTCTTTGTAATATGAACTCTTTTTGTTTTTTTTAACTTTTAAGATAACAACAATCTTGATCCTTTTCCCTTTTTTCAACCTTTTTCAAAATCTCACATATATAAAGAGGGGAAAGTGAAGGGTTACATCAAAATTTAAAAAGCACACAATTAAATTCAATTTGTAGCAAGAGACACAAGAATATATATTTACATAATGAAAAAAAAAAATTTCATAAAATATTAAGTGAAAAGGCAAAATTTTTAAAAAGTAGATAGATCTATATCTCTAATTTTTGGAGTTTGTACCTGTGGCCATTGAGAAGTGTCCATTCATGAAAAAAGGAGGAGGAGGAGGATTATTATTTTTTTGTGAAAAATAATAATAAAAAATTAGTAGCTTTTGAGAGAAAAAGGAATATTTGAGATGGTTCTATGTGCTTTAGCCTTTGTGTTTATAGAGAAAAAGAGAGTGCTTAATGTTTAATAAGAAAAAAAGATAACTATAGTAAACGGTGTATAGATAGCTTTTGTTATATTTTTGAGACGTTGTTGTCACTGACTTTCAAAAGTTCTTCCCTCTCATGAAAGACTAAATAAGAATAGGTGATATAATTTTACTTGTTTTTCTGATTTTAATAAATATTAAATCGGTGAATATCGTCATGATATTTATATATTTATTAATATAAAAGTAATATATATTAATTTTTGGACTATAGGAATACCAATATTTTAAAAAGTATAATTATTAGAAAAAATGACAATTTTTCTATTATTCTATATTGATTATATTAGTTTATTATTATTTGTTAGTGGGGGAATATGTGTCCCTGCAGAGAGCAGAGATAATAAATTTTCATTTATAACTTTTGTGGTGGTTATAACTTATACGTCTACTTTTATTTGTTTTATTATTGATTTTATAATTATAGTATTCGAGTTCAATCGGTATATAAATATATAAAAGTTGAAAATTAAGATAGATAGGAGGTAAAATTTTTTGTATATATATGTATAACTTATTCTTCTAAATTTATTTGTAAAATTATATTAAATATATTTTAATTATTCAAGTTAATTTATGCATATTTTAATTAATGTTATGAAATATTTACTTTCTTATATCGAATAACTATATTGACAAAAGAGTTGCATAATATTTTTTCCTCCCTTGTCATTTATTTTATTTTTTTTTATTCTTAGCTTTAGCCTTATATGTATTTGAGTTAATTTTATACAATAAAAACTCTTACATTCTTTTTCAATTGTTAAATATTTCAGTGTGGAAATTATATGGACAGATTCAATGTGAATGATCTAGATGAGGTGTTAACCTGCTTGTACAAATAATGTGCAAATCTTTTTATATTTCATGCAAAGAGTATGAGGGAATATTATCTTGTCTGCCTCATATCCTCCATAGTGGGACATAGGACAAGCTCTCATGTTAATTTTCAATAAAATAAATATTTTGAGCTCGGAAAATGAAATCGTTTTGATCAGTAAATTATATATTGAGAAAGATATAAATAAATACATTTTGTTAATAAGTACACTAAATAGGGAAAGAGGCGAGCGAGATGGAGAAGGAGGCGAGCGAGATTTGTTATGTATTTCATATGCATACGAATACAATTGGATACAATGTATTTAGAACAAATTACACATAATTTTGACATCATATATTTCAGTATACATGTATCTAGGCATATCTGAGCGTACCAAAATCTAATAAGATTCGTAATATTGCAAACTATTCCCTTTGTCCCTAATTACTTTTCCACTTTAGAATTACCACACCTATTAAAAAAATGATGATTGACATAGTGAGTTTACCATTTCACCTCTTTTAATTATGAAGTGGATGAATTAAAAATTTAAGATTTTCAAGAATTTTTACTTTTTCTCAAAATTAATTAATTAATGATATAATAGAAAAAAAATTGTCTTTTATTGATTTATCAAATGACCAAGTAAAAAAATTGAATAAGTAGTTATGAACTGGAGAGTATCATGTATATAAGTATATAACTCTTAAACCATTGGATTATCGCAAATTTCCCTTTGTTTTTTAGTTTTTGTGTCATCACGTGGATCATAGTGTAAGTTTCTGAAATTCATTTAATTATTACTTTGACATTATATATATTGAGAAATTATTACAAAGGAATATTTTATTAGAAACCTACTAACGAAGTTAATTTTTTTATCCAAGTACAAAAATGAAACATGCTTAAGCTTTGTTAATAATTAGCTACGTTTATTTGAGATCTACGAGCAACTCATAAATTTCAAATCTTAAATCTTTTTTTTTCTATTATATAATTCAATAGTAATATATATTCTTCACTAAAAAGTTGAATAATGTGATCAAATGATGATATACTCGTAGATATAGTAGTTAGTACTAGTTATAAAGTCCATTTATAGATGGACTACGTCAAAAAAGCATTTGTTGGCATTATAATTTATTCATACATTAACTGAAATCGAAGCATGCATAATCAATATTTTCATATTTAAGTTTTGATTTATTTAAATTTACATCGTGTTAATAGATTCTAGATCAACTTAATTTATAAATTATTTATATGAAATATCTGCCTTTATTATGTTGTTGCCAGCAATTAATGCCACTATTTTTTAGTCAAACCAAAAATATATCACGGTTAGATAAATCACGATATGTTTGCATGATAATATAACATGTCATCTTAGGAAAACAAATATATATAAGATGTATATAAGTCGAGTGTGAGGATATAAAAAGCGACCTAAAATTAGTTAAATAAATAACATGCACATACAAGTGTAACTCGTATATCGTGTTAACACAATGAATATTTAAATTAAGAGAAATGTCGAATAACTGGAAGACCTACGATAAATACTTGCTTATATAAGGTGTTTAGATCAAATGATCACGTAAATTTTAGGCTTAAGTCATCTATAGCCCCTCAAAGTTGTCCGCATAATTCATTTAGACACTTCAACTAAGACTTGTACCAATTGAACACCTTTACCCTCCCAAATTTGAACCATTTAAACATTTTTTTGACAATAAGCTAAAAGTATAATGTGTGTGAAATACACTCGCGATGACATGACAATTTGACGAATTAAATACTGATATTTGGTATTTTAGAGTCCAAAAAATTTAATATAAAATATATTATAAAGTAAAAAAAAAATTATGTTAAAAATTAAAAAAGAAATCATATAAATCCTATAGCTTACCTACCCTTCTATTCCATGGAGTCCAAAACTCTTCTCCTTCTACAGTGCCCCAGCCCCCACGACAACCCTCTCTGTAAATATTCTATTATTTTTTAATCTTCTTAGTTCATCTGCATCATAGAGTTCAAGCAAAAGGATTAAGATTTATTGCTATTTTTGATGAGTTACGGAAGAGTTGGCCATAGGTAAAAAATAAAATAAAATTTAACTTGTCTTCCTCGTTTCATTTTTGACGAAAAGATGAACTTGGTCGGAAAATTAATCAGTTTTCGATGAATAGTGGATTTCTTTTTGAGTTCCAGAGGTGATTATATTTTTTGATTGAAGAACACCCTACAAAAATGTGAGCAAAATAAAAAATAAATAGAAAAGTCCTTTAACAAAATTCACACAAATCTCCATCAGTTTAACACCAAAACACTACATTAACAACAAAGAAAAAAATTTCAAATTTCAAGCTCTCTAATGATGGTGGCTGCCATGGCGACAATGAAGGTACCACCAATCCTCTCCTAGTACGATGGTAATAGAAAAACAAAAAAAAATTGATGGAGGTAGAAGGCAATGGAGAAACAAAAAACAATGATGGAGATAGAAGTGAAGTATCCGGAGAAAAAATGAGGAAAAAGATGGACGTAGAATGGCGGCAATGACTAGTGTGGTGGAGGAAGTGATGGGTAAAGAGGGAGGAAGAAGAACAGTTTTTTCCTAAAAAAAGCCTACCTAAAGGCCTCTCACGCGCCTCTTTGGGGTGAAACACAAACAATGTGCCAGGTAAGCAAAAAATGTTCAGATGGTTCAAATTGGGAGGGTAAAAATGTTCAATAGATAAAAATCTTAATTGAAGTGTCTAAGTGAATTATGAGAACAACTTTAAGGGGCTGTAGATGACTTAAGCCTAAATTTTATCATAGTTAAGTTATTTGATAGGGTATAACAGGCATAATAATGAACTATATGTTGAAAAGTCGAAATCTTATGTACAAACACATGTCATGTATGACGGAGATGACCAATGTGGACCTATCTTATATTGACGGTACATTTGTGGATATTGGGCTGGGCCTAATAGGACACAGTGCCAGTGGTGGTGGATTATAGGGCCCAAACACTAAAACCAAACTTACAACCCAAAAAGTGGAGCCTTAGGCCCAATATAAGTAAAGTTTCTCAGGATTAAAAGCCTAACCATATTATCCTCCTTTGTGGCCAATATCGAGTTCATCTAAATTTAGTATTTTCAATACGTAATAGAAACTTATATACTAAAAAAATAGTAATAGATACAAATTATAGATATAAATTCATAACTTTAAATATATATATGAATTATTTCAACATTAAATACTTTAAAGATTGAATGATATAATTTAAATTCTGAATCTTCCTCCTCGACTCGTGGACCGGTGGTCGATGACGATGCCACGTGATTATCTACCTTCATACCACGTGGAACAGTAGTAGACTGTTGAAGAATCAACTCTGGACTGAGTTCCATGGAATTGGTTCTTATGGGCCCTTAGTGATGCATGTTGGGCCAAGTGCCCAATGGCTACTTTTGCAAATAGGGCCACTTGACACTAGTACACTAGAAAGGCCAAGTATGATACCAAATAAATTAGGAAAAATCATCTAAATACACAATTTATTTTACAAATTCTCTATCATTTGAAAAAATTACAAAAATCTCTATCCTTTCTTATTTCTTGAATATATCACTGTACGTGATGTACTAGTCGGATACATTAGTTTATGTGATGTATCGGGACGTACGCTATGTATCGAGATGTTGAATGATGTATTCAAAATTGAGACGCGATGTATCCGGACATTGACGGATGTATCTGAATTGGAACGTGATGTATTGGAATGTTTAGGGATGTATAAATTTAAGGGATTTAATTTTCTCGATTGACGCGACAAAATCTATTTCAAATAATAGGATAGTATATTGAGAAAATGCTCAAATATATCTTGAACTTTGAGAAAAGTCTTATTTATGTTATACATTAAAAATTTAGCTCATCTATGTCAATTTCATTTGAGAAAAGACTCATTCATATCATTATTTGTAAAATATAGTTAGCTTTTAACACTATGAGATTATTGTAAAATTGTAAAAAAAAATTGAAATTTCATTTCTTTTATCCGATTCACAAAATTTTTATCTCCAACAACAACATATTTAGTATAGTTTCACCTGTAGAGTTACCTCTATCTTGTGAAGATAAAGAAACTATCTTCACTAGACCCTCGGCTCAATTCACATAATATCTAAAGAATTAATACAGTAAAGTAATGGACCATGGAATCATGAGGTATGGTGTGATAGAATTCGTAAGATCTCTTTATCGTCAATTGAAAGTTTTAGAATCAAAATTTTGAAAAAAAAACAACTGTTGATACATAACATATTCTCCTTTAAAAAATCTACATGACGTAGGTATAAAATAATCATATTATAATCATATTTCAGATAACAAATAGCAACATGATATTTCATATTTATTCTACGAGACTAAAGTAAAACACTATTTTATAACATTAGAAGTATTTCATTCCAAATGAAACAAATATAAAAAAAAAAGTGAAACACTATTTTAGAACATTAGAAGTATTTCATTCTAAATGAAACAAACATGAGAAATATAAGTGTTATCAAATCAATCGATAAAGTTAAACTTAAAAAATACCATATGAATATGATTTATTTCTAATTAGATGGTCTAAATCAATATTTTCTTTTTTTTTAAATAAATGAAACATATAATTGGCAATCATTTTCAATTAAAATCTCAATGTTTCCTATAGTGTATGTCGTAGATTTTTTAATGGACCACAATATCTTAGGGCAAATCTATGAATGGGTCTAAATTCTTCAAATATTTGCCACATTAGCACAACATTCCAAACAATTATTCTTAATTTTCACCCACCCCCACACCACATGCATGATATCATTTTTCTTGTTCAATGAGATGATAGAGCCCACTTGAAAATACTCATGGTCTTGGGCCTCAATGTCTTTCAATTTTAGGTTTCTCTAGTTAATGTTTCTCTAATCACGAATCAAAGTTATAGTTATGTGTTGTGAAATTAACAGATCGTATATTTTAGAATTGTATATGTTGTTGAAGAAGAAGGAATATGACGATTGAAACATGTCCAACGAAGTTGATTGACGTGTCTACAACAAGTGTTGATGAAGAAGGAAGCTGAAGATTGAAACATGTCAAAGGAACATGTCCAATGAAGCTGACTGACAAGTTTACAACACTGCTATAGAATTTGAGTCACACTAGGATTAGACTATTATATCGACTAGGCTGCTACTAATTGTGTTAGTTATACAAATATGTTTGGCATTTAATTTTCTTCATTGACACCTCAAAATTAATTTTAATGTTTTTTTCACGAATCAGGATGATATATTGGGGAAAAGGCTCAAATGTGTTATTAAATCTTGAGAAAACGTTCATCTATGCCATTCATTAAAAGTTTGGATTATTTATGTCATTTTCATTTTAAAAAAGACTCATCCATGCAATTATTTGTTAAAGGAAAATAGTTTTTGTTTTGCATAACCATTTTTTACACGTGGTCATTATGATTTAGCTATATCATTAATTAAATTGTTTTTTGATAAAAAAAAAAGGATCATGTATGCCATTGAACTTTGAAAAAAGGTTCATCTATGCTATCGTTAAAAGTTTGACTTATTTATGTCATTTCAATTAACAAATAATGACATGAATAAATCTTTATTTTTTCTCAAACGAAAATGAATAGATGAGCCAAACTTTTAATGAAGGACATAAATGAACATTTTCTTTATCGAAACAGAATCATTTTAACTCAAAAATTCCTTCTAAAGAATTTGTTCTTCGATTGATGGGTTGCATCAATCTAAAAGGTGGTGTGATATCTCAATCCTTAATACACCACATATTTCATGATTAAAATGAACAATTCAATTCAATACTTTACAAGAAAGTCGCAAATAAGAATTTTTCACAATTTTTAATTTTGAAACTACGTAATAATTGTCATTCTCATAAAAATTGTGATTTATAATTATATTTTTGAGATTGATTAATTCAAATATAATTGATTGATGTCGGTGTTAACTTGTTCGTGTCAGATGATTATTCGTGTTTAAATTTTTGAGAATTACTGATATAATTTCATTGGATGATGTCAATAATTATATATGATTAAATGTACAATCCGTCTCAATTTAATTTACACTCAATTTAAGACATAGTGTGACATTTTACACATTTAGAAAGTGCATAAACTTTAAAATCCCTATTTTCTCATGTAATGTAACTACAAATTTAGAATGTGATAAAATAAAATCTTATTTATATTAATGATGTATATTACGTGTAAAAAACTAATAGATCAATCGTGTTCTCGAACGGATAAAGCTAAATATATATAATTCTATGGTCAATGTATGGGTTGTAAGCTACTAATTAATATTATAATTAATGGTACTACTTTTAGGGTTTTACGCAACAAATCACGCCAACAAATTGACACACCAACACATACACTAAAAGCAAAAACTAAGTCAAAGGCACTTGTTTTATTTACTAGTTAAAAAAATTTGTTAATTTAAAATTATTTTTCTATTATTATCACATATATAGAGTCATATTTATTGTCATAATATTAGTTTTAAACTTAGTCTTAGTTGACGTGTAATTACTGTATATCTCTCTCTCGATCTAATTAACTAATAATTAAATACTTTAACTCAACTTTATTGTGTCTCATTGATGTCTGTTTTGGAAGTGTCTGAATGATTATTCAACTAATATAACTTAGATAAATTGAAATATACAAATATACTTAAAATTAGAGTGTTTACTCGTTGATCGCGGATATAATATATTGTATACATTTTCTATTTTATACACAAACTTTTTGTGACCGTGGGTGGTGCTTGGGGCGGTGGCTGTTTGTTTAGCGGTATAATCAACAAAAAGTCAATTTTGTGTTCAATATTTGTCAAACACATTTCAATTATAATGAGAATTGAGAGCTCATGGATTGGCTTCAACAACTTTTTTACTTCTTTTGGGGTCATTATATGGTGTGAGAAAATTTAATATATATGTTAAATCATATCATATTCCACCTTTTTTATTTATTTAAATAATTCGTTAAACATGTGAATAAAATTTAATATCGATAAATAAAAAATAATACTCATATATATATAAGAGGTAACAAAATTCATAATTGTGTGAAATTTTTTTAGGAGAAACTGTGTGGATTATTAGTTAGGCTTAACTAAGTATAACATATCATATTATATCAAAATTATCTTTTAAGTAATTTTAATCTAATATGAGTATAAAATAATGGTTCAATGAGACGAGTATAAAATTAATAAATACGGACATAAGGTTTAACTTAACCTACAAGTTACGAGTTTACTATCTTTATCCATATATAAATGTTAAAGAAGCATGCATAAAAAAGAAATCGATATGCTTTAATGACTGTTATGTATTGATAGATAAAAAAAATGATTGAGAAATTATATATAAGATGTAACAACTCTTAATTTGAATTAAATTAAAATAAACAATATTACACCAAGAAGTCAAAATTATTTTACATTCATCTTTAAAATAATCCATTATATATTAGGTAAATTATACAATAATATAATATGCTTTAATATAAATTGGTGGCAATTCCCCCTCCATTGAAAACTCTTCATCATGTCATTCTCACTAGTGTAAATTGTTGGCCAAATTTCTCAATCTGTCTTTTGTTTTGATTATAAAGTTTAAGGGTGTGTTTGGTATGAAATTTTTTTCTTCATAATATGTCTTTCAATTTCTTTTATTTTCGTTGATCAAAATATTTTTCATTATAAATATAAATTTTTTAAAAGTAATTAGTAAAATGACTTTTTAGTGAATGATGAAACATGACATTTTTCGCAGCTGATTGTCTCCTCTCAAACCTCACACATATGTACACCCTCCCATGCCTACTATCCCACCCCCACCGACCCACCCACACCATCCTTTGGTTTTTCATTTGTCGTCAAGAATTTTTATTAGGCTCATATTCGTGTTGCATAAAATCTATTTAAAGAGAAGGTGATTTATAACATGATATATATTAGCTAAAATTTGAGATTTTTGATTAAGAACAAAAATATTATTTATCCGATCACAATTATTTTTGATAGCAAAAAATATTTTTGTTTGAACCAAACGCACCCTATAGAATAAATGAGTGATGTTTGATGAAAAGTAGCTAAACATACCATGGAAACATGACAAATGAAAGGTCATAGTGCATTATTTTGAATATTTAGAAAGGCCTCAATTTTGTTATTATTTTTTTGTAGTCTGGAATTTTCCTAAGAAAATGCCGTCCATTGAAATAACTATATGAAAACAAAAACAAATAAAGTAAAAAATAAAATAAAAAAAGAAAACGATGTATAGAATAAGTCAATAGGGTATATAATGGATGTTCAAAGAAGCAAAGAATAGTCAACCTTTATAGAGAAGTCATCAAATGGTGGAACTAAAAGTATTCGATACACTAAATTTTTATTATATATGAAATTTAAGAAATAATTGAATCATAAAAATTTATTATATATAATGTTATTTTATATTTTTATCAGAAGTTATTTTTATATTTAATTAGATAATCTTTAGATCATATGACTATAATTATATTTGATATTTTTAAAAGGAAAAATTGTATATAATAGCAAACTAATAACCTAAAATAAATGGAATAGCTAGAGTTTGATTTAATTGTGCTCCATAGCAAACGTTAGCTTAAATTTGCCAGCGTCTCTCTCCCAAAAATTTCGCTCGCCACTATCCATTCTCGCTCGCCTCTCTCGCTTTATACACAGAAGTGTATAATTCTGTTTCTGTTTTGTATAAAGCGAGAGAAAATTGTATATACACATGCAAAAATATATATCTTCGTGTTATACACTTAATTATACAATTTACAAACATTTTACTTCAAATTTTGCAGAGAAAAAGGCCAACGAATTATACAATTGTGAATTATATGCAGTGAAATACAATTTTCTCTAGCTTTATACAACAGAAGTGTATATATTGTGTTTCTGTTTTTGTATAAAGCGGGAGAAAAACATATATCTTCTTGCTATACACTTATAATTATGCAATATACATACATTTAATTCGATTCAATTGTATGCAAAGCAAATTATACAATTGCAGCGAAATAGGTCAACGAATTATACAATTTAAACCAAAGAATTATACAATTTAGGTCAGCGAATTATACAATTGTATATGTGTAGCGAATTATACAGTTTTTTGTTTGCTATGGAGCGCAATTATGCAAACTTTGCTATAGCATACAAATATGAATTTTTTGTTTGTTATATGTGAAAGTTGCCCTTTTTTAAATGGTGGACTAATCGTTAAAATTATTATTTTTATTGTTACTATTAATCAATTTATATTTTTTTATATGCATGACATGTTCTAAATAATTTCTTATGAGAGGAAATTCATACTTTTTTCGATCAGAATTTTTTAAAACTTCTTAAAGAGGAAATAACTTTCATGATATTAATATAGAATTAAAGCACCAATAATAACAAAAGAAATATAATGTAATTTATAAGTAGAGTCGGAAGTTAATAAAATATATGTAATTGTATTTCTATTTTATGAATAGCTAAAAAAAACTATTTTTGACTCGCTTTTTTGATAATCTTTCCCCTTTATTCAATTTTAAAAACGACAATATTAATAAGGTTATAAATTTAAATCACATCATTCTCTAATTAAAAAGCAATTTTTTTTTTAATTCTTTTCAAATCTTCTAACAACCAAAACTTCATGTCTTTTCTAGTAGATGAATACATATTTTAAATAAAATCTATATTAATGTCAATTATTGCTTATACAAATTTATTTTAATTACCATACTATCCAAATGTATTATAATCCATTTGATTTATTTTTTCATAAAGTAGGTAGGAAGTCCTAGATCTTACCAAACATATTTAATCATAATATAATTATGGTATTCATTGTATGCCTTTTTTTAAAATGTGAATTATACGTTAAGTTTTGTAAAGGAACCAACAAATAAACTCACACTAACAATTAAATATTTGGCTTCTGTACATATTATTACTTTCTCTATTTCATTTTATAATTCTATACGAATCAATTTGATTAAATAATAAAATTTATAATTTTAAATAAATTCAAACATAACTATGACGATTCAAAATGATATCATCTTTTTTCTATTTTTTATGCATGTCATTTAATTTTTTAAACAGATTTAAAACAATAAAAATAAAAATTTAAAATCCCTTTTTTTATATGAAGTTAGAGGATCCAAAGGAATTCATATGTATGAAAATTACACAATATATTTATTCTTTACTAAATAAATTTAGTAAAAAAAAAAATTTATCCGCCAGAAATTTTCTATGATAATACAAACATAATAAGTTTTTAGTTTTGTTTTAAACAATACCATAATGAATAATTTGATAGCTAATTTGAAGGCGAATTTTGCAAATATTAAATCTAATTGACATATAATAATTAAGAGGTATAAATAAAATTATTTTTTAATTTAATTTACTATTAAAAAACTTGAATCTAAATATTATTTTATATTAAAATATAATTTTTATCGCTACCAAACAATACCTAAGTGTTGTTAACAGAGATGACACGATTCGTTACAAACGTTAATTGGACGGACGCAACAAGGCGAAGGGTAAAACCGTCAGATAAATATACCAAAAGTTTTGTCTGTTCATTTTGAAAGTGAAAAAAAAAAGAAGAGAAGAATTGCGACTCTTTCTCTTTCACTTTTCTACCTTCATACATTTCCCTTTTTCTTCGAAATCTTCAATTTTCATGACTTCATATTTTTGAGATCAATTCCCAGTTTTCATGCCCCTTTTGTCCCCTGTCTTTTTGGAATTTTTTTGCTTATTTTTTGACTTTAAGTCCACTTGGTTTCTTAGTCTCAATTTCAGTTTTGTAGATGTTACAGATCAATCTTTTTTTCTGAAATAATTTCTTGGGGTTAAAGTCCATGGTAGTTAAGGTAAGAAAAATCTTTTCTTTTTCTTGATTGATGCAGAAATAGTGATAGTTATTGTTTTGAAATTGTAGAAATATGAGCATGTTTATGTTTAGTTTTGTGTTGATTAGGTACATGTTATCTTTTTGGTGGTAATTTGATTGATATTACTGTTTTTATAGTTACCCTTTTGAAGGATCTGTTTTTGTTGTTGTGGGGTGTTGCATATTTTTTGTTTCATCATAATTGGGGATTTTTGTTTTGTCCAATTCTGGATTATATGAGAAGTTTAGACTTTAAATATTTCTCCTTTTTGTTGTTTATGTGGATTTATTTGGGTTTGGGGTGGTGTGAATTTTTAAGAATTAGTGAGTTTTTTTTTTACTTGAGTCTACTTGGTTCTCAGTCTTCATATAATGTTGCGGATGTAAAAGATCATATTGTTTAGACTCAATTCTTGAATATATGAGAATTTTAGACTTCAAAGATTTCTCCTTTTGTTGTTTATGTGGATTTTTTTTGGGGTTGGGGTGGTGTGAATTTTGAATAGTTAGTGAGTTTTTTTTTTTACTTGAGTCTACTTGGTTCTCAGTCTTCATATAATGTTGTGGATGTAGAAGATCATATTGTTTAGACTCAATTCTTGATTATATGAGAAGTTTAGACTTCAAAGATTTCTCCTTTTTGTTGTTTATGTGGAAATTTTTGGGGTTGGTGGTGTGGATTTTGAAGAATTGGTGAGGTTTTATTTTTACTTGAGTCCACTTGGTTCTCAGTCTTCATATCATCTTGTGGGTGCTAAAGATCATATTGTTAGGCTCAATTCCTGATTATATGAGAAGTTTAGACTTTAAAGATTTCTCCTTTTGTTGTTTACGTGGATTTTTTTTGGGTTGGTGGTGTGAATTGAAGAGTTGGTGAGTTTTTTTGGCTCGAGTCCATTTGGTTCTCTCAATCTTCATATCATCTTTTAGATGCTAAAGATCATGTTATTATTTTTTTGTGAAATAATTTCTGGGGTGGTTTAATTAAGTCCATGGTAGTTAATGTAAGCAATTTTTTGATATATAAAACAACTTTGAATTTGTGGAAGTATAAGCATGTTTATGTCAGTTTTTTTTGTTGACTATGTATAGTTTGTTTTTAAATACCTTGTTGGGGATTCAGTTTATTGATTACTATATTTTTTCATGTTGACAGGGGTTGCTTAGTTATCCTTTTGAAAAATCTGTTTTTTTCTTTTCTTTATTGTGGGTGTTGCATATTTAGTTTTATCATAATTGGGGATTTTTTTATGCTTAGTTCTTGTTCATATGGGGATTTTAGACTCTAAAGATTTCTCCTTTCTGTTTTTATGGGATTTCTTTTGGTGTGAAACTGTGAATTAAAGAAATAGGCTGTTTTTAGTGATATTTCCAGTTTGATTGACAGTTTTTAAAAAAATCTTGCTTTTGAAGTTTGGCTTCTGATTTGATTTTCTGTTCTTTCAAGGAGTAGTAGAATTCGAAGAATGATGGGAACTTACAGTGAGACTGAAGAAGATAGTTTCTTTGATATATGTGCTGAGACCGGTTCTCTCTCCGATTTGGGTTCGGATGGTTCTGATGCTTGTACTCGTAATGAGATTTCCGAACGTGCTTTGGGATATGAATTTTGGACTCAGGATCCTGAAAGTGTTGATGAACGCCGCGATAGATTCTTGAAATGGATGGGTTTGAACTCGAATTGCGACAGATCTGATTGCTCTGATGAAAGAAAGACAAGTACCGATAGAATTAGGGATGACAATGAGACTGTGCTGGCAAGTTCAGATGCCGAGGGCAATTTTTTCTCTGGTAGATCTTCCCAATCTTTCGAGTCAAATGAAGCTCTAGAATTGGAGGAGGATGCTGTAGAGGATCCAATGTATTGGAAAATCAGGAATCTGGACAATGGATCAGAATTTGTTGCAGATAAATTAGGCAAGGATGGCATGCTTAGCCGACTACGTGAAGTAGGTACAAACAAGATATTCACTATTGAAGAATTTACAAGAACTCTTGGCTCATCGTCTTTGGTTCAACAGTTTCTCCATAGAGATATGAAGGGATTTAGTATGGTTAATACAAAGACGAAAGTGAGAAGTTTGCTTCAAAAACTCACTGTTGGCACCCGACACAAAGTGACAAAGCCAGAGACTGGTACTCAAAGAGTTCGGGTCCAAACCAGTAAGAAGGAGTCAAAAGAACTGTCCTCACTTTACACAGGCCAAGAATTCCTGGCACATGAAGGCTCCATCATAACAATGAAGTTCAGTCCTTGTGGCCAATACTTGGCAAGTGCTGGCAAAGATGGCACTGTGCGCATTTGGAGAGTGATTGAGGACGAAATGTCTAAAAAGTTCAATGTTCAGGATATTGACCCCTCTTGTTTATACTTTTCACTGAATCATTTTTCCAAATTAGCTTCTCTCAATGACAACGGAGAGAAGATCAGTGGGATGAAAATGATGAGAAAATCATCAGAATCAGCTTGTGTTGTACTCCCGCCAAAGTTATTCCGGATTATGGAGAAACCAATCCACGAGTTCCGTGGGCATACCAGTGAAGTATTGGCCCTCTCATGGTCCAAAAATGGGGTCAGTATAATATGTCTCATTGGCTTAAGCTTACTAAATACTCTCTCCTTTCACTTTTTACTTGTCCATTATAGATATTCTCTGTTACTTGTTTTTCTGTTTAACCCTTAATATTAACTACTAATTCTCCAAATCATTTTTCAAGATATTTTGAAATGCTAATAGTCATGGGCATTAAAGTAAAAGATGCACTTCATTTATTACTTCTTAAGGGGAGTGCAAAGTCCATTATGGACAAGTAAAAGTGAATGGAGGGAGTATATTTTACAGCTTCATAGAACATCTTCCAACTTGAATAAACTGTAATTCTTGTACGAATATTATTTGCTGCAGTATCTGCTGTCATCTTCTGTTGATAAAACAGCTCGTCTTTGGCAAGTTGGACATGATAAATGCCTTGGTGTTTATCCGCATAATAATTATGGTGAGCCTATTTCTATGCTTTCACTCTTCTTGCAATATTTATAAACTGTAAACTGGATTCTCATCTCATAAATCTGACCATGTCATACTTGGATACAGTCACTTGTGTAGAGTTCAATCCCATGGATGATAATTATTTCATTAGTGGCTCAATTGATGGGAAAGTACGTCTCTGGGAGGTGCATAGTTGTCGAGTGATTGATTGGACTGATGTAAAGGAAATAGTGACCGCTCTTTGTTATAGTCCTGATGGAAAGGTTTGATCACCTTGTTTCTTTTTTTAAAACCTTCTTAAAGATGGTACTTGATTTTGGAACTCATTTAAGTTTCTTGCTTGTGATTGGTGCAGGGAGGTGTTGTGGGATATATGGATGGCAATTGCCGTTTTTATGATGTTGTTGGTATGATAGCTTGTCTTTCCTTGTCACTTTTTTCTAGTTCTTCCATTTTCTCACTGATTTGCACATAAATGCTCGCGATATTAGCTCTGAGAATAGAACAATTCTGGGAACTGATTTTTTTGTCCCCTGACTAAATTGCTAGAGTAGGTCATCATTGTAGAAAAGCACATAATCATGCAGTATACTTCTCTTAACTTCTAACTGCACTTTGCAAGTTATGATTTCCATATAATACTCATTGAGAATTCATTATCCTGCTCGAGAAGTAAAGAAAGGAAGTTAACCACTGTAATACAGTTAACTTCTCTAAACTTCTAACTGCACTTTGCAAGTTATGATTTCCATATAATACTCATCGAGAATTCTCATTGTCCTGCTCGAGAAGTAAAGAAAGGAAGTTAACCACTGGAATGGTGTACTATAAAATTGTATTTTGTGAGTGCAACATTGCTATGCAAAGAGAAGGGGAAAATGGAGGGGAGGGAGTTGTGTTCTCCATTTGTTTTGAGTTGTCTTCAAATGCATTTATATTCAAGGAAACTGTTTGTGCAACTGAGTTTCCAGCACTCGGCATTTTTACTCCGATATATGATGGAGTGCTTATCTTGTTTAATTCTACTCTATCGGACAATTCACATTAATGGACTATCATTTCTGTGTGTTAGATAATCATTTGCAGATGGGCCTTCAGGTATGCCTGCAAGGAAAGAAGAAGCTTACTAACAAGAGAGTAACTGGATTTCAGGTAACCGTTAGAATGGTTTCTCGTACTGATTATATCCCCTCTTGAGAACTAACATAGACTTTCATCATGCAGTACTGCCCGAATGATTCGAGCAAAGTCATGGTTACTTCTGCTGATTCCCAAGTTAGAATACTTTGTGGATCCAACATCATCTGCAAATTCAAAGGTGTGTTGGTTGCGTAGCCTCTACCCCTCTCCGTCCCCCACCAAGTTCTTGTTTTCATCATGCTTTGGTTTAACTTTTGTAGGCGAGCAGCTTTCTGACAAGACGTTTTTCAGTAGATTTTCTGAAACTGTTGTCTCTGCTGCATGTCCAGGAACAAAAAAATTTGATAGCCAATGTCCTGCATCATTCACATCAGATGGGAAACACATTCTCGCTGTCACTGAAGATTCAAATGTTTATATCTGGAACTATAGTCACGAGGACGGGTTGACTAGCCAACCAAAGAAAGTCCGTTCATCAGAGAGTTTCTTTTCCCAAAATGCATCAGTTGCCATACCTTGGTCTGGCTTTAAAACCAATCCAGTAACGACACTACCAGGAAATGTCTTAGCAAACGCTGATGTCAACGAGAATTCATTGCCAAAGACTTCATCTTTACAAGAGTGCTTCTCCTTAGGACGTGCGTCTTTCTTGGATTCTCTACTAAAGAGCTCTGCAACGTGGCCAGAGGAGAAACTGCCCGACTCAAATCCTCCTTCAACTGTCTCCCCTTCTATATGTAAGTCCGAATACAAGATCTTGAAGAGTGCTTGGCAAAGTGCATTGAGTTCAAGTCATTTGTGGGGTCTCGTGGTTGTCACTGCAGGATTGGATGGATGCATTAGAACATTCCTCAACCACGGTTTACCTATTCGTTTCTGAGGTTCTTTCTCCCCCGGGGATCTTCAGTCTAGTGGTAAGAGGGCAACGTCTAATGCCTGAGAATTTTTCCTTTCTCTTGCTTGTAAATTTATATCAGTTCTTGGCTCTGTCACCAAAAATTGTTTCAACACAGAGAAAATATGATATCCAATAGGTTATATTACATTTTGTGCCTTGGGCATATACTAGTCTATATATGTAATTATTATTCACATGTATGATAAAAATTATAGTATAAATGTCATTATTCATTTGTTCAGTGTTAGTCTTTTGAATTTGAATTTTGAGCTGTAAAATTGTGATATTTTTGTAACAAGTTAGAAGAGCGAAATTTTGAAGCTTTATTTCTGAAGATATAATACGTAAATGTGTCCTTTTGACTTTGGTTTGCATAAGTAGATACTTAAACTTGTATGGAATTTGATTAATAGATACATTTGTCGTACATGATAATTTGTAATATGTCCTGACTGCTTATTTGATCAATTTTATAGAATATGTTAGTTAAATCTGAGTTAAACGACATATTTATGTATTATTCGTATATTAACTGTAAATAATTTTTAGATGATCGTAAAGGAAATTGTATGCAATTATGGCTTTTTCACAATATAACAAATTTACATTATTATTCACCTCATGAATAATATAATATTACATGAACGAACGATAGATGAGATAAATAGATGTATCTTATGAGGTAAGCCAAAATATCCCATCGATGGAATAAAATTAAAACAACCATTTAATGGCTTAATCAAATCATCATCAATTTGAATTATTCTAACTTGGCTTAATTAAGAGGTCAAATTTACTCCATATAATATGATTTGTGTCAGTCTTGTGGCCCTACAATTGTCAAAATATGATATGACCATGATCAGAAGAGGAATTGCGGAACTTATTTTTCATCGACTCGATTAATTTAATTTATATCAAATTCATAAAATTCTTTGTTTTCATATTTCGTATCTAAAAATACGTAATAGAGATTTCAATAATTCCACCACACACTATAAGGATACTATCATTTTTATGTATGATATATAATGTATGTTAGAATCTTTACAACCTTTTCATGTATTTTTGTAAAAATATTTTGTCTCAAACTTTTCTTATTTTTGAATTCTTCTTTTCTGACATAATATTTAAAATTTCTCAGCAAATAATAAAATGACACGTGGAAAAGTCAATTGCAGCACCCATCCAAATTTTCTGAGCAAAATGATATAACCAGACTGTAAAAACTTATCAATAGCAGCAAATAAATATAAGTAGGTGGCCTCATAAAGTTTGATAAAAATAAATATTCTTCTAGAATTTTATTAACTTCAGTCTTGTTTTTTAAATATATAAAATGTTTTTCTTAATTATGTTTATTTTATATTTTATTTTTGCTATATTCGTTTAATGAACGTGAGTGTTTTTTAATTGACACTTTTGTCTTATAGAGTAATTTTTATTTATGACTACTATGTACTAAATATAATTGAAAACATGATAAAAATGATAATTTTCTTTTATATTACAAGTTATTACAATATTGATGTATACTCTTTTGTCTTTCCTTTTTTTTTAAACGTCTATTTTTATAATAGAACTTCAAATCAGAAGAAATATTAGTATTTTCTTCGTTCATTTTTAGTTGTCATGTTATATTTTTTTTTTCAAAAGTTAATTTTCAAAGTTATTAGATTATATCGATTTGATATTTTAAACTAAAAATTTAAATATCCAAGAACTATACAAAAAAGTTTTATAAAACATTTTGTATATTAATATGATAAAAAATATAATAATAAAAATTATGACAATTAAAAAAGGACGAAGGAAGCGTGAAGTCCTTTTCGAAATGATGCAAGTGGTAAAGAGGTATTTATTAGTAATTCTTTCATTAGATTCAATCTCTTCACTATGATCATTTGCCTCTATGACAAAAGGAATAAATGAATACAACAAACAAAGAAATAATAACGAGGGGTCCCAAGTAAATAATTTGAAATCCACTTATAAGAGGTAAAAAAAATATTTTCTAAAATTAGTCGACATATATAGCATACAAATAAAAAAATTTTATTTGCTATATGTGAAAGTTGCCTTATATAAATTGATCTAATATTTATGTGCAAATTGATCTTATAACAGTGATGATGCAAAATAGTAAAATAGAATTACTTAATATCTACGGAAAATGCATAAGTACCTCTTAGACTATAATCTAAATTTCAGAGATACACTTTAACTAAAGTAAAGTTTTATTACCTTCTAAACTTTTTTATTTATTTATTTTATGCACGTTTTATCTTACGTGACACACTCCGTGATTCCACTCGAAGCGGGTGGAAAATTGTTAGATGTCACGTTAGCCAAAAAAGTGCACAAAATTACCCAAAAAATAAATTCAATAGGGTAATATATAAGACCTTAATTTAGTTAACATGTATTTTTGAGATTTCGATCATAATTTAAAAAAATACGTATGTATTTTCCCTAATATATATGTTTATAAGTATATAACGAAACACATAAGTAAATTAAATAGTCATATAGGAATATCGATCCGATACTCATATCGTTAAGAGATAACATTAGTATGTTATGAAAATATATGAAATGTTAGTAACTTTAGCTCAAGCGTTATATAATTATATATAAATAAATTTGATTGAAATATACTAGGTCTTAATATTTCCAACTAATACTATAAAGTAAAGTAAAGAACAACTTCATAATATTGTCTCTATTTGTCCCATCAGTATTTAATGTTGCATGAAGTGGATCTCGTGGCTTCTAAAAGGGCACGACTTCAATTTACTCCAACCTTTGTGGCGTTTTCTTCATCTTTCGTATAGTTTCCTGGTACGTCGATTCAGAATTTAAATTTAATTTTAAACGTTATTATATAAAACTTATTATTTTGATATATGTGTAAGTTTTAATCTAATTTAGCATTTTCTTCATTTTAAAAAGAATAACTTCGTTTTTTTTTTGTCTGTTTAAAAAAGAATAATCTCTTTCTTTTTTGGTAACATTGTAATTTTGATTTTTCACGTGATATATTTAAGGCCACACGATTAAATTACAGTTTTGTACATTTCACATAATTTTAATTTAGGACCACAAAATTCAAAAATTCTTCTATATTTTCTTAAACTTCGTACCAAATCAAACCAGATCATTATTTTAAAACGAAAAAAATAATATTTAACAAAGTTTTAATAAATTTTAACTTTATAATATCGAAAATACTGAATTTAAATGAACCGACCAACTCAACTACTGGTTATTTATTTTATTTAAGTACCATGCGGAGCAAAGAAGACCACTAATACTCCTTGGATTTAAACTTTTTAAAGAAAGAAAAAACTAAATAAATGCATTGAATGTATATGTTTTTTTAAGTCCTACACTTTTTTGTCTCTAGGTATTTCTTATCTCATTATATATATATATATATATTGAGATGTCGTATTTTATTTTTGTCCAAATAAAAGTATTTTATAATATTATATAGTGAGCAAAAAAGAAATGGGGAGAGCACCATGTTGTGCTAAAGAGGGGCTTCGTAAAGGTCCATGGTCTACAAACGAAGACTTATTACTTACTAATTATATTAAGGAAAATGGTGAAGGCCAATGGAGAAACTTGCCCAATAAAGCTGGTATGCCTTTGCGCTTCGAGTTTTATGTTGATCAGATTCTTCAAAAATATTATCGTATTTATGTTGAAATATACTATTTTTGAAAAACTTTGAGATGTATTTGTTGATATCCTTCTTAAAAGAGTTGGAATAGTATAGTTCATATTTATGTTTTGAGTTTGTTAGTTTCTAGAATTTTGTTGGACTCTTAAATACTCCTATATGGGGATATTATCGACTTTTGGTCAAGCTTAATTCACATTGATAAGAATATTTGTTATATTATTTTTTTTCTTAGCGATTGACGATTTTTGTTTTAATCGAAATAAGGAAAATGACTTCTTTCATTTATTAAACATTCTTCATTTAAACTTCATATTATTTATTGCTATTAACAATTATTAATTATTATTATTAATAATAATACTTATTACTTTAAATTTTAGTTGTAACACTCAAATTTACTAATAGTAATTTTAACTTTTAATATATATATTTTTTTTGAAAAAGTATTTTAGTTTCTACTCATGCCACCTATCTAACACGAAAATTTTAAATTTATGAATTTTAAATTCTAGTAAAAATAGTTTATTAAGCTATAACACAAATATAATATCTATTCAAAGCTACTAAGTTATGTTGTATTATACGTATCTCCTCCCCTACTTGTAATATTTTTATATAATTAATATCGTGTTGAATTTTTTAGGGCTACTTAGATGTGGAAAGAGTTGTAGGCTAAGATGGATGAATTATCTAAGGCCCGGAATAAAGAGAGGAAATTTCAGCCAAGATGAAGAAGATCTTATAATAAGGCTTCATTCACTTTTGGGCAATCGTTGGTCACTCATAGCTGGTCGATTACCTGGTCGAACCGACAATGAAATCAAGAATTACTGGAACACTCATGTCATTAAAAAGCTCAAAATTGCTGGAATTCAGCCCAAACTCCACAAAGTGCACAAAGTTTCCCCAAAAAAAGAGCCCAAGAAAAAGCCCAAAACAGAAAATCCAAGAAAAAAACAAGACAAAAAGAAGAAAAATAATAAGAAAAAAGACCAATCTTTAGACACCCCTCAAGTTGTGTTTGTCCCAAAGCCAATTAGAATTTCTTGTGGACTTTTAAGGAATTCTAGTGTTGAAGATGTTGCATTATTGAGCACTTCATCCTCACCTAAAATGTCGCCGCAAACGAGTCAGGTCCTTAAAAAAGACACTATATCTGAAGGATCTGACATACACCTATCTGCATTTTTGAAAAGTTCGAGCAACATGATTTCGCCCTCAGATAGTTATGAAGAAGGTGATAATAACAGCAAGAAGATTAATGCTATTACCAATGATGATGAGAATGTTGAGGGTAAAATAAAAGAGGTTTCATTTATGCCTTTTGCTTCAAATTTGTTATTTGATGAAGTACTACTAGATGGATTTTGTGATCTTTCAAATGAAAGCATGCTGGAGAAGGTTTATGAAGAATATCTTCAACTTATTTCTGAAAAATGTTACAATCAAGATGCTCCAATGTTGATGTAGTATAGTGATCTAGCTAGTGCAAGTATTTAGTGTTCAAAATATATTACTTCTATTTTTGTATTCATTGTAAAAATATATGACAATGTTTCACTTTATGTGACATTTTCGTGTTTGATCATGAATCAATATTTTGATTATATTTTTTATCTAACTTCTAATTTTATATATATATATATATATGTACATATATATATATATATGATTAAATTTTAATGATTATTTTTAAAAGTTCCCTTGTGATTATTTTGTTTATTGCATCCAAATGAAGTAACCTACAATAATTGAATTTGAGGTTCACTCAAACCAAAAGTGTATCCTTCCTAGTTATAGATTTAGAATTGTACATGAAATAGACTCAACAAAGAGTTAAAAAGGGAAATTCCTTTCTAGAAGAATATTCTTATAATATTAAGAGAAAATGACTATATATATTGACTAGCTAGGTTGGAAGTGGTAAAGCTTAATTGTATAGCATGGGGGTCGTTCATAAATAATACTTTCTTTGTTTCAATTCACGTAACATAATATTTGAATTCAAATAATTTAAAAATATTGATACACTTTTGAAACTTAGGATTTAAACAAATCATTGCATCTATTTGGCTATAAAACTTTTGAAACTTGTGATGTTAAAAAAAAATATGTTAAAAGTTTTCGAAATCAAAAATATTTTAATCTTTATAAATCAAAAAAAAAAGTATGTCGCAAACAGTGTGTGTATATATATATATATATATATATATATATAAAACTAGTTATTTCCCTTTCAAGAATTTTCTGGATTATATATTGGTTTGTGACCATTTAATCTTTATCAATATTTCTTTTTTTGGGCCTGTTTAAAAGGACACCCCGATAATTTAGATTTAGTGTAATTGATGTGATTACACTATCTGTTCTGTTTGATTGGACAAAGTAATTACTTGGTCAGCAGATAATTGGTATAATTGACAAGGGTAATTTCACTTTTCAATTCACATGCAGAAGCTGTGAATTGCTAGTAATTACTTGCTGATTACTTTTTAATTTCTTTTTTTAATTCTATTTTTTTTTTAAAAAAATAAAAATTCACTTCTATTATTTTAAGTTTTATTTTTATTATTCTAAAAATTTCTAGAAATTTATTTTTATTTTATATTATTATATTTCTTTTTCTTGTTCTCAACCTTACTTCATGTGATTCTATGCAATTTTTTCGTATTATCTATGTCTTTATACCATGCTTATTTTCTCATTAGCATAATAAAATTTTTTGAAAAATCATATGTATGTATGTTATGTTGAAATTTGCTATAATAGTATCATGTTAAATTTTTTGTTTTGAATTTATAACTCATGTTATATTTTCAGTTTCATTTGTTTTACTAATATTGAATTTACATTGCAAGTTATTTTTTTAAAATTAGACTTGATATATTATCTTTTTATCGAATATTTAATAATTTATGACATATTATTTATATATTAATCTTTTTTTTTTTATCAAACATGCATTTCATGATGTTCCTAGAAATTTCATACTTTTAGTTTTTATAATAAAATCAATTGAAATATATTAATTTACAAAAATCAATAATTTTTTCATAATATTTGTTAAGAATGCATGTTTATTAAGTAATATATTTTTAGAAAACAATATTTTTCTTAAATATTTAATTCAATATTTATATAAACATTCTTATTTGTATAGTATAAATTTTAAATAATTAATTTTTATTTTTTAAAAATTTAATATAATTTTTTGATTGTAATTATGCATTCAAACACGACATATTTAACTACATTGTGTCATTTAAACAGAACATGTGTAATTACACTTTAACAATCAAATATATCAGTATAATAACTAAATTACATAATTACTAAGATATTAATTACTACCTAGTTATTACACCAACTTCAATTATCAATCACTTTTCAACCAGACCCTTAATAAGTGGTGAATCTCAAGTTGTTGGCCAGCCTTTAATAAGGATAGAAAACAACCTTATTTATTAGTTTTGACACTTTAGGTGTATGCTTTCAAGTTGCTTGGGCCACATTAAAGGCATATACTTTACCAACATGAATTTTTTGAATTATAGTAAAGTGGTAGGATTATTTCACTCTTAATTAAAAATTTTGAATTTGAATTTTACATATAAATTTTTTTTTTAAGATGTCATTGAATACATCCTACAATGAGCGATTCAGATTGAATTGAAATCTAATATGAACTCAAAACATCAAATGAGAAAATAGACTATATAAATAAAATTTGGGAAGTTACCACATAGAGGAGAGAGAGGAATAACCAGAATATAAATAAATGTTTGTTTCTTCTAACTAAATTAATATTCACAATGTAATTATATGGGTTTTGAGAGTTTTGATTATGGGGGAAAATTTGTGAACCTCCTTGTATGCCGAGTGGATTGTTGATGTTATTTCTCTTTATATTTTGTATTCTCATATTTATAGTGAATTGCTCATCTCCTTAGTTAATGTAGGTCGATTGATCGAATCACATCAAATCTTTATGTTTTTTGATATATTTCTCGTTTGTCTTCTTACTTATGGTCTTTCGAGGTTTGCTTTGCTAGCTTCCGCATTAATCTGGTTTTTTCGATCCTAACAATTACATATTTAGACATTTAATTCGATCTTAATTGATAACCAAACATTTTAACTTGTTCTTATGATGTTTCACGAACACCCAATGCTAATATTAACACTAGATATAGAAGTGTCTAGATAAGCATCTTGTAGTTGGAGTTTTCAACATACATAATGAAGACGAGTTGAGATATCTAGACATGGAGTTTTTGGCTAAAAACATCTTTTGCCTATACCAAAAATTTAAACTACATCCTTAAAGTATCATATCTAGCAGAAAACATTTTTTAACTATACCCTAAATTTAAACTACATCAAAGTATCATTTTTAGTAGAATACATCCTTTAAGTATTTATAAATGAACAACTTTCATCCTTTTGTTAGATGTTGTCAGAAAAACTAATGGATCTTACGAAAACATGAATAGTTAACGTGACCATCAACAAAAGTTATTCTGCATAATATCATTACTTGCTACAAGAAAGTTCTTGGAAAATACAAAAAATCTTAGACATTGTTGCTTATGGGAACTAAAAATGATTGGAAGATGTGCGCGTACAAAATTTGTCTTTTTCGTAAAGGAAAGAAGTTGGAGATTAATTATTTTTATTTTTTTCTTAACCAAATAAATCAATAGATTTTTAGGTCAATCTAATATTGAAGTGACCAAAATATTGATTATGCCTCGTATGTGAGTTTCATTCTACATTATTAGAAGCGGAAATCTCCAACAAATATCGCTTCTAGCATATTCAATTGAGAAGAAACATATTTAAACTAACAATATCTTTAATTAAAATTACATGACAAATGAATTAAAAAACGGTCAAATTAAAAGTTTTGCATAATTCTTAACTCAATTACGAAAAGTTCATGATAATATTCTTGATATATCTAAGAAAAATAATTAAGAAGGGACACCTTAATTTTGTGGAATGTATCGGGGGTAGTTTTACGAGATATTCAAGTAGAAGGATGAAAATTGCTGACTTTAAAATACTTGAAGGATGTTTTATGGTAAGAATGATACTTTAAGAATGTAATTTTAAGTTTTGGGTATAGTTAAATGATGTTTTCTATACTTTAATGACGTAATTTAAGTTTGGGATATAATTAAAATATTTTTAGCCAAAAACTCTCTAGACATGCATATTCAAAATTGAAATATTTTACTCCATAGGTGAAACTAAATTTGAGTGTCTTTATTATATTTTTATGCCTTATAATTAAGTGATTGAACCTATAAAAATGACACAAGTCATGCTCTTATATATTGTTTCTATTACTTTGTCTCATGTTTTCTCAATTAAAAACAAACCTTTACAAACTATTTTATTTCCCCTTTAAACTAACTGTTAAATTAGGACGAATAATGCTTATTTGGTAAAAAAAAATATATCTATTTGAATAACATCACATCATACAAAAAGGTTCAGAAAATGGCATAAATTTATATTTAATCCAATCAATTTTTTTTATTTTTTTTGTGGTGGCATAGGATCCACGCACCATAAAATTTGTAAATTAAATGCAAACAGCTATAAGGCAGATGCAGTATCAAATTGTAACCACACTCACATATAAATTTCGAATTCAACTTTATAAGTACATGTTAAAATTCTCATTCATCGTCCCATGTCGATTTTGGGACCATCGCTCAAAGTCATATTCGCAGAGTGTGTAAAATGTACGTCAGTTTATTTCAAAATAATTTTAAATTTGTGACCTGTGAGTTTACATGTCCTCTAGTTTAATAGTACATGGCTGAAGTTTAGTTATTCTTTTTACTTAATTTCTGATGGAAAAATGTCAAAGAACACTGTATATCTAATTTATTTTAGACTTTAATATGATAGATATGTAAAATAGAAAATTAAATATTTGACGTTCAAATAAAAGAGATGATGGAACAATGGAACCTAACATTTAAGATGTACACTTTTGAGTTGCAAGAGAATGAGGTTGCTGTCAACTTGTTGGCCCAAAAATTGGCAACTAATTAAGGTCCATCATCAATTTGCAACCATTCCAAAAAAGAGATGCCAACGAATATCGATTGGCGATGCGCTTCTGGTCTTAATTCGTGTTTTTGAAATTGTTACTATTTTTTTCGTTCATTTTAAATTGTCATGGTTTTTATTTTTATAGTCAAACTATAAGAATTTTGACTAACATTTTAAGATGTATTTTTTCACCATATTGATATGCAGAAAGTTGCAATTTGTAATACTTTTCATATAGTTTTTGAATATATAAATTTTTTGTTTAGAATATCAAATTAATGTAATCTAATTTAGCTTTAAAAAATAGTTAAATTGACTTTTAAAAATCGCAACATGATAAAATAAAAATGAACGGAGGGAGTAAAAAAATAAGAATATTCAAAGAAAATGTTCATTATAATAAAAACTTTTCGTGGTGGAAATTAATTTTTTACTAGCTATCAAATAACTCCTTATTTTCGTGGTTGAATTAATTTTTTTCCTTTAAAAGAATTTAAAATATATAAAGTAAATTTAAAGAAGTTCACATCTTATGCTATTTTTAAATATTTATTTTGAAAATTAAGTTGTTACATTATATATCAACTTGATTTTACGGTAAGAACTCATGAACTTCAACTACTAATATAATTAACAAAAACTAGTGAAATGGTACTTTCACGAATTCAAAATTTCGTTAGCACATCGACCTTCAATGTATGTCAAAAATAACAAAAATATAATGGTTAATTCAGGGGTAGATATGCATGGTTGCAGGAGTTTATCTAAACCCTTTTGATAAAAAATTATATATATATATATATATATATAAATTTTGACTTTTTATATTTATGTATATATATTAATTTTGAACCATCTAAATCAAAGAAAGATAATCCAATGATTCGGGGTAAGTAAACGATGACTGATCACATGGTTAGGCCGCGAATACTATTCCCTGTTTGATTTTTACTGGGTGCACAAGCTGCCTAATTTTCTTAAATTTAATTCTTTGGGGTTTGTACTTTATACTCTAGTTCAAATATATATATTTATAATTTTTGAACCCCTTCGATAAAAAATTTGAATTTGTCATTTGATTAGCATATTGTTATTGCGATTCATAATTAAAATATAAGGCTAAACTAAATAAATTTCACTACTTTATATTCTAATTAATAGGATTTAGATAGTTTGTAAATATTATTTTTTATGTCATATTTTGGCCGCGATATACATGTATCATTAAAAACGAGATACACGTATCCAACGATTTTAAAAGTTGAAATACATGAGCTATTAATTTAATTAAAGAGGGTGTAACTTATTTTTTAAATTAATGACAAATTAACAACTCAAATTTATTTACACGATCCTTGCATATCAACTCTAACAAGTTTTCATAATATAAGGAAATCATAAAATAAAGTAAATTTGTAATCCTAAACTTCGTCTTCTTAATCAGTTCTTGTTTGATAGTAATAGCGAGATACATGTTTCGTTAAAGACAAAATATGTGTATCAAGCAGTCCTAAAAGTCGAGATACATGAATTATTAATTTGAATTAAAGACGAAATATATGTATTCAACAGTTTTAAAGGATTTAAATTGTGAAACTCTGTTAATTAAAGCTTTTCGTAATTTTTCCATTTTGATTGGATCATTCCTAAACTTATATGTATTTACGATTTTATGAATGGTCATCCTTTAAAACAATTGAAAAACGAGAAAGACAAACCATGTAAAACCTATTTTGTAAAAAATTATAATTGAACTTTAGAGCAATATGAACTCTATCTAAATGGGATGTAAGCCAATGTACATTATAATAATTAAAAGAAAAAGTAACTTACCTTTTTATATACTTCTGATTATCGAGATTTAATTTTGAACTAGTTAACATGTTTGTGCTTCGTGCAATTTCAACAATTATTTTAAAAATATTTTTTTATTATAAATTAGCACATACTAAAAGAATAATGCTCAATACTTAGTAAAAACTATAAAATATTTATAATAATTGTTTCAATTTATAAGATATTATTTTTGTATTATTTTGTGAGGTTGAAAATAATATGTTTTATATATTGAAAAAACGTAAATTTCTATTTGTCATGAATCATCAAATGAAACGTAAAAAATTTGTCCTCTTCATATTTTTTAAAGTATGGTTTCTTATTTTTATATAAGGAACTACTGAACATAGACCTTTTTAAATATAAGTCTTTAATATGATTTATTTAGCAAAAAAAACATATTTGTCAGGGACATAATTTTTTATAAAATTCTTTATTTTTAAAAAAATTATGCAAGTTAAAATATGAAAATTAACAAAAAGCATATCAATAATAATACAAAGAAAAGAACGACTACTATTTTAATCAAATAAATATAAATGTAAAAAATCATAATAATAAAATTGAAAAGCAATAAATATTAATATTTCAACAAATAACTCAACACAAAATTATAGTCATTTTTATTTGTTTTAATTATCAAAGAATAATTATACAAATAATAAATAGTGAATATTTTAACTTTTGTGGAGTTACAAAACTCACTAAATGTATAATTATTTATAAAATATCACAATTTAAATAATGATAAAAAAGCAAAGAATGGGAGAAAAAGAATAAGTAGGACTTTTAGTATATAAGAATTTCTGTTATTATTTGTTCTTATATCATATTGAAATTATTTATAATTTTTTTCGTCTTCACACAAATTAAAAAAGTTTATCTTTATTTACTCAATATATTTCACTAAAATAATACTTCAATTCATTTTAGTGTGTATTTTGTATGTTTTGTTGTGATCATTTTATTTAATTACTAAAAAGTTAGAAAATAAAAAAATATTTTATTATTTAATACAAAACTTTAAAAATCTCGAGTTTTAATAAATAATACATACTCCCTCTATTTTAAAATAAGTGAAATTGTTGAGTGTTTTTTCATAGTTCAAAATAAGTGAATTGTTCCAAATTTAAGAGAGATGTTGAAAAACTTTTCCATTTTTGCCCTCATTTACAATGTTAAATAATTATAAAAGAAACGAATTTAATTTTTTTTCTTCATCTTGATAAACTTTTGCTTGACTATTGTAACACAGAAAGAAATTTAAAAAATGTATCTATTATAATCTTCATAAAGCTGAAAAACAAAAAAAAACTATTAACAATATGAAGTTGGAGAAAATAGAAATGGACATGCAACAACATCATAGATGATTATTATTTGTAGATGATAATTAAGTAGAAGGAAGTCGAGAAGACATCTAATTTAATTAGAGAATTCAAATAGATAGAGGTATTTTTTGTAACTTTCATGTGATATAATTATATTTAATGAATATGATTGTATTTATTATTTTTTTAATAAATTGATTAATAAAAAACATGAATGAAAAAACTCAAAAAAGGGAGAAAATAGAAATGAACATGCAACAGCATCATAGATTGTTGTTATTTATAGATGAGAATTAAGTAGAAGGAAGTTGAGAAAACATCTTATTTAATTAGAGAATTCAAATAGATAGAGGTTTTTTTTTGTAACTTTCATGTGATATAATTATATGTAATAAATATGATTGTATTTATTATTTTTTTAATAGATTGATTAATGTAAAACATGAATGAAAAACCCAAAAAAAGGAGAAAAAAATAAATAGTTTTCTAGGTCATTGAGAGGTGCCATATCACCTTATTTATATCTAGTTTTATTATTTATATAAATTTTTTATATATATAAGTAATATACATTTTATATAAATTAAATAAAATAATAAAGATAGAATATTTAAAATATTTTTCTTTCGCAATTGTAATTAGAAGAAGGACAAAAAATTTTAATTTTTTTTATTAATAATTGAATTAGACAGGTATGAATTATGAATAATTACTCTTTGTAAGTTGGCATGTGAAGAGTTTTGTTATAAATATTTCTCCATTAATATAATATTTATTGTAATAAATTATATAATGACTTTTCCAATAAAATAATTAATTTAAACAAAAAAGAAAAGCCAAAAAAATGAGAAAAAGATAAATACATGTGTAGATCATAGAAAAGTGCCACTTCACCTTGTCTATGATTCTCCTTTATATTATATTAAGATAAGATTTGAGACAAGCGAATATGTATTAAGAGAATTTAGGAAAAGACGGAGATGGTGGAGGTGTTTGAAGATTTTGTGTGTGTGGGGGGGGGGGGGAGTGAGAGATACAGACACATATTAAGGTAGGGCATATTTCGGTTCAAATAGAAAAATGCGATTGTACCCATAAATTATACAAACTCACCTTCAAATTGAATAAGCAAGACACTTTAAACGGTAGCTACAATCCAACATGCAAACTGTAGATATCAAGCATAATTAAATTTATTATAATGACTATTTGTAAATATTTTTCTAAAAAAAATTAAAGGTTTGAGGGGAAGGAAGCGACGTAAATAAGAGAAAGTAACTTGAATTGTTGATTTATCATTAATTCAGAAGTTTAAATTTTAAGATTATTATTTAATATCGTATTTAAGATATTTCATATTTGTATATCTATTTAGATATTTTAAAATATATGATATAAATATTAAAAATGATATTATATATATTAGATTTAATATATATGATGGTAAAATATATTTAGTCAAGTAGCTTTTCCTAAAAAACAACTTAAATCTTTGACCAATTGAAAAAATTATTATTATCCAGCACATGTGTTTATTATTGTTAATTATTTTTTTAATAGAATGAAAAGACAGCCAGAATGGTATCTTAAATTATTTAATTCCAATAAAAGTAACCTAACTATATCCTATAATTTCTATAGAATCTCAAATGATACTTCATAATTGTGAGTGTGTCCAAAGTAATCCAAAAATCCAAAGTTGCTTTGGACAAATATCTCATCCATCATCATACACGTCTAATTATTTTACCCCATTCAATATTAAATTATATTAAAATTTGATTGAATTTATATTTATATTAAAATATTTTATATTAATAAAATATTATGTAGAAAACTAATTTAATATTCAAAGGCTTGAAGTTTAAACTTAATAAGGAATAAGAGTGTGAAAAATATTTCAATATTAGTCGAAATAGCTGTTACGATATCAAACTTTATGGAGGACATTTTTACTTCTGAATTATTTAATGGTGTATTTAAAGGTAGATAATGTGCTCACTGGACACATTATTATTTATGATTATGCAATATTTTTTTATGTCCACGTGGACACATATATATCTTTAAAATACACTTTTAAATGGTGCAGGATAAAATATCATTTTCAAAGTTTGATATCGTAACAATAATTTCGATCAAAGTTCAAATATATTTCAGATTATTTTTCCAACTTAAATTCTTTTATTCAAAATAAAAAATTACTAATATTAATATTTCGTCATAAACTTTATTGATAATCTCTAATCGAATCAAATAAATGAATATATGAAAATTCAACTATTGCAATGGCTTGCACTTTCTTCCATTCAAAGTCATATGCTAAAATTTAAAAGTTCGTTTAATGGAGTATAGTTACTGACTTATAAAAAGCTATAAATTTGATTTATTTTTTTATTATATTGAAAATATCTTTTAAATTTATTCAAACACCATAAAATATTTAAAAGCTATTTGAATGTTAGAACACCCAAAATTAGCCTATTCAAGTAGGTTCATATTCTAATGATACTAATCATGGAACGACTACATAATTTAAGACAACATTATGCCTTGCAACAACCTATAATAATACTTTCACCAAACCATGCTCGTCAATAATTTATTTTATTATATTTAATTAAAGATACAATTATTAATTTAAAAAACTTGTAATCATAAGTATTCTTATATAATTTCTCCATTGATAAAATATTAATTAATATCTAATTTACACATGTATTATACTTTGGATCCATTATAATTTACTATCCTCCGTCTTATATCAAAATAACTATCTTAAGCATTATACGTTTATTATCACTTTACTTTTAAATTGCTTGACTAAAATAAGTTAATTTGATGCTAATAGGCATTTTTGGTCATCTTTATAAATAATAGGTAAAAATTCATTCGTACGAAATATATATTTACACGTGATCAGATCTATTTATCTTTGAGTAAATGATAATTAAAAAAATATAATATTAACTAATTTCAGTTAAAAGAGAGAATTATATTTTCGAATATATTTATTGATTTTGATATATATATATATATATATATATATATATATATATGAAAATTTCTCAAATAAAAAATGATACCTTCCAGCTCAGGTTGAGTCCACGTCATCAATATTGGGCCCACTTTACATCGCACAAATCTGAGCTGGCCTAATATTTTTTCAGTATTAAGTCCACTCAAAGTCTCATCTGTTTCATTTTTCTTATTAACAATTGGTTTACGTTAGCTAAATTTCGGTTTCTCTCTAATTAATCTCATTTTAACTTCTTAATTATCCCATTAATTACCTCTTCACTATTCACTAGTCACAAAATCACTGCTTAATATGACAGATTATAGCTAGCGTTTGGCCATAGATTTCCAAATATTCTTGGCAAATATTATTTGAGTGAAAATTTGGATGAAATTTCACCATGTGTTTGGCCATAAAATTTGGAAAATATATTTCACCTTTTTAGAAAAATATGATTTATACACACAAGTTTTAAAAACTATCAAAACTAACTAAAAGTTTGTATTACAAGTCAATTGAATGTTAGTTACAACAATAACAAATAATGTCCATCACACTGAAGCAATGTGGTAATTTGGAGTGAGTGCAACAAAAATTATTCCATACATCGTGAAGTAGATAAAGTACATGACTTTGTTATCTAAAGCCAATTTTTAATAATTTTCATCAACAATCATATCATTATTTAATATTCACTAAATATTTCATCACTATTTTGGTGTTCACGTAAAAAATGATGCAATACAACACAAGCAACTACTAGAAAGGATGTTTTTGTAAAAGATAAAAGATTGGAGTAAAGTTTTAATTTTTAAAATATCCCAAATAATGATATTTGGCCCAAATACTAGAAAAAACTAGTATTTGGAAATTTGGGATAGTTGCCAAAAATATTTGCCAAATAATGACAAATTGTATGGACAAACATTATTTGCCAAATTTTCCCCAAATATTATTTGGAAAATTTATGGCCAAACGGGCCCATAGTCTGCCAAATTAAGATTAATTAATTTAGGAGCGGCTAAACGTAATTGGGGGCTTAAAATGGAGTTTCAATTCGCGGTCTAAAATATAAATATACTTTATTTACGTTTTTATTTAAAAAATTACACTATTAAGATGAAAATTATTACTACTGAATATTATTTTTTTGTTATTAGTTTTGTGTAAGATTTTATCAAACTCAACATTGAAAAATATACAATTATTATATGTATTGTTAATGTAATGATACAAGTAATAAGTTGATAAATATTAAATAAAGATAAGAGTTATAATCATAAAATTTGACTAAAAAAGTTGATGCCTTGATATAACCTCATTTTAATATGCTTAGAGTAGTGCTTGAAACTAAAATTAAAAAAAAAATAAAAAGAAATTTGTAATTCTTTTATAACACTTTTCACTGTTAATTTTTATTTTTAATAAAGTACAAAAATGTTAGAATAGATAAAATAATATATCTTTAAATAAATTATAATTTATATTATAAATAATTAATTTATATATAAAAATTTTAACACATAATTTATTCTTGACAAAAATTTGGGACGGCGAAATTTGAGGGCAAAGGCCTTTATTTTTTAACACATAGAGCCGTTCCTGAATTTATTAACCTCCTAAGTAAAGAGTGTGATTTTTTATTATTTTTTGCATTTTCGAGCTGTTGCAATGCCGGGATTAGTTTCAGTCAAAACTCCGCCGGAAACTCCGGCATTGAGAATATCAGTTTCCGATGAGAACCACGGCCGAAACGCGTCGGGTTCTAGTAGATCAGAACAAGTTAACCCGAAAACGAACTCACCTGCGCCACGACGACCTCCATCACCGTCAACTTCACGGGCGAAGCCATCTCCGGATCGGGGCTCCGGAAAGAAGAAATCTCCGCCGGAGAAGGTTGAAATCGACGAGTCATCTCTTGACAATCCGGATCTAGGGCCGTTCCTGTTAAAGCTAGCGCGTGACACCATTGCCTCCGGTGAAGGTCCGACTAAAGCACTAGACTATGCTTTACGAGCTGCGAAGTCGTTTGAGAGGTGCGCAGTTGTCGGTGAGCCGAGTTTGGATCTAGCTATGAGTCTGCACGTTGTGGCAGCTATATATTGTAGTTTGGGGAGGTTTGATGAAGCTATTCCAGTGCTAGAAACGGCGATTAAGGTGCCGGAAGTTTCAAGAGGCGCAGATCATGCTCTTGCGGCGTTCTCAGGGTATATGCAGCTTGGTGATACGTATTCTATGCTAGGACAATTGGATCGGTCAATTGAGTCTTACAAAGAAGGGTTGAAAACGCAGATGGAAGCTTTGGGAGACACAGATCCAAGAGTCGCAGAGACTTGTAGGTAATGTATCTTATCCCATTGCTCCTGTCATTTGAAGTCTTCGCAAATTTTGGATTTTTAGTTCTTTATGTTATATGTTTATCTGTAGAAGTGGTTTGGGATAAACCTATTGTTTGTTGTATATGTCCAAACATTGTCACTCGTATTTCTGAATAATCGAATTGGATTATGGACAAAAACATTTTACTGCAAAGCAGATGAATTCATTGTAAAACTTTAGATAACAGATGCGTGTGATTGAGGTCAATAAGCCTTTGGTGGTCATTCGATTTCAAGATGGCAATTGGACTTAATTATGACACGACTAAACTGGAATTGTAGGTACTTGGCTGAGGCTCATGTTCAGGCAATGCAGTTTGATGAGGCTGAGAGTTTGTGTAAGAAAACATTGGAAATCCATCGTGTGCACAGTCCTCCAGCTTCTCTTGAAGAGGCAGCTGATCGTCGTTTGATGGCTCTAATATGTGAAGCTAAATGTGATTATGAGTCAGCCCTTGAGCACCTTGTACTTGCCAATATGGCTATGATTGCCAATGGACAGGAAACTGAGGTCGCAGCTATTGATGTTGGAATAGGGAACATCTACTTGTCGTTGTCTCGTTTTGATGAGGCCGTCTTCTCCTATCAGAAGGCACTCACTGTTTTCAAATCATCTAAGGGCGACAACCATCCTTCAGTTGCATCTGTCTATGTAAGGCTGGCTGACCTATATTACAAGACAGGAAAAGTGAGGGAATCCAGATCCTATTGTGAGAATGCCCTCAGAATATACGCAAAACCTGTACCTGGAACAACCCCTGAAGATATTGCCAGTGGATTGATGGAAATTTCAGCAATATATGAGTTATTTAATGAACCCGAGGAGGCCCTGAAACTGCTGCTCAAGGCAATGAAACTATTAGAGGATAAACCGGGACAGCAAAGTACCATTGCTGGCATAGAGGCACGAATGGGTGTTATGTTTTATATGGTCGGGAGATATGAAGAGGCGCGGAATTCCTTTGAAAATGCAGTGATAAAACTTAGAGCCAGTGGTGAAAGGAAATCAGCTTTCTTCGGAGTTGTTTTAAATCAGATGGGATTGTCTTCTGTACAACTGTTTAAAATAGATGAGGCTGCGGAGTTATTCGAAGAAGCTAGAGAAATTCTGGAACAGGAGTGTGGCCATTGCCATCAAGATACCCTTGGTGTGTATAGCAATCTTGCCGCCACTTATGATGCTATAGGAAGGTAATATTAATATTTTACGCATTTTCTTTTACATCTCTTGATGAAACAAAGAACCCGTATAGGCAATGCCAACTTGTTAGACTTAAAGAATTAGTAGCAATATATTACAAGTACCCTACATTTACTTTGTGGTTTATTATACATTATGAACCAAATCCATATGCATCGAGTGCTTAGAGGTTACATTTGCGGTAGGATAGACCAATATGTTGCTGTACTTTGATTCGACTAATGAAAATGACCTCTCTATTACTGGTTTCTATACCTTTCAAAGCATATTTTTTATGTTAAGGTTGTTCTGACATTTTATGTAACATATAGAGTGGATGATGCTATTGAGATTCTGGAGTACGTTCTTAAACTGAGAGAAGAAAAACTCGGAACTGCAAATCCTGATTTCAACGATGAGAAAAAGAGGCTGGCTGAATTATTGAAAGAAGCAGGTAGATCTCGGAACAAAAACCCGAATTCCTTAGAAAATCTTATTGATCCAAACTCTAAAAGGACGACGAAGAAAGAGACTTCATCAAAGAAGTGGTCTGCATTTGGCTTCAGAAGTTGATTCTTTCTAGCAAGAAGTTTTTCTATAACATTGTAAAGGCACGAATGTGTGTTATGTTTTATGTCACTATAAACTGGTGAAGCTTATTGGTTGTTGTCCTTTTGAATTCATGTCATTTATCTTTTTTTTCATTCATTGCTTGATTGTTTATCAGTTTGTAATTTGATGATGTTTCTGTTTCAACAAAACCAATCAATGTTTATGGAAGTAATTACAAAGATCTGATGTTAGAGAAAAATGTCTTGTAGTATAGCTGATATGGGTGTTATGTCATTTGGTGACAACATTACTGCAAGGATTATCATCCAAATGATAAACAGAAGAAAAAAAAAGAAGGGAAATTTATAAATAAATTTAGGAGTAGCAGCAGAGACGCATAGCCTAAAAGATGGAAAGTATAATATCCTTCGTCGAAAATTTATATTGCGAATGCGTTATTGCTTCAATTGCTTTGTTATTATTATATTTTCTTGTTATTAAGGATATACAAAATTGAATCGAAAATCAACAAACTTTAAATGAGTCAAATTGAAAAAAAAAATATCCGACTATACTTTGGTTGGGTTGGGTTAGATTGGTCTTAACTAAAAAATCAATTCGAGACCCAACCAACTCGGCACTATGTACGTAATTTTAAAATTTGTTTATATTATATAAAAATATTTACTTTGATACATTTTCTAAATACAAACTTAGGATTTTAAATCGCCCAATAAAGATTAGGACATATATGTTAATAATTATAAAAAGTTCAAATAAAAATCAAATTCATACTAACGCTGACAAAAAAAATTAGTTCAACACTAAGAATGACAATAATAATGTTGAATATTTGTTCTTTAGTTTTACATTGGTTTACACAAATTAAAATACATAATCTAATTTTAATTTTTAGTCATGTAATTGATACTTATTAGACTTATTTTAGTATGATTTAATATTTTTAAATTATGATCATTTTCGTTATACCTTATTAATTTGTAATATTTCTTTTATGCATTTTCATTATTATTATTTGTTAGAAAAATATTTTTAGTGTCATCACTCATATCATATTTTGTGTTATTTTCTTAATAAACACCTTAGATAATTATATTTTGGCAGGACTAAAAAAATATTTGAAGCACAAGTTAATTATATGTTTGTATGAATACTTATAGAAAAAGTCTGAAGTTGGAAAATTCAAATTTTATTAATTTGATTTGGTTTATAGATTTAAAAATCTGATATAAATTATTTGGTTTGATATTGAAAAACCCAAATCAACCCGTCCATTACACCCTTACTTGCTACCATGCTTCGTCTTCTTTTCTTGCTCTCTACCCAGAAATATAGAGATAAAACTTGTGTATATCCTATTCTTCTTCGATTATACTTATGAAATTACACAACATATTATTATTATTTTAATGAAATTTCTAGCTACGCCAAATATATCATCATGATACTCTCCATACATTGACTTTGCACCGTTCCTTATATGGCTACATTCGCTGGTCACAAACTGTGACCCTAACCCAAAAGCTTCCCCCTCCATTAATACACCTTAAAATGATCTTTAAATGATTTCCTGCAACTCTCTACCTACAAATACTACCTATACCACTAATATTTATCAAGAAACAACAAACTCCTTCTTCAAAGAAAATAAAAAAAAAAAAGAAATAAAAATAGAATAGTTTGGTCATATTGCAAATTCAAATTTAATATATTGAGATAGGTAATTAATTATTAGGTGTATATTATAGATCTAACATTGAATTCTAGGGTATTTGGAGAGGTTAAGGTTAAATTATTGGCTTGAAATTTAACAAGTATGATAATTTGGCATACACATTATATCAAGATTTGAAGCTTGATTAGAAATATGAGTGAGTTTTAGGGTCTATGATAGACATACAATAATTTGAATATCTACAAACTTTCTTACTTACGAATATTGCATAATTGGTAGATCGTGAATGTTCTGAAGCCTTGCGGAAAGGAAAGGAAAAATCTTGAGGATTGTGACGCGTGTTCTACGTTCGAGGTATGTTAAGACTTTTAGACTTGTTGAAGGACGTTTTCCTAATTAAAGATTAAAAGATGAAAATAGACAAGGGGTAAGGAGAAAAGATGGTGGTCTCGTATCAATGGTGTGACAGGCATTGGTACGAGTACCGGTGTTATAAAAAGGAAAAGTACTATTATAGAATGTGGATTGAAATTTGAGAATGCCAAAGCATATGGGCATTAGCTGATATATTATTGACTTGAATTCCTTGTGTGATTGTGTTTTATTTTATTTCACCCGTATAGTTGAGATAATTGAGGTGGTTATGTATTATATTCATATTGATTGATTGAGATGCATCATCATTCCTTCTATTGAAACAATATTGTGCACATGCATAGAGATGAGACTGAGTATAAGTTGGGCACGTGGAGATCGTCCGTGCTGGGGATGGTGAGATGTTAAGATTGTAATTTGGGCACGTGGAGACCGTCCATGCGAAAATCGTTTGATATTATGATAGTGCGTTGAGATCGTCCGCACAGACAAGTGGAGATCGTCCGTGTCGGTATATGGACCTCGCGAGTCCCCCATGGGTCATGAACTCTCGATGTATTTCCGAGGAGTATCATGTATATACGGTTGAGTGAGTACTGGGTATTCTGAGACATATCATTACATGGCATCATATTGCATTGCATTTCATCCCATCATTCATTCTTGATGACTATATGTTTCTTTTGGTGTTTGGAAAATATTAAATGTTAATTTCCTTTATTGATGAAACTTAAATAGTAAGTGTAATATATATATATATATACACACACACACTTGTACAATCTAAGAATTTATTTTCTTATATAACCCCCGTCACTACTTCTTCGTTGTCGGTCAATGAGACATACTGGGTACACGTGGTTTCGTACTCATACTACGCTTGTTGCACTCTTTGTGGTGCAGATTCGATTCCGAGTAGAAGCACATCTCGTGGAGCAATTTGAGTCCGAGCTTGGAGTTGTGGTGAGCTGCTTGGCTGTTCCGTGGCCCACACCTCCCTCTATCTTTTATTTATTCTGTTATTAGTATTCAAACAGGATATCCCTTATGTTAGATTTGTCATTTAGTTTCAGACTTGCATCGAATTTTAGAAGCTCTTGTACTTAAGACACTAATTCTTGGGGTGATATATTTTATCTTCCGCATTTCGTACTTATAAGGAACTCAATGTTGGAGATTCTTGCTAAGCGTTGATTTTTTTACTCGTTTGTTGATTTAGTTGGGTTAGCTTACCTATTGGTTGGGAACATAGGTGCTATCACAACTTGAAAAAAATTGGGTCGTGACAATATAGTCCAACAAGTGGTGGGTTCAAGCCCAAAACTTCATGCAATAATTAGTATGTTATGCCTTGCAACAACCTATAATAATACTTTTACGAGAAAATACATCATTTTCCCATTTGACTAAACATTTTTTGCGAAAAGATGCTCAAACTTTACGTAGGTCTTAATTTTTTCTTAACTAATTTAAACATGGTAAAAATATCAATTTTTCGGTCAATCTCACCTCTAGAAAGAAAGTGCATACACACACCAACTATAACGGTCACGTTTCAGTTTTTTTTATTTAATTTTTTAAAATAAAAAATCATTTCTTCTTCATTGTTCAAGTATGTTGAACGACGGTAACTTTTTTCTCCTTTTTATTGCCGCCAACACCACTGCTACAACATCCATTTAATTTTCTATCCTCCAAATCAAAATTAAAAACTAAAATGGTAGAAGCAATTTTTTTCAACTTTCTCCATGATAAATCCTCTTTTACATACTTTTTCTTTTGATTTTTGCGCAAAATAAGAAAAACCAATGATTCTGCCTCCATTGTAGCCCGTATGTATTAGCTCAGATGGATAGGTTAGCCCATATTAACAACTCTATAAATTTTATTTCTTTTCATTTTTTCATTACATATAAAATTATATTTTATTCTAAATTTCTAATAAAATAAATTGCAATAAATATTATGTATAATACATACTGACAAACATTTCAAATAAAAGTGAAATCATTGATCAATACAATTACATAACAATTAATGCATATAAATACTTGACTTCCAAAACTATTAAGTTGCTCCCATGATGCTCTATTTAATGCATTACAGAGTTTAAAATAAGTAATTTTTTATTCATTTTTTTCTGTATAGCTAAAAATTGTTTAGATTAACAAATTTATCTTGTATCCAATTATTTTGCGTACTAATTTATTTTCTCTATTCCATTTTGAACTATTGCAAAACGTATTTTCATGCTCATTAAAAAGTGTAGTTTAATAATTTATCACTATAACATAAAAGTAGATTGTTTCATGCTCATTAAAAAGTGTAGTTTAATAATTTATCACTATAACATAAAAGTAGATTGTTTGAATTATCATGTTGATTTTGTGTCACAGTGAAAAATAATTATAATTTTAAATTAAGTATTTAAAGTGACATTTTTTAATTAAAAAAATTAGAATACTTTTAATTCGTAATAAAAATAATATACTTATCAATAATATGTTTTTTTAGATGTTATACTACTTAGATAATAATTCCACTATTAAAAGCTTAATTAATAGTCTCATATAATATAAATAATATTAAATAATTTAAAATTACATATTTGAAGTGACAATTTTTTAGAAAAAATAGAAAATTATTAATTTGGATAAAATAGTAACTAGTCAATAATATGTTTTTACATGTTATATTATATTAGACAATTAATTACAAATAATAAGATTTAATTAAAGATACAATAAAAATAATTTAAAATAATTAAAAAGTGAAATAAATAAAGTACAGAGAGCAATACAAAGAGGAGTTAGAAAGTCATTCTCCATTTTATAAATATAGAGAATAGAAAGTAAAATAAAGTCGTTGGGACGGCGTCAGCTCAAAGTCTCAACTGTTTCATTTTTCTTATTAACAGTTGGTTTACGTTAGCTAAATTTCATTTTCTCTCTACTTAATCTCATTTTTAACTTCTTAATTATCCCATTAATCACCTCTTCACTATTTACTAATCACAAAATCATTGCTTAATACAACAGATTATAGTCTGCCAAATTTAGATTAATTAACTTCTTAAGCAAAGAGTGCTTTTCTTTTTTTCTTTTTGCATTATCGAGCTGTTGCAATGCCGGGATTAGTTTCAGTCAAAACTCCGCCGGAAACTCCGGCATTAAGAATATCAATTTCCGATGAGAACCACGGCCGAAACGGGTCGGGCTCTAGTAGATCCGAACAATTTAATCCGAAAACGAACTCACCTGCGCCACGACGACCTCCATCACCGTCAACTTCACGGGCGAAGCCATCTCCGGATCGGGGCTCCGGAAAGAAGAAATCTCCGCCGGAGAAGGTTGAAATCGAGGAGTCATCTCTTGACAATCCGGATCTAGGGCCGTTCCTGTTAAAGCTAGCGCGTGACACCATTGCCTCCGGTGAAGGTCCGACTAAAGCACTAGACTATGCTTTACGAGCTGCGAAGTCGTTTGAGAGGTGCGCAGTTGACGGTGAGCCGAGTTTGGATCTAGCTATGAGTCTGCACGTTGTGGCAGCTATATATTGTAGTTTGGGGAGGTTTGATGAAGCTATTCCAGTGCTAGAAACGGCGATTAAGGTGCCGGAAGTTTCAAGAGGCGCAGATCATGCTCTTGCGGCGTTCTCAGGGTATATGCAGCTTGGTGATACGTATTCTATGCTAGGACAATTGGATCGGTCAATTGAGTCTTACAAAGAAGGATTGAAAACGCAGATGGAAGCTTTGGGAGACACAGATCCAAGAGTCGCAGAGACTTGTAGGTAATGTATCTTATCCCATTGCTCCTGGCATTTGAAGTCTTCGCAAATTTTGCATTTTTAGTTCTTTATGTTATATGTTTATCTGTAGATGTGGTTTGGGCATTTGAAGACGGGATAAACCTTTGTTACTTGTATATTTCCAAATATTGTCACTGGTATTTTTGAAAAATCGAATTGTATTATGGACAAAAACATTCTACTGCAGAGCAGATGAATTCATTGTAAAACTTAGTTAACAGATGCTTGTGATTGAGGTCAATAAGCCTTTGGTAATCATTCGATTCCAAGATGACGGTGTGTTTTCTTGGATTTAATTATTTTGATACGACTGAATTGGAATTGTAGGTACTTGGCTGAGGCTCATGTTCAGGCAATGCAGTTTGATGAGGCTGAGAATTTGTGTAAGAAAACATTGGAAATCCATCGTGCACACAGTCCTCCAGCTTCTCTTGAAGAGGCAGCTGATCGTCGTTTGATGGCTCTAATATGTGAGGCTAAATGTGATTATGAGTCAGCCCTTGAGCACCTTGTACTTGCCAACATGGCTATGATTGCCAATGGACAGGAAACTGAGGTTGCAGCTATTGATGTTGGAATAGGGAACATCTACTTGTCGTTGTCTCGTTTTGATGAGGCCGTCTTCTCCTATCAGAAGGCACTCACTGTTTTCAAATCATCTAAGGGTGACAACCATCCTTCAGTTGCATCTGTCTATGTAAGGCTGGCTGACCTATACTACAAGACAGGAAAACTGAGGGAATCCAGATCCTATTGTGAGAATGCCCTCAGAATATACGCAAAACCTGTACCTGGAACAACCCCTGAAGATATTGCCTGTGGATTGACGGAAATCTCAGCAGTATATGAGTTATTTAATGAACCCGAGGAGGCCCTGAAACTGCTGCTCAAGGCAATGAAACTATTAGAGGATAAACCAGGACAGCAAAGTACCATTGCTGGCATAGAGGCACGAATGGGTGTTATGTTTTATATGGTCGGGAGATATGAAGAGGCGCGCAGTTCCTTAGAAAATGCAGTGATAAAACTTAGAGCCAGTGGTGAGAGGAAATCAGCTTTCTTCGGAGTTGTTTTAAATCAGATGGGATTGTCTTCTGTACAACTGTTTAAAATAGATGAGGCTGCTGAGTTATTCGAAGAAGCTAAAGAAATTCTGGAACAGGAGTGTGGCCATTGCCATCAAGATACCCTTGGTGTGTATAGCAATCTTGCCGCCACTTATGATGCTATAGGAAGGTAATATTAACATTTGAGCATTTCCTTTTACATCTCTAGATGAAACGAAGAAGCAGTATAGGCAATGCCAGCTTGTTAGACTAAGGATTAGTAGCAATATATTACAAGTATCTTACATTTATTTTGTGGTTTATTATATACATTATGAACCAAATCCATATGCATCGAGTGCTTAGAGGTTAACCACATTTGTGGTAGGATAGACCAATATGTTGCTGTACTTCTATTCGACTAATGAAAATGACCTCTCTATCACTGGTTTCTATACCTTTCAAAGCATATTTTTATGTTAAGGTTGTTCTGACATTTTATGTAACATATAGAGTGGATGATGCTATTGAGATTCTGGAGTACGTTCTTAAACTAAGAGAAGAAAAACTCGGAACTGCGAATCCTGATTTCAACGATGAGAAAAAGAGGCTGGCTGAATTATTGAAAGAAGCAGGCAGATCTCGGAACAAAAACCCGAAATCCTTAGAGAATCTTATTGATCCAAACTCTAAAAGGACGACGAAGAAGGAGACTTCATCAAAGAAGTGGTCTGCATTTAGGTTTAGAAGTTGATTCTGCCGCAGCAAAAATATTTCTGTAAACATTGTAAAGGTATTGTATAGGAAGCTAAGCTAATATCATTATAATCTGGTAAAGGTGTTGTCCTTTTGAATTCATGTCATTTATCTTTGTTTTCATTCATTGCTTGATTGTTCATCAGTTCGTAATTTGATGTTATCAATTTTTTCCCTCTAAATTTTACTTTCAGTTTCAACAAAACCAATCAATGTTTATCTATGGAACTAAATTACAAAGATCTGACGTTAGAGAAAAATGTCTTATAGTATAATAGCTGATATGAGTGTTATGTCATTTGCTGACAACATTTCTGTTAGGATTATCATCCAAATGATAAAAAGAAAGAAAAAAAAAAGAAGGGAAAATTTTAATAAATTTAGGAATAGCAGCAGAGCCACATAGCCTAAAAGATGGGACGTTGAATATCATTCTTCGAAAAATTATATTTCGCAGAAAACTATATTGCGAATATATATTGCTTCAATTACTTTATATTTTGGTATTATATTTTTTTCTTGCTAAGGGTGTACAAAATTGAACAAAAAATCAACAAAAACTGCAAAAGAGTAAAAAAAAAATATCCGACTATACTTAGATTAAATTGGGTTGGTCTTAACTAAAAAATCAACCCTCAACCCGAAACCCGACCAACCGGACAATATGTACATAATTTAAATTTTTTATTTTATATTATATAAAAATATTTAGTTTGATATAATTTCTAAATACAAACTTAAAATCTTGAATCGTCCAATAAAGGTTATACATTTATGTTAATAATTTTTAAAAAGCTCAATCAAAATCAAACTCATACTAATGCTAACCAAAAAAATAGTTCAACACTAAGAATGACAATAATAATGTTGAATATTTGTTCTTTAGTTTTACATTGATTTAGACAATTAAAATACATAATCTAATTTTATTTTTTCTTTAATATTTGGTCGTGTTATTAATACTTATTAGACTTATTTTACCATGATTTAGTATTTTAAAATTATGGTCATTTTCATTATAACTTATTAATTTGCAATATTTTTTTTCATGCACTTCCATTATTTTCTTTTGTTGATCAATATTTTAGTGTCATCACTCATATCATATTTTGTGTTATTTTCTTAAGAAACACCTTAGATAGTTGTATTTTGGTAGAACTAAAGAATATTTGAATCACAAATTAATTATATGTTTATATAAACTATTTATCGGAAAAACAAGAAAAAACCCGAGATTGAAAAATTCAAATTTTATTAATTTGATTTGGTTTAAAGATTTAAATATCTAACATAAATTGTTTGGTTTTGATATTGAAAAACCCAAACCAACCCGTCCATTACACCCTTACTTGCTAGTTGCTACCATGCTTCAAATTCTTTTCTTGCTCTCTACCCCAAAAGATAGGGGTAAAACTTGCGTATATCTTATTTTTCTTCAATTCTACTTATGAAATTAGACAGAGTATATTATTATTTTGATGAAATTACTAGCTACGCCAAGCATATCATGATACCCTCCATACTCATGGCTACATATAGTAGTACCATTTCAAAAGTAAGGCTTATTCTTGCTTATGTTCATCCTCATCCATTACAAAACTTAGTTCCTCTCTCATTGCCTCTTCAAACTTTAATTAGCCAACTGCATATAGTCCAACAAATGGTGGGTTCAAGCCCAATACTTCATGCAATATCAGTATGTTATCCACTACAAGGCCATGTTGTTCCCACAATACAACTAGCAATCAAACTTGCACAAAAAGGCTTCACTATAACCTTCATCAATACCGAGTCCACACACTATCTAGGGGTGGGCATAAAAACCGGAAAACTGAAATACCGAATCGAACCGAAATTTTTTAGAATTTCGGTTTCGGTATTTCGGTTTTCGGTTTAATTTTTTGTATTTTCGGTATTTCGGTTCGGTTTTCGGTACATGTTACTTTGAAATTCGGTATTTCGGTTTAAACCGAAATATTATATTATAATTTATAAATTATATTATATTTAATAATTATTAATATTAAATAATCTTTTTTAAAAAAATAAGAAACCTTAAGTTGAAATATCAAAGCCCATTAAGTTGAAAAATCAAACAAAAAATTGAAAAAATTGTTAAGTTTAAAATTTTAAAAAGCCCACTAAACAGGCCCATTAAAAAATCGAAATAAAAAACCGAACCGAATTAATAAAAACCGAATCGAAATATTTCGATTCGGTATTCGGTACGCAATTTACAAAAACCGAAAAACAAAAAAACCGAAAAAAACCCCGAACCGAACCGAAATACCGAATGCCCACCCCTAAGTCACTGTCGGATCACTCAAAAGAATAGTAATATCGACATATTTTAAAGCGTTCAAGGTCAGCAAGACCTAGATATATGTTATATGACGGTGTCTGATGGGCTACCAGTAAATTTTGATAGGTCATTGAACCATGACCAATTCATGGCTTCTTTATTACATGTGTTCTCAGCTCATGTTGAAGAAGCTTTGGTGAAAATTATGGAGTCAAAATTAGATCCTCCAGTGACCTGTTTGATTGCTGATTCATTCTTTGTGTTTCCTGGAAAATTGGCTAAGAAATATGGACTTTTATACATCTCTTTTTGGACGGAACCAGCTTTGGTTTTTACCCTTTATTATCATCTTCATCTCATGAAGTTACATGGCCACTTTGGTTGTATTGGTAAGCCTTACTAAGTTCGTTTTAATCTCTTATTACAATTACAAGATCTTTCAAGGAAAAATGTTCAAAAATGCTCCTTAACTTTGCAATTTATCTTACCTTTATCCTTCATCTATCTTCCGGTCCATCAGAGGCAAAGTCAGGATTAAGAGTTTGGGGTTCTAAATTTCGTTAATAATTGTTAATCAATTTTGTTAGGGATTCACAAATCAATGTACATATATATATTTAATTAATTTTCTAGTACAAATATAGGATCTACGAAAAAGCTATTGAATTCGTTTAAACCCATGAACCCTCACCTAGCTCCGCCTCTGAATCCATGCACGCTCTCACCATTATCTTTAGTCTCAAATATGTCCCCCCTACTATTGGTTTTCCACATCAGAAAAGTTTGATTAGTTTTCTTCTTGATTCTAATTAGATGAGTGACCATCAAAGAAATCTACTCTTGTCTTCGACTTCTCTACCTACAAAATATATAAGAAACCTATCTTTTAGTGCTGATAATTTCATGACTACGATTTATTAATTTTGTACTATATGTTATAACTTTTTATTTTGATGTTTGTTGTTGATTTGAGGTCAGATATGCGTGAAGACCCTATTGACTACATACCAGGAGTCCAATCAATAAAGCCAAAAGGACCTAATGTCATATCTTCAAGAAACAGACACAACCTCAATGTGTCATTAAATTATTTTCAATGCATTTAATGATGTAAGAAATGCTGATTTCATAAAATCTTATGTAACACTATTTTAGAACTCGAACTCGAGACCATATTAACTCTATAAATTGAAAATCCATTCTACGCGATAGGACCTATCTTCCCACCCGAGTTCACCAAGAGAGGTGTGACTACTAGCATGTGGTTCGAGTCCGACTGCACCCACTGGCTCGACTTGCAACAACATGCAACTGTTTCATACGTGTCATTTGGTAGCTATGCCCATATTACCAAAAATGACCTTGTGGAAATAGCTTATGGTTTATCATTAAGTAAAGTTAGTTTTATTTGGGTGCTCCGACCCGACATTGTAAGTTCCGATGACCCGAAGCCGTTACCTAAAGATTTTGAAGGAGAAATTTGTGGCCGTGGTTTAGTCGTATCTTAGTGTTGTCAAAAAACAAGTGTTGACTCACCCAGCAATCGGAGGATTCTTGATTCATTGTGGCTAAACTCGATCCTGGAAGCCATTTGGTGTGAAGTTCCTTTGCTTTGTTTCCCTTTGCTCACTGATCAATTCACTAATCGAAAATTAGTAGTCGATGATTGGAAAATCAGACTTAATTTGTGCGATAAAAATCCAATTACTAAGGTTGAAATTTCGGAGAAAATATATAATTTTATGTATCGAAAATTGACTGATGAGTGTAGAAATGCAATTAAGGAAGTGAAGAAAACGTTAGAGAATGCGTTAAGAGCTGACGGATCGTCAGAGAAAAATTCAGATAATTTCATGGGAAGTGTGTAAATAAAATAAGTTTGAATTTACTGAAATTATTAGATGAATTATTGGTATTCATTCGAGTTTTCAAATATTATTAATCATTTGTGATTGTTGTTTTTTTGCACACTTATTTGAATGTCCATAATGTATTGTAATGTGAATTGTGGTGTATTGCAATGTATTGTTTTAATAAATATCCTGTTTAAATAGATTGTATCATTCTTCATTATTATGTAATGTCAGTCATTTTGAATGATTTTTTAGTCAAAAACATTTTAAAATTATTTCTAACTTAAATTGCATTCTCAAATTATTCTTCTTAACAAAACACATTATTCATGTATTTTAAACTTTAACAACTTTCATCCTTTAGTTAAAAATTGACAAAATTCCTACAAATATATGTGTAATTCATACTACTCTCGTCAAAACTCCCACTTAATTTTAAAAATACTATTCAAATTACACCTTTAAAATAATTATCGTATAAATAAATATGACATTCTTTTTGAAACTAATTTAAAAGAAAATGGTACCACGTAAAACAAAACGGATGGAGTACTCTTTTGGGTTAACTTTTTCCAACCAATAATGAAATTATGTGGGAGGTTAATTATTTGACAAAAATTTTAAGTTAAAGGGTATAAGATTGAGAGTGCTTTCGGCCAAAAACTATAAAAAAAATAGAGTAAGAGATAGAACAAATATAAAAATGTTGTATAAATACTTATGTGATTATTTAAAACAAGGTGTAAAGTACTGTTTGGGTATGATATTATTGTTAAACAAATCATCAGATTAGTATTTCATTAAATAATTGAATTGAAAAAGAATCAATTATCTTTCCAATGAACAAAGAATTTTTAATCATCAGTTTGATGGATTTTATATACCATCGAATTGGTTCATCTTCCCCTGTATTAGTAATTTTAAAGCTTTTATTTCTTCATTCATGGCGGAATCAAACGAAAACGTACCTGCTCAAAAATTGCCGCTCGAAAATCGGGTAGCTATCGTTACCGGATCTTCTCGAGGCATCGGAAAAGCAATTGCACTTCATTTAGCTTCTCTCGGTGCTAAGCTCATCATCAACTATTCCTCCTCAAACTCCACTTCTCTAGCCAACGACGTCGTTTCTCAAATCAATTCTAATAAATCCATGAATGATTCCATCGCTGTCGCCGTTAAAGCTGATATCTCAGATCCGGACGAGGTGAGATCCCTCTTTGACGCAGCTGAATCAGCTTTTCAATCTCCGGTCAACATCTTAGTGAACTCCGCCGCCGTGTGCGACGGAAAGCGTCCAACGATTATGAACACAGATCTCGAGGATTTCGATAGGACTTTTAGCGTGAATACTCGTGGATCCTTTTTATGCTGTAAGGAAGCTGCGAACAGAATGATAAATCGCGGAGGCGGAGGAAGGATTATATGTGTGACGTCATCTGCGACGGCGTCATTTCGGGCTGGGAACGGTGCGTACACGGCATCGAAGGCGGCGGTGGAAGCAATGGTGAAACTACTGGCGAAGGAACTAAAAGGAACAGGAATAACGGCGAATTGCGTGGCGCCGGGACCGATAGCGACGGATATGTTTTTCAATGCAGCAACAGAGGAGAAAGTGAAGAAGGTGATCGATGAATGTCCACACGGAAGACTCGGCCAGTCGGAGGATGTTGCTCCGGTCGTGGGATTTTTGGCCAGCGATGCTTCTGAATGGGTGAATGGACAAATTATTCGTGTCAATGGCGGTTACATCTGATCACTTAGTTGCATGTGAGGTTTGTTGAAAGTGTTCTTTATTTTTTGTAAAGAAGAAAATTTAAATTTTCAGTGCCAAATGACATTTGAACATTGGTTTGTAGTGTATTTTTACTCCTCCACATGTCTATCTATTGTGAAAATGGGTCAAAAAGTATTTATTTATCGTGATTTGAAATAGTTCCATCGGTTAATAAAATTGTTTGCAATTTTTTTTTTGAAAATTTAGAACAGTTTCACGTTATTGAAATTTTAGAAAAAACTTATTTATATCTTCAGTTTCATGTTATTAAAATTTTAGAAAAAATTTATTTATATAATCAGTTAAAAGTTTGGTTCATTTATGTCATTATCATTAAAAAAAAAATTTCATTCATGTTATTATATTTCAACGATGGTTTTGTAAAATCATTTTTGACATGTGGCCAATTATAATTCGACCACGTCATCATTTTTCTTTTTTTTTTTAATATAATTCTGAAAAAAATAATTTTTAATTTTTTTAATAAAATTTTTAAAAGATTAATACAATTTTTTTTAGAATTATATTTTTTTAAAAAAAAATTGATGACGTGGCCGAATATCAAAAATGTTTTTGCAAAACCACCATTAAAAAATAATGACATGAATGAGTCTTTCCTTAACTTTTAATTGACGGTATATTTGAGCATTTTCTGAAAGTTCAATGACATATTTGAGTCTTTTCCCCTCTTATTTTAATATATTTCAAAAATAATTTTTACTTTTCTTTGTTATTTTTAACATATAATAATATATATCTTGTTTTTATTTTACTTTTTACATCTCTAGATAATTTCTCATGATTTATAATTACATTTATTCACATATGGAAGAAGAAATCAGTGGAGAAATTCTCAGCATTTCCATACATTGTTGCATTCCTAAACTGTGGCCTTTGGCTTTTATATGGACTTCCATGGATTCAACAACAAAGAAGCCTTCTTATGATGACCATTAATGGAATTGCACTTGCCATTGAAATGGTGTACTTGATGCTATTTGTGTTGTACTCTAAAAAGGAAAAAAGGATGAAAATTCTCTTCATCATCTTAAGTGAAATTGTGTTCATTGTTTCACTTGCTATTCTTGTTGCAACTCTTGTCCATTGCCACAAAAAGAGATCCACAATTGTTGGTACTAGTTGCATTGTGGCAAATATTTTGATGTATGCTTCTCCTTTGACCATCATGTTAAATATATAATTTCTTTTTTTACGTACTTATGTTTTTTCTAGAATGTTCACTAAATAAAATCAACAAAAATAAACTGACTTTGTATATACTGTGTAATTTTTCAGCGAAGAGCCAGGTTTTCAAATTGGTTCCCTTTGCATCCCTCTTAGCTTCGGCCTTAGCATATGTGTGAAATCTATGTCTGCATCCCTCTTAGCTTCGGCCTTAGCATATGTGTGAAATCTATGTTTGTAGAATATATAGAGAACTTTTGATACTTTTTTCCTATCGTGGAAATTGATGATAAAAACCAAGAGTGTGAAGTCCATGCCCTTCTATTTTTCCTTTTTACGTAATGTTTTTTTCTAGAATGTTCACTAAATGAATTCAATAAAAATAAATTGACTTCGTATAGTGTAATTTTTCAGTGAAGGGTCAAGGTTTCAAATTGGTCCCTTTGCATCCCTATTAGCTCCGGCCTTAGCATATGTGTAAGATTTATATGTCAATAGAATATATAAAGAACTTCTAATACCTTTTACTATTGTCGAAATTGGTGATAAAAACCAAGAGTGTGGAGTACATGTCCTTCTAACTTTCCTTTTTTACATACATAATGATTTTTCTACAATATTCACTAAATGAATTCAACAAAAAATAAATTCACGACTTTGTGTATATATATATATATACCGTGTAATTTTCGAGGGAAGGGTCGGGGTTTCAGATTGGTCCCTTTTGCATCTCTCTTGGCTCCGGCCTTAGCATGTGTGAGATTTATGTCAGTAGAATATATAGAGAACTTTTGATACTTTTTACTATTGTAGAAATTGGTGATAAAAACCCAGAGTGTGGAGTACATACCCTTCTATCTTTCCTTTTTCTCCTTTCTATGCAGCATAAGTTGGACTGCTTATGCCATCATCCGTGTCGAATTCTACCTTCTTGTGAGTATTATTCACTTACTTTATACTGTCAACGTATATAAGTTAAGTCCTACCAGATTGCTCTCAATTTTTCGCTTCTTTATTTCAGACAGCAAATGTGATAGGAGCAATTCTGGGGCTATTACAACTAATGATTTATGTAACCTATTACGAGTATACTTAAGAGACAGATACCAGAAAGACAAGCTCGACATGGTTGAGAAGACGGTCTCTACAGCAGCCCAAAAGACGAGCAACGATACTAGTGTTTAACTTAAAGTTTGGAAGGCCCATATTCTGACGATTTTGAGTCATTAGACCAACGTCGATGAGCCTATTTTCCTTTCGTAGCACCCACCCCCCGCCCCTCTTCAGTATAGGAACAAAGACAAGAAATAGCAACAAATAGAAGCAACAGTCTTCACCTACTCTATAGATCATATCCTTGTTCTTTATTTTGATTTGGACTTTGTGGTGCACATGACAGCTAAAAGTTAAATGAACCTTCGGTTTGACTTAACTCCAAAATAGTTCACGAGCTAGGATTACTCAAGATCATATAAAGAGGAAACAAACTCATCCCACACCCTAATGTAGGGCTCTCGCCCTCGCCCTCCAAGACTGGATATCTGAAGCATGAACAATATGATACCGATGCTCAACATTATGTAAACCAAAAATTGAGATGAGTATGACTCTGATAATATGATAAGAAATGAACCTTGCACGGGGTGAAATCACAAATATATTAAATTCTTCCATACTAACATTTCTTGCCATTCAAGGACAATAATCTGTGCAAACAGAGAGATCGAAAATTACCATAACTATAGACATGTCCAGAATTAAACAGGAAAAAACACTAGATCACTCTGCTTTATCTGTTTTCTTCTTCAAATATCTGCACATACGATGGGGAAACAAACATAAACACAAATGATTGAGTAGCATATATTTGCAAAACATATACTCCTAAAAAATTAGAGTAATCGCTTACCCTTGACTTTTTGCCCAACGCGATAACTGATAAAGTTGCACAGTCTCATTCGAGGCATGAGATACCATTAGTAGATAATTACGCGGCTGTACCATCCATGCAAACCTCATGAACAGTGCAGAATACACACACATTACTGCAGAATACACACACATTACTGCATTATCAGAAGGAAAAGAAGATGGATGCATTAATCGTCCTTAAAGCCAGCACCATCATCTGCTTAAACAGAGAAGTTCTATACCTGAAGTCATGTTGCGTGATATCATTTCTGGAGGTTTCTGTGTGTCTACGAGTCCCTGCAATGTACATAAAGACAACTCATGTACAATGTCAACGAAAAGAAAACGAACATCATGTTATTCTAGATAAGTGTACAGCAATGATGAATCCCCAATTGCCTATAGGACCCCAAAAATGAGTTGTTTTAGGGCCAACAGGACTGTTCAAGAATGCCTTGAAGCTAGCCATACGCGATACAACGTGTGGAGTTGCCTGCAATTTAACAACAATTATTTAGCATAAACACCAGATATTCTGTTACAGAAATCTGTCTAGGCTAACATACCAACAGGCAGAAGCAGCAAAAACAGAACACATATCAATTGAGCGCGAAGATTTGAGAACTTAATGAATCCTAGAGTTGTAACTACAACAACTTTAATATACAACCACAACCAAATCAAGATTTATAAGACGAAAAACAACATTGCAAAAATGTGGATCAAACCAGTTAAAATGACCAATTTCTTATATTCTTTAACACAACCAAATCATCTGAGTCAAATCTTAATCAACAAAATCAAATGTGTCTCAATCACAAGCTAGTATATGGATCTTCACTACCTATATTGTTTCACAACATATAATTTATATGTTCTGTAATAGACTAACAAGAATTGTGATGGAGTAGTAAGTACTCATTCTTCCTTAACGAAGAGGTTTTGGTTCGAGTTTGCCTCGGTATAGAATCACCTTATTGGATTTCCCAAGTTTAGATTCGAATTTAGTCGAGCTTCAATATAAATATCTTTAAAAAAATATTTTTTGTAATAGAACTGATCCTACCTAAACTAATTATTGGGATACGAGATAATTATTTTTATGACCACACAAAACACGGATATAAACACTATTTTATTTTTTAAAAAAATAGGAAGAGACAAAATTTCTCCAACAAAACATTTTTTTTTTCAAAAACTGTACTCGATACGATTCCATTTTTTGAAATTTTACTGGTTATATTATCACAAAAGTTTCATTTCTTCATGACCCATATATCAAAAATCAAAAACATACAAATTCAAGCCATAAAATCGATAATAACTGAGTTAAACAAACATCAATTTTAACAAAAAAAAAAACAGTAAAAATTCCAAAACTTCAAATTAAATAATTTTCTTTGCATCTAAACTTAAATAAAAATTAATCAATACCATACCTTAATCAGAGATCTGAAAAGTGGGTTGCTCCCAAAAAATGGCTTCAATTATCGGTTACTTGTGTATGTATATATAGTATTATAATATGATCTTATTTATGGTAAGCCAATGGTGTACTAGTGTATAGTTGCCAAATTAGAATTGAAATTATTTTTCTATAATTTCTTTTTAAGTTTTTTTTATAAATATTTAATAATTTAATCTTTGGGAGCTTTCTCTTTTAAGTAAGATAAAATAAAAAGTGGACCACTTGGTTACATCCGCCCCTACTCCAGCACAGATTAATAATGAACGAGTTATTAGAAGTTGTTGTGGGAATTGTGTTTTTAATCAAGTGTTTTTTTGTTTCGAAATTGAAAAAGATCACTCTGAGAAGAGTATTGCAAATTAGTCATCTCAACACTTTTGATTATTTATAAAATGATCATTTAATTACCTATTTAAAATTTATGCACTGTGTCATTATTGGATGAATGTATACGAAACACAATGAAAACGAGTTGAAATATTTAGTTAGAAATGGAGATCAATCTCAAAGTTGAGTTAAGATCAATTTTAACAGTATGTTTATGTATTATGTCAAAATACAGTGACGACTATGATGTTGTTGGAAAAATAATTTTGGAATCTCAAAAGAAAGTATTCATACTTGTGTCTAGGTTCATTCTTTATCAATACATTTATTGTGGTTAAATATCTTTTATTGATTAGTCATTGATCATCTTTAATTAGTCATTAAATGACCATTTGAATAGCCATTAATACAATATCTTAAATTCTTCCAACATTATTGGATTCAATTTTTCCAATGACCGTTGAAAAGTTCAGCCATAAATGCTTGTCCAATTCTTGACTAATAATCCCGATTCTAGTTTTATATAAGAAGAGTTTATTGAATTTAAGAAAAAAATTTATACTCGATAAAATATTTTAAAATAATATTTTTTGACTTATCTCAGGCTATAATAATTCCTTATAAATATTTGTGATGAAGCATTTTCCATAAAATTTCCAATAAATATTTGTGTCAACTTACACTTTAACTTACTAATTTCAAGCAATACATGATCAATATATCGTGACAAAAACTAATATGATCAAAATATATTCGTAAATTACGCAGTTAATTAAATTTATATTACTTAATTTGTCATTATAGTTATAATTTGCTATAATTATCATTTGCAACTAACATTAGAGATGTCAATATAATCTAGTCCATCCCATCTGGATTAATTCATACATGCATGCTTTGATATTTTACAAATCAAGTCAGGCTAGTCCATTTTTGACATGGCCAGAAAATGGTCGACCCAACCCACAATTACATGGGTTACACGCTTGCTAGCGGGCCAATACTCTTTTTAAAAAATATATTTTTTTATAGTTATTAAATTAAATTATGAATTATAACTTAGAAAATATTATCATAAATATCAACAAAACAATATTACATAATGTTAATTGTTACTACTTTGTTAATCAAATTCACAAATAAAATTATTTTTATAATATTTATTAAGTTTTTTTTTTCAAGTAAAAGTATAAATATCTAAATAGAAATATTAACCTAATTGTTTTCGGATTTTGTATAATATAATTTAATTTGTCTAATATAATTTGTATAATTGTTTAAAGTTCATATATTTATATTTGTGTCAATTCGTTATTTCAAGTTTTATCTCGTTTGTATAATTTCAGATTTTGTATTACTCAATTAAACAAAAAAAATGCGAATTATACAAAATGTACCTGTGAATTATGCAAATGAGATGCATTTTACAAATTATTGTCCTCCCTCCTCCATTTCCCAATCTCACTCACATCTCTCCTCTCTCTCCCAATCTCGCTATATAGATATACAAATACATATGTACACAAGTTATATATATATATATATATATATATATATAATACATATACAATTCACCTCTCTCCCACTCTCTGCCCCCTCTCACTCGCCTCTCTTGATCTCACTCTTCTCTCTCCTCTCTCTCCCAGTTTCGCTCACCTCTCTTTTCCCTCTCCCAATCTCTCTTGCCATATATACAATTACATATGTATAATATATAATTATCTAACCAATATACATATGCAATGCACCTTTCAACCACTCTTTTCCCCCTCTCTCTCGCCTCTCTCCCAGTCTCGCTCGCCTCTCTCCTCCAAATAACATGTAGATACAAATTGTAATTATCAAACTATAGCTATAGAGAGTAATTAAATATTTTTAAGTGGCTATATGTAAAAGTTTTCCTATACAATTTACCTCTCTCCCACTTGCTTCCCTCTCTCGCTCGCCTCTCTCCTCCTGCTCCCAATCTCGCTTACGACTCTTCTCCCTATAACATGTAGCTACGAATTGTAATTAGCAAACTATAACTATAGAGTGAAATTAAGTATTTTTGAGTGGCTATATATGTGAAAGTTCCCCTTGTTAAATTATGTTTATGAAATATTTTAACTAGTTGACTAGCAAATATGATAATAGGGAGAGTTGTAGTTGATTCTACCGTATTGATATCTTTTCTTTCTTTTTTTTCACGCCTCGGTGTTTATATTCATTTGAGTCCGATTAGTTGAAAGCATGCTCTATAAATTTTTAATGAAGTATCGATAACAAGTTCATATATTTTATAGATGATTATAGCGTTGTTTAATGTGCACGGAATATGTGATGGCTGTTATATTTATAGTTTAATTCATAGCTTAAAATACTTGATCAAAGTTCATTTATATTATCAAATTGTAATAGATGAATTAGTTTAACAAGTTGCCTTTCAGTTTATATATATATTAAATAATATGAATTATTGAGGTGTGATTTAATCAAGTTTAGGTGAAAACTTTAGTCAAATAGGATGAATTTCTCGTCCTCCTTTTCTTCTTATATAAAAGGAAAAAGGCTCAAATATGTCATTGAACTTTCAAAAAAAACTATGTCATTAGTTAAAAGTTTGGCTCATTTATGTCATTACCGTTAAAGAAAAAGGCTCATTCATGCCATTATTTTTTAATGGTAATTTTGCAAAACCATTTTTGACACGTGGCCAATTATGATTCGGCCACATCATCAATTTATTTTTTTAAAAAAAATATATTTTTGAATTAAAATTGAATTAATTTTTTTAATTAAAAAATTGATGACATGGTCAATTATAATTCGACGTCATCAATTTATTCAATAAAAATTAATTCAATTTCTTTTTCAGAATTATATTTTTTTTTTAAGAAAAAAATTGATGACGTGGCCGAATTATAATTGGCCATGTGTCAAAAATGGTTTTGCAAAATTACCATTAAAAAATAATGGCATGAATGAGCCTTTTTCTTTAACGGTAATGACATAAATGAGTCAAACTTTTAACCGATGACATATTTGAGCCTTTTCTGAAAGTTCAATGACATATTTGAGCCTTTTCCCTATATAAAAAAAAGTTGTGTCTTGAGACGTTATTCGAACCAATCATATACTTTATTGAGATAGACAAAACTCCTCCGAGAACCATATATAAGACTTTCATCTCGCACAGCTCAAGCAAAAATACTCGATTTCTATTTAAAGAGATCATGAGATAGCATGTATTCCGTAAATTCATCAGGATATACTACTCAAAAGAGAAGATAAGATGGCACATATTCCATCATAAGCATCAGTACATACTACCCAAAGAGAAGTATCACACAAAAATTAGTCGAGGTGGGTGCAAATTGACAATAAAAAACGGTTATAGAAAAAAGGGAGGAAATATTAAGTAATGAATTTGTTCTGAAGCAAAAGAAACAAGAAAAGACAATATATTACCTCACAGGCTTGATACAATTGGAAATTTGTTACAATTACAAAGAACCTGTCAATCAAAATTTACACATCTCCTAGTTTACAATAATTACTTCACTAGTTTTTATGTATTTACAGCCTAATTCCTTTATCATTTACCTGAACTCTCACAGGAGCTCCCTAGGTTGGACATAATATCATGAATCAACAACCTCACGATACTGCTCCCCGATGATCTTGAGATATCGACACATTCCTGCAAATCAGCATCACAAGAAATAGGAACGAACTCAAGATCATCGTCTAGATACTTGATGTAGAAAGTGCCAAGCTCTAACTTAAGCCTCTTTGCTACTTCTTCCTTCAACTTAACTATACCAGAACTTAAACAAAGCCGAAATCTTATGATGTCTTCCTTGTATGTTGCTTTTATTGTAACGGATGTCACTTCAGGCCAGGCAGAATATTGTTGTATCGTGTCAGGGGGAACATAAACGGGGTCCTTGGCAATTGCATCAGAAAAAGGTGGGTTCGTCAAATTGTAGTCTGGGACACGTTCATCAACCAGAGCGTCTCTAGGTGAACAAAGATTTCTCAGATCATGAGAGCTGCCTGCATCCTCAACTAGCATTCCTCCAAATGGTTCCTGGGTGTGTTTTGGAATAATAGGCTGAGGCATCAGGAATGCGGAAGATAAGTTGATTTCTGCTGTGGTCTGACGAGCTGCTTCCAGAGAGCCTCCCACTTTCATGCACGACTCATGTGCTGGTGAATTAACCAGCTCGTTCTGAGGGGAGAATCCATTTCCAGCGCAAGGGCTTCCTTGGCATGAACCATGGGACGTAGGTGTCCCTGCACTCTCTTCTCTTGAGACACTCCCTGTTCTGGACTTATGCGTGCCTTCTGCATGAAGAAAACCATTCTGCATAGGAGTAAATTCTTCCTTCCTGGCCACCCTGCCTCCTAGCATTTGATTTGAGGGTTCAGCTTCTATGTGACTTTCTGGTGTTCCATGGTGGAAGAACTCATTCTTCTCCTCAGGAAATACTGAAGGTTTAGACGATGGTGAACTTGGTAGATTGGAAACATTTGCACCAGCAGGCCAAGAAATTGAACTAACAGCAGCAGGAAGTGAATTGGGTGCCAGTGAAGTCAGAGTAAATGCACCTTCGGCTCCTTGAACGGATTCAATTACACACTTTAGCTTTGAAAGGGAACGATTGACCTTATTTATCTTGCGAGATGGCCACCTAGAGATCCCATGCTGCCTACATATGCGTTTCATTGTGGTAGGGCAAACTGTTGTTGCATGAACATTGATGAGAATAGCTTTAAAAAAAAGGAAATAAAAGAGAAATACGTTTATATGAGCGATTTGGTCAATAAAAAACATTTCAAACGAGAACATACCCCCAAGACTCTTTGCAGCATCCTTGAGACTTCCAGCAAAATACTGCTGCAAAACCTCTAAGCTAATTGTTTTCTCAGCTTTTCCACGTTTTCTCTCTGATTTCTTTCCAGACGTTTTATTGTCAGAGTTAGATACATTATTAGGGGCTTCACCTGTACCACTTGTGCTCCTTGCACCTTTAGAAACATTGGATCCTACTGCTGACTGCTGCTCTCCCACTGGATCAAGATGCACCCATCCATTTGGTAAACTAGTCAGTTGAGGAGAAGTTTTTGCTGTTGGTACAGATTCAGGCTTTGCGTCAATTTTCTCTTCCATGGAAGCCTGAATAATCTCAACTGAACCCCAGTCATGCTCAAGCTCCTCTCCGGAAGCAATGCTGAGACTCCTGAAGTGCTGCTTCATTGTCAATAAGAGTGAGTTAAGCAAAGCCGGCTGGTCACTGTAATCCCCAGAATTCGGTGGCAGAAAAAATTCCAGAATATAATCATCATTGGCAGTGTGACTGCTCCGTAAGCATATTGCAAAACAACTGGTCAACCCAAACATGCGTGCATAATGTACCAAAGGGTACTCGGTTTTACAAAATTGTGTGATGTCTTCACAATAGCATGATTTTCGTGAAGCGTATGCTCTTCCAGCAACTCCCTGTCCCCTTTGTAAATGATGCTCCGCACAGGCATCACGGAAACCCCACATGTGAGCATCAACCACATAAAATGCAACATCTGTTGTGGACATACAGATCTGTCCCATGCAGCTCCCATCGAAACTACTGCAGCTCTTTCTCAACCCACCACCATCAGCCAGAACACTGCGATGCCTGCATGGAACCCATGTTTGAGCCAGAGGCAGTTTGTATGTTTCACATACAGCAGTTAGTATCTCCAAGATGTCGACCAGTGCATTCTGCCGGCCTTCATTGCAGATCTGGTTCATATACCCCATCACATAGACCTGTTCAGAAAAATGATGAAATAACCACATAACTGAGAAAATTTTACAAAACTGTTCCTCACCTGAGTGTTTGGGTGGTCCAATATATCCGAACTTTTCAAATTTACAGCCTGCAGACAGCAAATTAGATTAACCAAAGAGAGTTCTTCTTGGAAAAAGAGAAGGCAAGAAAAGATGATGAACACATTTGGTTTAGATGAAAGACGTGCTTATCTACTTGAAAATATTTAATACCCTACATAAGTAACCACAATAATTGGATTACTCTTGCAGATAGATGTCATGACATGTGAAGACTGCACATTACATGTACAAATGCACCTCTGTAAGCCAACAGCACCATTGAATAATTCCTATTGAATGCATGATTGAATTGTGAATAAATTTCCAACAAACAAAATCTCAGCCTCTCACGGTATGCAGAAACACAAGATCCAGTATGATCGAAAGATAGGACATCTAACATGAGAGATGTGAATTAAAAAAAATTACAAGGGTTAAAAGAACCAACCTCCAGTGCTTTGCATACTTTATCCACCTCAGCAGCATAGTTGATCTTCTGGGAAGTCATTATGAGCTCCAGCACACCAACACAAGATCGTCCAGATGGTTCAAATACAGGCAGAGCTAAAGTTCCACGGACATTGTAATTCAGAGCATGATCAAGCCGAGGGAACTCTTTACTGGAGTAGTATTGCACATTTGGTGTCCATTCAGGCAACTTAAGGCGGAAGACGCGGCCTGGAAGTCCAAGAACTCCATCAGTCTCTCCATCCGCAGCAAACATATACATCAGAGAAACCGTTCGATACTGATGAAGCCCATTACACTCTGGGTCAAGAACAAAGGGCTGCCCTGAAGTTGTGAGTACAGACCGACCAGCTTCCTTTACAGGTGCCCAGACCTGAGCTAAGACTCGCTCTCCTGAGGTTTCCTTTAAGTATCGGAGCGCTTGTGTCATCCTCTCCTTGATTATACAAGACCCCTCTGGATTATCTCCAGGTAATAGTCCTGAAATTGGTGATGTAAGTCGTCCCTTATCAGTGTTGACAGAGATAGTTTCAGTTGTAGCCTCTAAATCACCAGTGTCTGCTCCAAAATGGAAGGAAAATAGATTACTTTCTCATTGTGTGTTCCCAGCCAATGATGCACATTCAACTCATTTTTCCCATTTTCACAGGGACAAACTAACAATAAGTTCATACATCACAAAGCAAAGCTACTCATGGAGAATCTAATAATAGAAAGATTACAACTAGTTCATTATAAAGTTTAAGATGGAAAAAAGTTCAACTCTTGTATATCCACAACCTAAGCTAGTGGGAAAACAATTACACAAGAGAGAAAGTAGACAACATAGCTTTAATGTTTTACTATGCGAAGCCATCTTTTTCTCTTTTTCTGATAAGTACTATGTGAAGATTCTATATGCTTATAATACTGAATTCATCAAGAAAAAAACAGACTCAGTTCACATTCTATTCTTATCTACAGAGACGAGAAATATCTCTACATATTTTGTTCATCTGTAAGCAAGAGATTTCATACAAGAAGTACTTTTTACATTGTATTAACACTCTGATGTCTAGCATGTTCTTTATCTACTACAAGAGAATAAAATTCTTTTCATACTTATTCACATATTTCTATAGTCTTAAGTAATATAAAAGCATCTATGTTCATAAATTATGAAAGAACAAAACCACATGATCCCTAATCAAAGAAACAAAAATGGAATGAAAATGAAGAAAACAAATCTAACTAATCTCACTGTGTAATTATTGCTCTCCTAGAATCAAATTAAACATGATGTGAATTAAAGGGTGGGAATAAGTAGTGTCTAGAAAATAATATTCTCTAAACTGAATTTCAATATATTCAATTTAGATTGAGCAAATATGGTATCCAATTCTACAATCTTTCTTTTCTGAAAAGAATTAACGAAAGAGAAATGGTGGAGGAGATTACGAGGTGGAGAATCGAACCCAACAACAAGATAACTAACCACTAACCAACCGAGCTACTAAGATTTCCAAGTTCAGGAATCTTTCAGCTTTCCATTGTTTCTGTTTCTGCAAAAAGCTAAAGTTTGCATACTTTTAAAAAGCTTTTGCTAGCACAAGTGTTTGTTTGATACTGTTTGCCCAATAAGAATTTCTAACAAGTACAAGTTTTTATGGAAAAAAAAAAACTGCATCAAAACAAACACTTCATGCAAAATTAGCTAATTTCAGTTTTTGTAAAAAGCCTAAAAGTCACCTAAAAATTTGCAGCAAAAACAAAAAGTCAACTTTCACTCAAAAGTTTATCAAATGATTTCTCCAAAAAAAAAAAAAAGGCTTACATACAAGCTACAAATCTAGGGTGACCGGAGATACGTAGAGCACCGGAAAGTCCATTTCCGGCGGGTTTTTCGTCGTTATCATCGGGAAATGCCCAAAGAGGAGAACAAGGAAGGAACGGAGACGCAGGATTCGACGACACCGCAGCAGCAGCAGCAAAAATCTGATCAAAGGACCATGAAGCGTCAATATCAAAATCGAGATCCATCATCATCGACTCTCTCTCCGTCACCGTCGCCGGAGTCAACTCCTTTGACTTCGGAAGGTGATTTTGAGTCATTCCTCCTCCCGGTTCCGACATTTTTGTTCAATTTTTTCTCCAGATTTTTTGCTTTTTTTCACAGAGATTTTGTATGTGGCGAGTGGAGAAGAAAGGAAAAATATGTTTAATGGCAATTGGCTTAGTCTGATTCTATAAGAAAAATAAAATAAATTTGGAATCTTATTAAGTTGCCACTTGCAAAAAGTATAAGGGATTATTCCATGTATCAAATATCATATCGTATCGTAATCAGATACGAATTCAGAATTTAAAATTTTATTTTGTTCAAAATATATTTAGAAATGTTATTATTTATCATTTTCTTTTATGATAGAAGCAACTTATCAAGATTCATATATTCTTTTTGCTTTTTCACTCTATTTTAGAATTCAATAGTTTCAAATTCAAGACGTTTAAACAAAAATAGATGAATTTCAATACCTTATTAATCATATTGGTTTAAATTTATATATTTTGTGTAGTGTTTCACTTGATATTTTATATCTGTGTAATTTTCTTGTATTACATAATCATTTCTTTTTCTTCATTTTTCTTTTTCATGCACTTGAACCTATCACTTCTAGGGGTGGATTTTCATGATTTTAAACTCAATACTCTGATTAAGAGAAAAGAAATTTCAATTGTGTTATGATCAGTGTGGAATCAGGATTTTCAATAAGGGGTTCAAAATCTAAAAAAATAGACACACGAAATAGCTAGAGGGGGTTCGATATCTACTATAGATAACTAAAAATTATTTAACTATGTAAAAATAACATAATTTTTCGCCGAAAACGAATGAACCCCAAACTTGTAAGGTGGTTTCACCACTAGTTATGACTCATTTTTGTTCAAATTTACATATTAATAACTTAGGAGTTGTTTGATGTGAGGTATTAATCTCAAAAGATAAAATGAAAGATTATTCTATTCCATCATTTATAATTTAATAATAAAATAAATTATTTATATATGTAATAAATAATTTATTTCAAAATAATTAATTTCGAAATAAGTTATTTCGAACCGAACTACCTCTTAATATCCAAAAAGAAAAAAATTGAGGAAATTTAAGCTTTTATTTCTGTTTTTTTAATTTCGTGCAAATTACAGGAAGGTGGACAGATAAAAAAATTGCTTTAGGCGACCCATTAAAGGGAACCAAAAGAATTTTTTAAAGGAAAAAAGTGATTTTCAATAGTGACGTAATCGTGAAAAAAAATCTTTTTTTTTAAATTTTATTTTCTTAATTTTAAAATTAATTTGTAGTTGGTCGAAAAAGACATCCTCAATTATAATAAATCGATGACATATGGAAATATTGTATTATTTTTCTTTCCTTTAATCTCTTTAATATATTTTCTAGCTTTTAACTTTTTAACATTAAACTATTTTCTATAAATGACGATTATGTACCCAATAAGACTCAAACATTATCATAATAATAATAATAATAATAATAATAATAATAAATTCAATATAATATATCCTACTAGTAGTGTTTTGGAATCCGTAATACATATCGTTATCACATAAAAGTAGAGAGATTGTTAATTTTCAATAAGCTCTCAACTTCAAAAAAAAAATTCAAAACAGATTTAGAAAATACGAAATTAATGGGAATGACATGACAACTAAAAGGAAAGCAAAGCAACATATTATTCAAAAGGGAGAAAAAGGTCTCGTATACCCCTCAACTTTGTCATTTAGAGCTGATATACCCCTCGTTATAAAAGTAGCTTATATATGCCCTTACCATTATACAAACGGCTCACATGTATCCCTGCCGTTACAAAATGACTCACATATACCTTCATTTAACGGAAGTTAAAAAAATTAGTTTTAAGTTTATATTTGTTACTTCTAATTTTTTTAAAAAAATTATTTAGGGGTATATATGATTCTTCTATCAAAGTTCAAGGTATATTTTAATTTTTTTCATACATAAATTATTTTTTGACTTCTTTTATTATAATTATTTGAGTTTCTTATTCTTATTTTGTTTTTTTTCTTTCATTCCTTAGTTTAAATAAAAAAAATTTAAACTAATTTTTTGTGTGTATTGTAATTTAATTTCGTATTCGAAGAAAAAATTTGGTCATCTACAATAAGTTTTTCAAGAATATTAGTGAAACATAAATAAATTTGATTATCAAAATAATAATTATAAATTAGTCATTGAAACAAAAAAGAAGTAAAAAAAAATATGTTTGACGAGGATTAAATTTATTCATATGAAATTATATTTTTTAGAAAAAAAGAATAAAAATTTAGATTATAATTATTATCTTTTTCATTTCCATTAGAGGAAAAGGGTATATGTGAGCCATTTGTTTACAAGTAGGGGTATATATGAACCACTTTTATTATGAGGGATATATCAGCTTTAAATGACAAAGTTGAGGGGTATATCAAACCTTTTTTCTTATTCAAAATAAAATGACCCTAACAATAATACACGAAAAGCAACAATCATAATAGAAAATCAAAGACAAAAAAATTATAGAAATAATGTTATTACTACGTTAAGAAAGTGAAAACAGATACTGTCTACAAATTACTATATATCTAGCCTAATAACAGTATAACACTAATAATAATGAATAAATAATATAAGTTTATAAAAAGTTAACAATTTTGTTGTGTGTTTTAAATAATTTAGTTCTTATTGGGAATTGATGATTTAGTTTATTTTCTAATTATCAAATTTATTGGGTTTTCTTTTTTAAAAAAAAAAAAAAGCAAGTAGTGAGAAATCAAAATCACAAAATGGAGTCTGTGTTAGTATCCTTTATTCATATTATATATTAAGGAAAATTATGTACTTTAAAGTCATTATTAAATAATAAAAAGTAAACCTACTTTACTACTCTAAATTGTTTCATTACTGTGGATGGTGATTAGTTTGCTAATCCTTTGTTAATAAATAATAATATAACACTTCAATTAACTCTATTTGATCAATTTTATACAAGTACAACTATAAAGTATTTAAAATTTTAATTGAATTAAACTAAGATCGGTGAATTCTTTACCAGTCATTCATTAAATGGATAATGCACAAGTACCCCCTCAACCTATACCCGAAATATCAGAGATACACTTATACTATACTAAGGTCCTATTACCCCCTGACCTTATTTTATTAATAATTTTCCAACTCTTTTCGATCTACGTGATACTATTTTGTGGGCTCATTGTTGGTTGACTTTTTCTTAAAGATAGTGTCACGTAGGCTGAAAAGAGATAGAAATTACTTATAAAATAAGTTTAGGGGAGTAATAGAACCTTAGTATAGTACAAGTGTGTCTCTGAGATTTCAAACATAGGTTGAGGGGATATTTATGCATTTTCCCTTCATTAAATAATAAATACAAGTATTATAAATTTTCGATTTGATTGTTTCTCATGAATATTAAATCGAGTATGTAAAATGGGTAATTGGAAAGAACTTTAGTATAATACTAGTTCCATTCTAATGGGAAGAGAAAATACAAATTTATTACCATCTTAGTAGTAAGTAGAGAACAAAAATTGATTTAACATATGATTATATATATATAATATATGAATTATGATAGTTAATTAAAATAAATATATAACTAACTCAATCATTGGGAGCAAATATTGAAAATTTCAATTTGGAGTAAACTAGAATTTGATGATGAAAAACTCAACATTATAAGTTGTCCACCCAATAAAACTATTGTTAAAAATATGAATAATAAAAGTTTTGTTTAATTAATTCGAATTTATTCAAAATATTTTATTTTAGCGGATATCATACTTTTAATTAAATAAATAGGACTTCATTTTCAAAGATTAAACCTAGGGTTCAGAATGGTAAGCTTGTGAGGTTAAGAGTGGTTCAAGTTGATCGATTAAAAAAAAATTAGTTACCAGAGATGTTAAGAAAGTATAAAAAATAATTTAAATAAATACTCTTTATTAAGAAATGTAAAATATTTTTGCCCGACGGATAATATGAAATTTTAATCGAAAATATACCTAGAGAACAAATTAAGAATTTATATATATAATTATGTAGAAACTTCACTAAAAAAATATAAATAACAAATTTCGAACCCAACATAACAAATAACTATTTCGATAGAATTCAAAATTAGAATCCACAAAATTCATATTCTAAATCCTTCTTCTTTACTAACTATTCCAATTTAAATTTTAAAACCTCTAAATTGTCTTAATCCATGAAAAAAAAAGTATTTTCTCCACCTCCATTTTGGTCTATGAAAGTTACATATTATTATCATTATTTATATTATTTCTTAATTTATTTCTATATATGTAACTTTCATACACCTAAAAGGACCCACGAGAAATGAAATAATAACGAGCTTTTGCGTCATTTAAATTTTTATTCCAAAATATTTGAAGAAAAAAACACATTTACTCATTTACTTTTAACTTAATAACATTATAATAAAATTTAAATAGAAAACTTAAAGCATTATTCTTGACTGCAAATAAGATTTTGGAATCTTAGTGTCACTAGCTCTATAATTACTGTCCTAATCATATCAAATTATAAATAGTCTATGCATTAATTTTGTAAAAAGAAAAAGATTTATAGAATTATATCACTTATTGCCCTAGGGGATCTAAAATTTATAGTTTAAAAATTGTTATGACGACCTCAAATTAATAGTACAATTATATTTGAATTCATATTCAAATATTTAATAAGTTTATTAATACGTGTGTTATGTAAATTTCTATGATAAATATTAGCAGAAAATTTTCACATATATATACGAAAATTTTAATCTTAAAAAAATAATTTTCTACTTCTATTTCTTTTAAGAAGCAAAAGCTTTTTGCTTCTCTTCTCAATAGTAGAAAAATAACTGATGTGCTTCTATTTAAAAGCAATTTTATAGATTTGTCAAACGTCTAATTTTTTAAAAAAGTAATATTATTTTTTTAAAAAAAAAATATGCTTCTCGACTCCCAACAGCAAAGCGGAAAAAGCTCTTAATCAATTTCAGATAGAATTAACATTATATTTAGAGTTTGATTACCCATAAAATCTGGCACAATTGCTTCCATATTATTATAAAATATGCTCCCTTTTTGTTTGGCATTTAGTTGCTTAGTTCTTTCCAACTAATTAGTCTTTGTCTTAATCATCTATCATTGCCACCATTATCTTCCTAACCATTAGATTAATTATTATGTGTACTTAAAAATGCAAATTATAATATTCTAAATTTCAACTTGTGTACACATTTAATGTTCTTTTATAATTAATAAAATTAACATTTAAAACTAATAAAGCTATTGAATTTGTTTGAATTCATATGTCGATTTCTAACTCCACTCAATACGTATTTACCTCTTAAAATACCCTACATGTTATACATATGCACATGAAGTTTGTGGCTTTTAAATTTGGACATAATATATAAATATATTAATTAACTTGGTTTCAGCTGATATTTATATCCTTCAATTTCTGACATACACAAGTAGACATTTAAATTCGTATAAAATTAAGGGATAATGCCTAAGTACTCCCTCAACTTATGCCCGAAATCTCAGAGACACACTTATACTATACTGAGGTCCTATTACCCCCTAAACTTATTTTATTAATAATTTTTTATCCCTTTTTAGCCTACGTGACACTATCTGGTGGGCCCAACGATGGTTGACTTTTTTTTCAAACTAGTGCCACGTAGGTTAAAAAGGGGTAGAAAATTATTTATAAAATAAGTTCAGGGGGTAATAGGACCTTAGTATAGTATAAATGTGTCTCGGGGATTTCGGGCATAGGTTGAGGGGTACTTGTGCATTTTCCCTAAAATTAAATAAATAGACAAGCACGGCCTACACAACATAATATATGTAGAATGTCATGTAAAAAACAAAATTATCATTTAGGTCGATGTCACATAAGATGAATGCTTCTATTTGTTTAATTTTATAAAAGTTTAAATATCTACTTGACACATAGCGTAAAAGATATAGATGTTAGTTGATATCAATTTAAAATACACATTTACGTATCTTTCCTTTAATTTGTTAGTGAATGAATAAAGAAGCATATTCTTTAGATTTTTTTATTACTTTTTTTTAAAAAATATTATTCGAAAGAAAAGAAAATATAATGCATCCTTAATATCCCAGAAGTTGTGTATTTTAGAAAAATTAATTTACTAAATGTGATGTATGTTGTCCTTTTCTGTTTCTTTTCTCAAAGGAGGTAACGTTTAAAACAAAATAGACCATCAAATATATGTGTCTTTAAATTTAACTCAATAAATTTAGTTGTATTAAATATTTATAGTCGATTCTTTAATAAAAAAATATTGATTTTAGTGATACATTTTATTTATAATAATAAATTATAATATTATATTAAATTTATATTATATATTAAAAGCAAATTACATATGTAATATATATATATTATAATTATTTTTAAAAAATATATTATATTTATCGGTAAGAAATTAATACATTATATTATAAGTATATTAAAATGTCTAATTCATGTATTATCTATCAGTAAAACTTGTATTATATATGAATAATAAATTATTCTTTAATTTGTAATATGTATAAAAGCAATATTAGAAGTGTTCAAATGAGAAAAAATGTCATTACTGTAAATGATAAATATTTGCGTATATTATGTAAGTTTCTATCGATAAATATAAGACATATTTTTCATACACAATTAGTTAGTCATGATTATTTAAGAAGTGATATACATTCTTATTTTAATTTTGGTTAATTAGAATTAAATTTATTGAATTAATAAATCATATCCTCATATTGAACAATATTTTATAATATTTGACTCCAATTTTAATACTAAATTCAAACATGTTTTTGGATGATTTTAGCATAAATATGTACACATATGGCATCAAATTTATATTTTTTTTATGTAAAAAAAAAAAAATTAACTTGGACCACCTTAAAGGAGATTAGGAATATAATATCTTACCAAAAAAGAATAAATGATGGTGTTCAAATTGGCAACCATCAACTTTGAGAAATTAAAGAAAAAAATCTCCAAACTTCCCTATGAAGAAAACAAATTATTATTAATTGAAGTATAAAAAATTGCACAACATTTTTTTTTTTTAAAAAAAAGCACAATACTTGCTAAAATGCACATTTTAAAGAATATTTGATGTATAAATATGGATCATTCTACGTTGGCTTAATACAGATATACAATTACTTGAACTTGAAAATATTGAATTTCATTTAAACATTCAAATTATTATTTATTTCAATTGTTATTCGTACATAGTATGTACAATAAAGTATTTTCTGTTAAGCATTTTCTATTCAATGTTCTTTTAAAACAAAATTTTGTACGTATTCTCAAATGCATATTACATAAATAAAGTATTTACTTTAAATGTATACATATATCTTCTTTAATTTTATATATATATATATATATATATATCTTTTGGCTACGTAAGCTATTGATGAGATCATTGTGTAATCTTCAACTTTAAAAGCAAGATCCATCAATTACATTATGATAAAATATATGTAAAAATTGAGCCAGTTGGTGGTGGATTATGGATAATCTAAGGGGTTTAATTAGTGGTATACCACATCAGTAGAACACTATAAAGAAAAACAATATTTACCCGTTCAAATTTATATGAAACATTTTTTTTTAGGCTGCTTCGAATGTTACTTATCTCTAATTAAAAATAATTTAATTTTAAAAAATTTCTTTAACCTTTAATAAAATAATTTACCGTCAAAATTAGTACCTTATTTAGACCACAAAAATAAAAAGTATATTTTTCTTTTTTTTCTTAAATTTTTTACCTAGTCAAACAGTGCCATATAAATTGAATTGGACGGTATAAATTTGTAATAATCTTTTTAGCAATATATTTCAATAGTCAACCAAATGTGCATATATAATTGGTGATCTTTAGTTTCCACTAAAAAAAAATTGTAGTATAGGTTCATGTGGAATGAGAACTAGCTAGGGTAGATAAATTTTCTCAATCTAGTGAAACATTATAGTATTAAGATATACTAGCATTATCCATATTAATTAATAAAACCATTAATGGAATAGCATTAATAATAGGAGATGTGCAAATATGGAACTATATAATATACTCTTACATGGATAGTTTTTTTATTTTTGAAGGTTATGGAAGTAGCTTTCAAAAAAGCAAAATGGAAAAAATGTCCCCTTTTGATTAGCTAGTTTCCATGAGGGACAAAATTTATCCATCGTTAATTTCTATTATCAAAATTAGACTATGTAATATTGAATTTATTTGGTCAAAACACGTCTTTTATTGATGTAACAAACACTAGATATAGGTAAAATATATATATATATATTTTTTATAAAAAAAATCGCTACCTAGGCAGCGATTTTTATTATTTAAAAAAAAAATATTTTTTTAGAAAATAGATGCCTAGTCAGCGATTTCAATTTTAATTTTTTTTATAGTTTTCATTTTTGTTTTAGAAAATCGCTACAATTTTTTTTTTAAAAAAAATGGAAATCGTTACCTAGGCAACGATTTTTCTAAAAAAAATTCTTTTTAAAAAAGTGAAAATCGTTGTCTAGGTAACGATTTAAATTTTTTTTTAAAAAAAAATCACATTTTGCAAAATTGCTGCGGTAGCAGCGATTTTGCTATTTCTGGTGGAGTAAATCGCTGTTGTTTCAGCGATTTTACCATTTTGGCTGATATAAAATTTTATATACCGTTTCAAAATTTTTGTTAATATTTTATACAATTTAGGTTCCGAACTCATATTACGTATGTCCCACAGAAACAAACAAATTATGTAAAGACACACAGCTAAAAATGTAGAGATGATAGTAATTATTGGCAAACAATTTACTACTCCAAAACAAACAATAAGAGTGTTGAGAAATAATCCATCAAAGTTTTCCCCTTTGTAATAACTCACCAAATCTTTGACAAATGCCATTAAATTGATAATTAATATTGTTACTAATGGCACAAACATAGGTGAAGCAACTCCAAGCTCGATAATTCCTCGATTACACCTTGTAATTTGATCATGATCAACTACTTTGCTTGTTACGTTGAATTTCTGAGTGACTATACTAAAAACGTTTCATTAAGTACTCGATAATTCCAATAGGAAAGGATGATAACCCCCTCATAATCCACATTCTTTGATCACTCCACCACCTTTGTAACGATCCTTATGACATTGATGTAAAATTTAAGCAATAATCTTGCATGTATGCTCCAAGAAATAGAAAAATATGCAACAAAGACATGGACTAGAGATCTTAAGTCAATATTATACAAAATGTGAGCTTATGAAATCAAATTATACACTTATAATAGTTCTAATGAAGATCTGATATCATGATTAGTTTTAAAAAAAAAGTACTAACACTTTTGGTCCCTCAGTTATTGATAAATTCTTAGTTTATTCTTTGTGATATCTGATTAAACATATTTAACCTTCAATTAATTGAAATATACACTTTTGATACCTTTTCCTTCTGTATATTCATGAATTACCACATTTGTTATCTATTTCACCATATATTTACTCTTGCAGTATGTTAAGCATGTATTATTATTCCGGGTTTGATGGTAATATAGTTCTAAAAAGAGTCCAAATGCAACATACTAATGGGACTAAAACACACATTTTAATTGATTAAAAGTTAAATTTATTTAATCAAATATCAAATTTATATAAAAAATGATACCTCCAAATTTTTTTTTAGATAAATCAAGAAATACCTTTGGGAAAATGGGAACTCCACTTAGAAGAGTGAGTTGAGGAAGTAAAGCATAGATAGTTATGGGTATATGGAGTGAATGGGCCAAAATGTATAGTGAATGTAAACATTGGGCCATTATTGGGCCCACATGGCCCATACCAAATGTAAGTGGGCTGTTTTTTTATAAAGCCACTTCAATGAGGCCCACAGCCCATCTCTTCATTTGAATAAGCACATCATTGAGTGATAGAGGTAATGTAGGGGTGTGCATCGTTCGGTTTGGTTCGGTTTTACATATAATCGGTTCGGTTTATCAGTTTTCGGTTTTAAAATATACTAACCCAATAACAAACCAATAAAAAAAAATTTATCGGTTTTTGATGTTATCGGTTCGGTTTCGGTTAACCCAATAAGAAAATGTCGATCAAATAATATATAATAGTACGTATGTTATAATTACATGTTACCAACTTACCGCCAAAACATAATAGAAAACTTTGAATACTGATCAAATTACTAATATTCACAAACTTGCAAAAGCTATCGCCTACAATTACGAACTAGAATTAAAACTAAAATAAAATATTTCGATGAGACAATCTTGAACAGTTGCTTGATCCACCAGATAACCAACAAAGTTCTCACCAATTTCCTAACCAAAAAATCACATAGCCTGAAAAGCTAATATTGAATCTGTTTATGTATCAAATTATGTATATTTAATATTGAGGAAGGGTAAAGTAGTAAATAATTATCGTCTTATTGGGTTATAGGTTTACCCAATAACCCAATAGGATAAACCGAAACCAACCCAATAACCCAAAATTTATTTTTTCTAATCCCATTAAAAACCCAATAACCCAATAACATTTTATTGATTCGGTTTATTGGTCGGTTCGATTTTTGCACACCCCTAGGTACATGCCCTAAAAATGCTGGCCTTTTAGGGTTGCAAAATATTGATTTCCAACCTTCACAATGAAGTTGATAACCAGTGTAAATGTCTTCCACCAATGATCCATATCTAAAGCCCATCTACATATCTTTTGGTTGTTACTATTGTCCACAACAAACTTTTTGTGTTTTTTTTTTCTATGCTAAGAAGTGTAAAGACTTGTTTCGATGTGATCGTGTAATAGTCAAGAGGTCATAAGGTTAGGTCAATAATTGAGCATGTAGAGGATAAGGTATGGATACATTCAGACTCATATTTTTTATTCAGACCACATATACGAGCTAAAAGCTTAAACGGGTATAAATAACTAAGTTTTGAATTTGATAAATCATAAGTTGTAGTAGAATTCTGAACTCGAACCTGTATAGTTCAAATTCTGAACCCGACTTATGATGAAAAAGATAAAGAACTATGACTTGTACAACATACCTTGAAACCCTAATTAGTTTGGTTCTCATAGTTGAAACTTGCCATTTGGTGAGCTTGCTCTAAAATAGTTTGGGCCTTAATGGGCTTGTTCACAACATGATCTTGAACCATTTCTTGTTGCACGAACGATGACGGCCCACCGTAAAAAGCCCGATGTTTTGAAAAAGCACCCGGTGCCCATATAATTTGGGCCACAAAGCCCATCCATGTCCATTGGATTCCCATGGGCCAGAGCTTTAAACTCACTTGCATAGATATCGGCCCAATTAAGCCCATTATTTCCTTATTAATCATCCAATTGGAATGACTATCTTAAAATAAAATTTTAACACTATGTTTGGATTATCGTTATTTATTATATTGTGTTGTATCGTTATAATACCTAAAATGTTTGTTTTGATTGTTACTTAAAACGTATTGTATTATATTGTTAAATTTCGTTGTTACGTAACAATGAAAACCTCTATTTTATGGAACAACCAATTTGGTGTGTTCCCATTGTTACTTAATTTCTTTTTCCAATTATATATTTACATAATATTTCAAAATACTATTTTACCTTTTATCTTAATTATTTAAATCTAGTCAAACCTCCTACCCTAAAATAATTAGGATATTTTAGTAAATTTATAAATTACAAAATAGCACGATACGATCAAATTAACCAAACAATTAAAATGTTATTAAACAACAACAAACAATACAGTCTAGTCAAACATTGTATCTACCATACAATACAATACATTATGAAACAATGGGTAACAATAATCCAAACAAAGTGTACACTTCTCAGTTTATGAGAAAATTTTAGCGCCTCAGAACTTTGCACGTATGCTAAAGGCAAGAACACTACATCAAAAATGAGTTTTAGTCGTAATTAATTAGTAATTGCCGCTAAATATGTATTTTTAGCGGCAATTAACACTCTTTGTATATGTCCCTAAAGGTTTCAGCGACATTGAATCTAAGGACACTTAACTAATGTCGGTAAAGACTTTAACACTCTATATGAATGTGTCTTTTATTGCCGCTAAAAGTTATTTTTGTTGTAGTGAAAGTGTCAAATATTACTAGAAATTAAATAGTGTCTACTGACATTTTCCAGTCATATTCTTGAAAAATAGTCTTTGTTATGAAATTTCAAATTACACAAGTGAAACAGTCTAACTAGAAAAAGACTCTCTCTATTACTTTGAGAAGAGAATCGTTGGTTTGACCGACGAACTACATGAGAAAATAGACCTTCTTTCTTTGAAGCAAGATTTTTGGAAAGTAACAATTCCATTCAGTTCACTTTCGGAAAATTTGCTGGTCGCCGATTAGTTCGTTATGCGCCGCCAGTGGCCTCAACTCAAAGGCGCAGATTGATCTCTCTGATTGAGCCTGCATTCATTTATTTATATTCAACTTGACACGTGGAAAGGGCTTACATGAGTCTATGACATTATCTTAAATTTCATTTTTTGGAATTCGAAACTTTAACACAAATTTTATGGCATGTTTTAAGATAATGGCTTTGAAATGGTGAGGGGAAGTTTTGCTTTTCTGCCTTGAAATATAGACAAGATTTGGCATAAAAATATTTTTAGTGTCTCTGTCTTTGTTGTTTGCCAATAAAACCTGCTTGAACAATTTTTGGGTAAAAAAGAAAGTGAGTTATATTATGAAAGGATTATAATAAGTTATATACAATCATTATTCACTACCAAGTTACATTATAATATACAGTATGTAATATACCTAGGCCTCATAAACAACCTAATAGGATCCGAGTCATCCTTAAAGTTATACGAGTTCAATAAAATTTAATAATTTTGATTCAAATCACCTTATACGTTTACATTAATTATAATCTATCTAGAATTCAGTAAATTAAAAAAAAGTATAATTTATAAATTACAAACCACGAGTTTATCTTTATAGCTTGATAAGTGACTTGTATGAACACTTTTTACTTACCAATCCTTATAAGTTTAATACATTGTACAAATTATGCTAATATATAAAACTTAAAAAATCATTATAAAATAGTGAGTTCATCTAATGAATTATGGATTCAAAAGATTGACTAATTTATGAGTTCTAAGTTCTAAACAATATAATTATTTTTGTTATGCATAAATTATTTATGCATATGTATTAAGTAATTCTTAACTCACATAGTCAAAAATATTAAATTCTACCGAACCCGTTATTTAAACTTTAGCTTCGTTCTTGACAACAATAATAACATTATCATATATGATCTTATAAAATGAGGTCTGAAAAAAATAAAATATCCACGAATTGATCTTATCCCTAACTACCTTATACAAAAATATAAAAATATTTTCAATAAACTATTTTTTTAAAAAAAAAATCACAAACCTGAATAATAGAGGGATGATGATGGGGAGTAAATCCATCAGATGAATATTTGGTATAAGCTTGTTGTTCATCTTCATAGCTAATATACTCTTCATTTACTTTTCCTTTCTCCACAACATTATTTATTCTAGTAATCATGTTTCCATACATCAACTGCATGGATACATACAAAAATAATTATTGCTCATATATATTATTTTGAGTTTAGTAAATATATTTATATTATCATGTATGGCATGTAATGAATAAACCAAACAAACTACTTCTACATATCTTGTGGGTCTAATGCTGGTTGACCTTTTTCTTCAAGCTAGTGCCACGTAGATCGAAAAGGATAAAAATTTACTTCTAAAATAAGTTCAGGAGGATAATAAGACCTTAGTATAGTATAAATGTCTTTGTGATTCCGGGCATAGGTTGAGGGGATATTTGTACATTTTCCTACTTTTTTTATACGAAAGGTGGAATATTACGTGTTCCGATTAGATTACTTTGTTCTAAAAAGAATGATATATGTTTGATTTATATTTTTCTTTTATTATCTTCTCATAAATTTTACTTATTATATTTTAAGATGTTAAGTTTCAAATATTTTACAATGTGATACTACACAAGTATTTTTAAATTATGATCGAAATTTCAGAGAGATTTCTTATCAAACTATGGTTCCATTACCCCAAACTCATTTTTTTTAGTAATTTTGTAAACTTTTTTATTTAAGTGACACACTTCATAACTCTACACAATTGATATGTGTGAGAGATATTTGGATACCTGAAATTATTAAAAAAAAATGAGTTCGAAGAAGGTGCATCTATGAGATAACTGAAACGCAATAAATATAAAATACCTTAATTTTATGAGACTGAGAATTTTTGAAATAATTATCAGAACTGAAATATGCATCTGGACACCTTTCCACTACTCCATTTTCCCTGCAAAATGGTAAACAGTACACACCGAATCTCGCGGCCTCCGCGAGAGCAAACAGAGTAAGCTCCGATCCACGGTCATCTGACACGTATATCGAGAACTTCTCTGTCGAGTAATCATATGCCAACACGAACAGAACCGTGTTGGCTACATTAATCGGCGGCTCCCTATATGGGTCCGCCGTACATATAAAAACATCAAGCTTCTTATATGGTAAGCATTTAAAATATAATTTCTCTTTTATCCTTATTGGTCCCACTTAATTTTTTGATACATTTATGAGGAGAGAGAAAAGTGAATTACTTTTTTGAAGGGAAATTTGATAAATATTTCAAAGTATTCATTATTTCTTAAACTCCGTATCAAATCAAATATTGCCACATAAAATGGAACGGAGAAAGTACTCATAATTATTAAGTACTCCTAGATAGTAGGTAGAGGCTTGGAGATATCATTGATGCTCAATTAAACAATCTTTGTTAAAAAGTTACGTATATTATAATAGCAATAATAATTATGCATTAGTCTGGATAAAATAATTTGGAATTTGCAATACAAACTCTTATCAATTAAATAAGAGAGACGTACTCGAATGGTAAACATTTCTCAATCTCTAATCCTAAGATTAGAAATTCGAGTCACCAAATAAGTAAAAGAATAATAAAATAATTTTTGTGATGCAATAGCCAACGTAATGGCCAAATTTAAATCATGTATGACTTCAAAAGTGGTGCATGTGATGGTCATGCATGAGTTCACATTAATGGATTATTGAGGTGCATTTTAAGGTCCATCGTTCCATGCAGAATTACATAGATCAAATTATCTCAAACGATTTTTTTTTTTATTTTTCTCGATTATTTATATTTTTTTTATGTACTTAATCAATAATCTTATCTAATCTTGTATGTTCGTAAACTTACATTATTTTTTCTTACTCTTATATTTCACCATGGATGACGAAATTTCTTAACAATATGCATACATATTCTTGGGTTATTTAGATTTTGAAGTTTATGTATTATACTACGATCTCAAGTTGTATCAACTATCAAGGTAAACTCATAGGGATGATCAAGATGAAAATATGTCAAATATTCATCCACATTTGATGTTTCATCAAAACAAATAATTTAAAACTGATAATAAATAATATTTTATTTAAGTGAAAATGCATATTAACGAGTATAAAAAAAAATACGTATTTTTGCATTAATTAATTTAGTGTAATTTTGAGTACAATAAACCCTTGTAGTAAATTGGCCCCTTCTCTAGACCTTGCACATAGAAAAAGCTTTAGTACACCGAATTATTTTTTTTTTTTTCGAGTTTAAATTTAAGGTTCTAGAAGCTTTCTAGTCAATGAAGTGAGGTGTAGGGTTCCAAAGATATATGGTGATTCCAAATTCCAATTCATGTATATATAAACTATACAACATAGAATTAGTGAAGTTCAAAGTCAAGGTACTATAATCTATATGTTACATATAATTTACTATAATAACATATCTATACACAACAAATATATTATTGATGGTGTATATGTTGGGTATATTTTGGCCATATATAAATACGCCGAAGTCATGTGTGGCCCCTTATTGATGGTGTACATGGTTAAAACTAAATAAAAGAATATCTAAAATTGAAGTGTAGCTTGATATTATATTTTACATGAAAAAATAATAACAAGCATTATATTATTTTTTGTTTTTTTTTGTTCGTTGTCTCGTACCAGTATTAAAGTTTCTCTAATTAAGAATCGCATCACGTAAAAACTCATTCTTGAAAAGCACTCCTACTTTGAATTTTTTCTAATACTCAAAGCAAAAGCAAAATCTCTGATTAAAAAGATAATATCATCATCCGTTGCACCATATCTACGATCAAACATATGCCTTCATCTCACTTCATTGACTATCTAAGTCAGGATTGTTAATAAGCAATGTTAATTATGAAAAATCATACAAACATATAAAACATTATGACAATTAACGGTATCATTTTTTTCAAAAAAAATAATTATATCCATATTCTCATTCAAATTAATATTAATATACATATATCATAAAACATTCTAACGAAGCAGTGTCAGAAGACACGATACAAAAGAGGATGACATAATCGCAAGAAAGAAACAAGACAACTATAATCCATTGTGTTTACACCAAACCACATGAATATGCAATGGTCAAGTAACAAAATGAGGTGAGAATCCATTTAAATCAAACAAATTTAAGCAATAAACACACATATATAGAATATACGTCTCATATACTTATTGATTTTACATAAAACACTCGGTGTGAGTAAGTTTTTCATGTTGTAACAATGAGTAAGTACAACTATAGAGATACAACAATCAAACTTCCACCAGAATCATAAAGTTACATATACACAAGCTTCTAATACTAATAACTCCACTAAATGATGAAAAAAGATTCAACTATTTGCTTGTTATCAAGCTTATTCAACAAGACGACATAGTCTCATCCTCTACGCGTTATTATTGAAGATTGCAGATACCTGTTGTAAGTCAACAAGGCCGAAACTTTTTAAGAAATGAAGCTCACAATTGGGAAAACGCGATCAAGGACTTTTTAAGATGTATGAGGGATTTTAGTACAAAGGATATAACTTAGAAAGGCAAGTTGCAACCTTTATTCTCTTCCAAATTTTCATGTTGAAGCAGTTGTCTCACTTTCTAAACAAGACGGCGATTTGGTTCCTGCACTGAAACTTTTCATGTCTTGACTAGAACAAATGAAGATCCTCTTCGCGATGTTGCAGAACTCTCTGTGAATAATTGAGCACCATATTATGATATGCAAAGTATGAGAGATCTTACATGTAGCTATAAAATAATTCACGGACCGAGCTAGCTTATGAGTTTACGGGTCTAATGTATTAAGAAATTTACTTGATGTTGTAGGAACCCAGTTATATTTTTATATATTAACTTGAAATTGTTGTAGGAACCCATAAACCTCAAATCCTAGATTCACATATGAACTACATACTTTTAATTGTAAGTTGTAAATGGAGAAAGAATCACTTACGACCAAGGATAATCGCCCATAAGCATCATGTCACCTTCATCATCTGTAAAAACGATCTCCCATTTATTTCGTGCGTGGAGCTCTTCCTGGATATCGAACAACTCTTCGAGTTCTCTTAGGAGCTCATCATATCCATTCAGTTTTGTTAAATCCACAGCACGTCCCACAGCCACCCCTTGCATTTGAACCTTCTCAAGGAATTCATGTAAGTTACAAATTAATTTTTAATTCTATTGATGCTTTGGAGTAGTAACGAACATGGAAAAACACAATTTACTTTCTCGTTTTGGTTTTCATACCTTGGTGCGAGTTCTGGTGGAAGAAACCTGCTTGATGTGAACCTCCTTTGGTGGTGGATTCAGCTGCTCTTGCTTCTGATCTTCAGAATCTCTTGAAAGGCCAGAGTTGTCTTCTGAATCACCAGCAGAAGTCAAGTTTCCAGAGCACCCTTCAGCAGAGCCATCAGAATTGTTGGCTGGTTCTAGAGGCGGATTCTCATTAACAGAACCAAATGAGGGACATTTCAAGTCAATACCAAACAATCTACAGGATGTAATTGTACCACATTTTCTCTCATCATCTAGACTAGGAAGCAGGAGATCGTTCTGCTTTCCGAATTGTGAGGACGCAAAGCTTGGAAAAGCAGGCCGAGGTGAAGCACTTTTACTGGCTTCTGTCTCATCCAAAAGCATATTCAAAGAAGCGTTTACTTTAGAAGCTGACCAAATTCCATCGACACGAGCCTTAAAAGTACTGTTTGTGGCAGTTGAATTTGTTTGTGAAGTATGCAAGGAAAATGGATTATCACTACTTTGTCCTTCAATAACGGGGTTAAATTGCGCTGAGGGAATCCAAGCGGCTAGTGCAGCAGCAGGAACAGGTTCTAGCAGGAAAACAACGGAATAATAATCAAGAAAATGAAAATAGAAAACCAAATAGGAAGACTAAAAAAGTTTAAAAACATGCCATAGATTATGAATATGCTTGTTTCCACCTGAAGATTTGGGTTCGTTATGTGCTCGATGCCTTTTATTCTTCACCCCCATTGGTGGAACGAGAGGAGTAGCGACTGATGCCACAAATGGTTCGATGTCCCAAGGAGAAACTCTGTCAGGTCTTGGAACAGACGCAGGCTCATCCCATTGAACCTGGAAATATGGAAGAAAAATAATGAAATTTTACATCAATCCAAATGTATTGATTCATTCAATGTCGACAACAACCATATTATATCCACCTTCAATGATCGCCATTTTGAATCTTTCCACTGTGAGGAACTATCTTCAACTCCTACTATGGTACCTGTAAATCTGGGAAATTACGAAGGAACAACCAAAGAAAAATATAATTGAGATCAGAAATGCAGCATATTGAGCAACTTTATACGGTAGAGAAACATCTCGTTAATTTGAGCTTCAATAAAGTTGATGTTTTACCACCTTTTCTCAGGAATCTCTTCCCCTTCAAATTTCATCTTGAATCTCATGCCAACTGAATACCGATGCTTAACAGCCTCGAGATATTTGTTTAGACCTATGATAAACTGACTTGTTCTGAAGATTTTCCATACACAATATTGAGAACATAGGCAACATTTAGCATATTCTCACCCAAAAACAAAACTAATTCCAACATTGCTGAAAGGACATAACAAGGGCAGCCTGGTGCGTTAACCTCCCGCAATGCGAGAGGTCCAGGGAAGTGCCGGACCACAAGAGTCTATTGTATGCAACCTTACCCTGCATTTCTGCAAGAGGTTGTTTCTACAACTTGAATTTGTGACCTCTTGGTCACATGGTAACAATTTTACCAGTTGCGCCAAGGTTCCCCTTGACATCTAAAGTTCAATCTTTTAAGAAAAGGGATGCATAAGAGAAACCTCGGTTTGTAATAAACGACAAACATAGTCTGGGTCGTCACAGCATGAGATGCAGTAGCTAACACTCCTAGGTGCATGCTCTGACTTGAAATCACTGATTGTGGCATTGAGCTCGGTTGGCGAGCAAGTCGTCTAATTCCTATTCGGACTTCACCTTTTCCACTCCTAAACACAATATATTTGCAGAACATAATGAATAAATAGTGACAATTGTGACGTATATGATAGATTTAAACCGCAATAGACATATAAGCACCAGATATAAACCTCAAGAATACAAAAGAATCCCCCGTAACTAATCTCTTCGAGGAAACAAAGGTACTCCACCCTGTGGTAAGTAAATGCCTCCTGGGTTGGCCTGCTAGTCAAGAATCAAGAGTGAGCACTTGAGCCATATAACAATTTGATGACGTTTCATCGCTATCATATTTTTGTGGTTGTCAAACCAAATTGGACTACTAGTTGTCAAATAATTACCTCTAAATATATGTTTAAAATGCCACTCGAAGCCATGAAGGTCCTTGGCGACCAATTCCTGTGCTGGAGTCGCTTGGGTCATGTCCTGCATTAAAAATTATAGCATCATAAAATCAACAGGTAATGCATTTCAAAATGGACAGACTATAGAATGTAACAACAAATGAACAAATATATTACCAGGGGAGGCAGGCATTCGTTAGCATGTTTTCTGAGAATGGAAAATCCACCGTGAGTGCTCGTATCAGACGCAGTTAGAACCTTGCAGAAGAAATGAACTTTGGGCCTCGGAGGCTCGGGCAGGGACAGATCAGGACTAGTCGGCTCAACTTGCTAAATTGGATGAAAGCAATTATAGGAAAATTGGCCAACAGAACATAATAGACCAAGTGAACACAACAGAGTTTCATACAAGCAAGAAAGTAGGTTCTTTAAGTTCTTACATCTGCTTCGGGCAACAAAGCAATCTGTGCATAAACCTCATCAGAGTCTTGTTCAGCCTACAACAAATTTTCAATGAGAAAGTCCTCATTATAACTTCTTTTTTCTTCAGAAATGACCTGGAATTAGCTATGAACTTCATCGCTAATCTACGTCGAAATAGCTCGTACCTAACAAAATTATTTGATTGTAGTTCAACTACAAAATTTGTTTGTTGCTAATTCTTCTTTTTTTTTTGGTAGTCTATTTATGCATGAACTTAATACATAGAAACATTACTGTTTAACTAAACTAACCAAGAAAACAGTGAAAGTACAGCTAATTACCAGAAGTTGAATGTGAAGAACGCGACAAAGGATCTTTGGTTGCAGATTGAACAATGGTATGCTCTGATTCAGCTCCTGATTTGTTGATGCCTCCAACTATCCATACCACAAAATCAAACTCATGAAAAACAACAATAACGTATATGGCAAACTTATGCACTACATCCACCTATTGGGGCCCCACTGAATCCAAATTTCGCACCGAATAATCTAGTTAGCACTCCATAACAAAGGAGACTTTATACCAAGTAGAGCTCCATCACGAGACCTTTGGTTAAGTACGAAAGGAATATGTACCACTCCATCACAAACCTTGTTACTTCTGCCTCTGATTCAAAACAAAATTAGTACCTATAATACCCACATTGGGACAACTTAATCCGCATTCACACTTGAAAGCCCAGTAAAGTGCTTACTAACAAACGAGACCTCTTGTTGTTAAGGATGAAATGTGTACTTACCACACCACCATTGTTAGTTCCACCTCTCATTCAAAACCAAAACTGAAACAAATTTATACCTACACTTACCCGCATTGGTACCACTAAATCGGTATTCACGCTGGAAAGTACCTAAAACCACTCCTTAACAAAGGCGATCCCGTATCCAACAGAGGTGAACACGAGACCTCTATTTAAATCCGAAAGAGTACATACCATTCCACCACAACCCTCCTAAATTACGCTACTGATATAAAACCAAACTTCAAACAAAAAGAAGTAAAAAAAATACATACTTGTTCCATATGACCTTGTGGGAAATAGTAAACCCTTTCTTCATTTTTTGGAACATCAACTAATGGACCTGCACACAATCTCCATAACTCTTGGCACAATTCATCTTCACCTGAAACTTTTTCCACAACAAATTCAAAAGTAAATATATTAACAACCAAAAAAAAAACTGAACTTTTTTAAATAAAACCCCCAAAAAAAATTTAAAAAATAAATTAAGAATCAAACCTTCTGCTAAGAAATTGTGTTGCTGATGCTGCTGGTTTGACATAAAAGACCCTTGATTCTCCATTAAATGGAATTCTGAATAAAAAATCTACAATGGCTCAAGAAATAACTTTTTGTAGGCTAAAGTAACTTCATTTCTCTAAATGGGTATCATTTTTTTTGGCAATAGATGTTCTTGAACTATATTTTATATATATTTATGATTAAAAGTTTGTATCTTTGTCACAAATGAAAATTAGAAACAATTTTAGAATTAGGAACTCTAAATCTTGCATTTACACAAGAATAAATTTCTTAATAATAATAAATAGAGTTAAAAAGAAAAAAAAATTGCATATTTGGACACCCTTTAAAGCGGAGGAGTTAAAGCTGAAAACTTTTCTAATTCCACCGGCGGTGACGGAAGCTGCCGGTGATCGGTGATAGTAACCGGCGTTAAAAAAACAGAGCTTTTTCTTGCTGTTTCAGAGAAGTAGACATACAGTGTTTTAATTTAAACATGTGTTTGGTTTAAAGTTATATATAATGCTTCGAAAAAAGTGTGAGGGTAGTTTTGTCAATTTGACATAATATATAAATATTTCTTTTAACTCGTCGTAATTAATAATATTTATATAAGTAGACATATAAATTTTACATAATATAATGCAATTGATTTTATGCAAATTGTTGTATAAGAAGCCACTGAGGATGTTACACATTCAGAGTTTGTATGTAAGTTTAAGTTTTTGTTTATGTACGTCAAAAAATTAGAGGGTTAAAAGAGTTTAGGGTCGGAGCCAGCCTTCTATTGGGGGTTCGACTCCCTTCGACAGAAAATTTTACTATTATACATGGTTAAAATTATATTTTATATACATATAATAGATGTTGAACCTCCTTCGATGAGTTTATGTGTTTAGTTCTTCAGATATTGAATCACCTTATTAAAAATTCTAGCTCTGTTGCTGAAAGAGTTATATATAAGCTTACGTTTATGTGTTATATATCTATTAATTTTGATGAACAAAATAGGGTGAATCCATCGACGTCTACTTAAACTTATAAATAAATTTTATTCAATATTCATATTATAATATATTTCAATTTAAACATTTAAATACATAATAAAATGTTAAACAGCTTCGACTCATATTTTAGAAAAAATTATGCATGCATTTTCAAGTGTCATGACATAAATAACTTACATAATTAAATATAACATATCCTTTTAATTATATGAACCAACATCAATTAAGACACGTTCTAAAGATTTACAACTTGTTAGATGAATGTTCCTACCATTCGTGGTGGTCCAGTAGTTTGAGCTTGATATTTTCATGTCGATAGTCTCAAGTTCGAAGTTCCTTGTCAGCAAAAGTAAGAAGTTTATCTTCTGAATCGAGCTCGTCACTTCAGCCTTTTGTCACTTTTGATATATCATGAAAAAATAATTATTTTTTTCATACTTCACCTTCATCATTAAATACTTATTTTTAAATTACTTTTACAAACCTAATATTAAACATCATTTTATAAAAAAAAAATAATAATAAAATACTTATATTAATAATTATTTTCGTAATGAATGTATAAGTCAAATCGTGATAAATAATACACATATGTTTAAGTGTTCGATAAAAAACATAAACCAGCTTAAGTGAATACTTGTAACTTTTGTAAAGGTATTTTTTTTTTCATTAAGAGAAAATGGATAAAGAATAAAAAGAAACCAATAAAATTACGTTTAAATGCGTTCTTGTCTACTGTTTGCTCCTCTTTTGTTTCATAATAATAAAAATATTATTTTTTATATAATAATACCTAACTTTACAGATTGACACCTGTATTTCAATTTATATTGAGTATATTTATGTAAAGACAATCATGGGCAAATAGGAATATTTACTAGTCAAGTGGATATTTATTTAACCCTCTTAATATTTTGTCTACATAAGCAAATGATGATTATTGGAAGTTAAAGGAAAAAATAATAATTGAGTGGCATACATTATATATCCCTAGGATTAGATTAAAATGGAGAGTCTATCAAAAGTAATATTTTTATTTTACACATAAAAGTAACAAAAATCATGTACGTTAAATATATTATTATTATTAGATTAAATATTAAATATTCTTTATTTTACAAATAATTTGAATCAAAAATAATAGATTCAGTTAAATCTGACTTTGGCATAGGTTTAGCTTGCCACTTATTAACTAGCAATGAATTTTAAAAATTTTAAAGTAGCAGATGATGACACAAGGCATGACGTATAAACCATGGCTTCAATGTTTAATATATTATATTTATTTAGTGGTGTTTCTTTTTGTTGTAAACATTAAACTTTTAGTACAAAAAAATAGAGTTAATTATATTATGTTAACAAATAACAGGACAGTTTCATGCTACTTTATTACTATGCCATATGCATCTTTCTCTTGACCAATATTATTAGTTGGAGTATCTTTTTCTTTAATTTGTTTTAGAGGTTAGATGAGGATCTAGAGTGGGAGTAGGAAGCAAAATTGACTGATTTTCTTGATTATTATTTTTTAGTGTTCAATGAGTAAGTAAATAAAAGAAAATATTATTTTAAAAAATATTTATATATAATCTGACAAAATATTATACGAATTAATAAAGTGCTGAATAAGAAGCGGGAGTGGAATAAGAAGTGGTGAGGAGTGAGAATGAGATGATCAAGAAATGAGAGTTGGGGGACATAGATGAAAAGGAAATTTATAAAATTTTATTTCTTTGAAATTATTTCATATCTCGCATAACTATAACAATAATTGTGTGAAACTTCGTCTTATCTAACAAGTTAATGAGATCCAAAATACAGAATTCGAACATACGAAATTGGATCCACCTATTTGTGAGACAAAAATAAGCCTCACATGATTAGAATCTTATCTATCCTTTCTTATATATATATTTTAACAACGATATTCATTGTTTCAGTATAATGTTGTCACGATCCAAATTCATGACACATACTATTCAATTGGACTCAATATAACAAGCCTTGTGGATTTGTCTTTAGTTCTACGTCATTATAAAATTAATTTAAGCACATATAAAATTAATATTATGTCATGTAAAATCTTTCACTTTTTTTTATATAAAATTTATTTATGATCTGATATATCCCCATCTTTAATAATTTATTAGTTCTTTCCCTTACCTAGCCCTCTATTATGAGCGTCATGATTTTGTGCATACTTCGATTATTTTGTCATATACTTATTAGTAAGGTACCTTTTATTAACCCGAATATCGAATAATAATTTTTGGTCCAGTAACTTTTATATATTAAAAAGATGTTTCTCCTAGAATTTGAATTCTAATTTTTAATTAATTTATCAATTATTAGATCACATCTCGACCCAAAAAAGAAAAACTTCTACATAAGATCTTTACACTTTCCTATTACATTAAGTTAATATAAATAAGCATCCAATTATATCTTTATCATAAATATATAAAGTTAAATTAAAATTTGTAAGAAATAAAATAAAATTGATCTATGGTTTTTGCTCACTTGGACTACATAATTGTAGATCACACCTGACTAATGTTTGGATTATCTTATGGGCTTTAAAATTGGGCTTCCCAAAGTCCACTTTTGCTTCGGCCCATACTACTATTGTGTTTGTAAGGAAATATAAGGAGATAATTGTATAGAAGCTATCGTTTGATTTATTTGTGTTCCATAGCAAATTGTTTTTCAGTCATTCTCTCCCTCATATTCTTACTCGCCACTCTCCCTCTCTCGCTCGCTTCCTGTGCTCGCCTCTCTCGCTTTATACAATAGAATTGTATAAATTGTGTTTCTAATTGTATAAAGTAAGGAAAAATTGTATATACACATGCAAATACATATATTTTCGTCCTATACACTTATAATTATACAATAAAAGTACTCCCCTACCCAATTCTCTTTTGTCTTTCTCTCTTTCTCATTTTATACAATTCAAATTGTATATAGTTTCTCTCTTTCTCATTTTATAAAATTTGATTCAACTGTATATTCCCTGCCCAAGTCTCTTTTGTCTTTCTCTCTTTCTCATTTTATACAATTCAATTCTGTCTTTCTCGCTTTCTCGTTTTATACAATTCAATTCTGTCTTTCTCGTTTTATACAATTCAAATTGTATATAATTTCTCTCTTTTTCATTTTATACAATTCGCTTCAATTGTATATGTATATCAAATTACACATATATAAGTTTATGGAGTGTAATTATGAAAAAATTGATATAATATACAAATATAAATTTTATGTTTGCAATATGTGAAAGTTGTCCAAATATTAACCTTTTAATGTGCAAGAAAAAAAATTTACAAGAGAAAAATCGTATCGATTTGATCCAAACAGATAATATCATGTCATTATTATAAGTATTTGGATTGAATTAGCACAACAAATAATATCTAATAGAATTAACAATTTAGTAATGGCGTGAGATTGAACATAATGTTTTTGCATCATCTAAAACTGATTTATTATCTCTAATTATAGCTTTCAAGATGCATCGTGCATAGATTTACATACACCAATAAAGAAGAAGTGTCCATTAGATCATGATTCATGTAAAATTTAGTTTGAGAAAAAAATTGTGAAATTAGTGAATAAAATTTCATATTAATATTTAAACCAAAAGAAGAAGTTACTTATATAAGGATAAGGATCTGAAAAATATCTTAATTTTGGTCGAATTTGTTATTGCGATACTAAACTTTTATGAAGATCTATTATCTCTTTTAACTATTTAATAGTGTATTTATTACCCGTAAACTATTTAATAATTTATTTTAAAGGTATATATATGTCCACATGGACATTTGCCATTTATAATTTGACAATTTTTTTTATATCCACATGAGCAAATATATATGTTTAAAATAGAATATTAAATAATTTGAAGATAATAGGTCCTCATAAAAATTCAATATCACAATAATAAATTCAACCAAAATTAAAATATTTTTTAGACTCTTATCCCTAATATATAATAAATTGTCAATGATGCAAAATCTTTTTTTCCATAAAAAAATTAAACTAATTTAATTTAAACGGTTAATACCCTATCATGTTAATCGTTTAAAAAGAAAAACTTGGAAGTAAACTTTGGGTTGACTGTATCCACATGAATTAACATGTCTAAGTTCATCCTTTGCAGATAACTAAAATTTACTCGTATCACATATTTACATCAATTTAATATATATTATGTATCTAAATTTATAGTTTATTTTACTTTAATTCAATTAATAAACTATATTTTAATTTATTAAATTACATAATAATAAAAATTAAATTAGTTTTTCTCTTACGGATTATTGAAGCTTAACTTAGCAACTAAGTAAAACAATAAATAAACAAATAAATACATATAAATGGATAAATAAGGAATATGACCTCACCCATTTGCTTTTTTCTTAATTTTGAAGCCCAACCTAATAGAATAAATATGATCTTCTAGATGGATGTTAGAGAATATGTGAATAATATAACATATTTGCTCAATTGTTTGAAAAATAAAATATTCTTTTTGGAAAAAATGGTTATTTTAAAAAGTTGAGTTATTGAAGTGATATATATATAGGATATGTGAATAGTATAACTTATTTGGTCAATTGTTTGAAAAATAAAATATTCTTTTTGGAAAAAATGGTTATTTTAAAAAGTTGAGTTATTGAAGTGTTTGATATATATATATATACACACATACTGGTTTTCAGAAGCATAAAGAGTAGCATTTTCCAAGAAATAAATTTAAAATCTTAATTAAGCATAAATTAATATTATTATATTAATAAAAAAATTATTCAAATTTATTAATTAAAATATAATTGATTATGTTAAATAGTATTTTTAAAATATATTTTACTTTTTTCTTCTAACTAAACATATTCTGAAATCCATCATATTGTGGTTCTCTTCTAATTATCTCTTAATTGTCACCTAACCCTTAATTGACATTAAGTTCAACTCTTACAAAGCTAATTTCAAACACTAAGTTCTTTCGACTAACAATTATTTTCACGCAAACTTACTTAATTTTTATTTTCAACTCAAAAGTCCATAATTATTTTTTGGGAAAATGTATAAGTACCCCTCAATTTATGTCCGAAATCCTAAAGACACACTTATACTATACTAAAGTCCTATTATCCTCCTAAATTTATTTTATGAGTAATTTTTACCCCTTTTCGACCTAACCTAAGTATAACCTCACAAATCTTAGAAGAAATTACAAAAAAATCTCTACACCAATTGTTTGATCACATAGAAATTTCAAAAAATAAAATAAAATAGTTTGATGGTATAATTTAACTACTTATACATACATTAATTATTTTAATAATGACGTTTTGATTTAGTTTTTTCTTTTTCCTCTCTTGAGAATGAGTACATCAAAACTCAACTTTAATGTCTTTTTCTTCTAAACCGTGTTTTTGTGTCACCATTCACTCTTTTGATTAGCTCACCTAAAATCACTACTTCCTTCCTTTTGTTTTCATCAAAATTTCTTCTATTTTTCCTTTTTCAACAAATATACTTTTAGTTGTTTTGTAATATGTTTTTATATTGATAATATTTTTAAAAAGATGAATGCATATGATATTTTAGATAAATTTTGTATTTGAATAAGAGAAAACATAAATAATTTTATAAATTATATCACAAATATACTTATTACGCATGTTTTTAAGTTTGATAATAATATAATTCAAAGGGAAAACATTTGTTAGATATATTGGGCTACATAGGTTTAGAATATGAAAAAAAAATTATTTTGCACTAGACAAGAAAGAGAAAAAGGAAAAAATAAAATCAATTATGATATCACGAGATAAAATGAATTTGAATCTAATTCTGCTGACATACTTTGAATGGGAGCAACGTCGCGGCGACTCAATTAAAAAAAGATAAAAAAAATTTGGTTAGTTGAATTTTTAAAAAGGGTAAAGGGGTTAAAAGTGGTAAGAGGGGGTTAAAGGGAAAAGGGAGTCGCCACCTAATTTTTAGGAAAACTAGGAAACTGATTAACTAATTAACCTAAAAGAAATGCCTACGAAACCAATTTGATTCTAGGTAAGGGGTTCAAGTTATTCCGAAGGGATCCTTCGAAATCCACAACTGTGGTTCCCGACTGAGTTCATTTTTTCAAATTGAGGAGATAACAATAATATACCAATAATATAATATACAATAAACAATGATAATAAAATAAAACAACAACACGAGAAACGCCCTAAGGTTTGCCTAGCATCGATATATACAAAATATTGAATTGTAAAATATAATTCGAACTCCTTTCGAATAACTTTAATGAAACAAGTCTTGGGTACCTATAAACACGCTTAGTAAATGCGTTAGTAATAAATAAAAATGAATAAAATTGAATATATGAAATAATAAAATAAAAATCCATCTTACTAACATGGGAGACCTTAGAAATCGACGGTAATTTCTTCATCGGCCCTTTTAACAATTTAACAAACAAGTTATATGAACTTAAACTAAAAATTTCCGTCTTTTAATATTGGGGAGGCCTCCAAAATTGACGGAGAGTTTTTTCATTGGCCAATTAACAAATATATTTAATATAACCTGAACATCAACAAAACATAACAAACTTATCCCAAGAGAATATGGAAAACAATAACCAAACTAAAACAACATAATTAGAAATGGAAATAACAATGACGTAATATATAAAAATTAAAAATAACATTAAAATAGAATAATAACAAAAACCTAAAAAGTTAAGATAGCAAATAGTTGACTAACAATTTTAAAATAATAATAATAATAAATAAATAAACATCAAACCGTAAAATAATGCTAATATTAAAACTACAATTAATACAAATATTAATTGACTTTTAGAACTACATTAAACTAAAAAAGAAGACGATTCCACCTCCTCAACTCGAAAAATCACAAAAACACTTAAAATTTTTTGAACTATGGGAACCAAGAATTCTCAAAATTTTATGAGTATTTTTTGTTTTCCCTTCCAAATCCTCCCTTAAAAATAGTGAATAAAGTGGGTTTATATAGAAACCCAAAAATCCTCAAAAAGGATGAAATACCGATGTGGGACAGTTGCAAAATTGAAAATTATTTGAGAAAAGATGTGAGAAAAGATGTGAGAAAAGCATATTTTATTTTATTTTTTATTATTATTTATTTTTTATATTTGACTCAAAATGTATTAATTTTAAAACCATCAAACCAAAATTTGGTGTCAACAAATTCACTCTCAATAATTAGCATATATAAATAAGAATTCTTCAAATTTATATAAAAAAATCAATTGTCAATCATTTTCGATACGTCTTCTTAACAAATGGGAGAAGAAAAAGAAGGACTTTATAAAACAAATCATGAGTTAAGTGATGTTCTTATTTTTAAAAGTAAATTTGGCAGCTATTAGATCAAAGTGAACAATACATCAATTTATTTGAAGCTACCGATAATAATTTATGTAAAGGCACATGTTAGTATTTATATGTACACTTATTTAACATGATTAATAATTATTAAAAAGAAGTTATTATTCATTACTTCCTCCATTTCATATTAATTTAATTTTTTAAGTGTTTCACACTCTTTAAGAAAAATAGATTAAATTATAAATTGAATTTACTTTTTTATTTTTATTCTTATTAATTATTGTCAAATTTATAATTAAAAAAACTAAATATTAATTAATCACTAATTTCAATACTAACTAATGAATGATAAAATTGAAAGAAACTCTAAAAAATAGTCTTGAAAATTGAACAAGTAAAATAATTTGAAAAATGAAAAATGCCTCAAAAATTAAGTTAATATGAAATTGAGATATCCCAAAATGACCCGATACACCGCTCAACATCTTTTGATGCATCGCGCCTTGATTTCAAATACATCACATAACATTCCGTACATCGCGTACATTTTGATATATCACGTAAAGTTATGTATCCGAGAATAGGAGAGAGTAGTGATTTTTCAGGTTATTTTAAAGTAAAATAAGTTGTGTATTTAAGTAATTTTTTCTTAAATACAAGTCATATAAACATTGAAAAATGAATAGTGTACATGAGTAAGGGCAAAATAGAGACAAAATTATAAATTGTTCATTGTTTTTATAAACTAGACAAGTATTGTTAAACATTTCAAAATAATACCGTAAATAAATAAAGATGGACAAAAAGAAGTATAGTGTAATTTTCTTTTTTAGTTTCTCACTCGGTGTTTGAAGCCTATATTAAAGCCCTCAATTACTTTCATATCGCACACTATAAAGTTTATTCGGGATAACACTACTAATAAAATTTTCAGATGCACAATATAGAGCCATTTAAGGTATTAACACTCCAATAAATTTTTTTCGATATTAACTCAAACTCGAAATCTCTAATTAAAAAATTAACGACCCCATTACTACGATTTGACCCGACTAAGTTTTTCCACTCCTAATTCCTCTCATTTCTACGAAATTTCTCTCTACCGCGTTTACTCACTCCACCCTTCTTTATAAAACCCAACCACTAGTCTTGAGTTTTTTGTAACAAAAGAATCTCTTCTTTGAGCCTTGTTCATCTGTAAATTTCACTCTTTTAGTCCAAAATTGAATCCTTTGAGACAAATTATCATCTGGGGTTTAGTAAAATAGCCTTATCCATTGTTGTTTGAGTCCAAAATTGAATCTTTACAGAGAAATTATCATCTGGGGTTAAGTAAAATAGCCTTTTCCATTGTTGTTTGAGTCCAAAATTGAATCTTTACAGAGAAATTATCGTCTGGGGTATACTGAAATAGCCTTTTCTGTTGTTGTTTTAGGCCAAGATTCAATCTTTGTAGAAAAAAAAATCATCTAGGGTTTAGCAAAAGAGGAAAAAATGGAGAACAATCAGTCATCTTTCTACCAATTCAGTGATAATCTTCGTTTACAGACAAACAACTTAGTAAATTTGTCTTCAAATGATTCAATTTGGAGTAACAATTATGTATCTAAAAGGCCTGAAGAAAGGAGAAACTTTGATATCAGAGTAGGTGGTATGATTAACTCTGTTACTTCTTTAAATCCATCAAAAAATTTGAATTCAGATTACAATCTTTTTAGTAATGATGGTTGGAAGATTGCTGACATGACGGCGGCGGCAGCGGCAGCTGGTGGTGGCTCAGCCGTGAAAGGTGGTGGTGGGGTTGGTTTAAATGGTGGATTTAATAAAGGGGTTTACACAAACCCTATGAATTTTAGCAATATTATGGTGAACTCAAAAGGGGTTAATAACAACAAGAGAAATGGGAAAAATGGTGTTTTTGAGGATGATTACGGATTTGTGAATAAATTTGGAAAGAAAAATAACAAGATTAATAGAGAGAGTAATAAGGATTTGGGTGCTAATAATAGCAGTAGTGAGAATAAAAAGTTCAAGACTTTGCCAGCATCAGAATCTTTACCAAAAAATGAAACTGTTGGTGGATATATTTTTGTTTGCAACAATGATACTATGCATGAGAATCTCAAAAGGGAGCTCTTTGGTGAGTTTTCTCAATCTTTTGTGTTTTAGTTATCGCATTATTTCGTTGTGCTTTTCGTATTAATTGACCTGTTTCCTCTACTGCCGTAATTACTTTGATATTTGTTGCATTTGAGCCGAGTTTCTTTAAGAAACTGCATCTCTACTCTATGAGGTAAGGGTAAGGTTTGCACATGCTATTGTCTCAGACTTCACTTGTGGGATGTGGGATTACACGGGATATGTTTGTTGTTGTTGTTTTGAGCTTTTACAGTCATATCCCTTTATAACAGTTCTCCTTTTACTATAACAAGCTTTTGCTAGCCAAAAATATTAAGACGAACATGTAGTTATAGAGAGGTTTGACTGTATTTCTAGATTGTTCTTAAATGTTATAATCAGTTGAACTTTGATGTTGTTGGTTAAAGACTTAAAGTAGTGGTATTTGGAAATGGCTCCAATAAGTTATGTTAATTGGATACTTTACTTGATTGAGTAAATGGACCTACATAGAATAGAATGGAATGATTAATTTAACCGATCCCAACTTTGCTTGATCTAGTAAATAGTTTAACTAAGATGAATCTCCGAATACTATAAATGGTGTGTAAATATGGGATTATATAGTCACCGTTAACTAATTTGAGATTAAGGTGTAATTGATCGATTTGTTGTCTTTGCATTAGACCATTCTAGTTATTCTTCAGCTCACACAACAAAAGAATAAGTAAAATCGGCAATTTTTCTGATCTCTGATCATGTTATATTTCAGGCTTGCCACCTCGTTACAGGGATTCAGTTCGCCAAATAACACCCGGTTTGCCTCTTTTCCTCTACAACTACTCAACTCACCAGCTTCACGGAATTTTTGAGGTTTGTATCTCTATTTTACCATGTCGTAAATCTCTCGAATTCGTTGGATTAGAATATATTCCTCTTTTGTTTGATTGGTCACTTAACTCAATAAATGGATTGGTTTTGTAGGCTGCAAGCTTCGGTGGGTCTAACATTGATCCTACAGCTTGGGAGGACAAGAAGAACGCTGGTGAATCGCGCTTTCCTGCTCAGGTAAGACAAGTTAAAGAAAACTGTCAGTTTTTTTTGCCGAATTTACTTCAGATATTTGAATGCCATTGTAAGGATTAAAATATCCCGTCACCTAAGAAAAGGGGCAGCCCTCTCCTGAAGGGCCGCACTTGAGGGGTGTGTGATGTAGACTGCCTACCCTGACGCAAGAATCAGTAGCTTGAACCCATGACTGGATTTTATCGTTGCTCCAAGGCTGCCCCTTCTAATAATAACTCGCCGCATATCATATTTGTTTCATTTACCAGATTACTTATGGACATATATCAAATTTAACTGAAAAATGAATTGAAATCAAACTGAATAAGGTTTCTGTTTGTTCATTGAGACCTATTACATTGGTCACAAAACGAATCGAGACTTATCATATTTATTTCATTTCCGTGTATAGGTGCGCGTCGTGACAAGGAAAATTTGTGAACCACTTGAAGAGGACTCATTCAGGCCAATTCTTCACCATTATGACGGTCCTAAGTTTCGCCTTGAACTAAACATTCCAGAGGTGATTATTATCTTCTTGAAAAGAAAAAAAATCGAACAAGAGATTGTTACTAGGTTGCTTGGACCCTCTAAAAATGTTGCCTCATCCGTGTCATATCCTCCTAACAATGCAACAGTTTCCGGAGGATCTGACATACACCTGACAATATTTTTCGAGACACCGAGCAACAGATGTAACTAGGCTCCATTTATATATTATAATGTGGATATGAGACATTTTGTTTTAACATGAAAATTATATTTTTGGTTTTGCAGGCCCTCTCTCTGCTGGACATATTTGCTGAGAAAAATATACTGAATAGTTTGTTAAATTGAAAAGTCTATTGTACATAGGCAATATATGTGATATATAGACAATATATAGCTCTTTTTAATTTGCAGATTAATAACTATTGTGTAATCCAACAGGTTTTGTTACATGTGGTAAAAGTTATGAGTAGTTAAATTTTGTTTTAAGTTTGTGCTCTGGATGTGTTTCTCTTTTTCTCTTTTTGCTTGAGATTAAATTCAGTTATCATTGTTAGACATAATTGATTAGTCAGAACAAACTCCAAAGTAAAATTAGAACATGCCTAAAGTCCTCTTTTTATTTTATTTTTCCACGGAGCTTATGTTGGAGCTTCGACAAAATTTGGATCGCGATCTATAGGGTTCATTCAGGGGTGATGTTCCACATAAAAGTTTCTCCAGATTGCAAGTTTGAGACTTCTGGTTAAGAATGAAACACTTTCATTATGCATCTTAACCTCGACAAAATTTGGATCGCGCTCTATAGGGTTTATTCGGGGGTGATGTTCATCACAAAATTTTCTCCAGGTCTCAAGTTCGAGACTTCTAATTAAGGGTAAAACACTTCCATTGGTGCATTATAACCTATGTTGATAAATGCCTAAAATTATCTTAATTCAGAACATAACGCGTAATACGTAGATCGAACATTTTCCCATGTTTCTAGAAGGAGTATTCAAAGAAAGTAGTTGGAAAGTAGCTAGCAGAATTGTTGAACTGTTTTTCTTACAAAATTGGAACAAGTTTGTTGATGAGTTATTAGTTGGGCACATCACTTTTGATTTAATCAACTTAATGTTTTTGGTAATATGTAAGCTTATCTTCTGGTGTCATATCATTATATATGAAAAACTCATTTTTCCTAACTTGTATAAAATAGATTTTAATTAAAGACATATATATATATATATATATAGTAACTCTTCATTTATTTAATATTTTTTCTATTTTAACTTGTCAGAATGAGTTTACATTTAAAAATACTTTTTAAAAAAATTGAGAATATTACAATCGAAAAAAAGAATGTTTTATCTCTTTAAATAATAAAACCTTTATATAAGATAAAACGGAGAAAGCATCAAAATTAATTTAAAATACTTTTTTCGATCAAGATTTGAAAAGACTAATTTTCTTCGTCTAGGGTAAAGAAAAAGTTATCTAGTAATGATAAATAAAATGATCGAAGCAACTTATGACATCATCAAAAGGATGTATATCTGTAGATCAATAAATTCTTTTTTGAATAGAACTACTTGAAAATAATACGAAAGAAAGATCGAATGATGAATTTATTGCTAAATGAATACAAATAAGAGCTGATTTTGACATCATCATAGAAGACTTGGTGTTTTCGTTGTGTGTTTCGATTAGTGTTAAAATTTGTATAAAAAGGTGATGGTTGTGAGCTCACCTAATCTAACTTTTAATTAAATTTGTAGAAATTCCAACTTACGACAAATCAATAATATTGACTTTGTCTCAAAAAAACTTTTTTCTTCTTCCTCTCTAGGGTGTAGGTTTAGCTTAATGTCGTAAAGTTCTTGTGTTATTTTTTCTCTTTGTTAATTGTGTCTCTATTTGTACAAGTCAATAGATACGTCTCAATTTCAAATAAGTAAGACTTTAATTTTTCTTCATAAGTGGAAATTCAGAAGATAGAGCAATCTAATATACTATTCTTTGTCATTTTAAAGCGAAGGACATTAATTATATTTTTATCCGTCTATTATTAAAAGTTTGATATATTTAAAAATTTTAAACAATTATTTAAATTGACCCTCATAGTTTAGTATCAAAAAGAAAATTTTATAGTTACACAAATGTTATAGCCATATAACTTAACGACATATCTTAAACATAAATTTCAAAAATCGTTTACTTCTATATTACATGCATCAGTTAATTACATCAAAATCAAATAATTTAATTTTATCGGTGTATAATTTCAAGTCAGGATGCATCATTTTAACCATAGTGACGAATATGTGTATAAAAGACAAATATCTAACATTTATTAATTTAAAATAAAAACCAGATACAAACAAATATTATTTATATAAATAAATGAACATTTCTACCAATAACTAGGGTCCATAGCTCAGTGGTAGAGCATTTGACTGCAGATCAAGAGGTCACCGGTTCGAACCCGGTTGGGCCCTTTTTTGTTTGTTTGTTTTTTTTTTTTTTAATTTTGATCTGTCTTAGTTTGTTAATTCTAAAAATGAAAAAGGGCCTAAAATACCTTTGAAGTATTGAAACTGGTATAAAATTGTCCTTCATCCACTTATTGGCTCCAAAATGCATTTTTCATCCACCTATTGGGTCCAAAATATCCTTGTCATCCACCTTTGGTTTCAAAATTGACCACCTTTTTAATTGTTTTAAAATTAAATTCTTTAAATACTTTTTATGACGTTCAACTTTTGGTTATAATTTAATTTATTAATATAATTTATAAACCAACCCACTACCCACTCATTACTAACTAAACCCCACCAAGTAATAATCCAACTATAATATAAAAATCGTCATAAACACTACTAAAGCACAATGAAATTATATATTCCTGAAAATGACATCCAAAATTATTCGAGTCTAAATCGAAGCCCTAATTAAATTTAGATTGAGTTGCTTATTTAGGAGGACACTTTTAATAGGATTGATTGAATTTAGAAATTTATGATTAAAGGTAAAGAAGTAATACATCTCGAATTAATTCATGATTTTCTTAAAACATAATTTTATAAATATTCATGATTTGTTTTAAAACCTTTAATATATTATTTTGAAAAAATATTACCTATGAAGTAACATCACATAATTGAGACGTAAGAATAATTAAGATGGACATAGTCTGACTTTTAAGTTTATCGATAATTTTTATTTAAACACTTGAATGTATGATAATTTACTTCTATAGATATTTTCGCCTCAAATTTTTAAAAACACTCAATTGGCAATAGCTTTTATGTTGTTGCATTAATAATGTGACGGGTTTATTAATTTGGAGAGGCTTAATTAGTAATGGGTGAGTAGTGGATTATTTTATAAATTATACTAATAAGTTAAATTATAGCAAATAGTTGAGCGCCACGTATTTAAAAAAATATTTAAATAATTTAAACATAAAACCGTTAAATAAGTGGTCAATTTTGAACCAAAAGGTGGATGACAAGGGTATTTTGAACCTAATATGTGGGTGGGAAGGGTATTTTGGAGCCAATAGGTGGATGGAGGGTAATTATACCATTTCCAATACTTTGAAGGTATTTTAGACCCTTTTTCGTTCTAAAAAAGACAACTTATTAAGTTATAGATTGATTATTCATACGTATTAAGTGAATTTTAAATATAAAATATAACTTTTTGGCCAAAAATTAATAAGTTTTATCGGATCTATAAGCCGAATTGTAACTCTACCCCTATTAACGAGTCCTTAATTCCATAATTTCACGTTTTTTCTCAGCTGAAACGGTAAAAATAATTGGAAATTTTTTCAAAAATAACAATATTTTATTTTTTAGTGGGACTTCCTAACAATAGTTTCATTATTTATTAAAAATCTCATTATTTTAGTTTATTAAAGGATTAGTTATGTTTTTATTTTATTTTGATTAATTTGAAAGAATACAAATAATTAATAACAGAGAAACTCATGGAACAAAAAAACTCAAAAAAGGTAAAAAAAGATTTTTAAATACAAATTAGTTACATTTTGAAAAGAACATAAATAGTCATCTTTCTGTCGAGCGTTTTTTTACTTTCTTTTTAAAAACATAAAAAGAAATTAAAATAATTTAGTTTGTCTTCCGAATCATTCATGTGATAACTTTCAAAGCTTCTTAATGTTGGATACGACATATTTAAAAAAAAAATTTAAAATTAACAACTATAAATTTATCGCATCCAGTGAATAATCGAAAAACGATCAGGTATGATTTGTTTATTTATTTGGATGAGATATTCGTTTATATCGAGTACAAGAGTGTTAGTTTTTTTCTGATTGTATCAATGAAATCTTTGTTAGTTTGTTCAGATATTTTGTATCCAAATTATGATGTATAACGAATGAAATTGCTATTTTAGTTTAGTACCTGTTTTTTCTATTTGAATACATACCATAATTTGTATCCCATTAAGTTAATGTCATATGTTGAATACAACAATATATGAATACAAAATTGAGATGAAAATGCAAAGTGAGATTGAATATAAAGTTGTGAATACAAAAGAAATGCTTTCTTTATTTGACATACAAAGTGACTTTGAAAGGTCAAATCAAACAAATACAACAATATATGAATTCAAAAGTGATACTAAATTACAATGTTATAAATACAAAGTGAGATTGAATATAAAGTTGTTAATATAAAAGCAATATTTTTTTCATTTGAAATACAAAGTGACTTTGTAAGGTAAAGTAGGCACATAAAATACAAAAGGTGTAGATTTACAATTAGATTGAACACAAAATAAAAGAGAAATACAAACTTGTTCACATAAAAATTGAGATTGAAATACAGAATGAAAATCCAATAAAATACAAAATTGTTAGCATACAGTTTGGATGAATACAAATTAAGAAGAAAATACAAACATGATTATATACTAGTTGAGATTGAATACACAAATAAACTGTTGAATCAGTCATTGTAGACACACGGATGCTTTCCCTAAATCTAAAATCCTAAAAGCAAATATAGATGTATTAAAAATCAAACAAAATAAACATAGGAATAAATTGTAGATTCTAATAAACCTGAAATATTAAAACGGAAGGAAAAAAAATTAAATTTTTTTATTTAATCGACTAAAAATCTGAGATACATAAATATTAGATGGATATGTAAACAAACTTGCATAAAAATAAAATAAAAATTGAAGAAAAATTTGTAATATGTACAATGCGAAATATAAATCATAAATGATGATATTGAAATCTGTAATATATAGAATCTGAAATATACACCATTATCAATGATTTTAAACAACAAAGTAAAATAAATATAAGTAAATAATGAAATTATCGTGCCAATCGAGAAATCTACTTGAATTAATTAATAGATTTTGTTTAACAGTAGAATTTTGAATTAAAAATATATTTCGATGAACAATTTGTGAGCACTTTGGAGAAAGAAAATTTGCAAACGTGAAAAAAGGGGTAAAAATGTGAAAGGTGGGTTAGAAACGTGAAGATGAAGAAGGAAGGTTAATGGGTATTTGTAACTGATTGGTTGGAATTGGATCCAACATAGGATTGTTTTCATAAAAAAAAGTTATTATTAAATATTAAAATCTGAGTACATATTATTTTCTAAAATATTGTCATTTTGACATTTTAAATAAATATTTTAAGGATTAATTACGAAAATCCTACCTTTTAGTTTACTTATTACCATTATCCTCTATAAGAGTTACAATTTTCAAAATTCCTCGTTTCGCGCATCACATTAATGTATCTCGCGCATCAAATTAATGTAACTCGCATATCACATAAGTGTATCTCGCGCATCAAATTAGTATATCATGTATAATATGTACCTTTTGCATCAAATTAGTGTATCTCACGCATCAAATTAGTGTATTATGTATAAAATGTACATAAGATTTGTATATCATGTAATAAATATAATGTATCTTACTTAAGGGTTAATGTATCTCGCGCATTACAGTAATGTATCATCGCTTATATTATTGTATTCATTTTGAAAATTTTTTGTAATTATAAACTTTTAAGGAATTAATCATAATTTTACCTTTAAAATATGTTATTTCTGTAATTTGCCCTTAAATTATGATTTAATTGCTAATTTTTCCAAAATAATTTCTCAAAGTTAAATTTTTTTTACAAATTGGGCTGGCTAGTGGGCTGTACTAGAAAGTGGCCCAGTTAGAACCTTATTGTTTTCATTCCCATTATTATTTGGGATCTTGACATTTTTAGCGGATCATCAAAAATATTTTGATTTTCATTGTAACAGGTTATAATTGTTATCGATGTATACTCAATATACAATAAGTATGATAGAATTATACCTTCTATTTTTACATTTTTTTTAAATCACATATATTACTTCAAGCAATTATCAATTTTATCTTCCCTTAATGGTGTGGTTTAGTTTAAATATATATGATTAGCCGTTAATGATTTTGTTTTACCTCAAATCAAATAAGAATATTTGAATCAATCCACTTTTTGACTTTGTTCTTCACATGTTGTTGTTTTTATTGGGATATATATGTATACACTCCCCCTAGAACTAATTAAATGCCACGTTAGGACATGTTTGTAATGAATGCTACATTAGAACATATTTAAAAATGTTACTTCCCACACCGTCCTATATAATTTATCATGATTTCTATTTTTAGGGTCAAACTATAAAAACTTTGACTAATATTTTAAGATGAATTTTTTCATCATATTAATATGCAAAAAATTGTAATTTATAGTACTATTCATATAATTTTAGAATATCTAATTTTTTTGTTTAAAATATCGAATTAATGTAATCTAATTTACCTTTGAAAATTAGTCAAACTGACTTTCAATAAGCACAATATGACAAATAATTTCGGACGAAGGGAGTATATTACACTGTGTTAGTGATAGAATCAGAACTCTATACAAGAATATTTTTTTAAAAAATTATTAAAATATTTTTCATAACTTAATGGAAGACTCAAAATTTCTAAATCATGGAATATATGATTGTCCTTATTTTCCAAAGTTACTTCTATTGGATGCTCAATCAATCAATATATATATATATATATATATATATATATATATATATATATATATATATATATATATATATATATATATATGAAAATACGTGTAAAGAATTTTTAGGAAATGTCTTGACATATTTTAATTTTTTTATAGCATGTTAATTTATTGTTATGATATTCTAAATTTAATAATCTTATTTACCGTGAACAATCATTTATAATTATCTTTTAATGAGATGTATTAATAAACTCTTTTTACACTCCTTCTATTCAATATTAAACGTGCATCTTACTAAAAGTATTTATTTCATATTATTTGAGTACCAACTAAATTCAACATATAATTAAATATGAAATTTGAAAATTTAAACAAATTTTATAGATTTATTTTGTCTTTTTCAAGAGATTAGTTAATGTAAATAAAAGGAAAAATAAAAAAGTTAATTAATATATTATTAATTTTTTAATTATTCTGTAAAATAAAAAATATCCATTTAATATGGACAGGAAATATGAGATTCCAAGGCCTAGGATCATATGCATGTACTTCAACCATTATTAATGCATAATTATTCCAACGGTCTAATCAATTAAATTTTGCAATTCAAATTTTCAAAAAATAAAACAACGTGCTGAAATTTCTGCCTCCTCGATATTTATCGATCGATTAATTTAAATTTGTGTTATTCAAAGTTTTCTTATTGGGAAATACTAGATGAGAAATGGTTGTTTTTCATTTATAAGGATCGAAAATTTATACTTTGTGATTTTTTTCTAAAAGGCTATCAATATTATGTTTGGATCATTGTTACTTATTGTATTGTATTGTATCGTTACTATATCTATAATGTTTGTTTTGATTGTTACTTAAAATATATTGTATTGTATTGTTAAATTTCATTGTTACCTAACAATGAGAACCCCTATTTTATATAATAATCGATTTGGTCTGTTTCAAAAATTGTTACTTTATTTCTTTTTTCAAGTATATTCTTACATCATATTTCAAAAAATTATTTTACCCTTTACTTTAATTATTTAAATCTAGTCAAACCACCTATCTTAAAATAATTAAGAATAATTTAGTAAATTTATAAATTACAATACAGTATGATACAATCAAACCAAATAATTAAAATGTCATTAAACTGTTTGTATCTATTATACAATACAGTACAATACAATACAATATATTATGAAATAATGGATAATAATGATCCAAACAAATGTAAGTGTTTTACGTGTAAAATTTAAAGCTAAATAATAATAATCATTTTTTCAATTACAGGAATCAAAATCATTTTTTTTTATGAATTTTACCCAAAAAAGTTACTAGCTATAAAAAATTTCATTTTAATGACTTAGAGGCTTTTTATTAATAAAAAATAAATTTTATTCATCTCATAATATTCATTTCGATTATAAAAAAAAAAAGTAAATATATAAGTACTAATTAATTTTTCTTGAGTACACCTACTCCTCATTCCCTTGTCTCCTTGTCCATCTAAATCCGTGACTCCCTTGAATTTAGCTAAAAGATTCTTCTCACACTAACTATTTGTACTATTTCTTTTGTTTATATTCACATGATATATAGTTCAAATTTTAAAAGTTGAAAGGGATAATTTATGAGTATTTTTTTAATTTTTGTTCGAAATTTTAGAGATACATTTATTTTATATTAAGGTCTTATTATTTTTTTGAACTTATTTTATTAATAATTTTCTACCCTTTTTCGACCTACGTGACACTATTATGTGCGTCCAATACTGATTGACTTTTATTAAAAGCTAGTGTCAAGTAGATCGAAAAAAGGTAGAAAATTACTTTAAAAATAAGTTTGGAGGGGAGAGGGGGGAAGATAATATGATTTTAGTATAATATAAATGTATCTCTGAAATTTCGGATATAGATTGAAAGATACTTATGCATTTTCCCAAAGTTAAATATGAATTTTTTTTTATTGTGATCTACTTATATATTTTTCAATATTTTTAATTATTAATTTTTGTAAAATTTTGATGCAATAATTTAAAGATCGGGTATATGTCTAAATGCAACCTATTCAATATTACCCTTCCATAAAGATATCGTTTTTGATAAAAATATGTTCATACAATTTAAACAAGAATATACAAGCATAGAAAAAATAATAACAAATAGAAGAAAAAATAATAAAATAATAAGATAATTAATCAGACCACAAAAACACAGCTAAAATCCAAATGAACGGTAAAAAAAATTGACTCACAAAAAGAAAATACACATATGTGAACAATAACAACAACAAAATCAGATAAAATTGAGAGCATTACACAACAAACCTAAGAAAAATCAACGATAACAATCAAATAATAATAATTAACCAAAAAACAAAAGACACAAGTGAAATCTTAATTCACGATAAAAAAAAAAAAATTTGACTCTCAAAATTTAAAATTATAACAACAATAACATGTTTCATATAACTTCACAAGTAAAAACCAACCTTGCTTCTACATTAATGACAAAAAAATTATTTTTGATAAATATTCGACTAAAAATTGAAACAATATTTAATATATATATGCACACATTCTCACAAACAAAAGTAATTCTCATTCATTAATTGAACACAATCACACTCCTCAAAAAAAAAAAAATTGATTCTTGAACTTTGTGCATCAATGGGGAACTGCAATTGTTCAATGAAAGCAGTAAGAGATTCAAGAAAATCACCAGATTTTAATTTTGCTCGTGTTATGACAAATTCAGGTGAAATATTGAATCTTAAAGGCCCCAAATTAGTTCGACAAGTTCTAAATGAATTTCCAGGTTACAACATTTTCAGTTCGAATTGTTTGTCTTCTCCATTACATAATCAAGAATTGCTCCTTGATGGGCAATTTTACTATCTTCAACCTGTAATTCAACAAAAAACAGAGCCCATTTTAGTTGAAGAAGAAAAAACAGAGCAAATTCGAGTTTCGTCCAGCTTGACGAAAGGGTCAGCCATGGAAGTTTTGCCTGCTCAACGAGAAGGTTCGTGTACTCGTTCTGTTTTATTTTACGTGACACTCTGTTTTTTTTTTCTTTTAGTTGTTGCTCAGACTTTTTTCAAAAATGTTATGAAATTTATGTTTATTTAGGAGTATTTGACTTTATTACATTTTAAAAAGAGTTCGAGTAATATAGATAATTTAGAGAAAAACCTTATTGTTTTATAACTTTACTATTGTTGTTTAGAATTTTTGAAAATGTTGATTGGTTGTTGTGTTTTACATAATATGTGTTGCTTATTGGATGATTTTTGATATGCATCCAACGATAATTTCAGAAAACCTGAATATTATACTAGATAATTAGAAAATAATTGATTTTGTTGCTCGTACTTTTCAAAAATATTGTGTTTGATGTTAGATCCATCAAAAAGATGTTACTTTTGACGGATCTGGCATGCACTTGTTTGAAGAGTTTGAGGAATGAGGAACATAGATATTTGGAAAATATATAGGATTCAACATGCATTCGATGATATTTTTTTTTCCAGAGAATTCGAACAATATTTAAGACTACAAGTTTTAAATTTTTGTTTTTCTTTTTCTTTCTCGTAATTAAGTCCAATAAAAAATCAATGTATACAATGACTTTATTGAATTTCCTCAAATAATATAAATGTTGTTCAGATTCTTCAAAAATATTATCAAATTTGTATCGATCTTTCGAAAAATAAACTATCTTTAAAGAGTTAAACTCACATTCATGAAAGTTTTCAAAGAGTCTGAATAACATAGCAAATAATATATATATTAGCAATATCTCTTTAAGAAAAGTTATTCTCCCGCTTCAATACCTAATTAATTTTTTTTTTTTGATTTTCTATTTCATATATATATATATATATATATATATATATATATAGGTGTTTGGAGAGTCAAATTAATTATCAATCCTCAACAACTAGAGGAAATCTTTTCAGAGGAAGGGAATACTGAAGCCTTAATTGAACAAATGAGAATAGCTGCAAATACAAGTTCAATTGCAAAGCATACAAGAAGTACCTCTTGTGGAGTAAATTGGAAATCAACTCTTCCTAGTGTATATAAATTGCCCAATGAAAAGCAAAATAAAATACTTGCATTGGATCAATCTTCCACTAGCAGCCCTAGATGATGACTTGGGCTTCACGTGATACGAATTCGAATTAATTAGAAAATAATTTTCAAAGTGTATATCGAAATGATTGAGAAGTGGAGTAGCCAAAAAAATGGACCGTCCTAGTATGTACAAGTATGATGGTTTGGATCCACGTGCCTCGAATTTGAATTAGTCATACAATGAATTTCAAGTATATTTCGAGATGAAGAGAAGTGGAGCAACGAAAAAATGGATCGTCATAAAAGGTAAACTAGATTTGACTACGTATAAGATTACTAAGTATTCTGATCTCACTATAGTCGATTGACACAACAATAGCACGAACGTGATTCTCACCTAAAAGAGTAAACATCTACTATATATAATTTAAAATTTATACATATATAATGATTTTCCAACCTTCTAGAAAGCCCTAGAGAAGTGATCAGCCCTGATCTAATGAGGGAAACATTGTCATCTTAGATATTCTCATTTCTATGTTTATAGGAATTTAAGTGGCATATGTTATGCCTCTTTGTATGAATCATGATGAATATATATTTTGCTATTGGGGAGTGAGTTATATTTAGCTTGATCTCTTATTTCCATATAAATTGTTTAAATCATTTTTTTATTTAATCATCTGATAATTGAAATTTACCTACTATCTATATAAATAGTTCAATTAGCTAGATAGTTATATATTTTAGGGATAATGCTCAAGTACCTCCTCAACCTATACCCGAAATCTCAAAGACACATTTATACTATACTAAGGTCCTATTACCCTCCTGAACTTATTTGATTAATAATTTTTTACCCCTTTTTAGCCTACGTGACACTATCTTGTGGGCCCAACGATGATTGATTTTTTTTTCAAGATAGTGCCACGTAAGCTAAAAAGGGGTAGAAAATTACTTATAAAATAAGTTCAGGAGGGTAATAGGACCTTAGTATAGTATAAGTGTGTCTCTGGGATTTCGGTCATAGGTTGAGGGGGTACTTGTGCATTTTCCCTATATTTTATTTAATCATACAATATTTGAAATTTACTGATAATTTATATAAATAGCTAAATTTAGGTATTTATATATAATATATATATAATATATAAGTATCTCTTAAACTATAACCGAAATTCTAGTGATATATCTTAATTAAACTAAGATTTTACTATCTTAGAACTCATTTTCTTTATAGTTTTATACATCTTTTGACTTACGTGGCACACTTTGCGACTTCACGCAGTTTAGGCGTGTGGGAGATGTTTGGATACCACGTAAATAAAAAAGTTCATAAAGTTACAAAAAAATAGATTCGGGAGAAAGGGGTAATGGTACCTTAGCTGGTTAATTAAAATATATCTCAAAAATTTTGATCATAATCTAGGTAATACTTGTACCTTATCCTAATATACCGTCTTTCCTTCACTATTCAATTTATATTCCTTGATATTTGAGAAAAGACATAAATTTTTCATTGAACTTATACCAAAAAGTCAGTTACACGGTTAAATTATCATAAGAATATATTACACACCTATACTATTCAAAAGTAAACTTATTACCACCCCGAAACGTGTAACACCATTCTCACATTATGTGGTGTATTATACTCGCTGCTACATCAGTGCTATGTGTCAGTGCTATGTCATAAATTATATTTATTTTATTTATTTATTTATTTATGTATTTATTTATGTGTTAGTATGTGTTAAATAATAAAATAAAATAAAAAGAAGAAGAAAATTACAATGTGTTTGTGCTGCTAGTAAAGCTTGATCTTCATGTCATTAAAAAAAAATTAAATCATTAACTGAACTCTTCATAAAATTAAGTTGTTCAATTTGCAATGATGGCTTTATTAGCAAAGTACTAGTAGTAATTCTAATTTTTTTCTTATAATTTTTTCCTAAATTATACATTTAATTACTTTCATATTGTTTAAGTAATATTTAGTGAATTCCCTAATTAAAAGTCTTAATTCCAATGTTTTTTAAAAAAATGGTTAATTAATATTATTTTTGTTACAGGAAGAGTTCCAGCTTGGATTATTCAGAGATAACAGGAAACATTCTTTGTTTTCAGACAACAACATAGTTCATTTTATTAGGGCGGAGAAACGAATTCAAGATTTTTAGTTAGTGAATTTAGAATGAATATAACATGTTTTACTTTTTGTTGTCATTGTATATATATAAAGAATTCGAATGAAAAGTAATAGGTTCAATTGAATATTGAGAATTTGTCTTACATCCGACTGTACGTTGTAACGACACTCATTCTTTCATTTTCTACTTCTTTTCAAGGCCTTTGGTTTAGCGAGAAAATATTATTGTACAATAGAGATGAATTCATAATTTAGAGTTAGTATGTAGTATATTTTTACTTTTTTTTCGTGTATCACTACAACAAAAATGATCATGAACGATATTTAATTCTTAATTGCCGCCAAATATATATTTTTAGTGGCAATTGTCACTCTTTATATATGTCCCTAAAGTTTTTAGCGATATTAGTTCTAATGACACTTAACTAATGCTGGTAAAGATGTTAGCACTCTTTATTAGTGTCAATATTTAATGACGCTAAAAATTATTTTTATCATAATATATTTACTATAGAGTCGGTGGGTTCAGGTTAATGAATGCGATCTTATTATCCCAAACACATTATAAGTTTTTGTCATAAATGTATATATAACTCGAATTTTCGAAAATAATTAATTTAATTAAATTCGTAAAGCTCATGCATTACGTGTAGATGTTCCAACAAGGATGGGCTAATTGATGTTGGGGAGTTTATCCGTACACTAGCAGAAAAAGTTGGTGGTAAGGAAAATATTTTTCGAAAAATGCTGTTTTTTAATATTTAATTATTAAAAAATAATTTTCAGGAAATCGTTTTTACAAAAAGTATTTTTTTTTTTTTTACTTTTGGAGGACGAAAGTTATTTTTTTTTTAACAATACGTTGCTTTTACTAGCACTTTCATATTATTATTGATCTTTAAAATTACTCAAAAGTTTCACCAAACGGCAAAGCCTTAATTTATTTCACTAATAATATAATTTTTCCTTAAATTTAATCTGATTTTAGGCGAAGGAGCTTATATTTGGGCTATTATATGAGTCAGAATTGATACTCACTGATGATATAGTTGAAGTAATTATCAACAAGGTATGGAACAAATTTGTTGCTAATCTTTTTTTTTTTTTTAACTATAAATATTAAATTGTTTAGTTTGATATAAACATCTACTGCGACTAAGTAATTATGTGTACACAAAATATTGTCATTAACATATATTTGTACTCTTAACTAACCCATATTTAGTGCTAATTAAAAAAAAAAATTCGATGAAGACAATTGAAGAGGCAGATTCTAAAGGGGATGTAAAGATAGATATATAAAAGAGTGGAATAATTTTGTAGCTCATAATCCATCTTTGTTGAAAAATATGACATTTCCATATCTCAAGTAATTCTCTAATCTTCCACTAAATATGCTTCACCCTTCATAATAGTAAAATTACAAAAATATATTTATCATCACATTAAAAGTAAGTATATTTCACCCTTCATAACAGTAAAATTATAAAAATATATTTATCATCACACTAAAAGTAATTAAATTTTGCTATTATAATATGCCATTAAACTTTCAGAAAAGGCTCATTTATTTCATCAGTTAAAAGTTTGGCTCATTTATGCCATCACCGTTAAAAAAAAAGACTAGTTTATGTCATCAGTTAAAAGTTTGGCTCATTTATGTCATTACCATTAAAGAAAAGACTCATTCATGCCATTATTTTTTAACAATGGTTTTGCAAAACCATTTTTGACACGTGGCCAATTATAATTCGGTCACGTCATCAATTTTTTTAATTAATTTTTTCATCAGTTTTTATTCAGAATTTTGATTTTTTCTATTAAAAAAATTAATTACGTGACCGATTATAATTGGCCATGTGTCAAAAATGATTTTTCAAAACCATTATTAAAAAATAATGACATGAATAAGACTTTTCGCCTTTTTTCCAGTAACAATTAAGTCATGAAATTATTGCTTTTGTCATGTTAAATTATATAGAACTATGTCTCTAATGCTCAGAGAATACAAATGAAAGAAAAGTCAATTTTTTGGTGCGGGGTGATTGACATGTATAATAGCTATCGTGATACTTTAAATTGTCTTAAAATTTTGCTTATGTAATTGAACTTTTTTTTTTAAACAGAAAAACATGACTGAAAAGTAGCAAGTGAAAGCTACTTCTAATAGCTTTATTAAATTAATAATCATTCTACTAAATTTTGAATTTCATTATTTCACAGGGATAACACAACTACATTTCGGTAAATACACAAAAGAATGATGAGGTTTACAAGGATTTTTGAGTTATAAAAGTGGCAACATAGCAATACTTATCAAATTATTAGGCCTCATACAATAGGAATGTTAAATTAATTAGGCCTCATATAATAGGATATCGAACATCCGATGGAATGACTAAAATGACTCGAATGAAGGTGCAGCGAATCGCGAGGGCTCCATCATATCAAAATTTCAAGTAACATAACTCGCTGCGACTCAAAAATAGTTTCACCTTCTTTCAGCTACAACCTCCGACGTGCCATCAAATAAATAACGTGGGAAGAAATCAAGAAGGAATACAATTTTTTTTCAACATTTTCTTATTTGACCAACTTTAAAACTATCATGCTTAAAAGAACCAAAAATTAGTCCATCTAAACAGACTCCAAAATTAGAAATGCTGTACAAGTTTCTAATATGGAAAGAACAAAGGGAGTCTCATCATTCTTCCAGAAAAGATAACATGCTATCACTTCTTCACAAACCTAAAATATTATGTTGCAACGACGTATGGATGCACAGCTTAAGCACCGGTCTCCTCCTCACTTGCCAAAACGACCCCTAGCCCATGGCGCTACATGCTGACCACCTCCATTTCTCCTTGGCATGTTGTTCTGCTGAGATTGCATTTTCATCCTTTGTTCCTTCATATTTGCAAATAGAGAATCTAATGTCTGAGGCCTCTGCTTTGACACTGGCTTGACTTCCTGCTTTTGTTGCTACAAACAAAACACAAACCTTGTTAAATTTTTCCCAGAACTTACCAAGTTCTATGCTAGCTGTCTACAAGATCAATGACATAACATGCCATGTAGGACGTAAGAACTGATGAATTAGATGGACAAAAAATTGGAACACCTTCAGTAATTCAGCCCTAGCTGAAAAACTCAACACAAAATCAACGCTTCCAATGGGAGGAAATAGGACCTTCATAAGTTATAAAGGAAGAATTCATACAAGTTACTGTTAAACCTTCTCTCACCTTAGCAATAAACCTGCCACCATTTGCAGCACTCTTCTGAACTGGAGGAGCCCCAAACCTGCACAAGTAACAAAAAGAGAATTGAAGAGACTGTAGGGAGAAGTGCTTATCCGCAGATTACTTACTAAAGGGTGAGCAGCACCAAGATGAAGAGGAAATCCCCAGTGAGATCATTATGCACGTAGTTTTTTTACTTCCAACTTACCATCGGTCCTCAAATTAAAACTTCTCAACTGGCCAAACCTTAGAAACAGTAGCAGCATCCCGAACAAAAATCGATAGCTTTCAGCTCACCCCCCACCAGAAGGTAAGTCAAACTAGAACTAACAGAAACACAGATGTGGAAGAAATGTCGTCTTGGGTTTTTGGACAACTTTCATCAGTCAAATATCCAATAATATGCCCAACTTCAGCAGAACGGCTTTCACCACGAAACTAGAACTGCTTCAATAGAGTTGCAGCAAACTTCCCAACATAACATAATTCAACACAAAATGTAAAGCCCTCCACACGTCCCACAAACCCAACTGTTTCTGTTAAAGAGCTTAAGTACAACATGCAATCTCTATCCTCCAAAACACTGCCACAAGGTTACGGCACAAACAAGAGTTGGATACACGCCGACACAAAGAGAAGTATCACCATTTACGTGACCCGCAACAGCAATTTCAAAAATCAATAATACCATAACACCCACAAAATAATACAAAAATGCTTCTGTAAGGTATCGAAGGCAAAACTTAAAATGCACAGCAGCCTCGCGAACTCATAGCTGAAAGAAATCTGATGAATGCCATGTGTCTATGCTCCATGCATTCCCAAACTTCTCATCAACATAAATTTTGATGGTTGGGCAGCGGAAAGAAAATGAGGAAAACTGCTAATTAATATCCCAAAAAGAAATTCAAAGACATTTGTCTCCAAGTCTCCCCGAACTTCTTATCAACAAAACATTTGGCACTTTGAAGAGGAAAGAAAATGAGAAAGAATTGATAATCCAAAAACCCGAGGGAATTCAAGGAAAATTCCTTGAGAAATAGTTGAGTCACTTCGAACAGAATCTTCCATCAGGACATCCTTTCTGTACCCAAAAGAAAATCACTGATAATCAATTTCCATAGAATTGAGTTGCCATGGGACAAAGTTATCCAAGGCATTTGTTCATATGAAGCCACCATTCCAAAACCTCAAACTAACAAGTCATAGTATACACCATGTTCCCTACCAGACAAATCCTTGGAAACTATGCAGTTACCACAACACAGGAAAATCTCATTATAACATATCTTTATGCCAGCTCCCAGATGCACTTTAAATCCACATTAAGAGTTCCACATCTTGTAGTGTCCTGATACCAACTTAAAAAGAGAGAAACTCAAATACAATACATGCACAACAAACTGGTCAACCAACATGTTGTAGAAGGATGTAACTTTTCTGAGGTAAAATAACCATATCATTTGACACTTGAACAAACTTCCAAAGACTGCAACTTCAATATCTCCCCACCGGATTAACAGGGAACAGCATGCTTTTGAAGTATATAAAATGAAGGAGAGACACATGGCAAATTCATCTACAATAAATAGGACCACAATTTACCTGCATCAAATGAGAGTTCAATTGTTACTCCAGATTTGACATGAGCATGTCCAGGGAACTAACAAACAACAAACTTCATCGTATATTAACTTCACAATTCAATACACACCTCTGTTTATTTACATTCACTGCCTGGCTTCGATTGAAAGCCCTATTGCGAATAGGAGCAACTGCTGCCCTTCTGGCAGCCTCAGTTGCCAAAGGAAACTGGTCTCCCTGAAAATTTGATCTTCTTTGAGCAAGAGCCCCCTAAGAAGAGTATCAACAAAACAGTGTCTTAAGTGTTCAACATTCACAAATATGAAAAAGAATCCATCAAAATTTTCATAGGTTGCACCAATTGTGAAGAGTACCTGTCTCATAGATGATCTTGTGTCCATAAACCTTTGTATCTTAGCAGATTTATCCTGAGCCAGGTTATTAGAAAACTTTTGGCTTCTATTCTGCAGAGTAGCAGACAACAGATGTTTAAAAATGTTCCTAGTCAAGTTGACAAAAGCAGAAAATAAACACTAAATGGTCAAGACAATGGTGTTCTTACCGAAACTCTTTGCTTCTTAGTTTTGGTTGTGTTTGTCTTGGACATCTTGATGATATCGTCTGCAACCATCAAGCGATTATCAGCAAAAAAGGAAGCAAACTAAAAGACAAAACATATATAGCTGGCATGCTTACCTAATGTCATGTCCATTTTCTTCTCAGTAAGTGCAATAGTCTCAGTTGTCAGTATTTTAGCTGCCATCTGAGAGGGGAGGAAAATCAGTCAACTGAATATAACATAGAAATATCCAACTAAACTTAAAGGACAGCTGAAGATGCAGGCACAGAAGGAAAAATCAAAGTCGTCAAAAGAAGACGGAAGTATATGACACGTTGAACTGATCAATGAGGAGAAGGATGTGGACAACACTGAACATGTGAAGAAGAAATATCAGCTCAGGGAAAATAAGTTACAAATTACAGAGAACAAAAACCAACAACGAAACAAGAACTGTTTCACTGCCCCTTTCTCGCTGCAGGTGAAGGAAGGAAACAAAATAGTGTAGTTTAACCTGACAATCAGAGAAATAATCATGCAGGAACGCAGTTATATGAGAAGAGTTCTATTGGGATAAATTTACAGCAAACTAAAATTATGTATTAGAGTTAATGGCAACACCGTTGTTCATTTTTCTATGACCTCAAAACTGTTTCTGTAACAGTACTTAATATTTTAAGAACCTTTTTTTATCAACGGTAGAATAATCACGTAACTAGCTTGACAATATTAACCAAAGGGACAACGCAACTGCTCAAATAGACAAGTTAGAGCAACTGCCCAGAAATAAACATGTCCCGCCCATTATCAGAAGTTTCAGTAGTTTTTTACACCTTCTCAAAAACTGTAACACATCTTTGCAGCATTCAGCCTTTTAAGTTTTAATTATCACAACAACAACAAAAGCACAGAAATAATCAGGTGCTCATAAATCAAGCTCTCATTGATATCTAGAAACTAGTTGCCAACACTTCACTCCACCTGACATCTTTTAAGGAACCAAAGATGAAACTAAATCCACGATCGAGTACCCCTACCAGTTTCTCCAAATTCCATCTAGAATCTAGACATTCCCATCTAATAAGCTAGCACAACAAGAAAGCATCGATACACATTCTTAGAAACAGTAAGTACATCATAGCTTCTTCTAGGAAATAAATCAGCTCATAATACAAACTAAAAAATAAAGAACACGTTCCAGGTCTCAGCAGCAGCCACACCTTAAGCTAGTGAGAACAACCACACCTTAAGCTAGTGAGCCATTAGTTAGACAAAGTCGTACAGATATTCTGCTCTATCTGCTCAGATCTCTTCACAATCAGCTTACTAACTGTTCAGTTAAAACAGTGTAGGTCCTCCTTATCTCATAGTGACATAACAACTATTAAAACTAGGGACTTACTGTAATCCATCTAAAACAAACTTCTCACGTCTACCTAACAGAAGGTTGTAAAACGAAATCATCAAAAAAAGTATATGTCATAGTGAAGCAAACCTGAAAGGTGAAACTAAGTCGCTGAAAACCACAAAATCCAAAAATTTAACAAATAACTAAAGTAAAGTTTCACTCTAAGGAAGCCTTTTGAGCTAACCAACATGAAAATTGCAGAAACAAAAAGAGCTGAGAACGAGCAAACTGTCTCAAAAATTGCAGAAACACTAGTTCTCCTTACTTAATAATTATGACTAACACAACTCTTAACAATTTGGTATCGTCAACTGTAACTTCTGAATTTTCATAAAATTCCTCAAATCCACATAACACAAGGATGTAAACTGAAAGCACCAAATAAATTAGGTCTCTGATAACCACAATGTCAAAAGAAATTGAACTAACCAGAGCAAATCCTTCACTCACAGACTTATTTTGAGCATAACATCATGAACATACAAAAAAAAAAGGATAAAAACAGCTCGTGAGGAGCATCACAAACTATCTCAAAAATCGCAAAAACACTACAGATTCTCATTATCTAATAATTGTGACATACAAAACATTAACAACTAAGCCTTACTTTCAACTATTTGGTATCGTCAACAGCAACTTCAGGAATTTTCCTAAAATTCATCGAATCCAAAAAAAAAGGATATATAATGAAATCACCAACAGATTAGTTTCTAATGACCACAAAATCAAAAGAAATTGAACTAATTGAAGCAAAATTCACACTCATACGACACTTTTTGCGCATAACAACACGAATATAACAATAAAAAAAAGGATAAAAAAGAGCTCGTGAGAAACACAATCTGCCTCAAAAATATGCAAAAATTGCAGAAAATAATGGTAACAAAAGTAAACCTGTTTATGTTTGTGAAATCGAATAGAAGATGATGAAGCTGATGTTGAATGCTAGGGTTTCGATTTTTTGAGAAGAAGAAGACGGCGAATTTAGTGTGATGAAAAATTATGGTGAAACAATTACGGAAATTATCTATTCGGGAATTTATATATGTAGAGGCGGTGCACCCTTTGATTATTGGATCGAGCAAGAGCAAATCACGTGCTCCTTTTATGACTCGTTTGGAGAGTAATTTCCCTAGTCACGTATGTTTAACAAATTATCGAAGAATATCACTTATATTCGTTTTAGAACTATAATATCATTTATTTTAATCTATTTTTTTGTAACTAGTAATGGACTTTTTTACTATTTATTAAAAATAAGTTTTTTAATTTTTTAATGATAATTATTATTTTTTAATATAAATTTTTTGATTAATTTTTTTAAATAATAATTATAGTTTTTTTATGGTGCACTTTTTCTTCTCCTAATAGATATTTCTACATTCCATTTTGTTGGAGCATTCCCTAAAATCACTAAAAATGTGATAAACATAAATAGACATTATAGTTTTTTTATAAAATAATTCAATTTTCAGTTTTCAGTTTTTAACCAAAATAAATTGAAATTTAAAGCATTTAAAGATCTTTCATTTTTTTTCCTGTAATAGCCATTACTATTTTTACAAAAAAAAAAAAGAGTTCAATTTCATTTTTTCCTTTAAAATGAAAATTAGAGGCATTTAAAAATCATCCATTTTTTTCCGTTACAGTTTTTTTAACTAAAAAAGTTTTATTTTCTTTTTGAAATAGCTATATTAAAATTTCTGTTTTTTTAATTGTATTTTTAGAGCATATTTAAAATACTTTTTGAAAAATTAAAATTTTTGAATATTTGTGATGCTGACATGTGACACTTTTTATTTTTTCTATTATACATAGATAGATTTTTTTTAAAAAAAAATTTAGATAAACCCACATATTATACCCAGTAAAAAAATTACATTAAAAGCTGTAATATGAGCTCCTCCGGTTCTTCAAGAAAATATGTGGGTTTCTCCGGTTCTTTAAAGAATTAGAAAAATATTAATAATAAGTTAAAAATGTGACATGGCACCCTAGTAGGAGAAAAATAATGTATTTTTTGTGTCAAGTATATTTTGAAGAAAATAAGCAAAATTGGGTGATATTGTAGTCCTAAAACAAACATAAGTGATATTCCTAAATAATTTTCTAAACATGAGTGACTATCTAGGGAAATTACTCCTTGTTTGGATGGTTGTTGTTACTCATTAGACTCGTTCGCTATTACTTATCATTACGATTCTACAGGCTTCTTAAGAGATAATAACTAATATCAGTGTTTTCTAACACTCATAATAATAATTGATTTGTAGTTTTAGATATTGTAAAATAAGTAGCTAATATTGAGGATAAAAATATAAAAGATGTTATTTTTTATGATATGTTAAAAGTGATAATTAAATTTTAAAAAACCAAGTTTTGGAGTACTTGACAAGTTAAACCGAACACAAAGAGTATTGTATTGTTATTTTAAAAAATTAATCATCCAAAACACACCTAAACCATTATGTTTTTCATAAATTTTAAGGAATCAATTATTCTTTTTACATATCTAAATTATAGGATCATTCGGTAGAAAGTACAAAAATAATGCAAATTATAGTGTATTTAGTAATGTTTGTATTAGTTATATTGAGATTTTTCTCAAGTATCGTTTGGTTTGGTCTGGTGTACGAAAGTATCGTGCATTGCATAATTTCTTTTTAAAATATATTTGTTGTGGAAAAATTTTCGAGGGACAATTAATCATGTTAATGCATGCATTGGAACTCACTGCATTACTAATGCTTATAAATCTATCGTATTAGTAATACAATTTTCAATACACAATAGATTGTATTACTAATACAAACATTAGTTATACATAGGTTGAAAAATATATCAAATAAGATACTACGAACTAGTAATACAAAAAGTTAATTTATAAATTATTTTCTCCAATACACTCTATCCCTCCGTAAAAAAACTCTTTGATTTTAAAAAAAGTGTTTTAATACATCTAAATTATTACTTTATCTATTATCTTAATTTTATTCAGTATATTTTATAATATGGTAAGTTACTTCAAATTACAAATATATGAGCGCATGTAAAAGCGAAAATTGTTCAATTTATTGAAACATGTTTATTTATCAATATAATGTATTGCGAGACAATAAAATAGTCACATCAAAGGCAAAGAAGAGACCACCAATTTCATCCCCTAAATTTTTCCTGAACAAGTAGTAAAATATAACCTCTTTTTGGCTGTAATTTTTGAGTTACAATTTCAATAGAGAAGGCCAATGTCTTGGGTATAATTTTTACAAGGTATTATTTAATTTTTTTTTTCTTTTCTGGATTTTATTGTTTCTCATGCTAATATAATAGTGGTGGTAGTTACTTATAGTTATATTTAATTTACTTATATTTACTACATCTGTAGTTTTTCTTTTATTTACTCCATAACTCTTAATTTCAAGAGAAGTAAAAATTAATTTTATTTTTCGTTTAATTAATTTACAAGTCAACATCATCCAACATGCTTATATCAATTCAACATCCTTATATAAAAAAATTTACAATACCAATTAGCATACTTTAGTCGTGAAGTGTGTGAAAGTATATGCTAACAATAAGCAAGATTAACATAAAATATTAAACTATTTTACGAATGAAATACACAATAACAAAGTAAATATTGGGCTCGTGCGCACACGGGCAAAATTATCTAGTAGTTTAAGAGAAGTGTGAAACTATCACCTATCAGGCTTGATGAGCGGTTTGCAACACTGCATCCTTTTTTGCATGATCTGTGCACGTTACTTTCTTCAGAAGGTTGACCGCTTGTAGGTTTCGAGGGTCATCCATTACGAAAAGACCTTCTTCTGAGTGGATATGTGGAAGTACGCTATGATGATCCTCTAAATCTTTCCATTTCTAAGAAGTCCTCAAGTTCAATCTAATTTAGTTTAATTGTGTTTTAGTTGGGAATAACTTGTCTTTCTTTTGTTTATATGTATACTTGTCTTTTTGCAAGTGTTTGAAATTTGATTTTCATTGGGGTTTAGCCTCGTATACTATACATTCATAGAAAACCTATCATCCTGCATGACAAAAATTGAAATTGTGTCATCTATATTTTTGTCTGGATTAGAAATGTCACTGAACAAACTTGATTGACAAACACAGTTTATGTATTACTAATATAGCGTTTGTCGATTATTTGACAAACTCATCATACCACACCACAAAATTGAAAAGAACGCATTGAGTGGAAGCTCGGGCATTGAGAAGGAAGGGCACTTTCATAGGGGAAAGATCAGTGAGATTGACATTGTTTATGATCCATGAATCTCATATTACAAAATTGTATTCATTTTATGTGGCTAGTTTGTGTTATCTGGACTTTTCAAATTTAACGAACTAAAATATCTTAGTAGCTAATGAAGGAAAATTAATCGAGATACGTTAATAACAGTGAACAAGAGGGGATTAGGGGTTTGAAGAAAACAGACACGTACGCCTTGCTTAATGTTGCTATCTATATATTTAAACCTTCTTCCATTGGCAATTGATAATAATCTTAAATATAATAGTATTGCATTAGAAAGCTAATATGCATTGCTTAACCATGGTCTTAAACATAAATATCTTGCATTCATTCGATGGTTGTTGGCTTTTAAAAGGTGTAAATGGAAAATGAAGAGTTGCGACTTTTATTAAGAGTTGTGATTTTTATGAAGAGTTACGATTTTTATGAAAAATTGTGACTTTTATGAAAGGTTGTGAATGATTGTGAGTTTTCTAAAGGTTTGTGACCTTTTCGGTATGGCACAATATGAACATTTTCACACTATTCTTTGTTTTCTATAAATTGAGAGATTTCCTCTCATTGTAAAAGAACGAATTATGTAGACTTCTTCTACTATTACTAGTATTTTACTGTCATTAAGTGGTTCGCTGACATCGTGATTTTAGGCAGCGATACACTGGTGAATAAGATCGTTCTATCCCGAGAGAATATATTTCATTAACCTCGGATACTTGAGGGAATTAATTTCCTTAAAGTGACACTGTACACTCAGTGGGCTCAATTTTCTTCTTTAAGAAAAAATATTTTGTATTATTGTTTCTAATTTGTTTCTAAGTCTATTTTCACTACTAGTTTCAATTTTCCAGTTGTGAAAATGCTATTCAAACTTTGTTGTTCATACCAAATTCTTGAAAGTTTTGTTTAAGTATCTCAGGGATACAATTGAACAAACAATGGTTTGATGTGACATAGAATACAAACAAGTTTTCCAAACAATCTTCCCAGCTTTTACTAAGATTTTCGGCTGGAAAGAGAGTCATTGTCAATACTTTGAACGAGGAGGAAGAACATCTTCTCTCTTCGACTATTCAAATATCCGAGACTGCTAGTCAATTTGGTGACACTGGTTCAGCAACAGTTCAGTACATTTGATTATTTGAACCATATAAATAACAGTTTGCTAAAGGTTACATTGCTACTCTAAGGGAAATGGTCATCAGATTTATTTATTCAGATAATCAATACTTTCTGAGTATTCATTCGGAGTTAATCACAGTTCAAATTAAGAAAAACGATTTTTGTTCAGTTCACACCGTATATCCACTTCTCCGCGTTGCTTGTGTATCTAACCAACTCTTCTGGTTTGAACCATAGTTTGATCTCGTCCTTGGCTGTCTCGGGTCCATCACTCCCATGGATAATGTTCCTGGAAAGCAACTCATCTTTTTCAGATTCAAACGTCTTAATCTTAAACGGAGCCTAACTATAGCATTAACAGAAGAAGTTTTGTTACCTTCCGACTACAACAGCTAAGTCACCTCTAATTGTTCCGGGTTCTGACTTTTGTGGATCTGTTGCTCCGATAAGCTTCCTTCCATATTTAATCACTCCTTCGCCTTCCCATACCTAGAATTCAATTATGAAGTATTTAAAGTGAAACTCTTTAGCAAACAAGTAAAGTTAGACTTAGCTAAATTCAATCTAACCATTGCTACGACAGGGCCAGAGCTAAGGAAACCACATAGACCATTAAAAAATGGTCTCTCTTTAAGGTCATGATAATGCTTTTGAGCAAAATCCTTAGATGGAACCACAATTTTGATCGCGACTAGCTTGAAACCCTTGCGCTCAAAACGTGAGAGGATTTCTGAAATCTGCAATTTGGAATGAAGCTTTCTTAGTCAATTCGACGGAGAACTCTACATCTGCATATCACGGATGCAAGAGGAACAAAGATAGTTCATGGAATTCACATACCAAGCCTCTTTGCACTCCGTCTGGCTTGATAGCAATGAAGGTGCGCTCCATCTTGTAGGAAAATGTGCCGTGTCAGTTGTAAATAAAGAATGCAAATACAGTCGGACCTCTTTATAACAATCATTTTCTATAATAACATTTCACTATAACAACCTAGTTTTCTTTGGAACCAACTATCATATTATGTTATATTATATATTTTCTATAACATCTCTATGTAGCAGCCAAAAAAAGGCGTCGTTATAAAGAGGTTTGACTGTAACGATTAATGCAAGATATAACACATGGATTCATAGGAAGAGCGAGAATAAGGTACCTCAGCAGCATGCGCTTCTTGCTCCTGGAGCATGTAAGCTATATGATAAAGACGGAGAAATAAAACGAAATTAGACTAGAGGTTCCTATTTCTTTTGTTAGTCATTGCATATAGAAAATTCAAATTTTCACCAAAGAGGCGCATTCGCAAAGGACAAAAAAGTTTAGCAGCAAAAATTCAACAGAGCTATAAGATACCAACCTGCTGCAGGAAGGGCAAGGATTCCTGAGATCCAACCTGTAGACGAATTCCGGGACTTAGTCCTACCATATGTAGCTAAAGAAGGCACAACTCCTCTCAAAGAAACTGTGGCTGCTGCAGCCGCTGCTCGTCCCCCTGCAAATAAGGAAAGCCAGACATATTGTGTCTAATGAGCAAAGCCAGGTCAGTTGTACTAGTTAAAAACAGAAATAGAGGCTGATCGAGTATATACAGACATTGAATCGGTTCGGTTTATGATTAGTGTAGTAATTTTTTCAACGAATTACACTACCCTGGCTCTACCCTCACTAGATCTCACACACACGTATATATATATATATATATATATATATAAACCAAGCTCGAAGATACACGAAAATTGAAATCAGTCTGTGAACAGACACATATATATATAGGTTAATAAATTTTTTCTAGAAATATATATCATGATCGAAAAGCTCAGTGCTTCCCCCAAGGCAGATCAAACACAACCACACTGAGTTCAAAGATGCACAAGCACTGAAATCAGTCTGAGACCACACACACATAGATAGATCAAGCACATCAATGGTGCTAAAGGCAGTTATATATAATAGAAAATAAACATCTAAGGTTTCAAAATCAACGCACAATTACACAAACCGAGCTCGATAATGCACGAGAATTTTGAAATCAGTCTGCACACAAACACATCAAAAATAAACCAAGCTGGAAATGCACATAGATTGAAAATCAGTCTATGCACCACACACACATAAATTGATTATATATAAATATATACATGAAAGATTAGACGAGGAAGCGAAGAAGGAAGAAACATTTGAGATTTAAGGAGGAATGGAACGAAAATTTTACCGGAAAAAGCACGAGAACTTGAAGTGAACAGAGACTTGGTAGCTCGTGAAGCAGATCTACAAATCTGAGAATTCATCTTTCAAACAAACAAAAATTCTGATTCGATATGTAAACAGATGAAGAAAAGTAAAAAGATGAAAGGAACGAATATGTTGATCAGTTGAGTGGAGCTTTTAAATTTGTTACAAGTATGGAACACGTGAGTGCACGCGCTGAGTGGGAGCGTGGTGGAAGAGACAGTTTGGGCTTTGGCTGGGTCAAAATCTGGGCCCGAAGTTCTTGGGCTGAACTAATGAATCTGATTCGTTGCTTGTGAAATTCGTATTATGTTTTTTTTTACTACATATTTTTAATTACTTTTAAAAAAAATTTAATTCAATTTATTGATCTTTATAATGATGAATATTCAAATTTTAATATTTAGTACACATTATGTCGAAATATTAGCTTTAATTAAAATTCAATTTATTGATCTTTATAATGATGAATATTCAAATTTTAATACTTAGTACACATTATGTCGAAATAGTAGTTTTAGTCGAAAGCGTAACAAATATGTTATATCGTGAAAAATTACATACAAACAAGTATCGAAATATTTATTAGATGTCTTAAGTTCGAGTTCGAAAAGAAATTAAAAATAAAATAAAATTAGATTATCAAGTAATCATTCTTATTCTTTGATTGTTCCTAAGTTAATTCTTTGGTTCTTTACATCATTATTATACCTTTACCTCTTTGATTTCTATTCTCGTTCTTTTGTTACATTGCACTTGTATTAAAATTTTATCGGTTTGTCAGTTTTAGAACGATTATCTTAAAAATATTACTTTCTGTGTCCCATTTTATATGACACGTTTTGATTTTCAATATTCAATTAAATCTATCTTTAATCGTAAATTTTTCATAGATCATTTAAACATTTTGAATTATCAATTATTGTGACTTATAGTACTTTTTACGTAGTTTATAAATATATAAATTTCATTTCCAAAAAATTGAAAATTCCATGTGCAAATTGTGAATGAATTTCTACAGATTCTCTGAGTGGATGATAGAAAATCTGATCATGCAATGTCTATAATAACTACCACTACTATGCTACAATCCCAGCAAAGTCGGAGTCGTCTATAAGTTCTCTCTATATTTGGACAACACAGTGCATAAAGCATCCCACGTTAGCAGGGTGTGGGGGAGGGTCGCACCCAGTGTGATGTACACAGCCTACACGAAGTTCTAGATATTTGACAGGACTAAAAGTTAGCATACAGTACTGTCTGCAAATAACAAATTTCTTTAGCCAGATGGTATGAGAAATCTGATCATGCAATGTCTGCAAATGGTTACATTCTGTACCAAAGAACAAAGCCTATCAATGTACACGACAGTTTACCAATCCAGGTGTGGATAACCATTCCGTGCATAACGAATTATTAACAATCATGTCACTGGTTTAAAGAAGTACAACAGCTAAAACATAAACACGAAAATGTAGTCAAACCAGTCACTTAACATGAGCGTGAAGTTGTGAGCTGTGTCTTCTCGCTGAAGGTAATTCGCTTTGAAGTTAGATGCAGCCACCCAACTGCCAAAAGGAAAAAACAATTAGACAGATGAAAGAATTGAAAGCATAACAAAAGAGGCAAATGCTACAATTCATTAGAATGTCATTTTGTTTTCCAGTCCATGTTCGAAAGGTTATTTTGATTCTCAGTTCATGTTTGGGATTTTTACACACGATTCTTCAAACACCTCTGGCTAGAAATTACTCAAACATGGTGCATTATCTGTCATATAACTAGGCTGGGATTCATTGCCTAAGCCTACATCTTATGTTCAGCATGTGCCGTGAGAGAGAGACACGTTTGACGGACAGCAAGTACACATCCTTTCCATGTTCTTCCAGTTACATATTTGCTTCCCTAGTAACAATCTCACTCAAAGAAGCCAATTAAATAGCACTCAAGGGCGTGGGCCGCGTGGTATAGTGGTTGATGAAGTGGGTCGACAATCATGAGGTCTCTTATTCAAATCTCAGCGAGGCAAAAAAACACTAGGTGATTTCTTCCAATTTGTCCATACCCCTTGGTGGACACAGACTTACCTGAGCAGAAATAAAATTCACAAGACAGGTAACTGCGAGAAAAATGTTACTACTACTGGTATGAACGGGGAAACAGGTACAGTGCACCAAGCCTATCCTGTCGGATAGCGAGACAACATTCAACTACCTACCAACCTTCTACCCTAATCTGAGCGACCTCCATAACGTCCTATTTAAGGTTGTCCTCGATAAGCTGAAGATGCACCATATCTTGTCTAATCACCTCTCCTTAATACTTCTTTGGCCTAACTCGAACCCGGGCATCACGGTGACCAAGGAAAAAAAAACTAAATAGGCAAAGGCCTCTAGCTAATACAAATTGCCTGTATGAGAATGTCAATAAGTTCAAGATTGTGTACCAGAATGGATTCAATTTCCTCCTGAGTAACTGGTGTTCTTTTTGGTTGATCAGAAGCCTTCCCTGCGACAGACATGCTAGGTGGGGACCTTGAGAAAAATGTTCGAGGAGTTTCTTCAGCTGATGGAGTTTTCTGATGTTGGGAATTCTGCGATGTGGTACCTGCAGGATAAAAGAATCTTCATGTGTTGTTTGAAAAAAAAAAGGAAAAGAAAGAAAGGTATACAAGTGTTTTTTTGGATGAAGATACATTCAGTTAAAAGCTAAACGCGTTAGTAAACAATAATCAATAAAACCCATTCTCCCTCTTAAACAAACCAAATTCACACTGTTTACTAGATCTCAAAAAGAACCAAAAAAAAAACAAGATAGTGATAAGCAAGCATGACAAGCATAGGACTGAGGCAGCACGAAAAAGAATATATGAAGTCCTAAACCCAGGATTGAAAAGATAAATTTAACAGAAAGAGGAATGATGTGATATGATTTAACACTATCACAATGGGTTATAGCAGTCAGTTGCACCAGTAAGCTCTTGGACCGACAGATATAAGGTGTTGATTTAACATATGGTCACTCAAATAATAGTTATTATTTCAGAAAACTCGTCCTTTTTCTTGATTGCAATCTTTTTCAACAGAAAAAGTGACTTTCTGGTATAATAATTATTAATTGAGTGACCATATGAGAAATTCGACTCTAGATATAAGTGGGGTGCACTTGGAATCTTGCTACAACGTATGAATTCACCATAGAACAATTTGGAATATGGCAGCTATAAGCAATTTGTGCTTTTTCCTGTTAATCCCCGCAATCTGTGAATTCACCATAGAACGTGAAATTGTTTATACAGTCTACAACTCCTTAGACTTACCACAAATTGGTGAATGATGCTACCTAAGATGTGGGACGAATAAAGCACAAAATGGACCTGCAGTCAATTAAGACCAACACAATGGTGATATAGGACAATAGATAGGGCAGGTTTGAAGGAGGATATTTTGAGAGTTGAGAGATAGTGTAAGTTATCACCCCTACAAGTTTCTCCCATGTAGTAATAGCCATTAATCTCCATCAGCATTCAAGGGCCATATTTAAGCTATTGATAAGGGAAACTACAAGTAAATATATGAAGCCAGAATACTACTTAAAAACAAGGACTAGATTGATGAGACTTACCATAATAATGGCATCAACAACATACCTATGGTAGTCTAACAAAGTGTGGTCTAGGGACGGTAGAGTGTACGAAGACCTTACTCTTACCTCAAAGGTAGAGAGGTTGTTTCAGATAGACCCTCGGCTCAAGAAAAAAACAGTCCAAAGCAGTCTAGAAAAGGAAGTAATCGAGGTACAAGAAACAACAAATAGTAACAAACTACAACACAATAACGATAGTCAAAGTACAAAAAGCAACAAATAGTAAAAAAAAAGACGAAGGATACAAACTAGAAGAGTAATACTGCGACTAATAATATGATGGTCAGCAAGCCAATGCACTCCTACCTACTACTCATCTACCCTAATTTGTGTTCATTTCCTCGGTAAGCTAAAACTTTGACATGTTTTGTCTAATCACCTCTCCCAAATATTTCTTCGCTCTACCTCTACTTCTCCTGAAACCATCCATAGCCAATATAATGAATTTATAATTTTTTCCAACATGAAAGCCTATTACTTGCCACAACCTATGAGTACTTGAAGTGTAACTTTATACAGCTTTCAAGAAAAACTCTTTTTTGGGGGTGTTTTTTATGCAGGATCTTCCAAAACCAAATACCGATCAGCCTTTAACTTGCAGATATAATGTGCTAATGTCCAATAACAAGATTTTCAAGGAGAGGACAAAATCGAAATGAGGGTATTCAAGACTGTTTAGGGGCTGGACAATATGTAATGAAGTGCAGAAACAGTGAGGAACGAGTAGAGAATCTAAAGAGCTATGAAAAGAAAAAAGAAGGAGAAAGGAGAAGAAGCAAGGAAGAGATCATGTATATTTCCAAAATATTTTTCATTCAAGTCTCCCCCAACATAGAGGGACATCAAATTCTACAAGCAAAACTTGCATAGAATACAACATCGACAGTAAATCTCTTGACAGTTTGAATGGTGAAACTCCAGTGAACTGCCTAATTAGAAGATCTGAGATTATAAACTAATGTGTTAACTGTTTGATAGCTTTTGGACTACCTTGAAGACCAACATCAAGTAGATGAATAGATATTGCTTGTCCAAGTCTCAAAGGATGCAGTACATTGGAAAAATCAAAAAGCCATCAAACTCATGCACAAACTAAATAACAAGAAAATCTTTTTTTTTTTAGAATGACAAGAAAAAGAAACATAATTGCCTATTCATATCTTAAAGAACATCTTAAAGGAAGAAACTTCCTCCCACATATTGAAATAAAGGGAATTTTCATATCAAGATGAAACAAAGAGAAAATAAAGATGACTCTCGACGTAATTGGGTATTCTAGTAACATGGCATAATTTCACAAACAAATAAACTTGCAGAGGAGTTGCTCCTAGTGAATACCGTAGGATCCCCAACTAGTACTTTCTCAACCAACTGCAACACATGTTTAGACACACTTTACAAACACTTTCAAAACTAGTTCATTCACCAAACAATCAAATCTAATAAATACTTATTACTCGAAGCAAAATTAAGGATCCTGAACCACCATCCCACCCCCACCCCATCTTTCTTACCGGCAACTCTTTCATGTAATATTACGTGACTGAAACAAAACACAACTATAAGTAAATAAAAAGCAACCAATCAATCAACTTCGCTTCAAACTAATTATCATTGACTACATTTACCATTCTAGTCTAAAACTGAAACATGGGAATTTTTCGAAAGAAAAGAATGAAGCAGGAAATAAAGATGATCCATTTTTGTTAAACTACTTGTAAATAAGTTTTTATTTCTAGTTTCTTTAACAGAAAGAACAAAATTTTAGCATTTTTGACTCTTCAAATATAATCTAGTATAACGAGGTATAAATTCCCAAAGGAATAAACTTGGTGAGGAATTGTTCCTAGCTAAATGTCCTAAATCCACAAATGAAACTTTCTAAACCAACCACAAACTCAAAACTAGAAACTTCTATGAACCATTTCAGAAGATCAAATTACTCATCACTCGAAGGAAAAATACTTAATCCTTAACCCCCAACCCCCAAAATCTCTTCTTTACAAGCTATCTTTTACAGTTTTATCATTTGATTGAAACTGAACATAAGTCATAACTACAACTAACCAAAAAAGGTATCAATCAATCAACTTTTCTTCATTTACAAACTAATTGGGGTCAACTAAACGAATCTTCTCTACCATTTAACTCTAAAACATAAGACAAAACCAAATTAGAAGAAAAAAAAATCAACCAAATCAAGAATTTCACCAACATATTGATAAATTCAGATAAAAATTACAGAACCCATACCAGAATGCTTTGAATGCCTCTGTGGAAACTTGATTCGTGGAATTCTCTTCATTGCCTGCGCTCCACCCATTGCTTTCTTCTTCGATTGTAAGAGGAAAAAAAAATCGAGAATTTCTAAAGCCGGAAAAGTATTAGGAATTCTTCAAATATGGCCCATTGCCGCAAAGTTATTAAGAAAATAAGGAAATATTTTATTTTTTAACTATCCACCAAACTTTGTTTTCTGTCTCGATACACTGGTACGAGCTATAAAACAAAGTAAGGTTGTATATTATATCATAATGTATCGTATTATAGTATAATATATTATTTTGATCGAACTTATAAATAGATTTATAAAGTTATTGAATTTTTTTTCACAAGTATTTCAATTATGTTATTTTCGTATTAAATTATTGAACCATCTATAATTTGTTCTTTTCATATATGTTGACTGATTTTGATAGACTTTTCTATTGTAAATATCTTCAATTGTGTTCGTATTGTAATGATTTTGATTAAAGGAACGAAGACAAACTATGTGTTATTCTCATTTGTTTTCTAATGGGTTCAAATGACTTTAAGTAAAAAACACAATTATTCTCGAATATTTTTATTATCAATTGAACTAATGAGTTCTGGAATAACGTATTTATCCTCTCTATTAATACCCTCACAAAATCTAGTTACACATCAACCAGCGGTGTTTAAAAGAAATAATTATGAGTGGTTTAATAATTCAATAGGAAAATAAGATAATTGAAATACCTGAGGGAAAAAATCGACAAATTTAGCAATCTTTTTATGTATTTGACCTATTATTTTCTATTGTTATATAATAATACAAGTTAACTTTAAATAATTAATCTAAAAAAAAGGAATACGGAACAGAGCTAATATAAAAAAATAAAATATAATATAGGGGAAATAGGGGTTTTAGTCCATGTATTATTTGCATATGCTAGTTTTAGTCTCTATGTTATTTGACTATGCATATTTAACCTTCAATTATTTAAAGGATGAGATTTTGATATTTGATGTTAACGAAACTTAACTATTAATTAAAATGATTATTCAAAGATATATAAATTAAAACAAAATAAAGAGTTGGTCATTGTAAATGATTGAATGATTATTTTAAATAAATAAATTTTGATTCAATTTGTTTATTTGCTCTATTTTTTATTCATTAGCAACTCATTCTTCCTTTCTTTTTCATGATGGTTACTAGTCAAGGCAAAACAAAAAAAAAACAATTAAATTTGAAAAGGTTTAATGGATGGACAGGCGTCTTAAGATTATTAATGATATTCTAACAATAATTTTGATCTTTAAAAAAATATAATATTTAATTTTTCAAGCATTTATCATTGACAGTAGATAAATGAAACTCTTTATCGTTATCTAATAATAAATTTAAACGATACGATATAATAAAATTTAAATATCTATCAAATAAATTGAATTAACAATACAATAAATCATCACGAATAACAATCATTCAAACAAGATTTAATAAAATTAGAACACTTACCAACATAAAACTCAAAAAACTACATAACAAATTACTAAATAATGGGAAACTCAATATATAGAGTATTACAGTTGAAAAAAAAAATTAAACAAATAAGGAATCTCATCATCTATCGAGAAATCGTAAAGCAATAATAAAATTATCTCCTATGATTTATAAGTCATAAATTTAAGTCGTGAAATAACTTATAATGTGTATATTGGATTGTAGATCGTCGTTTAAATCACATCTCTTGAGATACGATCATTATTAATACGACGAGATACTTTGTGTATCGAATTTTTATTTTTTCAAAAAAATGAATCTCATGATCTATCCATCATCTCTTGAATTTCTGGGCTCTCTATAATACTTTCTAAAGATGGTTTCCACTTAGAATCACTTGTATTATTTTCTTTTCTTCTTCTTTCCATTTCAATTTCTCCCAATAATTCCTCTAAATTTTTCCCTTCATTATGTTTCAATTGAACCAATAAACTTTCCAATTCTTCTTTACTCAAAACCATCTTCATTCTCATAATATTATTTTTCTCCACCACATTTTCTTTAGCTTTGACAATTTCACCCTCCATTTTTTGTTCATGAACAATTTCATCCTCTAATTCTTCTTCTCTTTGTAATAAACATGTTTCCATGCAATTCCCCATTATTACTATTTCTTTTTTTTTCCCTTCTTATGAGATGAGAAAGTTGAAGATTTTGTAAAGCAAAAAAAAAAAAAAAAACCCAATAATTTAGTGAGAGAAAGAAGAGAGAGAGAGAGTTGTGAAGTGTGTAGTATAGTATGCATGTGTTATGGTTGATTAGACTTTTTATAGAGAAATAATAAAGCACATATAGAATAAAATAATATTCTATCGTATGTAATTTTGAGAATGAAATCGTCTTTGATAAAAAAAAGAATTTTATTTATAAAATAAATTTGAGATGATTGAAAAATCTAAAGTTATATATATTAATATTTAATAAATAAATATGAAACTTGAACTAACTTTTTTTTAAAAAAATTTTGGTGTATACATAACTTCTATGTTACCTGTATAAAACTTTTCGATATAAATTTTATTAGCTAGAATTCAAATTAAATATTGAACGCTAAATAAAAATTTTAGTTACATTGAGGATACACTTCATGTTATTGATAATGGTAAATTAATTACGTATATGATTTATATTATTTTTTAAAATATATTTATATAAAATGCGTTTTTTTTAAAAAAAAATTCGCGAATAAATAATACGTGTCTTTATTTTTTTTGGTGTATACATATAATATTGAACTCGTTATTGCCAACTGCCACGCGTCCTTCCAGGCCATGCTAAAGAGCATAGTACGTACCGTGTTGCACTACCTCCATATATTTTTATTAAATTTGATAATATAATATGTGTAATATATATATTTATATATATTTTAATTTAATTTACGTGATATTATTCAATTTAATTCAATAAGAGAAAAAGTAAATTAGAGAGGATATTGTTTTTGAAGACGAAATATATTGATTTTTATGTCCAAGAAACATGAAATTTGATGATTTTGAAACTTCTTTAGCAATGGTGAAGTGTTTAACCAAATTTAAATATCTAAAATTAGATTATTTTTTTTTTAAAAAAAAAGTGCAAATATGTGTTGATAGTTAATAACATAAAATATTTAAAAGCATTAGGTGATAAATAGCTTATATTTTTATGTGTCGAAAAATGTCGGTACTAAGTTTCATGGAAAGAGACTACTAACATATATTGCTAGTCCAACATGTCACATTTTTGTCTCACTAAAGTATTAAATATTTTATAATATATAGTTAAATAATTTGTTGAATATTCTTTTCCAATAGCTAGCTACAATTGCATGACTAGAAAGAAAATTTATTTTTTTCCCACTTGGTACTTTTATCATATACATTTGGAAAATATTCTTTCCCCATTAGCTAGCTAGAAATTGCACTACTACCGCCATCCGAATTTTGCTTATAAATATTATTATTATTATTATATTATTAGTATCATTAATAATAGCGTGTGTAAAAATAAAGATATTGAGATAAACGTATATATATATATATGTATATGGTCATATAGAGATAGAAGAGAAGTCAAAATTGAAAGATGAAGAGTATCACACCACTTTAAACATGGATATGTTTGTTATTACAAAGTCCAATTGGGATATATGTTTAATCGATCCTGATTCTATAATTCAAGTATTTTTATTTTTGATATATATATATATATATATCACAAAAAGAAGAAATGATTATAACCACACTTGATCAAAGAAAAAATAACTCAATAATGATATAACAATTTATATTTTACAGATATATCACGCTCTATTTATAAACTGAGCTCTATTTACAAACTGAATATGAAGAGTTAAAAATAATTTCACATAGTTTCAATTTATAGTATGATTCACTAGAGATGAGTGCCTTTCATTAATGACACTAAGCATGTTCTTTGTAGTTACGAATGACAAGTGAAAATTTAATACATAATGACTACATATATAAATTAATTCAATTGTTCATATGTATAATATGTGTTAACAATGAAATTCGAACATTGGTACAATAACACTAAAAGAGTTTTAAGTAGTCATCGTAGAACTATTGAGTCAACTATATGATTTATTCATTGAGTGCTCTATGTTAATTTTATACGAATATCTATTGATTTCTACATATATATATATATATATATATATATATATTTTGTAACGAAGTTAATGGGTGCTCGAGCACCCAGCGAACACCATGTGGGTCCGCCCCTGGTTGTATATATATGTAGATCCGTCCTTTTACAACTATGAAGAGATATAGTATTACAATGCGAACGATCTCCATAATAAGTAAGGTAATACGATTTTTGCTTTTTAAGAAAAATATCATATTATTGAAAATATATTTGAAGAGGAGGTAAACACTAATCTATCCATCCAACATAAATATTACTGTAAAGCTAATTTGACCTCGAATAATAACTTCAATTTCATTTCAGTTCTTATCGTTTGTTATATAAACATTAAAAAAAAGTAATTTTCTCTTTAATAAGCATATTCTAGTATTTGATATGACTCTTCTGGTACGTATGATTTTTAATTTTTTTTTGTATCGTTGATATCAAACTAACAAATGAAGTTTTGTCAAGGACTAAATTTATTAACTTTTATTAAATTTTAAAGGACCAAAATTGTTTAGTCAATACTTAAAAGAACTATTTTCAGGCTACCTCAAACTTAAGGGACCATTTTTGTCATTTTCTCTTTTTAAATTAATTCATAGCAATAAACCTTAAACCCCATGCCTAAACCTTCTTCCCCTGTTTCAGTTGCTTGTTGGATCCAACTCCAACTATAACATTTAACTGTAAGTTCTCAATCTTTAGTACTCTTCTTCTATTGTATTATTAAATTTGTATCCATGGCCAATTTCAATCAGTGGAATCACAAGTTGATTTTTTTTTTTTAATTTTCCCCCAAATGGGGATCTTGAATTTTGAGTTTAAACTGAATCTGAATTGTATTACTTTGGTGTTCTTCAGTTATTTTGTATTTTTTGTGCCTCATAATTGCTGAATGATTGTAAAGGTTTAGTCTTTCTTGAGTGGAGGGTCTATTAAAAATAACCTCTTTTTACCTTTTAGAGGTAGGGGTTAGGCTGTGTACACCCTGGGATTATAATGGGTATGTTGTTGTAGTAGTAGTCTTTGGTGTTCAAATTACTATTTTGAGTATATAGTGTAATTTTGGTATGTTTCATTTTTTTTCCTGTGTGTCGGTTATAAAGGTTGTTTAGTCTTTGTAGAGCTGAAGGTATATCAGAAACATCCCCTTTACCTTCGTAAGGTAGGGGTAAGATGTTACTCGATTGCAGGAATTCTCAATGAAATCGAGGATTGAATTACTGTTTCAAAAGTAACCTCGAGAAGATAGTCGAAGAAGAAGAATTAAGAGAGAAGAAAGTCGACGATTGAATTACTGTTTCATATATGATTGTACAATGAGTTGATTACAAGTTATATAGTAATTGGATGACTGAAATGTACAGCTATTGATTCACTAATCTAACAGAAATTAGTTATAATTGCCTAACTGGTTTCACTGCAGCTGACTAACAGAGTTAACTACTTTCCGGAATGCTAAATCTATCTCTAACTCCTTAATTGTATATCATAAAACTGTGTACACGCTACACTACCTTTCCGGACTCCACTTGTGGGATTATAATGGGTATGTTGTTGTCGTAGGTAGTCTTTGGTGTTTGAATTAATAGTTGAGTATCACTGGATTCAAATAGTGTTGTTTTGGTATTCTTTAATCATTTTGTATTTTTCTGTGCCTCATGATTGTATAAAGGTTTAGTCTTTCTTGAGCCAATAGTCTATCGGAAACAACCATTTTACCTTCATAAAGTAGGGGTAAGGTCTATGTAGCAGTGGGATTATACTCGGGGGCGGGTCAAGGTGTTCATTTGCAGTGTTTTCTTTACTGTTTGTACATGGTTGAAGTGATTTTTTATGTATATCTAGTAGATATTGAAACCCCTTTGACTTTTTGTATGTTTACTTCTTCATATTTTAAATGCCTCTTGTGAAAGTCTGTCTCTACCACTGATTGTACTGGGTATGCTGTTGTTGTTGTAGTCTTTGGTGTTTGAATTACTAATTTTTCAGCTAAAAAAGTTCATATTTTGAAGGAAGCAAATCAAATGGCTTATCGGCGAAGCTTAACAACAAGAGCTAAGTTTCTTTATCAGCAAAAAGGAGCTACTCCAGCAATTTCTTACACCCATGATGATGATCGTAAAACCCACGACTTACCCAGTTGTGAAAATCCAAGAGTTTCCAGTTTTTTTCAACCCCGTTATGCCAGAAGTGAAATTAACAGTTTTAATGGCTCTAAAAACCTATTTCAAAATCGGAGATTTTTCCCTTCACGCCTCATGATTCCGATGAATTCGGGGTCTATGTTTACCAGGAGTATGTCTAGTAGTGTTGGTGGAGGAGCAGAGAAGATAGAGTACATCAGTGAAGTTGCTGAGCTGGCTGATAAGGCTGTTGAAGCAGTAGCTTCTCAAGTTCCAGCAGTGAATGAGGTGGCAAATGCTGCTGCGGACTCGTATTTGCCGGTGAAGGCATTGCAGTATTTGATCGATTATGTTCATATTTTTACTGGGTTTGATTGGTACGTTTTGCACGATATTGCTTCTTTCAATTGATGTAATACTGTAGAGGAAAGATAGTGGTATAGTTATTCCAGGTTCAATAAATTCGAGGGATAGTTTGAGGTGTATTTGGTACGAAAGAAAACGTTTTCTTACTTATTTTCTGGTATTTGGTAAGTAAGTACAAAATATTGTCCCAAAAATATTTATATAAAATTTAGGCTAATGCTATAAAGGTGAGGGTAGGGTGTAGAAGTGTAAGGTGGGGGCTCTCGGGGGTTGGAGTGGGATAGGGTGTGTTGGAGGATGGGGGGAAGAATGAGATGCCACTCATGGAATTTGTTTTTCCTGCTTTAACCATGAAGTCATTTTTCTCATTTTAAAGTAACTTGTTTAGACAAGGTGTTCTTTTAAAATTTTGATACTAATTATGGTACCTACTAATCATGGAAAATATTTTCTCCATATCGAACACACCCTTGATCCATAGACAACTCATTCCCATTTTTTTTGGATTAATGAGGGAAAGGAAGCATGTTCCTGAAGTCTTTCCCGTCGCAAAGAAAAAGGTTTATGAATCTAATTACTTACGTTGAAGCTCTCTCTTTTCTTGTTGTAACTTTAGGGTGCTTTTAATTTTGGTTTATGAGAGTTTTTCTTAGAATTTCAACGGATGGAAGAAATATTTCATCTGAAATGCCTTAGGAAACCTTAACATACACAGTTTGTTGTTTTAATATAACATTGACAAGTTGAAATCAACTTGTGCTATATGTAATGACTGACCACTTTGTTTTGGAAATTTGAATTTTCTCTAGGTGGGCATCAATTATCGCTACAACTATTGTTATTCGATGTATAACTCTACCATTGATGATTAATCAGCTCAAGGCTACTACAAAATTTGCGGTAAGTTTCTCTGTAATGCATCTTAATCTTTGTCTTGCTTAAGCACTCCTGTCAATTCTTTCCAAACCTTCAAGGATTGCAAGGCATTTCAGAAGCTCGAGGAGCCTTTCCAAGTTTATTTTTCACGTGTCTCTTTGTTTATTTATTAACTTGTCAAGGCAGTTTCTGGTAACCATTTTAATGCACTGGTGACCGTCGAATAGGATCTTAAGGCCCATTTAGGACACTGGTTTATCTTAAAGTTTCAGGAAAGAAAGTAGAAAGTGAAGTCAGAAATTTAAGTTGAGTGGTGGGCCGGTGGCAAAGGTATTGTCTTAGAAAAAGAGGAAGCTCAGCAAATGAAGTAGGTGATGGATAAATGCTCTTTTTGAATTAATACCAGGATCAGGGGAAAGGCTTTTTGCTCACCTCATATACCTTAAAATTGTTCGCAACAAAAGATGCGTCCAATTGATTTCCAACTTTCTTGATTGGGCATAAGAACATTTGCAAACCCTAATATGAGGGCTTCCATTTTTGCCCTGTTGTAGATTCTTTTTTAGTTGTTCTTGATCTTTTGTGTTCCTAAATATAATTGTGAAGCAGCTGTATTGAGACTATTGCTTATAAGTAGGATAGGAGTCCTAGCTACGAGCCTATGAACTTTGAGTGAGATACATGATAGTATCCCTGCATTTAAAATACTGTCATAAGTTGTAACCTATCAAAAAACAAAGTGAAGACAGCATAGTGCCTTGTAGATACTAGATACTAGATAGTTGATGAAATAAAACCCATTTTTAATTTGCTGTAACAGAATTCTTTGCAGTCCTCAATCAAACTTCAAGTGTCTTCGTATTTTAGTGTTAGCTGTTCATTAGTAGGAACTGCTAACTGCAAGTACAAACATATGACATGTGCTTTCCAGTTGTAAGTTGCATAAAACAAGCATTATTACCTTCATGGTCATATAAAAAATTTTATTATAGCATTTATTGGAGGGATATGAATGGTACTTGAGGCATTTCACAAGTTATTTGGTTAACTGGTTTTATTCGGCATACACTTGTTTTGCATAATGAAAAGTATCTTTGCAAAGTCTGAGGAGTAAGGTGTTATGCTTCTCTGTAATCTGAAACAGACAGTGATGATTGGGTTCCCTTATCTTAGCTCAGTAGATACTCAAAAGTTCGACTATTTTAAGTTGGTCATCAACTTATCACAATCCTTCTCTTTATTTGATGTGAGACCTGCTATCTGAAATTCACTTGTGAACTTCGATTCACTTTGTTAAAATATTGAATTAACCAACTATTTGTTCATCTGAATCAAATCTTCCTTTAAAGAACTATAGTTATTTCCATTAATATATCATGGTCTATTATCTTCTCGAATTTCAATTTTCTTGGCTATTCATTTTCACTTTTTTCGGCTGGAATTCACTGTCCATCCATTTATTTTACTAACAAGCATGTTTTCTGCAGATTCTGAAGCCAAAACTGGATGAAATTAACGAAGAGATGCAAAGTAGGGTAGGTTTTAATATGATTCTTTTCTTTGGTTCATTTTGGTAGACCCTCTCGTTATTATCATCTCTTATTTACTAACTACAAATAGATGTATATTTTTCTGAATTAGCCAATATATCAACGCGTCCATACTGATTTGGTTTTCTACCTCTCATGACATTTTCCTTCTAATTAGCTAGCATGCCAGAATTGCCTTATTGAACTTTTTACATTGTTACAAGGGTATGGCTCCAGCAGCTGTGGCTGAAGGTCAACAAAGAATGCAGGCAGCTATGAAGGAGTAAGCAACTTTTTAGTTAATGATGCCGCGACTATTGTATGACTTGTTTAAGTTGCATCTGGTGTAGCTGATAAAACATTACTAGCTTCTCATATGAAGGCATACCCACAAATCCTCTTTTTTTCTTTTCTACCGTAAAGACTATGCAAATTTACTTTTGTGGTTAACTTTTTAATTACCGAGTACATTTTTCCTCTTCTTCTAACATTTGTTTTGCATTCAACTACAGTTGAACTTCTAAATGGGTGTCCTGATACATGTAGATTCGACATGCAAATAGTTTGAGTAGATCATCTTAATTACTTCTCTTAAAGGATCATAAATTGCAATTTGCACCAACAGGACTCTAAAGAGGGGCTGACAAAAATGAATAAAAGTTCAATTGAGACTGGTATTCAGGTCATTAATCAACACTTCTAAAGATATAAATGGGCTTTTTGGGTATCCATTCCATTTTTTAATCATGTAGGGACTTCCTAATTCTTAGAAGTTTAATGCTGATGATCCTTCAGACATTTACCCTACTTGTGGAGTTGGCCTTTCCTGGTTTCTATTGCCTCCTTAGATGTTCTATTGGGTGCTTGTTTGTATAAAACCCAAACACTTGATTTTTATATTGGAAATAAGTACTCCCCCTGTCCCAATTTTTGGGACACTCTTTTCTTTTTACTCAGTCCCCCAAAAAATGACACCTTTCTATATTTAGTAATAATTTAATTTTTAACTCTCAATTTTACCCTTAATGAGATGATTTATAGCTACCCAAATATATATGGCTTATTTTAGACCACAAATTTCAAAAACCTTCCTTTCTTTCTTGAACCTTGTGCCAGTCAAACACTTTCACATAAATTGGTGACCGAGGGAGTAATAACATAAAATTTTGGGTTAAAGCACCCAATCTCAAGAAGTACACAACTCTACATTAAAGACAGTTGAGCAACCGTGACTTGAAAATTCTGGGTTTGCCACTGGCTTTTTCTAGCACCTGCCATGATTTTATAAATGATGATAATACTACTTGTATAGAAGTGATGGTTTAAGTTGATTATTTCATATGATTATTGACTTATGAAATCTATGACATTCTTTCAGACATGGAGTTACACCCTTCACTCCCTTAAAAGGAATTTTAATACAAGGGCCAGTCTTTGTCAGTTTCTTTATGGCTGTAAGATTATCCCCTTTCTGCTGTCTATTTCCCTCCCAACCATTATCATCACTGACTTCATTTATCACCTTAAAATGCAGATTTCAAACATGGTAGAAAAAGTCCCTTCTTTCAAGCAGGGGGGAGTATTATGGTTTACTGATTTAACTGTTACAGATAGTATGTACATCTTCCCAGTTTTGACGGCATTGACTTTCTGGATAACGGTGGAGGTGAGTTGTCCCTTTTTTTTTTCAGTGCATTACTTTATGGTGCCTTCATTGACTATACCTTTTCCTGTTCTCTAATGGAGCATTATTCTGGATGATTGCAGAAGTTTGGTGATGCTGTTTACAGTTTAGGATGTATAGAGAACTTCCTCTTTTTATTTTTATTTCTTACGAGAGAGTAGAGATTTGGTTAATAATTCAAACCGGGGAATACCGGCTAGGCCGCTAGGGTAAATTTTCCTAAAGAGATTAATTGAAACGATTGTAAATTTAGAGACTAATTCTATGCAATTTGAGCTTTGACCTCAAGCTCTTAGCAATCTTAGATTACTTATGTTATTGCATCATATTGATCTTAGTTTCTCTTGTTAAATCATGCTACTTGGCTGGACATTGCTTGTTAGTCTTGAATGCAATCATGCATCAACATGGAGATAATATTTTAAGCTCATGTGTGATGTAATGATTAGATGCTTCCTGGTGTTTTGGCACTGGTTTCCTTTTTATTCTAGGTCCACAATGCCTGCTTTCTATCACCTTTAAATCTGACTCTGGTGTAATGTCTCGATTATATTGCTTGCTTGCATGTCTCCCTCAAATTCCGCATTTGATTTATTTTTTGGGATTAAAGTGCATAAAGATTTGTTATTTTGTTTATATTGATATCAAGCTCAGTTCTTTACTAGTCGTTAACAAATCTTACTGCCTTTATCGAGATATCTTCATAAAATGTAATTTCTGGCCATTTTTGTTAACCGGATTTTATTCTTTCTCAGTGCAATGCTCAAGAAGGACTGGAAGGAAATCCTTCAGCTAAAACCATAAAAAATGTCTCACGGGCCTTTGCTGCACTAACTATCCCATTTACTGCTGGTTTTCCCAAGGTGAATAATCCAAACCAACTCATGTATAATGATTTTATCATGTATCAATCCTATTTCCCTACGTTTTGAGTAATCTGAGGTAGAACTTTACATCAGAAGTACATAGATATGCTTTCAATTCATATTCCCCGTGTCCAACCATTACTTTTTTCTTTATTTTTTTCCTGGTGTCCTGATTGAGAACATGCATTATCTTTTGTTTTTGATTGTTGAGTATATCCCTGAACATTTCTTCTATAACTACCCAGCATAAGAAAAGAGTGGCAGCATACATTTAGTGATGAAAATTTTAATAGAGCCTTGTGGACGATCTCTCATCAGCTGTTTGCCTTTTAGATTAATTAAATGTGATATATGAATTGGGTGGCGATGCAATTCCTTTACTGAAGATTAATGGACCGTTTGATGAAGGAAATCTAGATGAATAAAATAGCTTTCTTCCCTTTATTCTTTTTTTCCTCGGTGGTCTGCGATTCTTTTCTGAGCCTTACCAATATGCATTTGGTTCTTTTTACCACATTATTAGTCAAGTTACAAACATGGGTGCCCAATAATTATTAGTCACATTACAGACATGAAAACTAATTATTGAACACCTAGACAATTCGCCTTTCTCAATCCATGCCTATTTAGTCGCAGCACTCATGTTTGTAGTTGGTTTATGTATCGTGTCACAAATTGTGATCCCAACTCTTATTCCTTTTATCCTGTTGCTGACGTATTTTTATCCATTTCATACATGCCACCCGGCCAAGGGTGTTACTTTCTCTTAGTCTCATCCATGATCTATTTTATCATCGCAATTTTGTCTTCGTGACCTAGTGAAATTTATCCTTAGGAAATTGCTTGCATGTGCTCAGGTATGCTTTATAATAAAATACGGTTTTAGTCTTATGAGCATGCAAGATGCAACTGGATTGTCAACAACATTAAAGCACCTCTTGCTCATAAGTTCAAGCATAGATGTTATTCTGATGTGCTGTTGCATTTTCGTGAATGACATTGTCGATTTGATTAGCCAAATGCAGATGTTGCTATTAGAGCCTCAATGGACTTCACTTGAGGTTGTCAATAGGCACGGTTTCATCAAGAAATCATCATTTTATCCTTGGAGTTGTTATCTTAAGAAAAAGCCTGTCTAAGATTTGGTATTTCTTTCAGATAGGTAGTCCCCTAAGAAAAACTTTAAAACCATATGTTTGTTAATTTTTATTTTATTTTGTTCTCGTCCATTTAGATGTATTTATTGAGTTCATGTAGGTCTCGTCCCTTGTATGAGCTTTCATGTGCGTGCTAGCTCTTTTCACTTCTCTTTAGAATGTGTTTTTTTGGGTGCGTGCGAGCTGTCATGTTTGTTTGATAATTCTTTATGTGCCACATTATCCTTGTAAATGTTATGTGCTTCGTGTTTGGAATTGATTTTAGTTCTTTCTTGGTTTATTCTTTCATTTGTCATATCGATATGTTGATGAATCAAGACCATTAACGTTAAGGATGCACTTGTTTCATTGCAGGCAGTATTCTGCTATTGGATGACCTCAAATCTATTTTCACTCTCATATGGATTATGTTAGTATATTTTGGTTTATTTCCTGCATAGGCATTCGTCTCCCGGTAAACATGTTTCACTTATAATCTTGTGCCTTCTTGTTTGTCAGTGGTTAAAAGACCCGCGGTTAAGAAGTTTCTTGGCGTTCCTATAATACCTGTCACTCCTAAATCTGAACAAAAGCCAGCACTCCCATTTTTCGAAACTCTCAAGAAATATGCTGCAGCACATAAACAAATAGCAGAACAACAGCACATGCAATCATCGTCTGCTGTGGCATCAGAACCTACAAGTCAAGGTTTATCATCGTCATCATCATCATCGTCATCACACTCTGTTCTTGGTCAAAGGATCGCAACCTTGGAGAAACAGGTAAAAAGAAGAAAGAACAACAAGAAGAGGCGATGAACACGCATTATTGAAAGTGAAAAATTGGTCAAGCAGATCGCTAGTTATTGGTTATTGATGGCGCGTATACGCAATTAAAAGTTATATTAGTCAAGATAATTGTTGCAGAAGCTCATTTTCTCCACAAAATTCATGATTCTTGAGAATTGTAGAGATTCATATAGATACACCATCAGAAACATAGTATTCTTTTTTTGTTTTGTTTCAGTTTTCATATGAATATAGGCATTCTACAAATGTTGTTTACTCACAAAAAATTTGTAATGATGACAAGAATATGTACTACAGCACAAGATGCATAGTTGCTGTAATAAACAACTCCATTTTTTAGTTTTTTTCCTTTTGCAGAGTTAGGATTTTCACTGTCTTGAAGATCGTTAGAATTTCGTATTGGAACTCGAAGAGAAAGGAGAACAATGTTATAATTTCCAAGTTCTCGATGTGTAAGTAAGTTGTATTTTGAATGTAAGGTTTCTTTATGAGCATGGTATTTGGATCAGCTTGTGCGTGGTACGTGTTATTCATGCTAATACATATACTGAATAACTCTATCTACTAATACTTGAAGGTACGTGTTATTCATGCTAATACATATACTGAATAACTCTATCTACTAATACTTGAAACTGACGAAAAATCATTGCTTTGGATGGAATTCAAATTGAACTTGGGACCTTACGGCTTTCGATTTACTTAATTGATCATTAAGTCACAATTTAACAGTACTCTTGATCGCTTTTAAATACGTAATTTATTAAACTAAATGTCCTTATATATGACTCAATTTCGAATATACCTGCTACAATTTAAAATAATGTACATACTTTTAAATTACAAATTTTTTTCGTTTACACCTCCTACAGGAATAGATTGAAAATAATTATTTATGTTTTCTTAGTGATATTACCTAATAGATGGTGTAAATGTAGAACTTTCATGATATAAAATATGTAAACATTTAATTTTAAAAATACATAAAGTGAAACTGAAATTGAATCAAATATAGAGTTAATAATATTAAATATCTATGTAATATATTGTTATTAACTCTATATTTGATTATCTTTAACATACTTAATTTATTACGAGTATAATGTAAAATATCTTTATATATAAAAGTATTAGCAATTTGATTCTAATGTTCAAAGTTATAGTCGTAACTAATCATATTATATGATATGAGTACATGCCTTAAATATAAGAGCTTGGTACGAGATCACATATTCGAACTATAAAAACAACTTCATGTAAAAATGTAAAAAATAAGATTGCATATAATAAATAATTTTAATATGAGAAATTTCATAAAACAAATAAACATGATGTATATAAAAGGTCACATGTTCGAAGCATAAATTAATAACCTTTATGTAAGAATAGAAAATAAGACTACGTACAAAATTTGATTATTCAAATTCCTAACGTAAAAATATATAAAAAGATAAAAATATATATAATAAACCTTGATATAGTATAATTTGTTAAAAAATTACATATAACGGGAGAGTTAGTGCATCGAATTCGACTTTTTATATAATGGTTTGGTACGTCAAAATAGTTTGCACTGCATGGAGGAATATTCTTATATTTTCTATATAATAATATACAGAGTTATATATTGCGCATAGAACACTGAAAATTTCTCCGTAAGACTCGTAATTCTGTTCTCAAAATTCATCAAAATTATGTATTAAGATTTAATCTGTTCATCTAAATTGCACTAATTAATCACTCGATTTGGCGAAATTAAACGTGAAAAGCTACAAAATATTGGTGATTTGTACGAAAATTGCACCTTTTTTTTCCCACTCGATTCGGTGAAAATCGAACGTGAAAATGTATTTATATTGACGATTTGTGCGATTTTTGAAATACAGAGGAATCGGAGATGGCGGAGAAATTCATCATCGAAGTGGAGCCGGCGAAGCCAGCGAAAGATGGAAAGCCGTCAGTCGGACCGGTTTATCGGAGTAAATTCGCGAAAGACGGTTTTCCACCGCCGATTGAAGGCTTAAACAGCTGTTGGGATATTTTCCGGTAAGATTTTTAGAAGGTGAAAATCAGATTATTTAATCGAGGAAATACATTTTTGGAAAAGAATTATTTTTGAGTTACCGCAATTTCTTTTGACTAAATTGCATGTGGATTTATTTCTTTTCGAAATAACTGTAGTGTTCGGGTCGGCTAACTTTTGGTGGATTTCAATTTGACTGATCTGATTTTAATATTTGCCTTTGTATTTATTGGATGAGTTAGCAAAGAGAAAAAGTGTAGTCTTTTAGCTTTTATATATATGTAATGAGTATTGCAAAATCTTCACTTTTACTAATTTTTGTAAGATAAGGTTTTCCCTTTGTCTCATATGGAGCCTAAGCTGTTGTTTTGACTCCTATATATGTATCTTTATAATAGTGGAGTGAAATATTACAGTAATAGTTAAAAAGCTAATATGATAAGAAAAATTTAACACAATGGTGTGGAACATTTCAGACATCTTAACATCAAAGAGTGTCTTATATATTGAGACAAAAGGGAATACTATGTCTGAACTTTTTGTTTTAGTTTTACAATAAAGGTGTAGTCTTTTTGTATTTTTGATGAGTAATGTGTAGTTCCCAGGTTGATTTTGACATTTTCTTTTTCCTTATTGCAAAATCTTTAGACCTCCTTTATTCAAGTAAAAGCTGCTATCTCCGCCCTTTGGCTGTTAATTATGTTCGCAAAAAACTTGCTTTCCAACACTAAATGGCAAATGTGGAGGGAAGTTGCAGTTGACACATCAAATACATCATACTGCCTTAAACATTACTCTATAAGACATACGTGTTGGATACTTTTTAACCAGAATTATCACTGAGTTCATGTTACCAGAAAACATGTATCAATGAAGTCATTGTCATTCTATCTATGCAACTTTACATGCACACAATGACTACTCTGTTAATCTCAGATATTATTTGCCAGTTTCCAAGAAAACCCTTAACAAAACTCTGCTTATGATACTTTTAATTGTGTGGTTTCCAGAGAGGCTGCTCAGAGTTATGGAACGCCTTCTACTCTTTCTTCAGTGAAATTGAGCTTTATTTATATAATACTCTTTTATTCAGAATAAAAGCTCATCCAAAATCTTGTCATTGTACTGAACTTGCATTAGCCTTGGCATGATGTAGCGTCGTTGTTAATGTTACTTTTAGTTGATGATGATGCTTACAAAAATTTACTTTCTAATATTAGAACTTAAAGATGTTTTCTTGTCCATGTCATAGTTTGTCAGTGGAGAAATATCCAAACAACCGAATGCTTGGCCACCGTAAGATTGTGGATGGGAAGGTATATTTTACTCAAGTCTTATGCATTAATTTCAACTTCGAGAAGGATTCTGTTTTCTGATTCAACTGCTGATTTTTGCATTTGTTTCTCTTATCTTCAGCCTGGGAAGTATGTGTGGAAGACTTACAAAGAAGTGTATGACATTGTCATAAAAGTAGGGAACTCCATCCGAAATTGTGGTGTAGAAAAAGTAAGTACTCATCTCTATATGGTATTATGCTGATAATTTGGCTGACAAGTGAACAATGCTAATGATAAAGTTTAATCATTGAATACCGTAGCAGTGTAGCTAGTGGAATTTAGCTTTTTGTTTATTGCCTAGTTCTAATAGGACTAGGAGCCAATTAAAAATCAATGTGCCCCTTACTCGAAGGTCTACTAATGCTCTCAAGAAATGGTAGGCATCTTCTAATGCACTTTTTCAGCACTTTGGTACATAAGTTTAGTTCCATGTTTAAATGTGGATTATCATCCTCCTTGGCTGTTCATTTTTCCCATCATTGAGGTATGTTTTTCTTATCCTTTTTGTAATTCATGTGTCTATTTGTCCTTCGTTTATTTTTTTAGTTTTACATGTTGATATATCCCCCTTGAGTATTCATTTCAATTAGTGGCTTACCTCCTGTTTATTTGATATCTTATGTTAGGGAGGGAAATGTGGTATTTTCGGTGCCAATTGTGCTGAGTGGATTATCAGCATGGAGGTATTGCTCGTTTCTGTTGCTTAATTTGTGTATGTCTGGAGTGTTTCATGTTATTTGTTATGTTTTTTTTTTGTTAATTGTCTGGTCTCCATTGAGATCAAGTATCTATGACAAGGAAATTCTATTAGTGTGATTTTTCTTGTCACATATATTGGCACAGCTCGAGTTGCCCGATGACATGGATATATTTACTCATAGCATGATAATGTTTGGATTGGATGTCTACTTATCAGTTTCTCTTTCTAGCTATCTTTACAATTTTTGAAGATGCTAGTGATAAATTTTTGAAAGCTGAATGTCACATCCATTTTCCTCTCTTTCCTTAATACTAAGCTCATTTGAATGATCACTTGTCTTAACTTTTTTATAAGTTATTCAACCAGAGATCTTAATTGACATGAATAAACACCAGTTTTAAGCATTACTAAATACTTGGATAAGAACAAAGGTTTGGGACTCATTAACGGTTTCCACTTTTCCTCCCTTCAGATTTTTTACGAGTTGTGTACCTACTTCAACTTGTGGATTATTTCATGCTTCCTTTTGGTAATACTTTTTTATTAATCAATCTGGATTCTGGATCCCTCAATTTGTTAATTTCTATCACACATCTTTTAAACTATGTCAGTCCTCTTTGTTTCCATGCTTTCCCTTCATGCTCTAAAAATATCAGTATTCTGCCATAACAAGGATGACTTTTTGTTCTATGAAACAAAGAAACAGATCTCTGGACTACACCAGTACATCTATATTATTAAATTGCTTGAAATTTCTGCCACAATAGGGATGTCAGTTGATTTCTTTAAATAAAGTATGATATATTTGTACAAGTCCAATTCAATTTAAACTACCCGAGAAGGAAAAATAAACCCTCTCTCACTGCTCTTATTTCCAAGTTCACTTTCAGTTTATCTGGGTTTCATATATTTGTGATCCTATCTTCGCTTCTCACTCTCTATTTGTTTCTGTTTATAATATCTATTGTTTGCTTGTACAGATGTTAGAAATAAGACATCGTCTGCAATTCTTATTGTCTCTGATAGCAACTTATTAATGCAGGCATGCAATGCTCATGGACTTTACTGTGTCCCTCTGTACGACACCTTGGGTACGCATTTTCCTTTGTGCGAATAGTGGTTCCAGGCTCTCCTTGTGATAGAATTTGTTATCCTAGTGGTACTCTTAAAAATAATAGAAATGTCCTAGGCTCATTGTAATGTGATGCATGATGGTGGAGTTTGACTATCAAGAGGCTATCTCATTTACCAGTCATATGCCTTTTTATATTCAGTTTCTTTCTTAGAAGAAGGATTCTCATGCCAATGAAATAACTAATATTCAATAACTATCTTTATATGTCTTCAGGTGCTGGTGCAGTGGAATTTATCATTTCCCATGCAGAAGTTGCAATTGCTTTTGTTGAGGAGAAAAAAGTTCCCGAGGTATGCATTTCAGGAGTTAACTTTTAATAGACATATTAGATAAACTTCTCAAACATCATGTTCGGGATTCATTAAGCATGTTGATCTCCATTCTAGTTATACATGACTTTCTACTCAGGTCTCATTGATATATCAAGTGTATCATGTGTTTGAACTTCTATTCTGTTCTAAAAATGTGTAAATGTTTTAGACTTGGACATTATATTTTTAGAACTTTTGATTAGTATAAATTTTAGAAAAATATGTTCCAATAAATTGGATAATTGACAAGAGAAATTTCAAAAACAACTTTCCAAGAGATTGTTCGTTAAGAAGTTTACTAGTGTTAAATTTGGAGCTATGTTCTTGAACATTCAGGGGTGTGATTTTTACTAGAATTGTCTTTTATGCCTTTTCAGCTTTTGAAAACATTTCCAAATGCTGCAAAGTACTTGAAGAGTAAGTCGACTTTTTTTTTTTTCCGGAAGTATGAAATTCCTCATGTTAATGGCAATTGTTTCCTGTTCTTTGTCAACAGCGGTTGTGAGTTTTGGGGAAGTGACTCCTCAACAAAAGGAGGAGATCGAAAAGTTTGGAGTGTCTCTTTATTCCTGGGATGAGTTTCTGCAAGTAGTAAGAGTTCTCTTTTCAACTTTTATCTTTCTGTTCAGATTTCTCTAATGGCTGTTTAAGGGTTACCAGTAGTGTGTAGTAATCTGCATGTGACTTCTAACTCGGGGCAAAAAGGGGAAATCAAGATCTTTGGATCCTGAGGAAAAGGAAAAGGAAGCTAGTGCAAATAGATTTACATGTTGACTTGCGACTGATTCCAATTTACACGATTTTGTTTAGTATTTCATCATTTCAGTTTTGGTATGTTTTCCTTCTCCCAGAATTGACCTCCAAATTCTTCTCCACATTTATTCTTGATGTTTCTATTATTAGATGTGGGGCTACTTATGTAATTGATAATTATTCTTGGTCTGTTGTTTCCAATAGTTTGGTGAAATTGTAGTAAGTTTAACACTTTTATTAAATGACCTGCTAAGAAGAACCTATATAGACTAGCTGGCAGTAAAATTGAACTTTTCCTTCCCCTGACTTTCATAGTAATGTTATCAGTATTCATGCATGATGGTTTTCCTAATCTCGGTCTTTCTGAATATCAACATATCAAATCCTTCTGCTCTGTTTTGAAGATGTGCAGTTTCGGCAATCGCCTTGACAGCAAGGTAAATGTGTTAAATCAAAAACTAGTCTAGATTTTCTTTCAATAGGTTAGTTGATCACTTCAGGAAGGTTCTGCTTGAGATGAAGTCAAAGGATGTTGCTTGGTTGGGAGACTCAAACATTAGTTTAGGACCTCTTATGGTTCATTCAGATTGCCTTGGTATAACACTTGCTCTGGATGATCTCTTATTCTATGTTCAATTTGTTTTTCTGCGTTCCTTCCAACTGGTGAATTATGCTTCTATTAATCGGATAAGACTAGGGACTTATGAAAAGCTAGTTAGATATCAGGTTCTAGCTTCACAATTTTCATGCTTCTGAAGAACCCTTCAGGGTGGCCCAACGGTTTGAGCTTGGGACTTCCATGTTGGAGGTCTTGAGTTCGAACCCCTTGCCAGCGAAAGCAAAGGGTTTGCCTTCTGGGTCGAGCTCATCGCACCGGCTTGCCTGGTGCGGGTTACCTCTCCTATGTGGTTTACGAGTTATTGCAAGGAGCGGGTTTTATACCCTGTGCGCACCCAAAGGGTAGGTGGCTGCGGGTTCCCCTTCTCATCATTATCTTTTCAAGTTTCTGCAGAAATTTCACCAAGAAGTTTGGGTGATTTTTGTTTGTGCATGCTTGTTAGTCATCCAGTTGACTCATCAATTTCATTTACTATCAAAATATTCATGTTTGGCTGTGCACTGGATCATAGAAAAATATGTGAAGAAATAGTCCCCTATGAGTTGGAGGATAGGAAATTAATTACTCCTTCTGTTTCAATTTGTTTTTCTTCATTCGACGCAGTACAAAGTCTAGAAAATAAAGAAGATTTTTGAATCTTGTGGTCTTAATGCAATGTACCAAAATGTCTTTTGAATGTTGTGGCCTTAAATATGTCGGGTTAGATATTGGGGGTAAAGAGTAATTAAATATAGAAACTGGGATTCTTTTTGAAACAGACTAAAAAGGAAAAAGGAAAAGCAAGACAAATAAACTGAAATAGAGAGATAAACTGAAATAGAGAGAGTATGTTATTACTAAGGCACAGGTTCTGGGTTGAAGTCTAGTTCCACACTTCCTAGTACTGCCATATGGTTGGCCTATATAGAGAATTTGTTCAATAAATGAGTAGGGGGCTTAGACACAAACTATGGACAAAGAAATGATTGTTTTTCTTAAAACTTTTTAGGCAACAAGAAGTTCATTCACTGGGAATATAATGATTGATGCACCACTCCCCTACATTTTTTTTGGACATCACATACTTATATAACCTTGATTATTCTTTAAGCTAACATCACACTTCTCAATATGTGCAGGGAAGCAAAAATCAGTATGATCTTCCACTGAAGGAGAAGACTGATATCTGTACAATAATGTATACCAGTGGAACAACCGGAGAACCCAAGGGTGTGATGATCTCAAATAATAGCATTGTTACTCTTATAGCTGGAGTGAAGCGGTTTCTTGAGAGTGTAAATGAGGCGGTGAGATATATCTTCTTTTTTAATTGCATGTGTTTTGGTAAAGCATACTGAGAGTTTTACTTTTGCTTAAAAAAATGTCTTTAAGTTTTATCTAACCTTTGTATTGCAGCTGACAATGAGTGATGTATATCTCTCATATCTCCCCTTGGCACATATCTTTGATCGGGCGATTGAAGAATGTTTCATTAGACATGGCGCCTCAATAGGATTTTGGCGAGGGGTAAGATTTCCAAATCTTTCATGAAATGTTGTAAGAGCTTATCTTATGCATTTCTTATCATGTTTGCAGGATGTCAAATTACTAACTGAAGACCTTGGAGAGCTGAAACCAACTGTCTTCTGTGCGGTACCTCGGGTATTAGACAGAATATATTCAGGTAATATCTTACCCTCCCGTACAATTGATTCATATAAAGTTTCAAACTTTTCCATCCAATCACTAATGTTGACCTCTTTTTCTAATGAAAATCTGTGTTCTACTGGAGTACCCATGTACTATAGATGTGACTTACGCAGGAAGTGTGTAGACATTAAATTAATAATAGAAGAGTTTTTTTCTCTATATAACAATCATGTCTGAGCCACATTTTGCGCACCTCGACTATGTCAGTGGATACATGCAACCTCCGTCAACAGAAGTATTTAGACAGATGCGAAAAGATCACCTAATGCCTTTCTCCTCTACTAGGATTTAAACTTTGGTTCAAGGGCTTGCGCCAACTTTATTGACCAATAAGCCATATCCTTAGATGTTCTTTCTACAACTTAACAGATCTCCACACATTAGCACAAGACATAAACTTAAGCTATGTTGTAGATTATGCTTATGGAAATGAAGGATGTCATGAAAAATATGAATCTTAGTAACACTTGTGCTCCAGATAGTAACTCTTGTAGAGGTTTGGAATTATCTTGCAGAAGTTGGTGTATTATGGCTTACAAAGTAATACAAACTATTCACTGTCACATTAAGGAGCTGAAAGATGCCACGAGTGGAGAAATAGTACCTAGATTCCGACGGATAAGAAGGAACCATCACAAGTATGGAAACAGTGGTAGCAGATACTAAGGAGTTTTCCATGGGCGTGGTTTATTAGCTATTTTCTTTAAGCTGGCACTTGTTTATTCCAATTATGGATGAGCTAACCCACATTATAAATGCTTAAGTCTCATGGCGTGTGCTATTTACAGACAATATCGAATAATTAATGAAACTACGGTGTCTACCAAAAGCTTGAATTATTGAGACACTATTTCAGGGTTTTAGTACAAGTAGAAGTAACACTGTAACACATAAATATGAAGTGCATTTTTCTTTAGTAATTTTACACCTATGGAAACATGTACTTTCTATAAATTATTTTGCCTGGTACAAGCCAATTCACTCCATTCTTGTTCCCTCAGATCTGAATATAAATCAGAACAAACCGATGTCCTAAGCTTGAGTCACTGCCACACCACCATAATTTCAATGTGCTAGACTTGAGAAAAAGAATCAGATCCCCACTCAATGAAGTGTATGTAGTTATATAATAAGCACATAACAATCTTATTTTATCTAACTGTTTAAACTTTTAGATAAGGTTATTCACGCAATAATAAGGATACAATCATCTTCTGTTAGAGACAATAAGATGTGGGATTTACTGTTGTTCTCTGTGGAATTTGCTTCTTTCTCTCAGTATGCTTTTGACTTTGTGCACCTTGAGTCTTAAAATTCTTGGTCATTTGACTAATTGCCACAAGCATTCTCAGGTTTGCAACAGAAAATTTCTTCAGGGGGTCGGCTAAGAAGCACGTTGTTCAATATTGCATATGCTCGGTAAGTTCTGTTCCATATTTCTCAAAGATATGACAATTTTTTTGGTCAATGCAAACATCAGTATTTTGAACTCGGTGTTTGAGCTTTGAAGTGCTTCAGTTGTCTTAATGATGATCTGTTGCCAGGGAAGGCACTGTATCTATGGTTGGAAAAAGATGCATCTGATGGTGGTCCCTTTTGATTTTTGGAAATACTATTTTACTTGTCTGGCATAATATATGTGTTTCACATTGTTAAATTTATACCTGTACTCTTATACAATTCTAGCACTTTCTGTGCTACTTCTAAATGTAGAGATTAGTTCTGTGAGTCAATACAAGCTTTTTCATTTTTGAATTGGTTTTCCATAGAAGTGCAATTGGTTGCATTCTGTATATTTGAGAAGAAATTCGGTCCCAGTTTTTGGTTTAATATGAATACTGGAACTCATTTGAGGCATTTTCTTTTGGAGCCTTTACCTTACCTACATTTTTAATTCCGCAGAAAACTTCAATATTTGAAGGATGGGTGTAAATATCACGAAGCATCTCCAATATCTGACAAAGTTGTTTTTAGTAAGGTGGTGTCGATACTCTTGCAGCAGCTAATACATCTTCTAAATTTGCTTCCTGTCGTACCACTAAATATGAAACTTTGGTTGCTTTTTGCTGATTTCTTAGGTAAGAGATGGTCTAGGAGGAAAAGTACGTCTTATATTATCTGGAGCAGCACCCCTCTCTTCTCATGTAGAAGCTTTTCTGCGAGTTGTAGCATGTGCTCATGTTCTTCAGGGATATGGTATTTTATTCAAATCCTCACATCAATTCCATCTATGGTGTTAAACTTATTGTCTTACTCCATCCCAAAAAAGATCAACAAGCTATTTGCTTTTTTATTTTTTGTAAAAGGATGTGATTATTCTCATGGTTTATAATCTAGTCATAAGTGACACCAGTAGTTGTTCTGTCCAAGTGTTTACTATAGCTGAAGTAACCTTTTAAACTATCCAGCAGAAAAGCTTTTATTGTAGTTTTACAGAAAGAGATCTAGCATGGTAATTTAAGCTTTCTGCTTGAATTGTTCTGAGATTTGGCATTTCTGTAGCTTCTATTCTATGAGGAGTAATTTATTGACATTTGGCAAGTACTGGGACTTGGCAGAAGTTATGAGTTCATTCTCAGTTTTGACCATGTTGCAATGACTCTTCACTTTTGATGCCGCACCTGTGTAGGATTCTCCAAAACAACACTACTTATAGAGAATTTAATATGCACCCATTGACAATTATGAAGAGTCCGAGCAACATAACTGACCAGAGACTTCTCTAAGCCTACATTTATTACCATAGATGGTATTAATAAATGAATTTGGCATCATCTCTCCGTAGACCCAACATGTTATGTTCAATTGAAAATTAAAATAAGTGATGTTAGTTTCCCTAGGATATAAAACTTAAACTTTCCTCTCAAATTTCCTCTGCACTCATCTGTTAGCATAATGTTAACTTAGCTGAAATTTGATGCATACTTTTGTCAGTATTGAGAAATTGTTGGCTTTTATGTTTTGCACGAATAACGTGTGTTGGACATTGGGTGGTCTTGGGTTCATTCCATGTGGGCTGACTAGACCCAGTTTTGAAAGATATAAGATAAAATTTAACTCCCTCTGTAAAGTCGAGGAAATAATTTAAATGGTGTTTATAACCATTCGATGTGACAAACAATTTTAAGTAAATTACTTAAGGTATATGGTTGGATAGACTTTTTGAAAAGTTCTAAGTCAATATTTGGCAGTTTTCTTTTTTATTTTTTGTGAGAAAAGGGTAACTTTATATTTGATAGTTTTCTTTGTAGTATGTGCAGTTTGAATCTCAAAACTTTCTGAAGCAATAATGAAGTGTTATTGGTTGCCAAGTAGATTTATGGTCCTGGTTAGAGAAGTCATTTGTTGCTAAGATTTGGACATAAGAACATAACTCATCTTGCAAACCGTTTTTGAACATAATAAGCAACTTTGGATTAAATTATTGTGATACGTATACATTTAGCTGTCATTTTATGTCTATACTGTAATTTTATTTTAGATTTTTAAAATATGGATGAGAAATTCTTTGGTTGCTTTATATTGCCTAAGTAATTGGATTGCTGTTCCTGATTATTTGCTAGTGCGTGTTCTTGCCAAAGCTGACGGTTCAGCATTTTACTTTTAGGTCTTACTGAAACATGTGCTGGTACATTTGTATCACTACCTAACCAGTTTGATATGCTTGGTACGGTTGGTCCTCCGGTGCCCAATGTGGATGTGTGCTTGGTGTCCGTTCCTGAAATGGAATATGATGCTCTTTCAAGCACACCACGTGGAGAAATATGTGTGAGGGGAGACACTCTGTTTTCTGGTTATTACAAGCGTGAGGATCTGACAAAAGAAGTCTTGATTGATGGATGGTTCCATACAGGTTTTTCTGGAAAAAGAAATTGCTTGAACTGATAACTGTCCCACTTGTTAAAATTTTTTATTGAACTTGTCTCCAAAAATCTTGTCAGGGGATATTGGTGAGTGGCAACCAAATGGTAGCTTGAAGATAATTGATCGCATGAAGAATATTTTCAAGCTATCACAAGGAGAATATGTTGCAGTCGAAAATTTGGAGAATGTATTTGGCAATAATCCTGTTATTGAATCGGTAAGCAATCCCAATTAGGTGCATTGGCCTCTTAACTATAGTAACTTGGTGACTTCATGAGTGCAATTTACTTTCTGAACAAATAAGGTAGAAATTTTCCATCTGCTGTGTTCACTGCCTATGATCTATCTGTGTGAACACTATGCTTTTAAAACAAAGAAGCATTATTCATTTCAAAATCTCATTCTTTAATGTTTAATTAATTTTGTAATAATGAGATGGAATGCATATGTAATTTTGGGCCAACCTTCACTCTGTTCATGGTTAGCCGTGCTCACTATAAATGTTTGATAGAATGTTTTTGGGCATAATACAACGGATATTTTATAAAGAATAGAGCATATCGGTAAACCTGTTTATTATTTGAATGTTCTATAGAGATAGAAGCCTTCATCTTCTCTAGTTAGTCGAATTTGTTGAGCCTCTTCAGCTCATGCTGCATCTCATCTTGGTTGACAAACTTTTGAAGGGTCGATTGGCTCTGAACAGCGCTAGCTGCATTATTGGTTCTCTAGGATTAGATAATATGGTCTAGTAGTAACACAGTTATATCCACTTTACACTCTAATTCTCAGTTTTTTCTTCTTGATTGGCTTCAGGTATGGGTATATGGGAGCAGCTTTGAGTCTTTCCTTGTTGCTGTTGTTAATCCAAGTAAACAACAGGTTGAAAAATGGGCCAAACAGAATAGCCTCTCAGGGGATTTTAATTCCCTCTGTGAAAATTCAAAGGTGAAAGAGCACATATTAGGGGAGCTCACAAAAGTTGGAAAAGAAAAGAAGGTTAGTTTCTCTTCGGCCTCCGTGACTGTTTTTCATAATTTTATGTTTTGCTAACATGACTTATTTTCTTTGCAGCTGAAGGGATTTGAGTTCATAAAAGCTCTACACCTTGATCCAGTTCCATTTGACATGGAACGTGACCTCCTGACTCCAACATTTAAGAAGAAAAGACCACAATTGCTTAAATACTACAAGGTAAATTCTCTTTGATCAAGATAGGTCCTTTATCAAGACAACTCCAACTTGTTGGGGACTAAAGCTTAGTTTTTGGTGTTCTTGGTCCACATCCAATCCATTTTCTCTTTTGTCTTCCTCTTATTTAACTACTATTATATTGTCTATTACGGGGAAAGCAGTATGTTGCATGCTTCTTCGCCTAGCTAACAATATTATTTTAATGGATACAAGAGGAGTAGACATATGACCAATGATCTTGTGTTCTTTAGTCTGTTGTTGACATCTACTGTTAAAATGTACCTCAGTGGTTGAGAGAACAGGTGATTTTCTCGGTTTTGGGCATTCCTCACCATGTGAACTAACTTTTGAAGTTGAGTTAGACCCTAGGTCCTCGTCTTCTCGTGGACTACTCAAAGACTAGTTCATGTTTATGAGCATAAATATTGGTTATTTAGTTCATAGCATGATCAATAATCCACAATGCCCAAGATTGTTCTTAATTTTCTTGGTTATATTTAGAAGGAATTTGTCTAGAAAGACTTAACCTAGCGAGGATCCATATAGACGATCATAACCTGTTTAGTCCTGAGGCATAAATGTGATTATGTTATTGGTATATCATTCTGTGTGCACTCAGTTTATGAAATTCACATTACGAAAATACATTTCATAAGCTGTTTTTGTGTACATGTTCTTTTCTGATTTGATTCAACTTTGTGCAGGACGTGATTGACACCATGTACAAGGATGCTAAATGAACTTGCAATGCTTAAAAATAGCACCTTTTTTTTTCTAACTAAACTTCCTCTTTTTATGTTTTTTTGTTTTAGTGTTGTACATAGCACACTCAAACAAATATAAGATTGTTTTATTCAAAACTGGATCAGACCCTGTAATACATGGGAATGCTATTTCTGAACACATTGCATTATGTAACTAGATTATGTTATTGCACAAACCAATTCAAGAATCCTATCTTGGTTCTCAACAATAATGAGTTTGTATTAGTTTTTGAATAATTGAGTATATAACTACATATATATGAGGTAAATTCCTTTACTACATCAACCATCAGGTAAAATTGATCACATTTCAACTTCAATAAATAAGAAGTTAGCTTGAAGTTTCAATTCCACAAACCCCAACATATTTGATATGAAGTTTCACTTGTGGAAGTAAAAATTTCATGATTGTAACTATTCTTTGAAAACAAGTGTCACGGACATAGAGTCTTACTAACGTTCCGTGCAGTACTTGACAATTTACTCACTATTATTTCAAGGTATTGTAAGCAAGGACTTTTGTATTGCAACTGAATAACACCTCTATTTATACTACTATCTAGGGGTTAACACGCAATTTAAAATTACTTTACAAGTTTCTAAAGTACTTGCACTTTGATTCGTATCTAGAATTCTCATACACGTTCTAGGACTTTCTAACGGCATCTAGAGTTCTCTATAAACCTCTCCACAACTCTAAACTCTTCCCCCTTATCTGGATGCAAAATTTAATTGACGTGACGGATTATGACACAAATGCCAAAAAAGTGACCATGCAAAGAACTCTTGGGTTGTGTCGAGAATTCATTGTACATAAAAATGTAAACTTTATATACATATTGTAAATTTTTGGCCAAGGGAATTCAAATCAAGTCACTGCTCTCCTTTTAACTCCGCCTTTATCATAAGCAATTAAGTATTATTTTCATTCTGAATCAGATATCTCAAATTCAAACCATAGAAATGTAGTTCAGTTTTAGTAGTGAATGTTTTGCTTCTGAAGTAGAACTTTTTAGATAAATTCAAATTATCCAAGCCTAAACAAAAATTCAGACTTAAGATGAAAACCAACAAAAAGAACATTCCTTAATTAATCTAATCACTTTAATACATTAAATTAGAATTGAGTAGCCACTAAGTATACGTTTTGTAAATACAAGAATTTGGAGTGGCAAAAATGTCTGCAAATAATTTAAAACGTCAGTTTCAAAATCCAGAAAATGAAAATATTTGTCAAACCGACCTTTATTTTTTTCTTTAGGTCCAAAATTTACCTTTTTCCAAAATTATTCCACGAAGAATTGACAACTCATTTACATTAAAATAATAAATAGTGAGTTAGTGACCCTTTGAGTCCTTCACAAGACAATTTAATCAATAGTTATCCTTTCTATATTATAATCCAATAGCAATACAAAAAAACAATTTGAAATTTAATAAATAATATTTTTTTTTTCATTTGAGTTTGACTAGACATAAATTTCAAATAAGAAATTGTAGAATTTTGTAGTTTTCTACAAGCCTATCGAAGACATAGTTAAATAAATAACCTTATATAATAACTTTTCTTTTGAAAAGAAAATAGATTAAAATATTGCAAAAACACATTTGTCCCTCGGTTGATGAACATAAACTCCTCAGTGATTTTTCGCAGCAACTCTATTAGATTACGATGAATAATTTCTTATTTTAAAGACCCTTCAATCATCAATAAAGGAAGAATTCTTTTTTAAAGAGGATGTTATGTGATATAAATTTAGATTAGTCAAGATTTTAAAACGAGTTCATAACAAATAAATAAATAAAAATTTAGGAAAATCTTGAAGAAAATGTGAGCTCGGAGCTTAAAGAGTATAAAATATTAACAAAAATTTTAAAATGATATATAAATTTTACATTAACCAAAACGGTAAAATCGCTGGAACAACAGCGATTTACTCCACCGAAAAAAATAAAATTGCAGCGATTTTGCAAAATGTGATTTTTTTTTTTTAAAAAAATTCAAATCGCTACCTAGGTAGCGATTTTCAATTTTGTTTTAATTTTTTTAAAAAAAGAAAATCGCTATCTAGACAGCAATTTGATTTTTTTTTAAAAAAAAACACATTTTGCAAAATCGCTACAGTAGCAGCGATATTGTTTTTTTCGGTGGAGTAAATCGCTGTTGTTCCAGCGATTTTACCGTTTTGATTAATATAAAATTTTATATACCATTTTATAATTTTTGTTAATATTTTATATCGGCTCCGGACTCGAGAAAATGTCAAGAGAAAAGAAAAGAGGAGTGATTTTATAAGATTTTGATGTGTAAGATGTTTCTTGTTCTTTCTATTTCTTGATGAATCATGATGTCAACTTCAATAAAATTAAAAAAAAAGAAGAATACAGCTATATATGAATTTCAATATCCAAGAAAACGAACATGGAGATTTATATTAAGATAAAGGGGACCATATATTGATAAATGAAGAATTTTATCCACTACATATTGCATGTGTAATTTAATTCTTTGGAAAATATACTAAATATGATATCCTATTCACCTTTTTGAGTATTTATATATAGATAAGTTTTAATAATATAATTGTATTCCTTTTTGATATGATATTGTAAGAATGAATGCGTACATTAGTAATTATTGGATCAGGTCTTTCAATAAAATAATAGTGTGAAAAATAAATAATTTAAAGTAAATCAAGCACAAAAATTTTATGTGAAAATTTCCTTGCTCAAGGGAGGTAAAAACCACGACATGTACTCATAAGATTTCAACACAAACTTCATTTCACTCAAACAAAAGCAAAGTTTCAGATTACAAATTCTTGCAACCTAAGAATTAAAACTCTTTAATCCCTTTTCCGTTACTATAGCAACTCGACTATAAAGGAAACTAAGCAATCACCTTATTTTCCACTAAACCAGCTAGTTCTAGTTGATCTAGACTTCAAGAATTCAAAAAAGGTTAACTCTAGCCACCAACTCAGATTTTGAAGATAAAAGCTTAAACAAGCAATCACCTCTATTGCACCCACAAATCAATTAACTCTAGTTGACAACTCTACCCAAGAAAACATCAAAACAATAATGTAAAAAAGTTTTCCGAAAACATAGATGACTCGACTAACTAACTATAATTAAACCGACTCAACCTAAAGACTTACAAGCAAGCAATCTACTATCCTTTATAACTTAAGAGTAGATTTACAATATAAGAAGAAAAAACACAAAGCTCAAAATACAACAAAAACGCATACTCCATCAGGTTCCATGTTGAGTATGAGCAGTTGAGTAGTGTTCTTTTTAGAAAATGAATATTTCTTTGTAACTTCACGAATTTTCAGAATTCAAAACTTTGTTTGCCAGAACTTAGGTCTATCCTTTGAAAAGAGACTATTATCATATGTACACAAATCCTTGGGACCAAACCATTAGCTGATCTTGTTGCCGTGAAAAGATATGCACTAGTCATAATCAAATTGAGAATTGTAACTGCTTTTACACAATTATATTTTTACCTTTTTCACGTATGCAGTCTTTTCTCAACCAGATCTTTTTCTAGATTCGAAAGTTAGTACAAATCAGATTAACCTAACATATATGAAATGATCCTTAAGATCATAGAGTTACATATTACGAATTCATAAACCTAGTTCATTCTCATTTTGTATAGCATACACATAAATTAATTTTTTTTTTAAAAAATACATATAAACACATAATAACCAAATTTTATATATGATAAGCAAGATATCATAATTACATCATCATTTTAAGATAATTTTTTTTTTCAAATAAAGGATGAAAGTAGTGATGTGTCCATTTTGGGGGACCAATTGAGCTGTCAGTTTTAGCCGGTGTCAGCTCGCTGCTGTGCACCCATGTGGACTCAGTCACCCTAATACTTCCAAGACTCAACTTTTTGCATCAGTGGCCCCTCTTTAATTAATACAATAGATAATATTATATTATTTAATAAAAATAATATATTCAGCAGATTCTTTCGTATAAAAAAAAAAGAATGAAATAGAGTTTTTTTTTTTATAAATCATTTGTTTAAGAGAAGATGTTTTAAAATAATATGATTTAGAAGAAGGTAAAGTATTACTTTCTTTATTTTAAAATAAGTGAATCATTAAAGTATTGCATATTAAGGAAAAAAATATATTCGCACCAAATATTTATATCAAGGCAATATATATATGTTATGTGTTTAAAATTTATAATTTATTTTACTTAAGTATAATTAATTGACATGTGATTTATTTTATTAAATCATGTGATAACAAAAATTGCATTGTTTGGTGTAAACACCTGATACGAGTAAGGAAAAAATATATAGGCATTACTTTTAAGCTCTATTCATTTTAATTATTGTCGAATTACTCTTTAGAATGACTAAAGATTGATCATCGTAAATTCATAACTGCTCCCAATACTAACTAAAAATTAAAGCTTCTTGAACTCACCGTACAGAAATACAAATGAAAGATAAATATGAAAGGAAAATATAAATTAATTGGAACTCTAAAAAACATGGTAACATTAACTTATTGTAAAAATTATATAAATCACATAGTGTAAAATATAAATTACCTTCTATCCCTACTCTTTTTCAATTTACAAAAAATTCCTTATTTTTAATAAGTTTCTGATACATAATAAAACACTTGGATACATTATATTGTATAACATTTCATAACAACTCTCAACAAGTGATTTTAGCCAATATTGCTTACATAAAATTGTGTGTATAGCCAGAAAACAAACAAACAAAAGCAAAAAGTTTGAACATGAGGTACATTGGTGAAGATAATCAATCACCAAAAGATATTTAAAAAAAAAAAAAAAGACAATAAAATCAAAAAGTTTGTGAAAAAAATAAAAAATAAAAATACAAATTGTACGGTTCTATATTTGACTTTTGAAGAGAAGTTAGGTCTGTATCACATTCAAATACACAGAAAAACTTTTTGGGCTATAAATGAAAATATATGAGGGCCCATATCTACAAAAGGCCATTCAATGAAAGATATGTGGGCCCATTGAACTTTATGTCTTTAATGAAATGAAATTTTTTTTGGCCCATTTTTTAACACCACGTATTTCATTTTTGTTCAATCATCCATACTACAAGAATTGGTCATCAAAAGCATAATTATTTGAATTTTTATTATTTCTTCTATAATTGTTTTAAGGGCACACAATCAAATGAGCTTAAATGAAAGTAATATGATCCATAAAAATTAAAAGAATGCAACTATTATCATTTATAAATTCCATGTAATCATATGTAAAATTTACACAATTATTCTATAACATAGCATAGGTAATCTTGATCAACCTCAAAATTCACTTGTACGATTACATTGTGTATATTATTATTGTTGTTTAACTCCGTCATTATTGTATATTAAAATTTAAATTCACTGTAAAAATCTTTAAACTTCAAATTTTAAATCCACCTCAACTAACACATAACATTATTCCACTCTCATCTCATGTAAATTCTAAGCTCACCTCAATTTGTGTACATGTTCTCTAATTTCTTATTTATATGTAGAGTAAAATCAAGAATAACTCGAGAACCTTTCAGGGTGTTTATATATTGTTTATACATCAAATTTGAGACCTTTAAATGAAAAACCCCTAATAAGATTTCGACTTCATCCTTTTAATGAGATACATCTAAATTAGTCGGATCAGTAAATTTCAAAAATCGAAGCCATTAAATATAGGAGATACAAGGAAGAAAGAAGCTCATCTGTTCAAAAAGTCCTCTTTGAGTTCTTCTAAAACTTATTTTTCAAACTCTGTACTCAATATACAGCCTGTTATAGGGTACACATTTTTCTCAATAAGATATTTTAAATTTCTTGTACAAGATTGTCTTCAATGCAAAACACATTTTTGTATTTTAACTTAATAATAGCTAAAGCTATGATAAAAAAAATATGAATTTTTACTTTATATAGGATAATTTGTCTCATAGAATATAAAAGATGAGATGAATTATCTCAAAGGCAGTCAAATACATCCACACGAAGAGTTTTTAATTGAAGTATGACCTAAACTTCAAGTATATTCTTGTGTTATATAAGTGAACAAAAACATCATTGAATTATCCAAAAAATTGCAAGATTTTTATCAATCTGTCTATTTCTAAAAAACTAATGCCACCAACAAAAATTAGATATGTCGACTCGAATAAATATACACATGGTTAAGCTAGTCATCAAGTTAAGTGATTTATTTTTTTATAGAAATGGAGGATTTAAATCATATTTAGACAAAATATATTTAAATTCTAAATATTCTTGTAAAAATATGACCAAATACTACTCCAACTTTAAATTTTCGAAAACAATAATTATTTATTTTATTTTCATCACTAAACGCCTATGTAATTTCACTAAATTTTCACCATTACATTGTATAAAATGCAAACCGCGTTGTATATAAAGTACATGTGCCCTAAATATTTTATTAAAGAAAATCTCTAAATAATTGAACGTAATACTTTTAAAATAATTTTTTACATAATCTTTCTAACCATCGGAACCAACTGTATAATTATTTCAAAACTTATGTATTGTTGCAAGTCAATTTGCTTGATGATGCAAAAAACATATAAACTGACAACACGCAAAATTTAAAATTCAAGAATGAAAGATTCATTTCCTATATATTTTTTTAGATAATTTTGATCTTCTCGTCGTGGCAAGACATGACCAAATTATTTTTTTTACTAGTTCTATTAGTTTCTTAACAAAAATAGATTGAAGGATGATTCTTGTTATTTTTGATATAATATAAAGATGTTTTTTTGCTTAGTTAGATAATATAATGGTATACATTAAATTTTAGTCATAGTTGAGGGATGATATTAGCTAATAACTCTCTAAACGAACTATACCTTAAACCTCACGCTAAATAGACGTTTGGCCATGCAATACCATATTATGATATGGTATCTTGAGATGAAATCAGCGTTTGGACATACGATTTTACACTGATTCATCTCATGATTCCATATCATGAGATGTGATTCCATATTCTCTAAAAACCATGATATGAAATCATATGTGAATATCATATTATGATTTGAGATATTTTAATACAAAAATTGGTTCACAAGTTTATATTTTATTAAAAACAACCCGTCATTTATATCTACCAACCATTTATTTTCCATGTAAATAGAATTTACAATTACATCATTACTTTTTAAATTTTATTATTTTCACCGACATAAATTTTTTTATTCTCACCAACATATAATCACTTTAACTCACACTTCACGATTGTTGGAGTAATAAAATGTTGAAGAGTTTGTGAAAGGTGTTCTATTTTTACTCAAATATACTGATGAGAAATGAAAGTTAGATCGAAACAATTACTTAAATCAAGAACAAATAGTAATAATTTATTATGCAATTTTATAATTTTTTGTTTATTTGATAAGATTGAATAAATAGTTAGAGACTATTTTAATAGTTTTAGAACTTATAAAAAAATTTTATGTTTATGAGAAAATATACAATACCAAAATTTTATATCGCATGTCCAAACAAAACTTCAATTTTATCTCATGATTCCATATCATAATACCATATCAAGATTATCATATCGCTTGGCCAAAACGGGACCTAAACAACTCCATTAGTTATTGAACGTGTAATTCGGATATTGTCAAAAGAGCTAAAAAGTGACAAGGTAAATCATAAATGTTTAGCTTTTGAAAACAAAAAGTTAAGCACAACCTTTAGAAGAAAGAGAAAAAAAGATCCTTTTTGTATTGTAGTTATAAATACAGCAAAGAGGAAACCAAACTTCCACACACACATACACCATAGATATCAAACACAAAAAATCTTTTTCTTTTCCAAATCCTAACAGCCCCAAAATTTCCAATTTTTTCTTCCTCATATAAACCAAATCACCAAGAACAGATTCTTCAACTTTAAACACACCCTCAAATTTTCTTGGATCAGTGTATTGTAAATCTCAACAAAAGGGACAATTTTTTTAGTACCCTTTTTTCCTTTTTGTGTTTTCTCTTTTCTCCTACATCACTTGTCAAGAAACTAAAAGCAGAATTCAAGAAAACATGTCTTACACATATGATGAGGCTGCTCAAATTAGATCTTCTTTATCTCAAATCCTATTAACAAGTAGTACCAACACTTTAGACTCAATATTTTCTCATTGCCAAGAACCAAAAGATCAAATGACTACAACTAGTCCTGTTCTTGAACCACTATGTTCTTCAGTCTATCTCAGACAAATAGATTTGCTCCAAAAAATTTGGGAACAAAATAGGAAAAATATCACAATTCCAACAAGTTCCACACAAACCCAACTTCAAGAATCTTTATATTCTCAAGAATTTTGGGAACAAAATAGAGCAAATGTGACAATTCCAACAACTTCCACGCAAACCCCACTTCAAGAATCATTATATTCACAAAGATATGTTAGTCCAAACAAGAAAAAGTTGTATAGAGGAGTGAGACAGAGGCATTGGGGAAAATGGGTGGCTGAAATAAGACTTCCTCAGAAGAGAATGAGAGTTTGGCTTGGAACTTATGATAATGCTGAGGCTGCAGCTTATGCTTATGACAGAGCAGCCTGTAAACTTCGCGGGGAATATGCACGATTGAACTTTCCAAATCTACGCGATCCAAGTGAGTTGGGATTCGGAGATAGTGCAAAGATGAATGCTTTGAAGAATTCTGTGGATGCTAAGATTCAAGCTATTTGCCAGAAGGTTAAAAGGGGAAGAGCTAAAAAGGGAATTGTTGAAAGTGAGAAAAAGGTTGCAAAAGATGTGAATTTGGATTCATCATCTTCTTCTTCTTCATTGGTTGGTAGTGAAAGTTGGAGTCATAGTGATATGATTTCACAAAGTAGCTCTGATGACGGATTCTTGAATAGTGAGACTTGCTCTGTTATCGGTGACTGCCTGATGGGGCCAGAGTACGATAACTGCTATAGCACTAGCATCACACCTCAATTCGAAAGGCCTGTGCTGGAATCAGAGTTCGAAGATTATTCCTTAGCAACAATGCCTTCTTTTGATCCTGAGTTGATATGGGCAGTTCTGGCTAGCTAGAAGTAATTCCGACTTTGTAAGTTGGATTCATAATTTTAAGTTTATGAATTCCAATTACAATCCCTTTTTGTTGAGCAAAAAACTATTGGATCATACCAACCCCATAACTTCAGCTGTAGATACCTCCACATGACTTGAATTTTTGAGTTCTTTGAAGTTACTTGTAAAATCCCATCTTGAGATGTGCTAGAGACCATTTTTATATGACTTCTTTTTGTTAAATTAATCAAGTATCAGTCTCATGTTTTTAAATTTTCTCTATGGGATGAACAGAGATATTATAACCTGTTCATTTCCAGTTTTCTGTATCAAATTCTGAAGGGTTTTATCTTAATTCTAGTACTGATAAAGTTTAGCATCTTTTGAACCATATTGTAGAATGATCTTTCATAAGAAAGTTCATACCCCTTTTCATCATATCATCAATCTATCAATGATATTTCCCATCTCAAATTATAGCTGAGGTAAGTTAAACACATCATTTGTATATATGTTATTCTATTTGGTAAAATGTATTGATAGATACATGACATGTGTTCAAAGATATACTACTATCACTTAACCATCAACGTAACATGGGGTGTGAATATAGGTGTGGGAACTATGCCGAATTTAGCCAAATTATTGGATACTTCGATTACATCTACGATCGAAAAGTATAATTAGGTATATGGTTTGATTTCTAGATTTGTGTGTACTAGTGTGTGTGTGTATAAGCACACATAAAAGTATAAGAATGTGTTGCTATAACACCTTACTAATAAAATAGTAAGGGTTAACAAATAATTAAATTTTAGTAGTTCTAGTTCAATGACTTAAATTAATCAAAATATTTATCTTACATTAGCTAATGTCCGGTGGTATTTCTCCAGTGAAGAAATCCAAAGAAAAGAAAAAAAGCCCTATTTGTATTTCTCTAACAATAGTCCAGAATACATAAATAAAGAAAGAAAAATGGTCCCAATTCCTGTTGTGGAACAATATGACCCACTTAAGTGCAGAGTAGATGACGGGAATGCCTCAGTATAGCAACATTAAGACCTTTTTGGGTCATCCTTATTTCTAAGACTAGTCATTGTATGATAATGTTACTCCGAATATGCCAATTATATGTCAAGCTTCATCTACACTACATGCACAAACGTAGTCAAACTCAAATAGCTCTCCTTGGTACAAGAGCATCAGACAAACTTTAAAACGTTATCAAATATCACATCAGAGAATGAGAGAAGTAACAGGTTTTGATACTACAAGAGAACAAGAAGTTAACATGACAGACATGCTTCTGGGCCAATGTGTCATAGCCCAAAGACGAATACTAAAGCCTATGGGCTTGGTTTGCAACAAATAATATGTGTTGTGGAGAAATAGATATATAGAGAATTGAGGTAGAGTAACAGTGAGTGTGGTCAAAGTACTTCAATTGTCCTTACCTTCTTGGCAATTCTAGTTTCATGGCAGAATAAGGAGATTTAGTTTTTATTTTATTTCTTCTCAAAAATGAATGCCCGGTTCAAGTACAAGATCAGGATAATCAGACATCCAACCCGTAATCGTAATGACTCAATTGAAAGAGCAAGAGCTCTACCAACTGAGCTCAGGGAAGCATGCATGAAGTAGTCAAATGCTTCATTTCTTATTCAAATTTAGAGCTACTCTAGACTACTCTAGGGGGTGGAATGTTTTTATACGATACAAACAATTTAATAACTATCTTTGTAGATAAATGTGCTCTGCCTTTATCCTTGTTGAATGTCTTCTTGATGTTGTACAAACAAGACATGGCAAAACTACAGGGAAAGTTTTGTATATTACTTGGATGTTATAGTCACAAAATCTCCTCTACTTTGACTAACAACTTGGTGAAATAAAAAGGAATAGAATACGCAGTAGAAGATACACTTAGAGATACTCATGAAACACCATTTTCAGTATTTCTCAAACGTCTTCTCGAACAAGAAGAATTTTTCAGTTTTTGACACAAAAATAGTTTACTCTGAAAGACAACTTTCAAGACTGATAAAAAGGGGAGTTTAATGGATTGGACATTTAGCATCTAACCTTTTATGGGCTGATCTCTTGGACCTTGTGTTGGAGTTCCAAAATGGGCCAGTACAATCATATGGGCTATTTGCTAAATGTAATATGCGGGTTCACATGAATCCAGTAAAATTCCATAAAACATCTATAAATATTTGACTGTGAGCAGAAGCGGATCCAAGAATTAAGCTATATAAATAGTCTTCAAGGTCCTTAAAATTGAACCCAGTATATTTTAAAAGTAATCAATTCTTTATTGCTGTATCAATGAATTTTTGCGTATGAATTTATGTTTGGAAGTACTGGGATGAACTGGTAACTTAAAATCTTAGTATTAATATAATATTAAGGCTTGGTGTGGTGAAAAGGTGCAGCCTAGGTTTTAAACAAGTTCTCTGTGCGGCTCCTTTCTTTGGGACTTGTCACTCCAATGTCAATATTTAACACACCCCAGGACAGAGGCAGACCTACCCCTAGGGGAGGAGTGTCACGTGTCCCCGATAACGTCAAACATGATATACGCATATATATGTAGTTTGGATTGGCACTCTCATTCACAAAGGTCGGGCAGTTCCATTGGTTCGACCACTATTTATAGGAATCCTCTTTGTCCATTACAATTCATGATTCAATGAATTCATATTAAGGTAGTCATCAACTACAACTATTTCTTTTACTTTATTCATGTAGTTCAATCAAGATTTTTAAGAACGAGACCTATCAAGGCACAGAAAGCAGGCAAAAGATATCCATTACAAGGATATCTCAATCTCCTCTTCTTCCCTACTTCATGCCAATCCTCTTTCCTTCCCAAAGAGCCAATCAGGACATGGCACTCAGTACATCAACAAGTTCATCGCTTTCCTCTAGAAAATTATATTCAACAGCACCCATTATTTAACTAAGACCAGATTATGTAGCACGGAAGAGAGCAGGAAAGAGACAACGGTGATCATTCTTTGGAACCCAACCATAACGATTACCATTGGTACCCAAAGCTTAGGAATTTTATTCTAGCATAATTATATGTAATTATGTGACTTTACAGCTTACTGGTTCGAGCCGTGCAACATCACACCCCTTGGGTGTGTGGCCCTTCCCTAGACCCTGCTAGCACGGGATGTTTTATTCACAGGACAATTTTTACTAAACAAAAAGATTCTGTAAAAGCCAAGATTTACAAATGTCTAGTACAATCATATGGCAACATATTACAAAACGTATATGATATAGTATAGAGTAATAAGTTACAAGTACTATATTTTCTATTACATCTCACATGGATGCAAGTTATTTACAACAACATCAAAACACATAGATACTTCTATAGTTCTTTTACACAACAACACAAAAGGCAAATATGCAGCATATCAAAGCAAAGATGCTTCAATCGAAGTAGTGATGCAAGAACTTACGAATACCTCTCATGAATCCACCTTTCTTCTTTTCCCTCTTATGCCACTTATTCTCTTCCTTAGCTTTTTCTCCTTCTTCACCATTGTTATAATGAAAACGCTTCCTCAAATTCATTTCATAGTGTTTCACATAAAGCTTTGATCTTTTGTCAGACTCATCATGAGCATGGAATTCATTTTCATTTTTCGATTTAATTTCACCAAAATTACCTTGATTTTCACTACTGATCGAGATCTGCCTCTGTTCGTGATCATTGTCTTCGTTTTCGTCATGGTGAGGTAATTGATCCTTCAATTTCATTTCCCCAAAATTCTCGCGATCGTATAGGAACTTCCAGATCTTCTTATCATTGTACCGATGGTGGCGGAAACTGAACGGATCCGACGGAATCTGACGCACACCAATACGGTTCAGAAACTTATCAAAGTCAATGTTTCTCTTAGAAGGCAGTATCATATCATTACCATAAGGAATCTGTCGCTGTGATCCCGGTTTCAGGTGGTGACATAGGCGGAACGGTAGTCTCGATCGGAGCCTGAATCTACGGTTGATCGGCCGGAATCTGACTAACGTAACAGGGACCGAATGGACGGAACGAGTGTTTTCGTGATCGGATTTGCTAGGGATGTTAACAGCAGGCGCAGAATCATCTGATTCCGGTAGAGTATGAGGAAGTTCAGGGATGGCAAGGTCATTTTCCGAAGGAAGTTTGAGGTGTGTGACGTCATTTTCCGGTTGAGTAAACGGAGTACGAGCAAGTGAAAGGTTGAAAAAGAGGAAAAGGACTGCAAAGAAGAGTTTCGCCATGGTGAAAAAGTTTGAAATTGTTGAAACGAGATGAATCGAATTCGGTATATATAGGATGGGGTGACGGGCAGTTCGGGCAGGTGGTGTAGAATAGAAAGAAAGGTTAATGGGGCAACGGGCAACTCGGTTACCACCACCACGTGGCTGGAAGTAAAATCACCCGCTAATATTTCTCTAGTCTTTTAACTGAATGTTACATACACCAAATATAATTACTCTTTTAATAAAAATCTTTATTAAAATGTATTTTATTCTTATTAAGAAATTCGATAAAGTCGAATTTAATCAGACTTCAACCCAAAAATATAGCAATATGTATCATATACCTTGAGCCTTCTTCCTCCTTTGTTGCACATTCCATCTAAATCCCATTTCATGTCAAAAATATCTTATTGGAATTGAGGCACTCATACGTTCTTTATCCATTTTTACTTCTCTACTATACTAAAAATTGATAATTTATCATTTAGTTTTTAATCAACTCTTATTATTAATTGTAGTTATTTTCAAACACATCGAAATATTATGTTAAAAAAAGTAATATAATAAAATTATTATTCTATTTATTACTTCTTTAAAGTATGTCAAGTTAATAATGGATAAATAAAAATTGATGGAGGGAGAATTTTATATGACACTTTTTTTGGTCTCAGGGGTCACTTGATTGTTATAAGGATGATAAACTTTACATAAAATAGATTGCTTTTTAGTTATTAGATTATAAAACAAACAGTGAATACATATTTGGATAAGGTTGTTATTAGATAGCAAGAGTGAAAAGTTACGATGGTGGTTGTTGGTGATAGGTAAATATTAGTTTCAAAGAAAATTTGTCGATTAGATATAGGGTAATGCTAGTATTACAGATAATGACTGTATACAGAAGTTTGACGGAATGTTTAAAATCTAGAGTGCTCAGACTTTTCAAAAATTACAAAGGGCACGTATCACATCCTCCAAAAGTAGTACTATATTTTTAGAGGATCCAATACAGGTATAACAACAATTTTTGAGAGTTCAAGCATCATAATTTAAAACCGCAAGTCCTTGGATTATATGTGTTGAAAGTCCTTTCTTTCTTTTTACTATAGTTCAATGTAACGTCGCTATATAAAATGAAACAGAGGAAGTATGAAATTATTTTTCTACGTAAAGTTACCTGATTTTTCATGGACGTCAGCAGAAAATTGCGGTTTTTCGAACAAGTAGGAGTCAACACTGAGAGTGAAGTTGAAGGTCCTCAGGATGATGGATATAGGTGGAGAAAGTATGGGCAGAAAGATATTCTTGGATCTACGTTTTCAAGGTAATAAGTAAATTTCACTCCCTGCATAAAAATCATAAATTCATAAAAAAAATACTTAAAAGGAAAATCAAACTTTTCAATCAATAAACTATGATTCAATCATAACTCAGTTGAAGTACGTTATGCGAATCCTTTACATTCTGATGTATTCAGTTTTATTTAATTTCAATACTAAATATAAATCCACTAACTAAAATCATGCTATGTACTTCTCAGCTTTAAATTTTGCAAGTTCTTATCCTCTCTTTGTGGTTCAGCTGCTTTATATGTACATAATTAAGAAAACATCATAATACAACAAGAGCTATATGCATTGATGCCGAGTTTTACATATCTCTACAGAGGCTGCTACAAATGTACATTTCGTCGTTACTACAAATGTACATTTCGTCGCATTGAAAACTGCCAGGCAACAAAACACATGCAAAGGTTTGATGTTGGTCCTGCTGTATTTGAGATCACATACGGAGGCTACCATACTTGTCAGAGTCACCAAGTTACTAACTCTACACTACAAGCAACATCTTTTGTTTCTCCTAACAATCCCTGAATCAAACTACTTGTCAGTCTCTAGATGCCAGATAAATGGTCTTGGAATAGCTCACAACTTAGACCATTCAGAAAAATACCTCAGTGATATTGGACTATTTCGCGACTTGCACCATTCAGACTCAGACCGCACTGATTCATTCTCCACCAACAGTTCCACAACAAGTTCTTCAATTGGTGGTGAGTTCGCTAGATCGTCTGGAGCTAGACCTGATTTTTCAATTTTTACAAAAAGACATCCCCAAACCAAAGCTAATACTCCTCAAAAGGATGATAAGGATGAATAGTTTGGATCGTATCACCAAGTTATCCTATTGAGGTTGATGATCCCTTCTTGAAGAATTAGTGTAGACTTGATTGCAACATTAAGCAATATTTTTAGCTCGGTGCAGATTAACTAGTTATGATACTTGTATAATAGTCTACTAGTCTACTGTGTTTCAAGGGCTGAACTTCTGGAAATTTGACATCAAGTCCATGACATGTATTGTCCACTTTGTCCCAACAGACTTTAAGGATTCATTCTTTGGGCTACTTTATCATCTGTCATGTTTTGCTTCAACTTAAGGTCCACATCCACGATAATATAATCTTGACATCAAGGTATAAGAGCAATCGCATGGATAATTTACTAGCTTGGTTGTAAGCGAATCAGTACTTAGGGGAGAGCAAACAAAATGAGAAAGTGATTCTCTCACCTTCCTCAAAGCCTCCCACTTGAAATTAAGTGTGGCGCACAACTCATGGGTGATTTTCCTAGATCATTTGGAGCTAAATCCAATTTCCCATTTGATAATCCAAAGTTCTCTCATGAAGCCAAACTAATACTCTCAAAAAGGATAACTGTTCTGGGGGATTAAACTATCTGGTATCTAAACTCACTAGCTAGACTAATTAGGATTCGCAACATGTAGGCCCAGTAAGGAACATAAAGTTCTCCATTCCTAGAGCTCGAGCCCGTGATCATGAATCAAGGGTGGAGGGATCTTAACCATCCCATCACATCCTTTTAGGGGTTCCAAAAAGAGAATAAACACGGATAATTGGATGTTATCACTGAACTACTTTGGGGTCGATGATCCTTCCTACAGGAAGTCGTAACATGCTTGTAGATACCAGCTACAAAACAAGCCACAAGCTTTGATACTTCCAGCGATACTTGCGTGAGTTAGATTTTAGTGCCAGATTGGTTGTCTCTTTATTTATCGTGTGTGTTAATCAATTTTTCATTTCATTTTCAAAAATCTAACTAATGTTCAGACCTACACATATATATCGGATAATACTTATGAAAATACAGAACGTACATACAATGATGTAACTTATCCTGTGTTGGAGTCAGAAGAAAGCAACCCTAAACAGATTTTAGTTAAAGACCATTTTATCCGACTCTTGAAAGGGAATAATATTCTGAGAAGATGGAAAAGGAAGTATCCTCACTCTTCTTTTTCTTTTTTATGATAAAGATTTTCTTACTTCTTTTTCACTCTTCTTTATTCATTTATTTTGATAACCGAGAAGTCCCTGAGCACCAGCAGCACACAACTTGGAACTCGATCAATAATGAATCTGTCCTTCTACCTTTTCCACTTCAATACAAGATTTTGTCTGCAGGGTTCAAACCTAAAAAGGGCGCCTAATCGACACATCACAAGTGCACTCCTACCATTATCCAAGTCATGGGCCACAACTCAAAAATTCTGGGAAATATAAAAATCTCAAACCAAGAAACATTATGAATTCTTCCTCAAGATAAACCTGGATATAACTGAAACTAGAGAATAAGGAACTTACAGTTACAAGGCATAATCAAAGCAGCATTGGAATAGAATTTGACAATTAATACTCAGATCACTTAAGTTTAAGTACTTCCACTCCGAATTTCAATTGCAATTGTGTATACTATGGAAAAATCTCCATAATCAGAAGCAAAAGCTTCTCAAATCCACAACTTATGACTACTTTGAAAGTAATTCAATCAATCAAAAAAATATAGTGAAATGAGAAATCAAAGTGAAGCATGCAAATCGAAACAATAAAACTTAGACATTGCTAAAACTAGAGAATAAGGAACTTACAATTACAAGGCATAATCAAAGCAGCACCGGAAGAGAAGTTGACAACTAATACTCAAATCACTTAAGTTTAACTACTTCCATTCAGGATTTCAATTGTGATTGTACATACTACAGATAAATCTCCATAAACAGAAGCAAAAGCTTCTTAAATCCACAAATTATAACTACTTTGTAAGTTGAAACAAATTGAATCAAACAAAAAGATACAGTGAAATGTGAAAATCAAAACACAGAAAAACTAGATTTAGCTGAAACTAGAGAAGAAGGAACTTACAATTTCAAGGCATAATCAAAGCAGCAGTAGAAGCAAAGTTGAAGGAATTGGGGAAGTGACTGTAAAAAAGAGGGAAAGATTGGGAAGTTTGCCGCGCTAGGGAGAATGACCGAAAATCGAAATGATCCTTTTATGTATAAAATTTGAAATGAATTGAATTTATTTATTCAAAAATAAATGTTCTCTATTTTAATTTGGCAATGATTTCAAAAAATTTTAATCTTTGTGATTTAAAATTTATCATAAGAAAGTTAAAATTAAAATATTATTAAAAAATATATTTATATTTTAAATAGACCAATAAGACAAACAAATAAGAAAGAAATATTTTCAATGCATAAAGAGATCAAAAGTACACAATGTATGGTAGGTTCTTGAAGATTGAATAGTTGAGTTATATATCAAAAGCAACAACTATAATATACCTGGAACATAATATAATTTCAGAAATAAAGTTAAGAGATGATGATGTATATACATATTTTATTCATACATTATACATATAGAGAGGTATAATATTAAATTAAGGGAAATTTAGCTAACTAGTTAAAAAAATCAACTTATTTAGTTATAATATCCCTACTTTAAGAATATTAGTAAACATGTCAAAAATGTCATTATTTTAAAAATAAATAATTATTTTGATATTATTAATATTTTCTCTCTCATTATTTACACTCTTTTTCTCTCTCGTATAAATTACACATTTTCCTATATTTATGTAATTGGATAGATGTTAATGTCATCTTAATTTTTCTCTCTCTTTTCTTAAGCTTATCAATTTCTCTCTCTTACTTTCTTCCTAATCAAATTGCTAGATTTTTCTCTCTTTTCTTACTCTTCTTTTCAATTTCTCTCTCTAACATTCTTCCAAATTAATTTCATAGATTTTCGATTCAATATATTAATATTTTCTATTATTCTTATTTAATTTCGTTGCAAGATTTGATTTGAAGATTAACCTTGATTTGGGTATTACGTTTTTTAGATTTCTCATTTATTTACTTACTGATTTTAGTGTTTTTTTTTTTAATTTTTTTGTTTTGTTGTTATTCTTAAAACATTTTTTATGGTTTGAGACTACATAATTCTCTTTTCAATGAAGTTACTAGAGTTATTGGACAAAATAATTAAAGTTCTTCCGATTTTCCATCATTTAATTTTTTTCACTCAAGAATTAAACAATAATGTAGGTTCCGCTTCTAATTCTAAGCAGGATATACGATGGGGAAAAATGCATGAATCCGTCGATGTGCAAAATCTCACACAAATTCATAACCATGAAGTTGAAGAAGACCAATTTGTGGGATAATAGGTTTTTTTTTTGGCATGTTCTGTGTCTTGCATGTTTAGTTTAATTTGTTTAGTAACTTTTAAGATTAAAAAAATTCATGTTACAATGCGTTTGGAAGTGTATATGGAATTTTTATTATGTTATAGTTAGTATTTATTTTTGTATTTCGTATATTTATTATATTTTGTGTTCTGTTTTTTTTTGTGTGTGTTAGTTATGTCAATGTAACACATTATATGAGTTTGATTGTGTATATTTCATAGTTTTAATGTTTTTTGTATTCACAGATTTGAAAGTGTATATTAAAACTTTGTTCTGTTTTAGTCCGTATGTATTTTTGTATTTCATTGTTTTATTGTATTTGTATCCATACATTTGGAATTGTATTTCATATATTTAATTCATTTTGTATTCTGTTTTTTTTTTTAGTTATGTCAATATACCACAGTTAGTATTAATTTTTGTATTTCATATTTTTATTGTTTTTTGTATTCATAAATTTGGAAGTATATATTGAATTTTGATACTGTTTTAGTCAGTATGTATTTTTACAATTAATAGTTGTATTCATTCAAAAATTATGTTGCATTGTTTATGAATTTGACATTTTTTTTTCTAATTTGTATTTATTCTAAAGGTATGTCAACTAGTTATGCATTTTATTTAAGAATGAGTACACCAAATATTCAATTATTTCTTTTTAATTTTATATTTCATTCACTTTTTCATCATACTAATTTTTTGTATTTTATATATTATTATACAAATTTCTAAATAAAGCTAGAATAAATAAAAATACAAATAAAATACATATTGAAATGAATACATACAAGATTTTTGAAAAAAAAATTACTATATAGGGAAAAAAATATATGAATACAAATATATTTGTTAAATGACTATATAGATACATTCGGCATGCCTAATGGAATGAATACAAACTAATAAATACAAGATTTTTGAAAAAAATTAACTATATAAGGAAAAAAATATATGAATACAAATATATTTGTTAAATGACTATATATATACATTCGACATACCTATTGGAATGAATACAAACTAATAAAAAACTATGATAAATATAAATAGAATATATTGTGGAATGAATATAATTTTAAATAGGTAAAAATTCTGGAGAAAAAAAAAGAACAAGTTTAAATTTTATTTGAAAATGTAACTTATGAGAAAATTAAGTGATCCTTATCTTTTATTTGAAATATTCTCTCCCTTGATTTTCTCCCTTTTGTTATTAAATAATTATATTCTTTAAATAAAAACAAATAATAAAAACATAAATAAAATACATAACAAACTAAAATTTGACATTTTTACTAAATATTGAAAGTGTTGCTAATGAGCTCTCTTAAATGTTAAAATATTGACATTTTAAAAAATTTCCCTTAAATTAAAGCACATAATAGGAGGGAGTACATAACAAAAAAGCCCAAGTAAAATTACGAAAAAAAATAATATTAGCACGATAATAATGATATGACAATTAAAAGAAAGGCATAATACATAAATATGTCCCTTAACTTGGCTTCGAATTATATTGATGCTCTTCAACTTTGAGTGTGCATAAATAGACACTTAAACTTGTATAAAGTTGAACAAATAGTCACACATGTCTCCCTCTTATTGACCAGGTCAACTTCTTTGCTTGTTAATTTTCTAAAATCACAAGTATAATGATTCGAACTCATAACCTTAAGATCGGAAGTTAGAACACTTATCATTCGAGCAACTTCATCTTCTCTAACTACTTAAAAAGTCTACTCTTGAGTGGTTTCAATTTTTTAAAATTTCTAATCCTATCACTTTATATCCACACACATTTTAGGATCCTCATCCTTATTTCCACAATTTTTATTTTCAAATTTTTTAAATTCTTGAAACTATAAAGTGAAAAATCAAACAGTGTCAACAATAACAACAAGTGAAATAGAAATATTTGGAGAAAGCTTATTGAAGCATCTTGAAATTCATGGTTGGTGATTGTTGATTTTTCGAATTGTCTTTATTTGGTAAACAATTCCATCTAAGACTACATTAATAAAAGACTATATTTACATCACTATACTAAAAAGGTCTAATAAATATGAATTTTATCATTTATCTCTCATAAAAGCTTGTAATTAACAATAACTTTGTTTAATGATTCATGGTGATTTCATGCTAAATATAATTGATAACGGATTTTACTATTGAAAATAGAGAATTTATCTAACACTAATTTCAAATTATTATTTTTAGTAATGTCGCTACATTATTTCAAATTTATCTTTGAACATCTAGAAGTACAATCTTTTCAAGAAAAGAAAAAAAGATATATACAAGCATTTTACTCGTTTCGTTTTTTCTGTACTTTGACAAAATCAAACTTGTTAGTTAGTTAAAAATGAGAAACAATTTATATTGCTAAACAATGGATTTAAGATACTGTTAATTCTATTTAACAATTGAAAACTATTGTTAGTTCTAGTTAATAATAAACTAATGGTTGAATTTAACAACAATATATAGCATATCTACTGTGAATTGTGATTCTACGTATGGATTTTTAAAAAAAATAGAGTATACGTAAACTTTAATCCTATCTTTTGTAAAATAAAAAAAAAATAATTTCCAACAAACTCTTAGACTACAGAAAAGCTAACCGTTAAAATACATCTACTAAATTAATATAACTATTTAATGAGGATAATCTTTAATTTGAAATTAAAAATTAGGATAATATTTAAACTTTGAAGAATCAAAGTTCTATTTGTTCAAAAGATAACAATTCTTACCCTCAATCTTTGACTTAAAATGTGATTTTTAAAAAGAGACATATTTTTCTTATAACTCAATTATTAATGTTATATATACACAATGACAAAATTAGGAATTTAATTAAGAATGTTTGAAATTTATTTCTTTTTTAAAAACTTATATATTTTATATTTTTTTTAACATATAATATTTGTTGCCAATCTGTGTTAAAAAAAATCAAAAATTACTGGTTGTAATAAATCATTCAGAAACACGAAGTAACTGAGATTTTTAGAACCAGTAAATAAGATGAACAGAAATTTATTTGTAAAAATAATTTAATCTGTAAAATTTACCAGAATCTTGAATACTCTTTTTGATAATTTAGGAAGAAAATCAAGTCCACTGAATTCACAGTGTCCCCTTAAGGAAATTATTCCCCTCTAGTATCCGAGGTATGATTTGGAATATAACCTCCCAGGGTAAAATGATCTTAATCAGTAGAGTATAGATACCAAAAACTCTACTGTCAGCGAATCAATCCACAGCAGGAAAGTACACGAAGAAAAATGTGTTTTTTAAGAAGTAGGAAGATCAGAAAATTCGTTAGTAATTATTCTGAAGACTGAATGGTATTTATAGGCAAGAATAATATATTCTGAAAGGTTGCAACCCTTTCAGAATTGACACAACCATTAATGAAAGGTTGCAAACTTTCAAATGGTATTGACTGTTCCTGAAAGTTGCAACCTTTCAGAATAGTGGCGGAAATTTTTAAATATAACGGAATTTAAAACGGATCACGCGTGCGGATTTGGGTCGGGTTAACTAAAAAGTTGAAAACATTTCGGTTAATTTCTATTATCAACTGATTAATTGAAAATAATTTTTGGCCATTTAATTAATTAAATAAATAATTAAAATAAATTTGTCCAAAAAATTATCTCTCGATCATTTGCCAAAGCCAAAGCGAGCGACGACGACGGCGCGAGGAGGGTCCCTCTTTCCAACCCTTTTAATAATTAATAGGAGTGTTTATTTATTTAAACTCTCCTATTTTCATTTCCATTACCGATGAGGGACTATTGCCTTTTTTATTAAAGCATTAGAGGACTTTTCAAGTTCTAAACTTTTCAAATTCCTCTCCTTCCCTCTATTTCCCATCAATTCTTGCTACATATCCAATAATATTATTCTTCAACGAAAGATGTTTAACTGGTCATCCTTCACTATATGTAGTACGTATATATATATATATATATATATATGAGATTTGAATTGGTCACACTTTTATTTTTTTTATCTAGATTCATAGAGTTATTACGTAAGGAATGCTACGTAATATTGTCGCAAGAAAGTATGTATATTAATTAATTAAGGTTTAGTGATAGTAGTGGACACAAAAGCCAGTTACAAAATTTAGATAATATGACTTTTGATGTTTAAAGGTTTTAATATTAACATTACAAAAATTCTGAACATAAATATCTTTATTATATCTTTAATTTAAAATACATCATCAAATTATTTTTCTTAATAAAATGCATTTTTTATTATTTAAATTTTTATAACTTTCATTCTTTTGTTAAAATTTATCAAAAATTAATAATTATTTTATAAATACATGTACGGTCCACACTACTCTCAACAAAAGTCCTTAAACCACCCCAGTAAACCAATTATTATGGTCATTCTACATATATCTAAAATAATATTGTGATTTTTTAAAACAACATTTTGCATTGTCTTCCTTTTAAGTAGAAATTTTGTTTTTGTTTACTTTTTATTTGATTTGATATCGAATGTATATCAGTTGAAAAGTTTTCTTTTCATCGAATCTGCAAAAAAGTGTTATCAATCAGAGACTTTTACTTCTAATAATTGAAAACGAAATTCGAATACTAGAAATCAAAATCAATTGAATTGTGATCACCTCAACTATCATTTTGCCTCGAAAAACTATTGATTTAATGACATTTTGACTTCCCAAAATGAAGATGGTGTGTAATTAAGCTCTAACTTCGTTCAGTTGTAAAAGGAGAAAAACAAGACATGTTTCCTAGGAGACTCACACCGTACTAACATTATTTTTATTTCTTTTTAACAGCAAACAAGGGTCTAAATTTTTTATTTTTATTTTTGGAATTTTTTTGAATAGGTATTAAAATTATAGGTAGGTTTTTTTTTTATGACAATAGTATGAATTGAATATGTTTTTGTGTTGAATCACTAATTTTTTGACAATTTTTAATAGATTGGATGAAAGTTGTTAAGTTTTAAATACTTGAAGAATGTTTTTTTTTTGTTAGCAATGATAATCTAAAGACGTAATTTAAGTTGGGGGTATAGTAAGAATATTTTTAACCAAAATTCGAGTTATACACATGGATGAATTCAATTTGTTGATGTCGATTCTTATAAATTCAACTCGATACAAGTGTCCATGTTAGCACAGGCCCTATATATGTTATTCTCTTTGTCTCACTTTATGTGACATAGATAAAATTTAGAGAGTCAATCAAATTTTAATATGATTTTTAATTATTTTAAGTTGTTACTGATTGTAATTTATAGTACCTTTTAACCTAATTTTTAAATAATATATGTTACTACTTTTGTCTCAATGTAGGTAACACATAGAATTTAAAGAGTCAATCAGTGGGTATTAATTATTGAGATTTACAATACTTTTTATGTAGTTTTCCAAATTAAATAATATATGGCGGAGCCACCATATATTAGGGGTTCATCCGAACCCCCTTCGGTGAAAAATTATGTTATTTTTATATGGTTAAAATAATTTTTTATGTATATATAGTGGATGTTGAACCCCCTTCGACTACTTCGTGTGTCTATTTCTTTCAATTTTGAACACCCTTATCAAAAATTCAGACTTCGCCTCCGTTTAGTCCCATGTTATGTGACACAAATAAATTAATTTTATAAATTAATCAAACTTTTATAAGCTATTGAATTAATTTTATATATATATATATATTTATTTATTTTTTTTAAAAAAAATATTTTAAGTTGTCAAGTAATATAATTTATAGCATTTTTTACACACACATATAAAAAAATTAAAAAGTAAAACAAACAATTAAAACGAAAAAAATAATAATTGAATATAAGAAAAAATGTCAGATAGATATATAGATCATGATCTACCTGATTATCCTTACTTATATATTAATCGGGGATAAACATATGTCAATTATGACCTACCTGATTATCTTTAGTTATACATTATATATTAGTAGTCGAGATACTTTTAACTGAAATATTGTATAAAGTTTATTAAAATTAAAATAAAGAATATAAGCTCGATATTAAAAATCTTTGCACATATAATATTAAAATTAGTTGGGGAGGTCTGAATTGGTCAACCAATGGATTATTATCTGTTTCTACAGTTATTATGCAATAGAGTGACTGGTGAGGCCTGAGGCAAGAGAATATATATAATATTATTATATAGCATATTTAAATTATTTTGTTATTTGTAATAAGATTATACTGTAATTATATATAAATTAAAACTCTTTTATAAACTTTATATTTTTATTTTTTTTAAAGTTCCCATTATTGTCCAATGTCTTTCTTGAAACTCGAATAATTAATTCATATTGAAACAGAGAAATCCTATATTGAAAAGTAAATATGATTCCATACATAAAACTAAAACTCAAAGACGTCTAATTAAGAATGTTGATCAGAAATCGCATATCATTTTAAACAAAAACGATTTTATACTCGAAATTCAAATCTGAGACTCGAAAAGATTTGAAGATGATTGAGACTATTAAAGTTTTGAATTGGTCAGCACTCAACATTTGGACTTTCTTGTTATTATGACCAAAGACCAGTCCACGTTAGAATTACTCGTTTTCATCAGTCAACTTTCAAACTCTCCATTTTTTTCCACATGCCTTTTTTGTTTCACTATAATTCCTTCTCTTTTAAATTCAAATGTTTCATTCATTCAACTTCTCCATCAAATTTCACAAAACTCATCAAGATTCTAAAAAAGAAAAAAAAAACTTACTCCATTTACCAAGCTTGTGTTCGTTTTTCGAAGTAACTTGCTCGTTGATGACATTCTATTCGTAAGTAGGTTCACATCGTACACCAATTGAACGCCTTTCTGGACTTCAGAATAGCTCCCCCTTTACTTCTCCCTTTCAAAATGGATTGTGCATCAAACTGGGAATACAAGACACTCATCAATGAGCTAACTCAAGGGATTGAACACACAAAGCAACTTAGAGAACACTTCCACTCTACAGCTTCAACTTTTGAGAATCAAGAATTGCTTCTTCAGAAGATTCTTTCTTCTTACGAGCAATCTCTGTTGATTCTCAACTGGGGTGGCTCAACAGTACAATCCCCGCCGGATCTACCACCATCAACTGGATCAATCGAGTATTCGGCATCCGTTGATGGAAGTCCTAAGAGTGATGACAAGAAAAGGAGTGACCAAGATCATCATGCGCTCATTAATATTTCAAAGAAGAGGTAGAAGATCAAATTCCGTTAAAAATGACGCTTTTCTATATTTAGAAAATTCATCTAACTTCAAACTTCTCGTTTTACCTTTAGTAACCTGCTTTTGTAGCTATAGAAATGTCATGACATGTTTAAAACCACAAGATCTAAGGATACTACTTCCGTTATGTGCCAAAAAGTCTCCTCTTTTTGGGAATCCGTGTCAAGTCAAATACTACTGTATAAAATGAAAAGGAGAAAGTTTTAGTAGTTAATTTTGATTGGTCAACTAACCTGGTTCTTGATGGATATTGCAGAAAATCACAGCCCACATGGACTGAACAAGTCAAAGTCAGCGCGGAGAGCGGATTTGAAGGTCCTACTGATGATGGATATAGCTGGAGAAAGTACGGACAGAAGGATATTCTAAGAGCTAAATATCCTAGGTAATAAGTCAACTTCAGTAACCTGCATGAAAGTCATAAACTCATAAAAATGAAAAATGAACTTTTCACTCGATCGATTAACAGTTGAAGAGTAGAAACCTATGTTCTGATACAAAGTTTACATGTGTTTTGCAGAAGCTACTACAGATGCACCTATCGTCACATGCAAAACTGTTGGGCAACAAAACATGTGCAGAGATCAGATGATGATCCGACTGTATTTGATATCACATACCGAGGCTCCCATAATTGTCATCATGCTACTTATTCTGCACCACAACCAACATCGCCAGAGAAACAAGAATTCGAAAACCAAGCCGTTTATCCAACAGGGCAGCAATATTCAAATCAAGTGTTGATGAATTTGAGAGCAAACCTGAGAGTCAATACTAATGACTTGGACGAGAATGACCCAGCAGCATGTCATTTCTCCTTTGTTCCAACATTTTCTTCTGGTATGACAGACGATAATCGACATTTCCAGATTTCTCATGTCGATGACAACCTGATAGGTAGCGGCTATTCACCGTCTTTTGTCTCTCCTACTACCCCTGAATCAAACTACTTTTCAGTCTCAACCAGCAGCCAGATGAATGGTTACGGAATGGTTCATAACTTGCACCATTCGGAATCAGACCTCACTGATATATTCTCAGCCAACACTTCCACAACGAGTTCTCCAATTGTGGGTGATTTTTCACTTGACCATTTGGAGCTGGATCCAAACTTCCCATTTGGTAACCCCAAATTTTTCTCATGAACCTATACGATAATACCCTAGAAAAAGGACAATAAAGACAAACAGTTAGGATGTTATCAGCAAGTTACTTTATTGAGGTCGATGATCCTTCCTTTAGGAATTAGTATAGATATTATTGTAAAAATTAACAACAAATTAGCCACGTATTTAGAAACTAGCTATCGTATTTGTACCAATAGTCTACTGTGTCAAGGGCTGAAACTTCCAGTATTAGACATCAAGCTGCTAAGTGAAAATTAAAGCATATTCTTGGTTATTGAACATTCAAGATTTTTAATAAACTACAGACAAACTATGTTGAGTTTATCTTTCCTTGCTATATCATATTAGTAGACGAAGAACAATTGATGAAACCGCAAAGCATTAAATCTAAAAACTGCAGGCACTAAGATGTGACTAGCCCTTAGGTTTGTTGCAAACAGACAGTACACTGATGCAATGGTAAACTAAAGTTGTCTCTAGTGACCGATAGGTCACGAGTTCCCCGAACCCTTCGTGAATAGGGGATGCTACATACATCGGGTTGCCCTTTTTATGGACAACAGAATTAGAAAATCTATTACTAGCAATTAAACCATTAAAGAGAGCACGCCATTTACATGAAATTGTTCGGAGCAGGTATTTTGATAGTCAGGAGAACCTAACAATAAATTCCGACAGACTAACAAGTAAATATAATAGTTTAAGAATGAGATAAACCATCAGAAAAAGTATGAAGCCACAGAAGATGGTGATTAACTAAGTTCTTCAATTCTTGCATTATGACATCGATTTATGCAATCTATACAATAATCTCTCACTGATAATGCATCAAGATGAGACCCTTGTTTATTATAGAGAGGTAATTTTACAATGAGTGTCCTGTTATAATGGTATATGTTATTTAAGGTAAAATGTTGTCATATAGAGGCTAAATGTAACACAAATAATCATTCCAAAGTAAAACTTGTCTATTATAATGAAGTGTTGTTCCAAAGGATAGTTGTTATAGAGAGGTTTGACTGTGTATTTAATTTCACATAAAAGACTCGATATTCTAATATTAATTACCTCCTACTTCTATTTACCATAGTTCGAGTTGTCAAATGATTTTTAGGATTTAAACTCACACTTGATATAAAAACTTATTTGTAATTGATTTCTAAATAATTTGATAGTATAAAATTTCTTTACACTATGAGTCTATTACTGTATGTAAGCTAAAATATTCTTTTATAGACTACTGAAGTTTTGAAATGGTCAACTCTCAATATTTGGACTTTCTTATTAGCAATCTCATTATTTTCACTACTTATAAGAGATTTTGACCAAACACCAGTCCAAGTAGAATTCAGCAGTCAACTTTCTAACTCCCCTCCACTTCCTTTTCATCCACATGCCTTCTTGTTCACTTTTCTCATGATTTATACTACAGATACTTCCCTTTTAAATTCAAATGTTTCTATCAGCTTTGCTTCAGTATTCATCTCCAACAATAATCTCTTTAAGCACCCCACCCCCCACTATACACATACTTCAAAAAAAAAAAAAAGACGAGCCTTTTCTGTATCCAAAATTGTGCTCATTTTTCGGGGTAGTGAAGTAGGTTCACATCATATCTAAGTTCCTGTAATCTGTTATGCTAGACTCCTCTTACCTACTGTGCATGCAACTTCAAGGGTATTTGAGAAGATACCTTTTTGAGTTAACTCAAGCAAGAAACTCAAAGAGTCACGTCAGGAGAAAGAGTTAAGCTACTAAACAAAGCTGTTGTTGGAGAGCTCGGTATAAGCGAATTGCAGCTTCCACCTTTATATGCTTCACAATAACTCCCTTTTTATTTTCCAATTCCTTCTTTTAAAATGGATTGTTGTTTCAACATGGGAATAGAAGACACTCATCAATGAGCTTACTCTAGGAATTAACACGCTAAACAGATTAGAGCTTACTTGAGCTCTGTAGCTTCCACTTCTAAAAATCAAGAATTGCTTCTTCAGAAAATCTTTTCTTATGACAGAGAATGTATGTGGAATAGAGAAGTTGTTCCCAATACAAAGACCAAAAGAAATGTATTAAAGACGATCATGCTTATGTGCACATTTCAACTTCAAATATAAAATGTTCTCCTTTTGGTCATTCTGCTTTATAAGTACATAATTAAGATGACAGGAGTATACTTTTCTGGGAATTTTAGGAAACAGAATTCTATGTTCTGATACCAAGTTTATATATGTTTTGCAGAAACTACCACAGATGCACATATCATACATGCAAAATTGTTGGGCAGCAGCAAGTGCAAAGGTCAGATGATGATCCTAGTCTCCAACTGTATTTGAGATCACATACAGGGGTTTCCATAATTGTCATCAAGCTACTTATTCTGCAATAAACCCAACATCGCCAGAGAAACAAGAATTGAAGAAACAAGCCGATTATCAAGCAGGGCAATATTCATATCAAGTATTGATGAACTTGAGATCAAACCTGAGAGGCAACACTAATGACTTGGACAAGAATGAAACAGCATGTTCTTTCTCTTTGCCTTCAACATTCTCTGGTTTGACAGAGGAAAATTGACATTTCCAGATTTCCCATGTTGATAATAATCTGATAGGTAGCAGCTATTCACCATCTTTTGTCTCTCCTACAACCCCTGAATGGCAGAATCGAACTACTTCTCAGTCTCATGCAGCTGCCAGATGTATGGTTTTGGAATGTTCATCATTTGCACCATTCAGAATCAGACCTCGCCCATATATTCTCAGCCAACACTTCCACAACAAGTTCTCTGATACATGGTTGAGATTTCCCTAGATCATTTGGACCTAGATCCAAGCTTCTCATTTGATAACCCCATTTTTTTCTCATGAACCCAAGCTAATATTCTTGAAAATGACAATAAAGACTAACAAACAGTTTGGATATTATCACCGAGTTGCTTTGTCAGGTTTGACTATCCCTTCTTTAGGAATTAGTATAGACATGGATATGATTGCAAAAATTAATAGCAACTAGCCTCAGGTTAGAAACTAGATATTAAATTTGTATCAATAGTGTACTGTTTTCAACGGCTGAACTTCCAGCCAATTGACACCAAGTTGCTGAGTGAAATTTAAGCATATTCTTGCAAAAGGCTATTGAAAATTCATAAATTCTATCAAACTACAGACAGCTAAGGGTCCAGGTTCACCTTTTGAATATAACAACATATTCAGTGTAATCCCACAAGTGGATCTGGGGAGGGTAGTGTGTATGTGGACCTTACCCCTACCTTGGAAGGTCGAGAGGTTGTTTCTGATAGACACTTGGCTCAAGAAGAAGCATATCAAAGTAGTTCAGGAAAAGAAATAACGGAAGCGGAGAAGCCACCACAAAATACTAAAGACAGCATGATGGAGCATTATGAAAAAAAGGGGAACTCAAACAATAACAAAATAATACTATAATTGAAGTACAAGAACAATAAATTGTAACAGATATCGAAGACGAACAAACTACAAGAGACTTCTACGACTACTTGAATAATAAACTTGAACAGATTAAACAATAAGCACATGCATGAGAGCTAGAGAAGATGGTGATTAACTATGTGCTTCATTGACTGTTCATAACATTGATTGACGCAATCTATACAACAATCTTTTTCTAATGATGCATCAGGATGGGACTGTTAAACCTATGCTTGCAGTGAAAATACAATGGACAAAAGAGTCCAGAGCAGCATCCAGTAACAGCATATACCTAGTGAAACCAGACGGGCAAAGAAAACGCAACATTTTTCTTTGAACCGCTGATATTCAGATGTATACAAACAACAAAAGGATGATAGGTACATGTCAACTAGATTGATGACTTCTTCTTTTCTTTAATTCTGGAGACATCATTGTTTTTGCTCTCTTCAGGATTCTCAGCTTTCCTAATAGCTTCCCTTAGCCCCAACACAATGAATAAATTGGTTAAAGTGAGCAGTGACTCAGCTCCTCCATGCAACCAATCAACGTTGGACAGGGAAGTTCCATAATGCACCTTCGCTGTTCCAAAGCATGTCAGTTAGAATTACAGTTAAAAGTTAGAAGGGCCCATTTGGCTTAGCTTTCTAAAAGTAGTTTTTAAAAATTCAAACTTCAGTAACTTTTAAGTTAAGAAAATGAAATGCGGGGGTACCTACTTTTAACTTTTTTCAAGTCGTTTTTAAAATATCCAAACACTCTTGAGGGCTGAAAACTACTTAAAAGTTGGTCAAGCTAAGCCAAACACCCTCTTACACAATCAATAGATTCTTTGCTGAGAGAGGAAGTTACCGTAAATTCCAGCAGGAACTGCACAAAAGAGGTGAAACAGAAAGAACACAATGTCAAAACAAATCAAATGGAGTTAAAACTTAAAATGATATTACCAGTATAAAGATGTAATTTTTTGAAGAAGAATATGAGGTAGATATGTAAAACATAAGCAGAGAAGTATGTGGACAAAATTTACGCACAACTACTTCTTTTATCTAAGTAGGCAAAGCTCTAGGCAGAGAATCTTAAAGCATCAATGAAAGGCATAACCAGTCATTAACCATGATTGGTCAATCACATCGAACCCAGTATCCATGCAAGGCAAATATTTCAATGATTGCTCTCATCGAATTTGAACCAAGAAACAACATACTTAGTATAGTTCTACAAGTGGGATCTGGGGAGGGTAGACTGTATGCATACCTTACCCAAACCTTGGCAGGTCTTACTACACAAAAAGCAAACAAGATGTAGAACCCCAAAAATGTAAGCTTTGGGGCAGTTTTCGATTTGGTGATCAAGTACAAAAAACCCACATAAGGGAGAGGAGAAAAAAGCAAAGAGCTGTGAAGCTATGCTCTGTGAGTCAATATTTGGTGCCCATGGAACAACAGGCAAAAATCCACACAAATCTTGCTCATTTCACTATAAAGTTTTCTACTTTCACCACAGTTGAGTTGTTTGGTAGTACTTCTAAAACTGATATTTGTTTGGGAACAATTGAAAAATGGAAAAGCATACAATAGGGTTCTTCCAAACAAACACAATATGATGAATACTCTTAAGGGGTCATTTGGTTGCTGGTTATGAAGATAATTGTTAATCAATTAAAAATGGAACTATCGATATTCTCTTTGTTTCATCCATTTATTTGTCTTACTTCCCTATTTAGTCGGTTTCAAAAGGAATGTATCTTTGGAACTCTTTAGTTTCAACTTTCCACGTGTCATGCTCGAGACTACAAAATTAAACCTACAAAATTAAACCATATTTTAATACATTCTCCGTATTTTTAGTTTAAGACTACAAGATTCAAAATTTTCTTTACTTCCATAATATCCGTGCTGAGCCAAAACTAAACAAACAAATTAAAATGGAGGGAGTATAAAGTTTACTTTCACCACAGATGAGTTGTTTGGTAGTATTTCTAAAATTAGGATTTGTTTGGCAACAGTTGAAAAAATGGAGAAACATAGGAACCAAGAATAATGGGGTTCTTCCTAACAGACACAATATGATGAATACTCTAAAACAATAAAACAAGAGAAACAATAAATATATATAAACATAAATACACAAGGAAAATGTTGAAGGAACTTACTTGTGGCACCCACAAAAGCAAGCAAGAAATAAAACCCAAAAAGTGTAAGCTTTGGGGCAGTCTTGGATTTGGTGATGAAGTACAAAAAACCCACATAAGGGAACAGAGAAAAAGCAAATAGCTGTGAAGCTATACTCTGTGAGTCAACATTTGGTGCCCATGGATCAACTGGCAAAAACCCACACACAATTCTTGATCTTTTGCTGTAAAGTCTTGTTTTTTCCCCATAGTTGAGCTGTTTGGTATTTCTCAAATTGTGGAAAAATGGTGAAGCAGAGGAAGCAAGAATGATGGGGTTCTTCCAAACAGGGTGTAAACAGTTCAGCATTTTTGCATCAATGGCTTCTTCTGTGTTGAAAAGAGAAATGAAGGCTCAACCATAAGTAAATGATAGAGTGAGAGGAGTTGAATATGGGCTTGCTGGACTACTGTGAACCAATTCATAGTTGGTCTAATCTACTCAATTAAAGATGGCCCAAGTGCCTTAAGAAAAAAAATATATAAATTACATGAATATCATAGTTTTAATATGAAATTACAATCTATTCCTAATAAGTTTTTAAATATATTAATCTCTTAAAAATTAAAAAAAACAAATACAATAATTGAAGCTCGGATACATTAAATATTGTCTCGAATATATTAATATGTAGCTCAGATACATAATATATAGCTTAGATACATTAAATAGTAGCTCGGATACATTAAAAACTAGTTTGAATACATAATATGTAGTTCGAATGCGTTAAATACTGGCTCGGATACGTTAATATGCTTAAGTGAATTTGGAGATTTTAAAAAGTAATAGAAATAGTGGAAATAAGTGAAATAAAAGGTGTGTATTTTTGTAATTTGTCCCAAAAAAGGGAAAATTAAGCGAATGACAATCACTTAGAGTATATTATATAATATAGCTATAGTTTTGTAGTTATAGTTTCACAAAATTTTGCTATTCGATTTTCTGATTGTATAAATTCAAAATTTGTTTAATTCAGTTTCTGATTATATAAATTCAGAATTTGTATAATTCGGTTACTGATTGTATAAATTTAGAATTTGTATATGGTTAACCTAACTATTTGTATACGCTTTATAAAAAGAATCACAATACATTACCATGTTTGTATATTGACTAGAGAAATATACAACAAAATTCTAAAAAACTCCCAAATGTATAAATATACATAATTTGTATAGATTTTCCTTGTTTATGTATTCACAATCGAAATACACAAAATGCAAACTCCATAGCAAATAGAACTATAGCTATGGAGCGCAATTATTAAAATTATCGTTATAGAACCTTATTATTTCTATTATCTTTGTTATTTCTTAAATTTAATAAAGAGAAAATTTCATAAATAACATAATTTAAGCCCTAATTATTGATCATACACATAGTTTGACTAATTATTGGAAAGAAAATGCACAATTATCTTCTCAACTTATGCCCAAAATTCCAGAAACACACTTATACTATACTAAGATCCTATTACCCCGTGAACTTATTTTTTTAGTAATTTTCTAACCCTTTTCGGCCTACATGACACTAACTTCAAAAAAAAAAGTCAAACAACGTTGGGTCCACATGATAGTGTCAGGTGGGCCGAAAAGGGGTAGAAAATTATTAATAAAATAAATTCAGGGGGTAATAGGACCTTAGTATAGTATAAGTGTGTCTCTGAGATTTCAAGCATAGGTTGAGAGGGTACTTGTGCATTATCTCAATTATTGGACGTAGCAATAGTTTACTTTAAAAAAAAGTTATGATACAGTGTAGGTTTTCACTATGTATCTATTACGTTGGTTCAGTATCATAACACACAGATACAACATGAATTTATACACGGGTACGAAGCGACTCGATATAACTTCAAGGGAATAGATACCGAGCGAAAGAAATAAAACCTAAATTCAAACTATATATTATAATTTTTCAAAGGGAAACTTTTACATATAGCCGCTTAAAATAGCCCAATTACTCTCCATAGCTATAGTTTGATAATTATAATTCGTAATTACATGTTATATGGAGGATAGAGACGAGAGAGGGGGGAAAAGTGGGAGAAAGGTGAGTTGTATATGTATATCTGTAGATAATTGCATATTATACATATGTATTTGTATATATGGAAAACGAGAGTGGCATAGGGAGGAGAGAGGCGAGCGAGATCGGGAGAGGGAGGAGAGAGGCGAGTGAGAGAGGGCAAAGAGTGGGAGAAAGGTGAATTATATATGTATATAATTGTATATTATATATATATATTTATATATATGCAAGCGAGATTGGTAGAGGGGTTAGAGATGCGAAAGAGAGAGCGCAGAGAGTGGGAGAGAGGTGAACTATATATGTATATAAGTTAAATAATTGTATATTATACATATATATATTTGTATATTCGGACAAATTATACATATACAAACATGACTAATTATACAAACTCGAAATCAGCCCATATAATTAATGTATAATGGTTGCCGCTAGTGATAATTATAACAAACTATAGCTATGATAAGTGATTAAATAGTATAAATTTGCTTTGTTGCTTAACTTTTCCTTTTTAGGTAAATATTGCGCATATATTTATTTACTTTTATCAGGTAATTTTCCGATTCATCTTTGTTTTTATTTTTTTTGGTGGAATACACAGACAATCCATAAACTTGTTCAATTAAATTTTATTTTAGACAAACAAACAACAGGTTGTTCTAATTGAGCACCTAAACATTTGAAGCATATCTCAAGTTGCTCACTACTTAGATGAGTTCCTACTTAAAATATGTCATTTCCTTTAATTATTCTCATTAGCCTCAATAAACCGTAAAACCTCAAACTTGTTCCAAATCCAATCTTAGCTATTAAATTAGAAAACTCACCACAAAAGAGAAGAAATAAAGTTATATTTAGAAAACATCAGTTCTTGCATATGGAATTCTTTAACATAATCTCTTTTCTCCAACAAGAGATTTAGTTGATTCTCAAATCCAAATATACAATGCAAAGTCTAGCTTTGTCACCAAAATTATTTAAGTGTCTTGACTAATTTTGTGCCTCATACACTTTTTTATTCAGTATACAATCATACTAATTTCTAACAAGAACAAGCCTATTGAGTACATAAAACAAAATGGCTTACAATTCTCAGGAAGATTGTTAACCTTGTACATCAGCTTCTTGGCTTGATCTAAGCAAGTTCCCGTCACGAGGGCTGTGCAAATGGCGGTTCCAACCTTCTCTAGTTTAGTCAGAATGAAGAAACTCATGGTAAGAAGCACATTTCCCCCTTGAGTGGCGCCAACGCTGAACGATTGACTAGAAGAAGATGTTACTTATAACTGAAGAAACTAGTGAAACTCTTGGCAGGAAGAGCCTTCCCATCCTTTAGTTGGCTAGCGCAAATTTGAACTCAGTAGATTTCGGATACCAGATGTATAAAGAAGAAAAAAAGGACACAAGCTCATATATCTCCTCATGTAACTATGACTAAAGAAGTTACTGATAGCTCTTGAGGAAAAAACATTCCTAGGGAGCGCTCCTCCGGCCAAATTCAGCTATCAAGATCCTCTTATAGTAATCAGACCGACTACGATGATAATCAATCCATACACATAATTGCCTAATCGCCTCTCGTTTTTCCTCCTTGAGAGACAACATTGATTCCTCTCTGTCCTTGATCATCTTCTCTAGTTCCCTAACTTTGTTCTCTGACTTCCAAACTTTCTCTCTGTACTTCAATATCTCAGATTCTTTGTCATCACATTGTGCAAGTAAACAATCAAAGTCATCTTTCACGTGTGCCATCACTTTATTTTTCCTCATCACCCAATCTTTTACAAATTGCAGCTCGCATGAATTTTTTGATATTCGATTCAAGAAATGAGCAGTGCATTCCTCAAACTTGAGTGCCACAGTGTCTAGTGAACCTAACATATCGCTAGCTGTCAACGATATATCCTTAATTCCCCTCAACCCCATTTCATTTCTTGCATTTTTCTCTTTTAGATCTTTGTTCTCTTTCACGTATGAGTTTCTGGTTTTTTGGTACCACTCCTTGTTCTCGATATGCATTTGTTCTGCCACGCGGATCCTTCTGCTCAAGATTCGTAAACTGTCTTCAAATGACTTGCGTAGTTCCTCCGTCATTTCTCCTAGTTTTCTTTCAGCATTGTGAAAATTTAATTTGGAATCCTCTAACTTGATTTCCATTTGCTTATGTTCCCCTTTTGACTTGTTTACAACATCTTGCATCCCTTTTAATGTTTTCTCCTGCTCCGCGATCTTGATAGTCAATTCGGTATTTTTCTTTTCCATCTGCATAAGGCTTTGGGAAAATTCATGTTTTTCCTTCTCAAGCTGAGACTGAAATCTTGATTTTTCAGTTTCCGCGGTTTGCATCTGCTTTTGAATATTGTTGATTCGGTCTGTCAATGTTGAACCTTGAGCCGACATATCGTTCATGTAAACCTCGTGCTTCTTTTGAAGAATTCCCACCTCTGCTTCTTTTCCTAATAGTTTTGTTTCCAATTCCATGATCTTATCAGTCAGCTTTTCTTTTTGTAACTCTGAATGATAAGCTTCTTGATTCATATCCATTATCTTCTCTTCCATGTCACATTTTGCATCCATGAGTGAGTTCACCTCCGATTTTAAGCCCTCCGTTGCTTTTGTTAGCCCCTTTTCGGATGAAGTAGTGCTTGTTAGTTCCCCTTTTAGGTTTTCTATCTGAAGATGACATTCTGATAGTTCTTGAGTTTTTTCTTGGAGCGACAACTCTAGTTCACAATTCTGTTTTCTTAAGGCTTCCAACTCATGTTGCAGATAAGTAGTCCTTTCTGTTAAATCCTTAACTCGGTCAGATGCCTCGTGAGACTTCTTTTCAAGTGACAGCTCCAAATCAGATTTCTGTAGTTCTGAAAAATCTAAGTCCTTAACTTGTTTCGATCCTTTGTTGGTTTCTAGTTGTAAGTCATTCCTTTGAACACGTACACGGTCCACTTCTTGCTGCAGTGGACCATTTACGTGCTGTAGTAGTTCTGAAGAATGTGCTTTGTCTTCTAAGTCCTTGACTTGTTCTGATCCTTTCTTGGTTTCATTTAACAACTTTTGTTCCAATTCATGCTTTTCAGTGTTTAAACGATCCACTTCTTGCTGAAGAACGTGTGATTTTGCCATAAGATCATCTATTCTAGATGTTGAGTTCAGTAGATTTTCATCAACTTCTGTGAAGGTTGCTTCTAGTGCTAACACACGAGATTGCAGTCTCGAGTTACTATCTTCCATTTGCTTAAGTTCATTCGACTTGCACTCGAGTTGCTCTTCAACTTCTCTCTTTTGAACACATAAGTTATATAATTCAACCTTCATGCTAGCAATTTGATCCTCTAACCCCTTCATTTGAGACAATCTCTCCTTCTCTCGAAGCTCAAAATCATCGGTGAGATACAAGATTTCGTCTTCTTTTTCTTTTACTCTCTCTTGGAACCATTCAGATTCATCTATAAACTTCTCTTCACCTTGAATCCTCAAGTCTTTGAAGAATTCCCCTGACTCAGACCCTCGGCTATAAGACATCGGTGTCTCAAAATTCTCCATATCATAACTTTCGACACTTCCCCCCTTCACTTCAATATTTGAAGTTATAACTTTGTCCTTCAAAATAGCATACTCATCAAGAGGCTCATAATAGGAGCAAGATGAACTACTTTTCGCGGTCAATTCCTCGGGGCTAAAATATGATTCTGAATTCGAACATGATGAAGAAGATTGAGACGATAAATCATCCTCGTGTTCTTCATTAAGTTTGTTCTTTACTTCCCCTCTGAGATTATCGTACACCGAATAGAGGGACTTGTACTGTTTGTGGAATTCATCAACAAGTTGAAGCAATTCTGATCTTCTTCTCAAGTTCCCTTCTCTACTACCTTGATTTATTTTCTTGATTAGCTTTGCAATCCTTTTTACTTTATTCTCAATTTCTGCAATAACAAACAAAACTCTTCAATTTAGAAATTCTCTTACCGTTGCTCGGACTCTCTCCAAAAACAACAAAAAGCATAAAAGGTTATGTTGCTCCGACTCTCCAAAAATGATGCAGCATCCGTGTCCGATACACTACTTTTGGAGGATCTGGCACGCACGTGACGATATTTTAAAAGAGTCTGAGCAACAAAGGTAGCTTAACATGTGCAAGAAACTATTGAAGTCACATAATCTCAATGTGCATTCTATTATTATGATTACATGATGATACAAGTTGGAATGTAAAGTGTGTACAAGTTATTATACAATCATACAAAACAAGAAAATCTTGTTAAACGACAGAAAACAATACAATCTAACCAAACTTTGTATCAACCAGACAATGCAATACAATGCACACAGTTCAGAACGAATACATTATCAAACGAGGGAAAACAACAAAATCAAACAGGCAGCTAAGGTCTGATACCATTAGAACACAGAGGTGAATCAAGGATATACAAATCAGTTAAATCAACATAACATGTTCTCGATAAGACAATACATGTCACACGCATACATTATCAAACAATAGATAACAGCAAAACCAAACAGAGTTCTTAAGGTTTGCCACCATTATACACAAAGGTGAATCTAGGATTTAGAATCGGTGGGTTCAAAAGGAGTGTAATCATATTATATGGCATGCTTTTTTTTTTTACTCTTTTTGCTTATGTTTACACAATTCGAGCTGAAAGCAATGAGTTCAGTTGAAGCTACAAAATATATATATTCAAAATCCACCTCTATGGTATGAACATATGATATAAAACTTGAATGTGAACTTTTCAAGTTAACATTAAGTTTTTTGCCACCATTAAGCACTTGTTGACAGGATGTATCAGCAACTTACTGCGAACCAATTGGCATTCTGTATACCACATAAATCCACCACGTTGGGGGTAAATTTGTGCTCGAACACTCGCTTTATATTGCCTTCTTTTTGCCTCTAACGCGTTATCCCACAACCTCCAATAACATTCAAAGGGTCGAGGTTGTTCTGGAATCGAATAATTACCTATTTTCATCCATTTCCACTGTTCTTCCTTCTCAGGATCAATATGACTCCCAAATGCCTTCATTGATTCCTTCCAACTTCTCTTCGTCATGTCTACCCTCCGAATTTTCAGAGGCTAGTAATGCTCAGAGTTAACTCGTTCCTGTGTTGCTCGCATCAAAATAGTAGCCCGCCCTGAATTACAGAAATCATAATAGAAACACTTCAAATAACTAGTTTTTGATGTGGATAGCGATGGAGCCAAGAATTCAAATAGAGATGCAAAAAATGCGAGTCATAACCAAACACATCAAACATTCCATTGATGCTCAGAGTTAACTGGTACCTATGCTACTCGCATTAAAAGAGTAGCCCGCCCTGAATCAAAGAAAAATCAGGATCTACAAATCATAATAGAAACACTTCAAATAACTCGTTTTTTTGATGTGGATAGTGACGGAGCCAAGAGTTCAAATAGAGATGCAAAAAATGCGAGTCATAACCAAACACATCAACACATTCTATTGATGCATAGAGTTAACTGATACCTGTGCTGACTGCTTCTCGCATCAAAATAGTAGCCCGCCCTAAATTATGACATATATAATATCTCTTTAAGAAAAAAGAAACAAATTAAAACAGAAAAGTAAATATCTGGAGAAGACCTGAATATATTTTTTCATGATTCATCCAATAATTTATGACATTATGCTGTTAGAAAAAATTTCACCTAAATCATATATATGCTTTAATATAAAAAAATCCTTTTTAATGAGATTGTTCATATTTTTTTTCATGAATCTGTTGATTCATTTTCATTCAAAGCCCCATATTATACTCCTCTTATCACCAATTTTTCATCTGGAATTCGTTAAATTAGTCGAGGTGCAGATAATTTGTTTGTCCGGGCACCATAATTACAAAAGAAAAATATAGTCACCAATTTTCAGCCAAAATATCTATATATATATAAAATCTGAAATGCTTTTTTTGAAGCTGGAGATTCAAGATAGGTCATGAAAATGTTGAACATATATGAAAGTAAAAGAGAAATATATTACCATGCAAAATTCACTATTTTCATTGGGAAGAATCAATTTTTCTGGATTTTTATCCGAAAGCTATTTATCTCAAAATATTTATCGATTTTCGGAGAAAAAAAATAAGATAATTTATCTGAATCAAGAAAAAGGAGCAAGCGTTGAAAGAGGAAGAAAAACAAAATGGGGATCACAAAGAGCATTTATTTTAATTTGACATTGTATTGATATTATTCTAAAAGTCTAATTTCTCATATTGTAAGTATAAAATATTAAAAATATGATTTTAGAAGGTTAAATATTGAGGCAAAAAATAATAACAGAAATTTGAATTAATTAAAATGTTAATGTTGGATTTATATTTTTTTAATTCAAGTTGTGGTCAATGTATCCATCATTACGCCTAAAGTGTTTTATTATTTTTTTACATATATCTGTATCTATTTATTTATTTTAGAAAGTTAAAGCAGTTTGGCTAAGAAAATATTTTTTTCTTTATAAAATATATAGATAGAGCTCTTAACAAATTCAAATTATATATCCAAACAGAAACTTCAAACTTCTAATCCTGTAATTTGTGTGTGGCATCTGCTCGAAACTAATCAAATATACGACAAATATCTTCAAATAAACTTAACATCTAACTACAGGTAATTATAAGGAAAAATTACATAAATTAATACATTTTAAAAAATAATTATTGATTTTAGAGATATTTTTTGTTTATTATCATTTATAGCAATACTGTGATAAATCTGTAATATGTATTAAAAGTGAATTATTTATGCAATATATTTGAATTATAATCGTTTTTGAAATATATTGTGTTTGTTTGTTAAAAAATGATCACATTGTATTATAAGTGTATTAAAATGTGTGATAAATGTATTATCCATCATTAAAACTTGTATTATATGTGAATAATGAATTGTTTTTTGTAATATGTATTAAAATTTTATTATAAATGAATTAAAAGCGATCAAGTGAAAAAAAAAATGTTACTGCTATAAGTGGTAAATATTTTTTTTTTATTATAGCACATTTATGTAAGTTTCCCTGATTATAAAGGATTACGCTTAGATAAATATTCTGGAAAAAAATAGTATAACATGTTAAATTATACACTACAAACATTCTTTATAGCATAAAAATCATGTAATTTTACAGTAAGTCAAGATTGATCAATCCTGCTTGCAAATCAGCCCTTCTCTAAGAAAGGCCAATATAATTTCCCTTGATTATTGAAAAAAAAAGTAGGATTACACGTAACCACCATCGCAGTTTGGTCCAAAAATGCCCTTATAGTTACTCACGTAGCCCATTTATACCCGTCAAAACTATCAAACCTCCATGTGTACCTTCATTGTAACATAATTTTTCAACCACTTCCTAGTTCTCTGTTTAAGTAATCAACAAACATCCTTTTTGCACTATCAGCATCTGAAGGCGGAGGTGGCCCGCTCAAGCTCGTCTGTCCAGCAAGTTTGATGAAAGTTCGTCGTAGCCTACGGAGCTCTGGCAGGCTGACAGATCTCGAAATATCTATAGTTGGTATTCCTGGACCAAGAGACACACCATTGAGAGGACCCCCAAGAGCGCGGGACTGTGCTTCCACGATAGCATTTGTAATTTCTTGCGTCGCCCTGTCCATCTCATATAAAGAATTGGCCTCAGAACCACGTGCAGTCTGTGTCGCGATGGTCGGCTGTAGGATCTTAACATCTCTCGTTTTCGAGTCTACTTTTTTCGTAAGATAGGTAACAGCATCAACCATAGCTGTAGATGATTTATCAATTCCTTCTTTAGCTGGCCATAACTCGAATAATGGAGAATCCCATCTATTTTTGCTATCTGGCCTTTCAAACCTTCTTACAAGATCTTCAAATATATTATCATCGTAAGACGGTTCTCCTCTCTCACAACGTTCGACGTTCCATGTTCTACAAGATTGCTCATCAACGTCACAATGGACAACACAATATCTAATCCCTGCTGCTCTAGCCAAACACCATAACTCGTATCTATAGCCCTTGATGCTATTAAGAGAATCCACTATAACTATACTGTCCTTTGACAAAGATCTGTCAACTTCAGACCTCAATACACCTCTTAAATTCTTTTCCTCGGTCATGTTCGCATAGCTTTGGTTGCGACTAAGATGAAATGAAGTTTCATCTATAGTTCTAACAGATGGTTCTGGTTCCGTTTGTCTAAGTGCTTCAGATAAACAAGCTGCAGCTGTTGATTTCCCGCTACATGGCTGACCACAGATAACAACCAATGCCATCTAAAACCAACAAAAAAAGGAACAAGTCATGAAATTGACCCAAGTAGCTTGATCATAAAATTACAATGGAAGTGTTTCCCCCGCAAAAATACAGCAGAAAAATGATAACAAAACAGTTTAAACTACATTGTCCCTACAACAAATAATCTAAAACTCGTAACAACAAATATGTGTCTCCCTGTTGAATTTAGATATGAATGAATGTTCCAATGCTTTCATGTTCTACAAGAGTGAAAGCATAATTATGCCTAAATATGACCATTGACATCTTTTCTCAATAAGTTGTATGCATTGTATCTAAATGGTGTTTCAAACTCGATGTTCTAGATTAAGAGTCCAATACATTCTCCATGTCACGAAATGTCTACTGGATTCCAAACTTTCCATAACTAGAAATAGCAAGCAACCTAATAAAAGTATCTCAAACAACAGTTGATTGTCTTTTTGCTGATCTCAATGCAATTGACAAACTCTGTTCACAAGAATCACAATACCCTTGGTCGACATCGCCTACTACAATTTTCACGAAGGGGTGTCAATGGTTTATGGTTGTAGTAAATTTTGTTCGTAAGAGAAATTACTACGAGGCCATAAAGGCTAAGACTACCCGACTTTAAGAAATTTTCATAGTCCAGTAACCACTAGACTAAACCTTTAACTTATGTCAAGAGGTATCAATACTTTTATATCGATTTATTAGACCAACATTTGACCTTTATATACAAAATAATTTTTCAGCAACTTCGCCAAGGGTGAGTCCACCCTTAAACATCGTAAACTAAACCAACTATCACACAATGAGCATGGCCGGATCCACAGTTTCGATTATAGACCAAGTTATTATTATACATATTAACTTGAAATCTAGGAATACATGAACTTCCAATATATTATCAAATTGTAAACTTATCGATTCAAAATATTCTAATTCATTTAAGTTAGTGAGTTCTAAATTAATAACTTAGTCATATCGAATTGTAAACTCTACTCTACTTCCAGCCCTACCTCTGACCTCCATTAAAACGCCTCATCAATTCACCCAAAAACCATAAAACCCCGAATTCAGTACGCTCAAATTCGAAAACATATATAGATCTGAAGAGGCAAAATTAAACGAAGAATCAAAAGCAATGAGCAAACAAAGATGAAAAGATACATACCTAAAAAGAGACCAGCAGATCTGATGAAGACGAGGTGAAGTGTTAGTATAATTGTGAGCAGCGCCCTATTAAACCCAGTAGCACACTTGGAAGAAACAAAATACCCTAAACTAAAACATTAAAAAAAAAATTGTATTTATTGCTACTATTAATTAAAATTTTCTTAATACAGTAAAACTTTTTTAAAATTAATATTGTTGGGAGCATTAGATATTTTTATTTTATAGATGTATTACTTAATCGATAAATTAATATTTGTTAATTTAAATAGTGTTTAGAGATTCAATGAACATTGATTTTAATTACATTGTTTGGGGATGAAACTTCAAGGAATTTAAATGAACTTTCTTGTGAAAACGACATATATGAATTTGAGGTTCTGATTAATAATTTGGATTACTGGTAAAATAGATGTCACTAATCTCGAGTACTGCAATTTTAGTGAAAATGTTATATGTTCAAAGGTCCGGAGCTTAGAAGAAATTGTGGATACCATCAGAGAAAATAACGTTGATGATAAAGTTAAAGACAATATAGTACATCTGGAACTAGTTACACATAATGAAATACTCATCGCGTCTGGAGTTCTTCACAATTTTTAGGTGTAGTTCGAGAAGATAATACATTATTATTAGAGATTATAACAAAGAGATTGTAAATAATTAACTTAATTAGTTTACATGTGATAATTAGTTAAGTTGATATGATAGTTAGTTAGGATATTGAGAAGAATCTAGAAGATGATTTTCTTGTAAATAAGTCACTTAGTACATGTATATGTATGTAGAGAGTAATACAATGTAAAGGGACTGATCAATATGAAATTGAGATTAATTCTTCTTCTATAATTCAATTCTAATTGTGCAATTGGATTCAGTTTTTATCAATTATTATTTTATAGATATATTATTTAATTGACAAATTAAAATCTATTAACTTAAAGAGTGTTTGGAGATTTAATAACAGTTGACTTCAATTACATTGTTCGCAAATAAAATCTCAAGGAATTAAATGTACCCTCTTTTTAAAACCACATTCATGAATTTGAGGTCATAATTAATCATTTGAATTACTACTGTAAAATTGATGTCATAATCTCGGTAACCGCAATTTGAGTGAAAATGATACATGTTCAGAGCAAAGTTAAGAAATTGTAGATATCATCGGGAAAAACAATGTTGATGATGAATTAAAGAGAATATAGTACATCTAGAACTAGTTACACATAATAAAACATTTATCGCATCTAAAACTCTTCACAATTTTTGGGTGCAGTTCGAGAAGACAACACATTATTATTTTGTAAAATGTATTATGTAACCGATACATTAATATTTATTAATTTAAAGAATGTTTCAAGATTCAATGACGATTGATTTTAATAATATTATTCGGAGATGAAACCTCAAGGAATTTAAATAAACGCTCTTGTGAAAATGATATTCAAGAAATATATGCGTTAGTCCGTCGAATATGCTAATTAAGTAAGGGGGGACTGCAGAATCAATTAAAGAATCATGCACAAGATAGTGAAATAAGATTTTCGAGATCACTTATATTGTAAAATTTTTGAAGAGAAAATAATTAGAGTCCATGATCAAATATCATAAAGATCTATTTTTAAAAGTACATTTGCATATACTTGAGTAATTTTCAGTAGTCTCACGTAATTCTATACATAAAATAACATATTTAAAATGAACCATATAGACCTAAAAACATATCATAAAATTTGCATAATTGGGGAGTTTCTGATAACCTACATACATCATGTGAGCTCATGATGTCCAGCAGCTAACCCAATTGGAAGGGATGCCCTATATCTTGCTAGAGTATAAGACCATATCATATCTATGTGGGTCCAGAGCCTCTCGGAAGGTCAATCAACAAAGCAGTGAAACATAATCCTATATTTGTGTGTACTTATTATGGAACTTGGGTTTTCTAAACTCACATTCTCGCGAGATAAATAATCCTCCCAAAACTATATATTCATATGATGCTCATAGATATGAAAATCACTTATCATCATCTTGAATCATACATGAGGGTAAGCTAAGTTAACATGTATTTAGGTTGTAATTCATATCATGCTTATTTTCATGATTAAAATCCATAAAAATCATGCTAAATTAGTAACGTAAGGTTTCAAAATAAAAGTGAGACAATGAAAAGCATAACTTACCGAGAAAAGATCATAAATTCTTAAAAATCCTTTTGATAATCTTGTGAAATTTTTGAGAACCAAAATACTTTAAGAATGAGAGCGAAGGAACACTCTCATTAAAGTTTTACATACCTTAATTTTGAAGTTTGAGGAACAATCGGGATTGAAATCTCTAAATATCTTGTAGGTCTTTTTCTTCGAAGTGTTGGGAAGGAAAAAGAAGGTGTTAGGTTATTAGCATTTTAATATTAATATTTAAAATATTAAATTGCTATTTTGGAGTTATAAGAATGAACATTGGAATGGATGACTTCTAAATCATCCATTAGCATTGGTTGTCCATCACTTTATTTCATTCTTAATACCTCCATTACTTTTTGTAACCTATGTAACATATGTAACTCCTATTGTAACATATGTAACCTATGTAACTCCTATTGTAACCTATGTAACCTATGAAACTCCTAAGGCCATTATCTTCACTATTTACTACCTCCATTATCTTCCTATTTATTGCTAGGATGACTTCTTGTAGTATAAATAGTGGTGGTCTTCATTTGGTTTGGGACACACAATTCATAAGAGAAAACAAAGAGTGAAAGAGTTAGTCTAAAAGAGAGTTCTTATAAGTTGAAAGGAGGTGTTCTTTTTTGTGGAGCTTTGAACTCAACTCTTGTCCAGAGTTGTTGAGTTATACTTTGTGAAGACTGTTGTATCCTGGAGGGGACAAGTCAAAGAGGACTACTGCTGGACCGGTGAAAACATTTGCTGCAGTGGGCTTGAATCTCCTTAAAGAGAGCGAGATATCCGCGCCTTAGCCTGAAGAGATTACTTTCTTCATTTTATTTTCAATTGTAATCGTGCAATTTTATTATCTTGTAAGTTTTTTCACTAACAGAAGGAGAAAAATTTATCGTAACTTATCAAATCCGAACGAATAAGGGTTTTAGGATGAGTAAAGGAAGAAAGACCCCTCGTAGAATGTGGAAGAGAAAATCAAAAGAATTTTGGGAAGCGTGCCCGTTCGAGCACTGAAGCCTTAATCGTGCGGCACTTCGCGCACACCTAGCAGTAGCAAAACCTTTGTCGCACGGTCACGGACGGGCGTTCACTTTGCACGCTTGTTGCTTGGTTCTCGCAGACTACATAGTGCTCAAGAAAATGACATAGTTTTTAGCACATAAATTTGGATTGAAGAACAGTTAAAAACGGATGAAAGAAGACTTCAATGCCTTTTATTTGGTTGGTATTAAGCTACAAAAAATATTCATATATTAGGAGGTATGATTGATTGAAGTTGATCCTTGAATTGACTTACACGAAAAACTTAATTGTTAGTAACCTGTCAACTTGACTTTGTGCTAAAGGTTCATCATTACGTCAACTCACATCCTAAACATTTTTAATACTTAGGAATGAACCATAATATACATGAACAAGTAATATATAATCCGACCCAAGTTGATACATTTACGACAATCAATTGGAATTCTAAGAATAGAATTATGAGGTGTTACACATAAGGAAACACTTATTGTGTCTAGAACTCTTCACAATTTTGAATGCAGTTGGAGAAGACAACATCATGACATTTGGATGCAATACTAAGTTAGAGAATAACTTTAACTAAATTTGACTTTTAACAAAAGACACTAGAATCACATTTCACTAAATTGTCATAGATATTTTTATAACTTTAATGAATTATTAATTTGTAATACTAATGGGACCATATATTTATAAAGGAATATTATTAAAATAAATTATCTTATTATCTTATCAAAATTGGTGATTTTTTTTACTCTCCCACGTCGGAATCGAAGAAAAATATTATGTTATAGAGTTTTTAAATATTTTGTGTAATAATTTAGAGAGGTTCCACTATAGTTGGTTGGTAATCTCTTACTGACAAAGCACATAATTTTTAAATTTTATGTTTAAAAGTATTACGTAATATTATATAATTGGCACCTAGGGGGATGGTTGTCCGAATTTCTTGGCCTGATATATTTAAAAGTATTACAAAATATTATATAAATACAAAAAATGAACTCGAATTGGCATATTAATGAAGTAAAGTTTTAATTTTATTTTTGAACATTTTAAGAATAATTTTAACAGTTTATGTAACAGTTGACTATGTTGGAAAAGTTTTTAAAAGTATAATCAATAAAAAACACTTAAACATTTGTGTTGTAATATAACATACAATAATTTATATATGTTTATTCTTGTGATTTCTAAATTATAGCTTTATACCATTCATTCTATTGAAAATTCTAAATTATTGTTTTAGACCGTTCGTTCTATTGAGTCGCCCTTGACTATGTTTATTGATTCTAATTCATTTAATTTTCTGAATCTTTAAATGTGCGTGAAAAGTGATCCCACACGATGATAACCTAAAAACTAAATGCACTGAATTCTAAACTAATAGCTTATTAATGTTTGACACATCTTTTAAGACAAATACATGATTTGGACCATTTAGGAATAAGTGACAAAAAAAGTCTTTAAATTAAAATTGATGAATTTTTTTTTTGACCAAATCAACCTTTTTAAATTAGTGATTAAGATAATTAGGATCTAAAATATAATATTTAAAACTTCTAAACTTTTAAAAACATTCAAAATAAACTCAATTTCTAATTTCAAAATGTTTGATTAGTTTCCCTAGCTTCTTAAATTTTAAAATTTCTTTCGACCTCTTCTTCCTTCTTTCTTTCTCTTTCCAAGATTTCTTCTTCTTTTTCATTTCTTTTTCTCTACTTCCATTTATGTGTTCTTCTTTATTATTGCTATAGTTATCGTTAACTTTTATTATATTTTATCATATTTTATTTTTTTCTCTTGTTGGTCCTATTTCACAAACTATTTTGCTTTAGTTTTAAATTTTTTTGAAGTTGAAGTAATTGTTTTCTTTAAGAAAATCAATCAATATTTGAAGTTATCACAATAACTGCTGAAGTTATTCTAGCAATTGTTAAAGTTTATTTAGCAACTGTTAAGTTATTGTACCAACTGTTGAAGTTTTTTCAGCAACGACTGAAGTTGCTGCAGGAACTATAATAATTATTGTAGCAAGCGAGATAAAAGAGAGGATGATAAAGTGAAACAATAAAGGTGGAGGTGATGATTGTTGTGGAGGCATACGTAAAAAAATAAGAAGGTGACAACAATGGTGGTAAAAGAAGAAGAATAAGAGAGTGATGGCAATGGAGAAAAAATTGATGGTTGTTGTAGAGGAGGAAGCGGCAGAAGGGTGGAGACGAAGGAATTGTCACCTACATTTAATAATTAAAACTAGGGTCACTTTTTTTAGATTTCAAAACTTTTTTGTCACCTATAATTCATGTCCCAAATAACCTCAATATCACATATTTTGTTACAAATTCAAAAATTACAATATAAAAAAACACTTAATAACGAAATAAAAAAGTAAATATGATAAATAGGAGACGTTAGAAAAGAAATTTACCGAAATCTAACGGTATATATGATGGAAGATTGACACGTTCTTTATCTATGGTGAAGGATTGCGTAGTCATTTCTTAATCTTACAAGGAAAATATTAGATTATTATATTATATTTGTAATACTTAACAAACTTCCAGTCATACTCTAATAATTTCTAAAAAGATTTCTACTTTACTCAAAAGATATTTTTCGGGGTGAAATCAAAATTTTAACTTTATGAATTTCCAAAATAAAAAAGTGTTAATAACTGAGTTTTAAATTTGATATTCTTACCTATTTAATAAATTTTTAAACATAATTACATGTTTAAGAAAAAAATTGGAGTTTGATCGAACTCATATCTGAACATATACTTTCACCCGTGATTTCTTGATGAAAAAGGGTTTGATATACTTCTCAATTTCGTCATTTAGAGTTAAAGTACCCTTATTATGAAAGTGAGTCATATACACCCTAATTTTTACACAAATGATTCATAATTCATATATACTCTTTTCCTCTAACGAGAGTGAAAAAAATTAATTTTTTAAATTAATTTTTTGTTAATTTTTTTAATAAAAAAACAATCCATGTTGATGTCGGCGTATATTTGAACATTTTAACATTTTTTAAAAATTTAACATATAGTCTAAATTTATTATTTTGATGATCAAATTTATCATTTTCAATTATTTTCTTATAATTTTTTTATATATGCCCCAAAAAATTTTACAACTATAAAAATTAAATTATAATATAGCCCCAAAAAGTTAGTTTTAAATTTTTCTCTCTCATTCACGTTTCTTTTTTTGTATTTTATTTTATTTTTTACATTAAAGAAAATTAAAAAAAAAACTAAAATAATAATAATTAAAGAAGTCGAAAATAATTTATATGTGAAAAAGATCAAATACATGATTTTAAAAAAATTATTACTTTTGTAATGATAGAGATATATGTAAAATCATTTTTACAATGGTAAGAAGCATATGTGAGTGAATTTAGTTAACGTTGTGATATATGTGAGTCACTCTTTGTAATAAGAGGTATATCAATTCTAAAGAAAGTTAAAGAAATATAAATCTCCTTTTCCATTTCTAGATAGTAGACCAAAAGATCCTTGCGGAGAAACTAAAAGAAAAACTTATTTACTACACGCCTTTATCGCACCCGTGAAATCGAGAAAGTCATGAAGATAGACATAATAAATAGATGGACATTTTAACTTGGTCTTAAAAGTCAACTAATAACTAAACGCTCCAACTTTGAGTATGCACATCTAGACACCTTAACTCATCTCCATTGTATCAGTTGAACACTTTAACTAACAATGGGCACCCGCAGCAACATTGATTGTCCATGAGACATGGTAGGGACGAGTTGGAGTGTTTACTTGTCAGTTGAAACTAAGTTTGAGTGTTTTTTTTTTTTTATGTATTATGCCTAGAAAATAATGTGAAGAGAGCTTTGACAAACAGATATAAAAGTGGAAAACCTGTATATATAGTAATTCATATTTCTCTTGTTACAAAGGTCCCCATGAAAACCTGGGGAGCTTTTCTAGCTCTAACTGGGACTACATGTCACATCGGTGCTCTTTCAACAGGCCCGTTGATCCACAGTGCAAATATTGTTGTACAGTTAGACCTCTTTATAACAATCATGTCTTCTATGGAATCGTTTTTCTGCTTGTGTTATATTATATGTTACCTATAACAGCATTTTGCACTAACAACCAAAAAACTATGGGTACAAAAATGTTGTTATAGAGAGGTTTGACTGTACAAGCATGCATTGGAAGACAGATGAAGAGCTAAGCTATCTCCGAATGACAGGTATGAGCTTTCCTCTGTGTATGTGGGCTCATACCTGAAGTTTGGTACTCTCGGTTTACTCTTGAACATCGTGAACATGGATTTAATGGTGATGAACTTGGGGATTGATATCCATATCCGTTTGAACCGATTGCTGGTGATCTTGAATATGTCTTTGGGGATCGTGTTGGAGAAGACATTGGCGATGAATGTATTCTATTACCTCTAGCTGGTGAGGATATTGGTGAGTCGTCGATCAGTTTCTCTGCATAAATTTTTTTACATTAGACTCATGTTTGGATGTCCTCAGACACTAAACATCAGACTGATTGAGAATCAAGTGACAAAATAAGACCTACTCCCTCCGTTTCAATTTATTTGTTTAACTTTCCTTTTTGAGTCTGTTTCAACAAGAATGTCTCTTTACTTTTTGGTAAATTCCACGGATCCTTAGTTTAATAAAACAAAATTCAGAAGTCTTGTTTACTTTCTAAAATTCCGAGCCAAGTTAAAACCAAACAAAAAAATTGAAACGGGAGGAGTGTCTTATTTATTCCTCTTTTTCCGTCTATGTTTTGGGAGGTGGGGGTGGTTCGTGGAAGAGCTAACCTGGTATTGTGCTAGCCTTTCTGTCCTGCACTTTGTTACGTGATGAATCTTTCTTGACTGCTGTCTTTTGGTTGATGGGCTTGGATGCAATTTTCTCGTGATTTTCGGATGACATTGAAATTTGATTAGGTTCAGGAACTTTCTTGTCTGCAATGTTGAATAACTTTTGGTTTAGTCTCCTGGTTCTCGAACTTGTTCTTTGCATCTCCTCTCCATGAAGTGGTTTGTCATTGGCAGCTAATGACTTTTTCCGATCTAAAGTCTTTGAACGTCGTAATTTCTGATCATCAGATGAATGTTTCTTCTCATGAGCCTCTGAACTAACTAGTTTCTGATCATCTGATTCATTTTTCTTTTCTTGAGTCTCAGAACTAGTCGGTTTCTGATCATAAGATAAAATTTTCTTCTCTGAAATTGGAGGAGATACTACATTTTGCTCAGCTGATTTCTTCGTTTCTGTTGTCCGTGGAGATACTAAATTTAGCTCAGCTGATTTCTTCATCTCTGTAGTCCGTGGAGATACTAAATTTGGCTCAGCTGATTTCTTCGTCTCTGTAGTCCGTGGAGATACTAAATTTTTTGCAGCTGGTTTCATTTCCTCTGAAGTCGGAGGAGATACTATATTTTGTTCAGCTGATTTCATCTTCTCTGAAGTCCGAGGAGATGCTAATTTTTGCGGAGCTGCTACGCTTGATGAAGGTTTTTCATCACCTGCTTTTGGAGACATTGCCTTCTCTTGGTTGGCCAAAAGTTTGAGTCTTTGGTTCTTGCCCATCGATGAAACGATCTTTTTCTCTAATGAGTCAATGCGTGGTGACCTATTAACTAATGGTGATGATACTGCTCCTTTCCTGTCCGGACTATCAGCAAAGAAAAGTGTTTCATCTGCTGTTGCCACAGACGAGAATCTCCTCTCCGGACTCTCAGAACCAACTGATGTTTGATCGAATAAGAGAAGCCTTCTATGTGGTATCTCGGAGATAGCGGACCTCTGATCAAAGAATCTTGAATCTTTCCTGTCAATTATCTCAGAGCAAACTGACCTTCCATCACTCGGTGCAAGAAAGAGATCATCCATCGCAGACAATTGCCCGTCATCACTCAGCAATGATGCTCTCCTGTGGACCGAAAAACCATCACGTGATGGATCCCAGTTCTTTCCAATAATCTTTTCTTTCTCAATGAGCCGATAAGCAAACATTTGAAAAGGAATCTGTGATACGGGAATCAAACTCGTGCTCTCCTCTTCAGCAAACTTCTTTGAGTAGCTAGCCTCAATATCACAGTAGTCTACAAGTGGAGGGGCAGTTTCAGGCTGGCCATGTTCCGGATTTATGACAAGGACCTTCTTGATGTAACGTAAAATCCTGCATAGAGACGAGAAACGTGGACGAAGATTTGGATTGGTATGCCAACACCTTCTTGTTAAGTTCACAAGGTATTTAGGTGAAGGATATGGGAAGAGAGGCCTCTCCCCTGCTCTGATATTCCGCACGACTTTCTCCCCTTGCAAATGTCCTTCATCAAACGGAACTTTCCCCGTCAAAATTTGGAAACAAATCATTCCGAAGCTATAAACATCAGCTTGTTCTGTGTACTTGAAGGCACACTTGCTTCCTGGTTTTTCTTGTTCAGCAAGAACTTCCGGGGCAAACCATATAACGGAATCAGCTGCATTGTGGCTGGCAGTCTTATAAGTACTTTTGATTGAAGTTAATCCGAAACCTTTGAGTTTCGCGTGAAAATAGCTCTCTGCTGAGGAATTCCTTGCTCTAAGAAGTACATGAGAGGGGTTCAATTCTCCGTGATAAATCTTTTTCGAATGCAGATACTCCATCCCTTTTGCAATCTGAAGCATAATATCAACTGCAGCAGACGTTGAAAAAGGCGGTCTCTTCCTCTGACCAGAATGATCTTTTATGTACGTCGTAAGAGTATCATTCATCAGCTCCATAACAAGATACCCTTCTTTCCTCTCTTCATCATAAAAACCACAGTGATATTGCAGAATGTTGGGATGGGATAAAGAAAACACCAAAGAAATCTCATCATGTAACGGTTCAACCTCTCCGAAAAAGTTCCTCAGAGCAAAACTCTCACCTAACCATTGTATCTCCTTAACATGTCCGCCCCAAGACCCTAAACGTCTCTTCACATGGTAATCGTTTGATCCGACTAAGATTGAACTAGGCAACAATATCTTGTTAATTGGTTCAACACCATCTAATTTCCTTAACAATAAGTCTCCAAGCCTTTGTTCATACTTGAACAAAGTTTCTGTTTTCTTTTGCCTTATCATATCGATAAGCAACCATCTATCCTCTTTCCAACAACTCTCCAACCGGCTACATATTTCGCGAGTTACCAAATACTGCTTCCCAGACATCCACTGAAAAAACCTCGGATCAATCAATTCCCTATCGTATTTCCTCATTAACGCGGTTCTCCTCTGCTGCATTTCCTCCTCATCGAACCCCGAGATTTCTGCAGCAGTCTCAATTGCTTCAATAACAACAGGGAAGCAACACAGCAAGTTATGAATATGAAACTCAACACAATCTCTGTTCATATGGAGACTTATGGCTTTCCCCCACAAATCTTTAACATCCAAACAATATTTTACGTACGATTCGCCTTCTTTAAAGATCCTATGAAGCTCTTTCATAGGTAGCTCAAGAGCTTTCCACTTTATACTACTCTCATTTAACCTTAAGTTATGTTTGATTTCTTGTGAAATTGTATCAAAAGAATGAACAAACATATCAAATAGAAAACAACATTGCCTTTGATTGATTTGGATATCATTTTTCAACACCATAAGAGCCTTCAAACTCCCAACTACTTCACCAATTTGCCTAAATTGATCCATTTACCTTTTATGAGTTGCAAAAAACTTCAATACAACAAAGACCTACAATAATAACAAAGCCACAAAAGTTAGATTAAGCTCAACCCTAAATTAGTAATAAAGTGAAAATATGCAATGGAATTCAACACTTGCACCAAATCATGGAAGGCCAAGATTCAAATCCCAAAAATGCTTTTTAAAAATTTATTTCGATAACTATGGTGTCCGGACCAACCAACTTTCGAGCATGAGGTCGTTGTTACCTCGATGCTTACCCATGAAAACTAGCAGGGACTTAATGAAATATTTGAGGTGCACGCAAAAGCTGGCTTGAACACCATCATTATTTAAAAACTTTCTAAGAAAAAACAAGGAATTCTACAATTACAATGCATAAAAGTTGTGCTTCTCCTCCTACTCCATCTCCATTTTTTTTGTGTCCCACCCGGTTTTCGAAATCCATATTGGGGCTTCCATTAAACTCGAATCGCGTTTTGCAGAATTCATTCGGTGATGGCGCTCCCAATAAAATTTTCTCCATACTCGGCTTGACTCTATCTCTATTTTATTTAACATGAATATTAATCTATTGAACATTAAAACTATATACTAAAAGCAAGAAATTGCATCAAATTAGGATCCAAAATAACAATCTATAGATTATCATGAAATGAACATATCCTTAATAATATCATCCCAAAAATAAACCATTTTACAAATAAAAATGGGGTTTGCACCTTTTTCAACAAGAAAAATACTGAATTTCTATTAGGTTTTTTGAGAATAAACCCAATAAAAATTCAGCATGAACCCATTCTAGATCAGATCAAATAATCACCTTCTGGATAATTATAATAATAATCTCCAGAAAAAAAAATTAAAACTGCCAAAAAAAAAACTAACCCCATCATTTGTGTATAATTAATGATAAAGGGGTGTAGTTGAAACAAAAAAAAAGAAAAAAGTTTTTTAGGCAAAAAAAAAATGAGAAACTTGATCAGACTTTTTGGGAATTGTAATGATCAAAGTTGAAAGTATGAGGTTGGTAATAAAAGTGACCAAAAAAAAAAAAGGTAGTAATTATTTTATATTTTGTACTTTGTATTTTTCTTAATAATTTTTGACCAACCTAAAGAATAATTATGAAATGGTTTAATTTTTTTTTTAGTTCTATGTTGTCATGGCCATTGGAACTTCCGTTTATTTGGGGGTGATTTAAATATTCTACCGAAAAAATAGGATAAAGTATTTCTCAAATTATTCTACATTTTATAATAAAAAATACTAACTTAAATAACTTCAATCAAGAAAAGGAAAAGATATATGTTTTCTTTGTATTTTTTATTATTTTTGTTTTACACAAGGATGAAGTATTATTTAAGAGGAATATTTGATAACTTATCCCTTAAAAGAGACTCAGTATATCGCAATTACATGTGAATCACGTTGAGATACGTTGCATATTGTACATCTAAGTTGATCCACATGCATGTTGAGATATGTAGATCTGAGTAATCGACGGAAAATAAAAAGTGATACATAATTAAAACTTAAACTAGTGAGATTTATATTGTTTGTTTATTTTCATTGGGCAAACTAGTTAAACATACTTTCCTATCATAGTTACTGATCCTCACTATAGTTTGAAATAATTACATACCATAATTCATAATCCGATTAAACATTTCAAGTCAGATACACCTGTATATTTGTTATATCAAATACATTAAGATAGGAAAAGACGCGAGCAAAATCCCTGAATACATATGAATCATTCTCATATATATGTAAATCACACTAAATATGTGTATATACTAGATACATCTATCTGGAATATCAGATACCAAGTGAGACAAGTGATATAGGAGAAAAACGTGCATAAGAGTCAAAGACATACGAATCCACCTGAATATAACATATCTAAAACAAATTACACCTAATTTTGACCTCATATATAAAATCTATATCCAAAATCTGAAATACATTTATCTATACAAACACGTCAAATATGTATATCGAAAATCTAAAATGCACACACATCAAATATATACATTATATATATTCAAAATCTACTAAAACTCATAATATTAAAAAAAAATTAAAGCCGCCCAATGCGATCGTATTGTATAAGCCCAAATTGGACACCGTGAGATTTAAAAGGGAAATTTTGTCAATTTTCTCTCTATAATCTCTCTCTCTGCTTACGGCCCTCTTTCGAGATCTTCGTCGTCGGCTGTTCGCAGAGAGAATAATAATAAGAAGAAGAAAGGAATTGATTGAAAAGAGAGATTAGCACAAAAATGACAATGAGATCTGGAAAGTTGCTTTTCAGTTTCGTTGTAGTATTTGCTCTGATTTGCTCGGTCCTGTTTCCGGCCGTTCAGGCACAAGAGGGTTTAGCTCCGGCACCTGCTCCAGCAAGCGACGGTAAGCTTTTTTTTTTTTTTTTTGACGATTCATTATTCAAACCCAATTAATGGGTAGTAATGTGTATGTATTGAATTTGAGACAGCTATTATACTGGATCTGTCAAATTTATGACTGTTTGAATTTGTTTGTTTGATTAATTTGGACGCAAAATAAATCTATGAAGAAAATATACGTTTTTTTAATTAAAAAAAATTGTATACATAGGTTATATTGATAGGTTTGGATTAAATTTGTCATGTCAAAAGGGGGGTTTAAGATGTGTAAATAGCCTAGCGTAGAACAGACCTCTGTGTGCATAGCTGGAGCTTGTGGGAATAGCCTCTCGCAGAAATGTAGGGTAAGACTGCTTATAATAGAGTCTAGTGTCTGGTCCTTCCCTATGTTAGTATGTTTACATCGAATATTTTCCATCATAGCTCTCTAAGGTCTCTGTTGAAAACAACCTCGAACTCTTGCCCTACAAAAGGTAGGAATACGGTAATGCCTATACCCTACCTTCTCCAGATCCAACTTGTGGGATCACACTGAGTTTTTTGTTGTTATTGTATGTTCAAAATTAGGTTCAGTCGGTGGCGGAGTGGGGATTCAAAAAGAATCTAAGAAAAGGCTACACTTGAATTTCTCTTACGTCTAGGTGATTAGAAATTTTATGCATGCCTAAGAAGTTCATCTTCATGACTTTGTGGTATTGAATCCCCTTGTTTGCGTGTGGCTCTCTTATTGAATAAGAATGGGTATGAATGGAGCAATATGAACAGTAAGGATCCATTAAACAACTTAAACTTGTTCGTGATTAACGCTTAGTTGTTGGAAGTTGTGTGAGCTGCGAAGACAATTGGTGAAGGTGAATCCATTGCTTAGATGCCGGAGTTTCTAGTTTGTTGTTTGTTATCATTTAGAATTTGACTATTTCTTGGTGTGATTTAGATTATGGTCGTGGATAGATCTTGTGATGTGAATATGTTATAGCGTTCAACATCAACTTCTTTAACTAACTTATTGATCCTCACTCATCTCTGTCTGCCTATTAGGAGGATTATGTGGACTCATGTGATATGTTACAAACCATTTTCATTATTTGCTATATCCAACTTATATTTGAAAGTTTGGATGGGATGTCAAAGTACATAGCGTCTCGATAACAAATTCATATTTATTGTTGAGATTCTAACTTTTTATCTAATGAATAATTATCTTCTCTGGATGGTAAGGAAATATTCTCTTGCAAATTTTTTCTCATTGAAGTAGATAGCATCCATTTGTGTCCAAGTTTTGGTGTACTTTGCCACAAAATGCAAATATCTTCGTATAGTACAACTACTTGTGGTTTCACGTGAATTAGGACTTTTTATTTGTATTACAATGTATATTAATTTGAGATCGTTATAAAATCTTCATAAGTTTCAAATTCTAAATCCTTATTTTATTTTATGTATTGTGACTGTTTTGCAGGTACAACAATTGACCAAGGGATTGCATGTGCATTAATGTTGTTGGCCTTGGCCGTGACATACCTTGTTCATGCTGCTGATGTTCCTTTTTAATTAGCTTCTAAAAATAATGAGAGTTTATTGAACATCATTGGTGTTTTGAGTGCCTAGGTTTATGGAAAATTTACAAGGTTTTTCTTGTTATTACACCTAGGACAGGACCAATTTAACTTTGACAAGCAAATCTTTTTTGGGGTTCCAACAATATTTTATATAACACTCTTGGTCAAGCTTTTTCATTATTCTTTGTATGGATTAAATTATTTAACACGTTATCGAGATGCAATTTTATCACTACATTATCAAATTAATTGAGATGTATGCAAACACACCCACTATGTTTAAGTGTACGTGAAGAAAATAACAACTTCCTCCTGTTGCACACCGAACACAAGAAAATAAGTGGGAAAAAAACACTTGAAATTTTTCAAAAAGATATTTTCCATAGAAAACATTTTCCTCTAGACCAAACACACCCACCATCACATGGGAAATTGCAGCTTTTTTTTTTCTAAAAATTTAACCAGAAAAGCATTTAAGCGTTAAGAGATCACTTACTTCAGTTGCCAAGGGTCAGATGTCTACTAGTTTGAACCCATCCACAGGATTTAAAAGCCATTAAAGGTTTACAGACACAGCAAACTCAATGTTTCACAGTGAGGCCACAATTCAAGCTTTCCTCTCAAGTTGATTATACATGAAGAAACAAACACTTCTTAATATGTCATAGACAATGACCACAAACTCAGAGGGAAAGGAGCCCCCCTCCGGACATGGGTCTGAGCAGCAACTAACCCATTGCATACTTTTGGGTCCAGCTCCGAGCAGTTGCTTCGTACTTGCTTTTATCAGTCTTGTACATATGAGCAATCTCGGGCACCAAAGGATCATCGGGATTAGGGTCTGTTAGCAGAGAGCAGATTGACAGCAGCACCTGCAAGCAATAAAAAACAGAATAAGCCACCGTCATACATCCGCGCAAACATAATCTGTTCTCTGCACTTCACTACGATGGATCAATTTATGGTTAATGCATTTGAAATGAACAAGGTATACTTTGATCCGTCCACATGTAGCTTTCTCGAGAACAACTTAAAATGGGAACAGAGAAAGTACTGGTATTCAGTTTCTTAAATTACCCTCTCGACAGAAGGAAAATATTACTGCATTCCTTTAATAAAAAGATTTAACAAATGTGTCTAAAACTATATCAGAAATAACCTTGGAAATCGTAAGTGCCGGGCTCCATTGTTCCTTCAGAATGTCGAGGCAAATGCTGCCATTGCTGTTGATGTTTGGGTGAAAAACCTTTGTCCTAAAAGCTACCTGCACATTGTTACAGAAATGATGTGAAACTTTCACAGGGAAAAGAATAAAGAAAAGAAAAGGTTATACACGTTGCAGAACATTGTCTAGGGAGACAGTGTACTTTGGCAAATGAATCTAAGAGCACGACAAGTCAATTCTAATAAACACATGAAGAAATTCAATCTATTGCTGGAATCTGTATGGAATAAAACAAAATTATTCACTAGGATACCAACAAGAAAATTTGTCTCCTCTCTAGTTAAGGGTTCAACATAGTACTCATGAGGGGAAGGTTTTAAATGAAATTAACAAGATGCATGTTCTCAAACCTGAGGAACTGAAAGCCATTGCTTATGAGATTCATGCACCAATCTAATAAGTACAGAGAATTCCAAGATCTCACAACATAGCTAGTTACCAACATGAACTCAATCAAAAGGGAAATCTAAGTCATCCTTCTTAAGTCTTTTTTGGATGACAACAGTGTCAAGACCAACTTGTACATGCTCCACTAATCAACCAAGTAAACCTGCTTACCAAGGTTGGAGCGGATAGGTTCACAGAGAGTGATATAGCAGCAATATAATCCTAGGATCTCCCAGTTATTACTCCTAAGTATCAAGCACTCACCAATCTCTTTGAGCCAAATCCAAGTCATTCTTCTTAGATTGAAAGTGTAATAATTCTCCCACACAGTTCATGACTTCAGTGGATTCCACACAAGCAAAGCAAAGCAAAGGTAAAGACAATTGGAAAACCACTAGACTAAATAATCAAAGCCAGAAAACAAACTCTTTCTTGTCACTAATACATGAAGTAGAGCATACTTTAGCAGCTTTTGAGTAAATTATATCAGATCTGTCTCAAAATTTCCGCAAGCCCTGGATTGCAGGTTCTCAAATAAGGACACAAGAAAACTCACAGGCAGCTGTACCATCACTACCGTGTTAGCAAAATGCAGATACACAGAAAAAAGTTGGGCTTTCTTGATACCAGTTTGATTGACCAGTCTGTAGATTTTACAATCAACTTAAATTTAAGGCATGATTAATAGTAATGAATTTGAACTTTATAGAAGGCACATTAACACAATAGTTCTGAATTGATGAAGGGCAAAAAATCAGCTCTCCCTAGCACATGAGCTCTAATGTCTGTACTCGTCTTAAGATATTGTTGTGGAAAAAAAAAAGAATTTGCAACCAATTGACATACTTTAGTGCAAGTCTAAAAACAATAGCATAATGAGAAAAGATCCCAGCAAGATGTAGGAGTAATGCATTGATTAGCAAGCAAAAGCATATGCAACCCCAAATGATGTGGATGGGATACCTTTGGAGGCTTAAATGGATAATCGGGTGGAAAATGAATGGTCACAAGAAACACTCCACCAGCATAAGGACTGTCAGATGGACCCATAAGTGTCGCTTGCCAGTGAAACATATCTTCCGCAACTGGGCCTGATACAAACAACAGCACAATAATCAGAACGACATTCCACACAGATCTTTAACAGGTTTCACAAAGCTACCATCCTAATACAAACAGCAAAAGAAAATGGCAAAAAGTAGAATGAAAAACCACTCGCGCACCATTTTTCATTATTCTCTTCCCTCCATCAAAACCATTATAACAAATGCACGTGCGAGAATGAAAAACAACAACACTTCATGGTGAAAAAAATGTGTGAACAGACCCAAAAAAACAACCTGAATTCTTCACACTTCCCACATCATAACCAAGGAATCATGTATGCAAGCAACTAAAAAGAAAATCTTCAAAAACAACCAGCCAATTTCTTTATTTTTTACCTACCCCACCCAGAATGATCGATAAATCAAAAAGAATTTTATCCAAGCCTGCGTTTCCAGCAAAAACAAATGCATCACATAGCCTTTACGACTTCATCACTTAACAACAGTAAGTTAATACTCAATTTCATCAACAGTATTCTCACACAACCTTACTTGTCAACACACCAGCCAATTCACTAAAATAAAGAAAAGAATCACTACAATACGAAAAACTACAGAACAAAAAATGGAACAAAGATTTAGAGCCGGTACCAACACTGCAAGGACTCACCCCGCCCAGGAGAATCATTAGACAGAACGAATTTCATCCACTCACTTGTTTGCAGCAAGAACAAATGCAAGCTAAAAACCTTTAGCTCACCAAACCATACTTAGTTAATACGTAATTTTAATCACCAAGTGTTTTTAACTTTTGGTTTGTAAAAACGAAGACAAGTGTTTTTTTCATCAACGGTATTCTCACACAACCTTACTCCACAAAACATCAGTCAATTTTGGAAAAAAAGAAAAATCATAACAATATACCCGGTGTAATTCCAGAAGTAACAAGTGGAGTTTGCTAGACTATATACAAACCTTACCCCTACACTGGGAGTTAGAAAAACTATTTCCAATATATCATCGGTTCAAGTAACAATTTTTTAAATAACCCATAACAAAAAACAATCACTCACATACAAATACTACATAACTTTACCAACAACAACAAAAAATAAAGAGCAACGAGATAGATGGTACCAGCACTGCAAGAGGTAGGAGGATCTTTCTGGAGATCCTTGAGCTCTTTCAGAATCCTCTTGGATGCCATTTCCGTACACAAAATCCCTTACAACAACAACAACAACAACAAAACCCTAAATCAGTTCTAGTATATAACGAAGATTTTTACATGTATAACAACTCATATATACAGAAAACAATCAGAATTTGAAACACGAAAGCTGAATTGTTTCATACCTCAGAAATCCTCCTACTCAATTTTGATTTTTTTTTCAGAGTTTTTGGTTTGGTGAAACGAAGAAGGGTTTTATAGGCACAAAGAAGAAGAAAATTTTAGGTACAGTGAACTTGGTTTTTGGTAACTTTATTTTTTTATGCTCATTTATAACCCTATTCTTCTGTAAATGTTGCAATTTCATCCCTTTGAACTTCAAACTTTTTATCTTAATCTTCGATCTTCGTATTTTTTTTTATATAAGATCATGTACTTAGTAAGTTATACATGTGTCATACACTAAACGTATTGCACTTATGGACTAACTTTGCCATTTTGGGCAACTCTAGGTATAACTTTCAATTCGATTCTTTAAGGGCTCGTTTGGTACGATGGATAAGAGATAGAGTTATTTTCATAATCAATTTTAAGATGAGTTTATTCCATATTTGATTGGAATAACATCACGAGATAACTTATCTCAAAATTATTGTGTTATTTTTATCTCATATTTAGGGTGTGGAATAACTAATCCTGGAACTTATTTCTCAACCCCTAACACCTTGTTTGGATGATTGTTATCTGTTGTATTTTTAGCTAAAAGACTGTGTTTGGTATGAAGAAAAATATTTTCTTGAAAATGTTTTTCAATTTTCTCATATTTGGTTGGAACAAAAGTTTTGGAAAAAAATTTTCAAATCAACTCATTTTCACCCGATACCTAACCCCCCACCCACGCACCCCCGGCCAGCCCCCCCCCCCCCCCAAAAAAAAAAAGATTAATTTTGCTTTTTTAAAAATATTTTCAACTTCAAATTTTTATTTTTAAATTCCTACTCCCCTCCCGCCAGCCCCCTACCAACCCCCCATCCCACCCCCACCCCCCAAAAAAAATTATGAATATTATCAAATTCAAATTTTTATTTTTTCATGCCTACCCCCTTTCCCCTGCCCCCCCCCCCCCCAAAAAAAAATTGTTTTTAAAAAATATTTTAAATTTCATAAATTATAAATAAAAGATGTTTCTTAAAAAAAATTTCATTCATAAATCAAACACTAAAATTCAATTCTGAAAATATTTTCTACTCATCAACCAAACATGAGAAAATAAGTCCAAAATCTATTTGTTTTTCAGAAAAACATTTTCTAGGAATACATTTTCCTTCATACCAAACGCACCCTAAAATATAGTGTTTTTTTGGATTGTTACTTAAATTCTACTATATGATATCCTTTGAATCTATCGTTAGATAAAAACGAAAAGAACCATTTTATAAACGATCGATTTGGTGTGATCACATCGTTACCTTAATAAATTTTTCTCATTTTATCTTTATCAATTATTTAATATCTCTATCCCGTATCCTACTTTTTTTTGTAAGATTATCATTCAAATAATCGATATATGACATTATATAACAACACAAAATGATACAATCTATCCAAACGTTATATTTATTAAAACAATATAATACGATACATTGTGGAACAACATGTATTAAAAGAAACAAAAATGTACCTAAATGTATTTAAAAGAAGTTTTGGGGTGACTAATGGAATTTCTGATAAAAGGCGTGGTTGATAGATCGGATACTACAAATTATGTGAACTGTCAACTCTGCTCTCTTACCTGTCGTCTTCTTCTCCGAAAACCTCTCTATCTCTGCTAGAAATAACCCGAAATTGCCTTAATCAGATCACATCGTTGACCCGATTTTGACCCAACTCAGCTCCGACAATGAACGACGCCGATGTATCCAAGCAGATCCAGCAAATGGTCCGATTCATCCGTCAGGAAGCGGAAGAAAAAGCTAATGAGATTTCCGTTTCTGCTGAAGAAGTAAGACCTGTGTTGAATTTCAATTTTATTATTTCTGTAATTGAGCATTGTTTCGATTCATAATCGGATCCAAAATTTGAAGTCAGGGAAGTGTGAATAGTGTTGTAATCACTAATTTTTGTGGTAAAATATATGTTACTTAATAAGAAATTTCGAGTTATCTATGTTGTTAGAGTCTAAAAAAAAGCACTTTTGAGGAAGTTTGACTATTTGAGTTCTGCATCTAGCATTTTTTTGAGTCGAAGGCGGATCCAAAATTTGAAGTCGTTGTGTTATTTGTGATTATTAGCGTAAAAGTATAGTACTTATCGATATTTTTGAAAGTAGTTTGACTCTAAAAAGTTTTAAATGTGTACTTTTCAGAATGTTTTGACTATTTATTTTCTGCATCTAGCATTGTTCTTTGTTAGAGGTTTATCCAAAATTTAAAGTCATATGTGTGAATAGTGAAGCAGACACTATTATTTGTGATAATAAGTGTAAAGGTGTATGTTTTTTAATAAATTTCGAATTAAATATGTTGTTAGAGTCTATAAAGTTTTTAAATGACATTTTTTGGCAAGTGGCGTGTGTGAATTATGCTGCACTCACTAATTTTTGTGATAATAAATGTAATTATATGGTACTTTTTTATGATCTCCAATTATATATGTGGTTCATAAAAAGCCTTAAAATTTGGATCTATTGTCACTAATTTTTGTGATAATAATTGTAAGTGTATGGTAGTTTATAAAATCTCCAATTATACATGTGATTCGTCTAAAAAGTTTTAAATCTGTACTTCTCAAAAAGTTTTGACCATCTAATTTCTGTAACCAGTTCTGACTCAGTGTCGGATCCAAACTTTAAAATTGCTGAAATGTGATGATAAGTGTAAAGATATACATACTATTTGAAATTTTGGATTATATATGTAGTTCGAGTGAAAAAAGTTCTAAATTTATATATATTGTAAGAAAAAGTTTAGATTTTTTTGTATTTAATTGGAGTTGGAACTTTTTCTGACAATTCACAGAGAGATAGTTGGATCTGCCTATTTTTGGAGTCCCTTTTAAGGTAACTAGAGAAATAATGGTCTTTGGATGTGGCTATTTCTTAGGAATTCAACATCGAGAAGTTGCAGCTAGTGGAAGCAGAGAAGAAGAAGATCAGACAAGAGTACGAACGCAAAGAGAAACAAGTGGATGTTCGCAAGAAGATGTAATTTTTTCTCATTTGTTTTGGTTTGTCCTTGTGTTACTATTTTGTGCTTTACGTCAAATTGGATTGAATAAAATGCTCTTTGATTTTATGTTTGGGAATTCAGATTGCTGGTCAAATACTACAATTTGAGTTCTGTCAGCCATCAAAATGCCATCGTGCTCTAAATGTGAAGAGAAGATATCAGTAATACTATGACTGTAACAGCAATTTGATTTGTTGTTTCGTAACTATATTAGCTAGCACTTGATTTTGGATGAAAATAATTACTTTTATTTGATGTCTTAGCTTAAGATTTTAGTTTGCAGCTCGAGAATACCTCTTTCTATTTTAGTATATCCAGGTTTCTTCTTGTGTTGTTCATGCTTGGTCTGGAACATCATGGATGTACTTTTTCAGTTGGTTTTGCTGGGTACGTCTGAAGTACAAGCATTGTGCATAATTTGGAGCTTTTGTAGTGTTCTACTGTGCTACCATGAAATATTAATACCTTTTTTAGTACTTCTTGTTAGTTAGAATATAGTAGTTTTTTTTGGAACAAGCCATATGGTTAAATTTGGTCTGAAGTTGATTTCCTGGTGACGTTCTTTTCTGTAGACTTTAGCAAGCCAGATCATGTTGAACTGGATCTGAAATTTAAATTCTTAATTGCTATTGTTTTGCAAAAATTACACTATATATGATTCAGCTTAATTATCTAGTTTGAACTGCAATTGGCCGACATGGTCTTTAAAGTTTCTTCTTAATGTAATTCTTGTAGTGAGTACTCCATGCAACTCAATGCCTCTCGAATCAAAGTTCTTCAAGCTCAGGACGACTTGGTTAACACCATGAAGGAGGCAGCAGCAAAGGAGCTCTTAAATGTTAGCCATCATGAGCACGGCATCATAGATTCTATTCTTCACCACCACCACGGCGGTTATAAGAAGCTTCTGCATGATCTTATTGTTCAGGTATGATGGACGTTAATCTACACGATGTTCTCATCTTCTTTTTTCTGGACTTCATGAATTGAACTATGAGATCTTAGAAACCAAGTAGGAATGTTATAGAAGATATAATGTGTAAGTGGACCAATATTAGTCATCTATTGATGTGGCCATAAGCATCATGTTATCTGAACTTTTAGGGCTAGATTATGAATCCTTATTTGGTTTTTATGGCATTAACTGTATTTACAATGAAATGAGACTACGAAAATTGTGATATCTCTTGCTTCAAGTTTGGACTGGGTCTTAAGTCTAAGACTCTTTTAGAATCATGTTTTTGTTTTAGATACCAAAATATAATTGGATATTATTAAAAGGAACTTTTTCTGGTACCTTACCTTCATTCACGATACATCTAAAATTGAGGCTCAACTTCAACAGAATCTAAAATTGTAGCTCTTACCCTCATGGTAATATGAAGCGTGTAATTTCTTCTTTGCAAGTATTTAAATGTCTAGAGTGCTATGACCAAACCTAATTCTATGATTAACAACAATTATTGTCTTTTATGTTGTTTGTGACTGTAATTGGCTGGACTGTTCATGGTGTCTGGATGGCTTACTGAATTTATTATTGCTTAGTCTTTAGGCATGATTTGAAACCAACTCTTTCTGTTGCAGAGTTTGCTTAGGCTTAAAGAGCCTTGTGTCCTTCTGCGTTGTCGGAAACATGATGTACATCTGGTTGAACATGTACTGGAGGGAGTAAAGGAAGAATACGCAGAGAAGGCAAGCGTCCATCAACCTGAGATCATAGTTGATGAAATCCACCTTCCTCCTGCTCCATCACATCATAATATGCATGGTCCATCTTGGTAAGCTGCTCTATTACAACCTTACTTTCATGAGTATCTGTTGGTTGCATTCCTTCCTTTCTCTTGTTTTGCGTGTTATTGCTTTTGGGAGAAATTAATGTTCTGAAAAATCACTTAATTCCTCTTACCTACCTCTCTCTCTTTATACCCACAGCTCCGGAGGAGTGGTGTTGGCTTCTCGAGATGGGAAAATTGTGTGTGAAAACACTCTTGATGCCAGATTGGAAGTTGTGTTCCGTAAGAAACTACCAGAGGTACTATCTTCTTTTCTTTCCTTCATACTTCTCAGATTTCTGTGGTCTTGTCTTGCCAATTTTTTTTATTTTCGTTTCTCCAGTGTACGTGATCTACTGCTCGAGTTTTAGCTGTCTATACATCTCCTATGATCTAAAATATTGTTCAGATGAGTTACAAAGTGTCTTAAATTGTTCATTGTTCAACTTGATATGCATTTTAGAGGATTATTGTTTCTTATTCATGATTGATCTCTATGGAATAGCTTCTTGCAGCTCAATTTATTGATATGTTGTACCCCTTAGCTATGTGGCTTAATATTTGCACTGCCATCTCCCTATCATTTTTCGTCCACTAGATTTAGTTAATCTGAGTCGAGGGCCGGTCAGTTGTTTAATACTCCCTCCGTCTCAATTTATGCTACACTTTTCGGATTTCGAGATTTAAACAAGTTTATCTTTAAATTTTTCATATATTTTTTAATTATTTTGAATTGTCAATTATTGTACTTATACGTACTTTACAAATAAATTTCATTTCAAAAAGTTGAAGGTTCCATGCACAAATTTTCGGTCAAACTTAAATTATTTGACTCTCGAAAAATGAAAAGTATCACATAAATTGAGACAGAGGGAGTAATATTTGTTGAGACTTTCTGAAATCTTAAATATTAACATAAAATGTCTGAGGTAATTTTGGTGCTTGACCCGTTTAAGGTCACAAGCTAATTGAGACTTGAGACCACGAATGTGTTAATAAACAGCAACAGAACCAGTTAGGATGGATTGAATGAACAATTAAAGGAAGATGAATCAAAAGAAATGAATGAATGACAAGAGTATAAAGGAAGATGAATCAAAAGAAATGAATGGATGATAAGAGTATACAAACCAATAAAATGAGATGAATATTTAGTCCTTATAACAGATGGGATGACAGCAAGAGAGAACTTCAAGATTTTACCCATTTTTTCGGGGTGTGGGGCTGTAAGAGATTGCTTTAGAGTTTTATCCTTGTTTTTGTGCGCTGAACAAGAATGCTCTCCTCCATTTGTTCCGCGGTGGGGAAGGGGGTTGTGAAAGATTGCTTTAGAGGTTTGTTCTTGTGTTTGTACACTGAAAGAGTCTCGTTTGATCAGTTACTTATATATTATTACTGTCCTGAAAATATTGCAGATCCGCAAGTGCCTATTCGGTCAGGTTGCTGCTTGAGCAGTTGGAACCTTTTCCTCTATTTATCCCTCTTGGTTCATCGCTGTGTGGATTCTGAATCGGCGAATGACTGAATTCAAAATCATCATCCATCGCTTTGCTTGTGTACTATTATTTTATTTTCTCCAAAAAGACTTGTTTTGCAGTTCTGGAACTGTCTTGCTTTGTTGTGATTATTTCATTTGGTGGAGGGGCATTGCAACAAAACTTGTGTTAAGTGATAATTCTGTGCTTGGGCAATTTTTTGCAGTATAATGTATGTCAATAAGCTTGATTTTTATCGGTTGAGATATAAAGTTATTGTGTGTAATATCCCTCTGTGTAAATGTGTAGTTAAATGTATGCTACTCGAGGAATTGTTCGATATATTTACATGAATAACTTAACTCCTAACCATCGTGAGCATGCCAAATACATGGCTCTATAAAAATGGAAGGGGTTGTGTGAATTGAGTTTGCTATCAATTTCATCAACACTCTTTAGAAAAGAGAGTTTTTCTCTCATCTCCTTTGTCTTCATTTGTTTTTTCATAATAAATAAAGCTGCTCAATACCAAATAAATATTAAGAAAAAATTATTGTGCAGATATTTCTCCCACTTTCAACTTTCTCCAGCATTCAGGTTTCTCTCTTTTCCCCTTTTCCCCTCTCTCAAAATATGTGTTTGCAGGTCATCAATATTATCGTCGAAAAATTATATCGTATATATGTGACAGGAAACGAGATGGGTTTGGACGGTTCATTAAGGAAGAAAAATTAGAATCTCATTTACGAAATTTATTTTTTCTATTTCCGTTAGAGAAGCACTGTCAACCATGCTCATAGTCCTTCCAATCATTTAAATTTATGTGAGGATGGTTGACAGGAAACAATAAGAAAAAAAATTAAAAATAAATCATAAATATGTATATAACTAGATAACATTAATATTTTTAAGTAATTAAATTATTACTTACTTAAATATGAAAAAATATCATTCTTTAAAATTGACTATGTGAAATTTCCATTAACTTTTTTGTATATTTACTTATTTGATTTGATTTTTGAAATAATTAGTTTAAAGTTAAATTATTATTAAAAAAAATGACTAAGATATACGCATTATCATATACAGAAAAAATTTCTTTTTCAAATTGACTAATATAAAATAAAATAATGACACAGAAATTGGGACAAATTGGTAAAAAAATAAATAATTGACACTGATAATATTTACCATTATTTGCACGTCATGAAAAACTTACGATAATTTCACCATTTGTTATTTTCTCTTTTGCCCCTAACCCTTAAAAATTCTATAATTACTTATTAAGAAACCAAAATTGTTTAGGATTAGATATATAATCTATATATCTAAATAGGATTTGCAGTCAAAAGTTATATTCAAATAGGGAAGTTTTCCCATATCTAATCAAACTAAGTTCCGTACTGTTATATTATAAATAAAGAGACTTACTAGCTAAATTCATATAGTAAAATAAAACATACAAACAATTTATTGTGACGTTAGACTACGTTTTTATTAAATCTTAAATCTGTTTCTAACAGTGATACGAACAATTTTACAAAAATGTCATGTCCAAAACCTATGAAAGCTACATCTAATGGAATATTCCAAGGAGATAATCCATTGGACTGTGCACTTCCTCTTGCGATTGTACAAATATGCTTGGTGCTTGTACTTACTCGAGTCCTCGCCTATATTCTCCGTCCTCTAAGACAACCTCGCGTTATTGCTGAGATTATTGTAAGTTATTTTCTCCCCTTCTATACTATCAGGGTATTTTAACATGTCGTAGAAATATCAACTTAGTTAAGTGTTGTATAGAAGTAACATTACTTGCTAGTGTACTTTGTTTGTCTTGAATATGTTTTGGTTGTTATAGCGAGATGTTATTACACTCATATAATGTAACATGGAAAATCGGTTTAAAAATTATATTGGAACGTAGTGTTGAAATATTGTTATAGAGAAGTCTGACTGTAGATTGATCTTGATTTTGGCAGGGAGGAATTCTACTTGGTCCATCTGCTCTTGGCCGAAACGCAAAGTATCTGAATGCAATATTTCCACCAATTAGCCTCACAGTGTTGGATACTTTAGCAAACTTTGGTCTCCTCTTCTTTCTTTTCCTCGTTGGGCTTGAGTTAGATCCAATGTCTCTTCGTCGTACTGGAAAGAAAGCTCTTAGTATTGCCCTCGCGGGGATTAGCCTCCCTTTTGGATTAGGAGTAGGGACTTCATTCATTCTCAGAGGAACCATTGCTAAAGGTGTTAGTCAAGGCCCTTTTCTAGTGTTTATGGGAGTAGCACTTTCTATCACTGCCTTCCCTGTCTTGGCTCGGATTCTAGCTGAGCTAAAGCTCTTAACGACTGATGTTGGTCGAATGGCTATGTCTGCTGCAGCCGTGAATGACGTGGATGCTTGGATTCTACTTGCACTTGCTATTGCCATTTCAGGTACTGGTCATTCACCCCTTATTTCACTATGGGTACTTCTGTGTGGAACGGGATTTGTCCTGCTTTGCATAGCCACTGTTCCTCCGATATTCAACTGGATGGCTAAACGTTGTCCTGAGGGTAAGCCGGCTGATGAGTTATACATCTGTGCTACACTTGGAGCCGTGCTGGTTGCAGGATTCGTTACTGATGCAATTGGTATTCATGCCTTATTCGGGGCTTTTGTACTTGGAATTCTTGTACCAAAGGAAGGGCCTTTTGCTGCTGCTCTGGTGGAAAAAGTTGAGGATCTTGTTTCTGGTTTGTTCCTTCCATTGTACTTCGTATCGAGTGGACTAAAGACGAATGTAGCTACTATTCAAGGGGCACAATCATGGGGTCTTCTTGGTTTTGTCATATTCACATCGTGTTTTGGGAAGATCGTTGGCACTTTTGTGGTCTCGCTATTGTGCAGAATGCCTGTTCAGGAGGCTGTTACGCTTGGTTTCTTGATGAACACTAAAGGTCTAGTGGAGCTCATTGTCCTCAACATTGGAAAAGATAGAGGGGTACGTTTCATTTCTATCGACTAAACTACTTTTATCGGTTTTGAATTTACTTCTTGTAAGCTTACATTGTTTCAAATGTTCAATCTTGCAGGTACTGAATGATCAAACATTTGCCATCATGGTTCTGATGGCACTCTTCACAATGTTCATCACGTCGCCTATAGTGGTAGCCGTGTATAAGCCAGCTAAGCTAGCTATAACCAAGTACAAGAACAGAACAATTGAGAGGAAAGACACGAGCAAACAACTCCGAATCATGACCTGTTTCTTTAGCAAACAACATTCCCACAATGATCAATCTTATCGAGGCTTCTCGTGGTACAGCAATGAAAGAAGGACTCCGCGTCTTTGCAATGCATCTTATGGAGTTGTCTGAAAGATCTTCAGCAATTCTGATGGTCCACAAGGCTAGAAAAAACGGAATAGCCTTTTGGACAAAGGAAGGGGCATCCGATTCTAATCAAATTATTTTTGCTTTCGAGATGTTTGAAAATCTCAGCAAGGTGTCTATCCAACCTACAACTGCAATCTCTCCGATGAATACCATGCACGAGGACATCATCGCTGGTGCCGAGAGAAAGAGGGTCGAAATGATAATCCTCCCGTTCCACAAGCATCAGAGGATTGATGGACATTTGGAAACAACAAGAGCTGATCTTAGGCAAGTGAACCGGAGAGTTCTTCAGCACGCACCTTGTTCAGTTGGTATCTTGGTAGACCGAGGACTCGGTGGTGCATCTCATGTATTTGCTAGCAATGTTGATTTCAAAGTAACCATCTTGTTCTTCGGGGGACATGATGATCGTGAAGCACTTGCATATGGCAGAGCACCCTGGCATTAACTTACTCGTGGTTCGTTTCCTAGTAGACCCCGAGGTTGCTGGAGGGAGTGTCACATTAGATATGGACCAAACTTATAGCCCCGAGGCTCAATCCAAGGATGAAGAGTTGCTTAACGACTTAAAACACAGACTTCCTAAGAACAGCTCCATCAAATATGAAGAGAAGTTAGTAAAGGACGCTGCAGGGACTACAGAATTAATTCGTGCATATAACCGATGCAATCTGTTTCTTGTTGGAAGAATATCTGAGGGTGAAGTTGCAGCAGCATTGGATCAACACAGTGACTGTCCAGAATTAGGTTCTTTAGGTAACTTGTTAACTAGTTCCGAGTTTTCGACTACAGCATCAGTTTTGGTGGTACAACAGTATCGAAACGAGTTATCTCAAGATTCAATCAATTCACTGAAGGATGGAGAGTTAACAGAAGGAGATAGTACTACGTAAATTCCAACTGTTCGAGTTCTGTAGATAGTAAGTGAGAATACCGTTGATTCTCTTAAATGTAATACGCAAAAATAGGAAAAAGTAGTAGTCACAATTAGTTTGTACTCTTTAACATATTTAGAGTTTACTCATTTCCCTTTGTTTTTGTTGTTCGGAAATTTATTATATTTATTGTCAATTTTAATAAATGAAAATTATGATCAAAGATAAATATTCTTCGCGATTAGCTAATACCTCTCAAATCAAATACTATAAAATAAAGGTAGTCATAGATTTTGTCACGAGATTATTATCTTTTTATTTCTAGTAACAAACAGTTAATGAAAGGCGTGTGTTATATCGCACGGTCTTTAACACACATTCCTCCATATTTCTCTCTCTATATATATATATTCTCTCTCTCTAAAACTCTCATTTTGTCTTCGTTGTGTATTGACTTTGCTATTAATTCATCTGCAATTTTTTGCAGAGATATATATATTTTTTTGAAAATGTATATTTTCTCCCCTTTCAACTGTTTCCAAACTCTCCGGCGTTCAGGTTTCTCTCTCTTCCTCTCTCTCTCTCTATATATATATGAAGAGGAAATGAGCGCAATGATTTGGTTGGGGTGGCGGCGTTGGGCGGATGATGAATCGTTTCACCGGAAAATTATATATGAAAAGACATGTTTGACCATAAAAAATATTCATTTTTTCGAAATAACCTTTGACTATTTTGAAATAAGCGCGGCTTAGTTATGTTTCATTGTGAATTTGAAAAAAAAAATTAAAACAAATAGACACACGTTTTATGTGGCAACTTGCATTCTTTGTGGAAACTTACATAGCGTCGTGCATGTATTATGCAACGTACGAATGTGTGTGAGTACTTACTTGTGCATGCTCAAAATTGAAGGATATAGATGGACAGGTTAAATGGCATGTTTGTGTGTTGAGCCAAAAGAAAAAGCTAAAAAAAAAAATCTAATTTTTGGATTCTACATGATTTTTTTGGTTTGCAGATATTGAAAAATGAGATAGATTATGATGTTTTCTGGTTGATCTGAGTTTGTTTTCTTCAAGCTCAAACATGGCTTCAACTACAATAACAAAATGTCCATCACCTATGAAAGCTACATCTAATGGAGTATTCCAAGGAGATAGTCCATTGGACTATGCACTTCCACTTGCTATTGTACAAATATGTTTGGTGCTTGTACTCACTCGAGTCCTCGCCTATCTTCTCAGTCCTCTAAGACAGCCTCGTGTCATTGCTGAGATTATCGTAAGTCTTTCTCCCGTTTTACACTATCAGTGTACAGTCAGACCTCTTTATAACAGTGTCGTTTGTCTGGATATGTTTTGGTTGCTATAACGAGATGGTGTTATAGATAACATATATTAAAGTCGATTCCAAAAGATCTAACTAGGCCGTTAAAGTGAAATTTTGTTATAAAGGATGACTGTTATAGAGAGGTTTGACTGTAAATTGATCTCTATTTTGCTAGGGAGGAATTCTTCTCGGTCCATCTGCACTTGGCCGGAACCAGAAGTATCTGAATGCAATATTTCCACCAAGGAGCCTCACAGTACTAGATACTTTGGCAAATTTTGGCCTCCTATTCTTTCTTTTCCTTGTTGGGATCGAGTTAGATCCAGGGTATCTTCGTCGTACTGGAAAGAAAGCTCTTATTATTGCCCTTGCAGGAATTAGCCTCCCTTTCACATTGGGAATAGGCACATCATGTGTTCTTAGAGGAACTATTGCTAAAGGAGTTAGCCAAGGCCCTTTTCTAATCTTTATGGGAATATCCCTTTCCATCACCGCCTTTCCTGTCTTGGCTCGGATCCTAGCTGAACTCAAGCTTTTAACGACTGACGTTGGTCAAATGGCCATGTCTGCTGCAGCAATCAATGATGTGGCTGCTTGGATTCTGCTTGCACTTGCTATTTCCCTTTCAGGTGCTAGTAATTCACCCCTTATTTCAGTATGGGTACTTTTGTGTGGGACTGGATTCGTCTTGCTTTGCCTAGTCATTGGTCCTCCGATATTCAACTGGATGGATAAACGTTGTGCTGAGGGTGAACCGGTTGATGAATTGTACGTCTGTGCGACACTTGGAGCCGTGTTGGCTGCAGGATTCATTACTGACACTATTGGTATTCATGCCCTATTTGGGGCTTTTGTGCTTGGAGTACTTGTACCAAAGGAAGGGCCATTTTCTGGTGCTCTAGTGGTAAAAGTTGAGGATCTTGTTTCCGGTCTATTCCTTCCGTTGTACTTTGTTTCGAGTGGACTAAAAACAAACATAGCTACTATTCAAGGGGCACAATCATGGGGTCTTCTTGTTTTAGTCATATTTACATCGTGTTTTGGGAAGATCGTTGGCACTACTTTAGTCTCGCTCTTGTGCAAAATGCCTGTTCAGGAGGCCGTGATGCTTGGTTTCTTAATGAACACTAAAGGTCTAGTGGAGCTAATTGTCCTCAACATTGGAAAAGACAGAGGAGTATGTTCAAATCAGATCGATTAAACTTTTATTGATTTTGAATTTACTTCGCGTAATTTACTTTGTATGTTCAATTTTTTTGCAGGTATTGAATGATCAAACATTTGCCATTATCGTTTTGATGGCACTCGTCACTACATTCATTACAACACCTATAGTAGTATCAGTGTACAAGCCAGCTAAACTGGCTACAACCGAATACAAGCACAGAACAATTGAGAGGAAAGACACGAGCAAACAACTCCGAATCTTGACCTGTTTCCATAGCACAAGGAGTCTTCCCACGATGATCAATCTCATCGAGGCTTCTCGTGGTACTGCAAAGAAAGGACTTCGCGTGTATGCAATGCACCTCATGGAGCTTTCTGAAAGGTCTTCAGCAATTCTAATGGTCCACAAGGCTAGAAAGAATGGACTGCCTTTTTGGAAAAAAAGAGAGGTTTCGGATACTAACCAAATTGTTGTTGTTTTTGAGACTTTTGAGCATCTTAGTAAGGTTTCTATTCGACCAACAACTGCAATCTCTCCCATGAATAGCATGCACGAAGACATCATCGCTGGTGCTGAAGGGAAAAGGGTCGCCATGATAATCCTCCCATTCCATAAACGTCAAAGGATCGATGGACATTTTGTAACCACAAGAGATGATCTTAGGCATGTGAACAGGAGAGTTCTTCAGCATGCACCTTGTTCAGTTGGTATCTTGGTAGACCGAGGACTCGGTGGTGCATCTCATGTATCTGCTAGCAATGTTGATTTTCAAGTAACCATCTTGTTCTTCGGGGGTCATGATGATCGTGAAGCACTTGCTTATGGTATGCGTATGGCAGAGCACCCCGGCATTAACTTACTCGTGGTTCGTTTCCTAGTTGACCCTGAGGTTGCTGGAAGGAGTGTCACCTTAGATATAGATCAAACTTATAGCCCCGAGGCTCAATCCAAGGATGAAGAGTTGCTTACCGACTTAAAACACAACATGTCCAAGAATGATTCAATCAAATATGAAGAGAAGTTAGTGAAGGATGGAGCTGGGACTACAGAACTAATTCGTGCATATAAGCGATGTAATCTGTTCCTTGTTGGAAGAATGTCTGAGGGTCAAGTAGTATTAGCATTGGATATAAAGAGTGATTGTCCAGAATTAGGTCCTTTAGGTAACTTGTTAACTTGTTCCGAATTTTCAACTACAGCATCAGTTTTGGTTGTGCAACAGTATCAAAGCGAGTTATCGCAAGATTCAATCAATTCATTGAAGGATGGAGAGTTAACAGAAGGAAATAGTGATTCAGACTAAAAAAACACTAGGTAGGGTTAAATGTTCAAGTTATGTAGATAGTAAGTGAGAATACCGTTGATCCTCCTGAGGCGGGACAGGAGGTAACACGAAAAATAGGATAATGTTGTAGTTACAGTTAGTTTGTACAGTAACAGATGACTATTGGTTTATCAGATTTGCTCATTTCTCTTGTTTTTCCTTCTGCCTTTTGTGTTGTAAACAAAGCTGCAAAATCTTCGAGCTTCTTTGAAGTCGTGTTGTTCCGACTCTTTAAAAATGTTATGATATTCGTGTTAGGATCGGAAATAAGCAGGTGTAAACGCGGAAGCTAGCAAAGCAAACCTCGAAAGACCACGAGTAAGAAGACAACGAGAAATATACCAAAAGACACAAAGATTTAACGTGGTTCGGTCAATCGACCTACGTCCACAAAGGAGATGAGCAATCCACTATAAATATGAGAGTACAAAATACAGAGAGAAACAACCTCAACCAATTCACTCGAAATACATGGGAGGTTCACACAAGCGATAACGTATCAAACTTGTGACCCACAAATTCTCTCTCTAACCAAAACTCTCAAAGCCCTTAAGACTACATTGTGAATGCTGATTAAGTTAGAAGGAACATGTCTATTTATAGAATCGTAAACCTTTTCCTACAAGAAAAGGATTAGTCAATCCAAAACATTTTCCTACAAAGAAAACCTATTTATGGTAAGAAATTTAGAGCAAATAAAACCCAACAATTCGTATCGAATTTTCTAAAAATACACTTTTTTGAGAGGGTCTACAATACTACTGCCGATATTTTTTTAGAGTTTGAGCAACATAATTGGTTACATTTGAAAGTAAGGAAATGATTATTCTTTATTTTACTCTAATGGAAAATGGATATAATAGCCCCCATAACTAGTTTTTTTAATTAAAAATAATAATACATCCATTAGTATAATGATATCTTTTTTGTGCAATTCATCAAATAATGTCTATAGTAAGAAAATAAAAGGAATAAAGTGTTTAAATAATAATTAAATGTGGAACTTGTGTATCATAGCAAAGAATATTGAGATGACATGTTTTTGAAACGCTATATTATTCTAATTGGATCTCAAACATCGTTCTCATATTTAAAAAGAATAAACAAGTTTATATATGCATCTATTTTTTAAATTTCTAGAGATCGAATACGAAAAAAAGAATTTAATTTCTGAAATTCAAAAGCATGGTTATCGAAGAAAAAGAATACTGCAAATGTGCCAACATAGAGTGGTTCATAGATTGAAGGAACAAAAGAATATTAAACTCAAGGGTTCATCTTTTTTGCTATGATTTTACCAATTTTTTTTTTTTTAAAAAATAAATCCCTCCTTTTAATTTAAGAAAGATATCTTTCTATTTATTTTTTTTGAATTTCAAAAATAAAGATTTGAAAAAAAAATGCTTTAAATTCACCTTGTTGATAAATAATTATAAGTCGTTAAAAATGTCATTGACGAATTGAATTCTAAGAAAAAATTCATCACAGTTTTTTAATTAAAAATTAATGGTTCTCTAGTAGTGATAATTCATTAATTTAAAAAATTTATATTTATAAAAAAATTTAATTATTTTATCTATACAAATTTAAATTATATTAAATTTTAATATAAACATCCATAAAAATTAAATAATAATAACCAAAGTCAAGGAGGGCACCACTAACGGTGTCGAGCCGCTGCCAACTTTTTATTGAATATGACAAATTCAAACATTAATTAATAAATTATTTATGTGTTTTTTCATTTTTCATTCGAATTAAAGTTTTGAATATATATATTTTTTTTGATAAAGTTATATTGCGTGCATTTAAAATAGTTTGACTTAATTTAAGTATCAAATATCATATAACAAGCTAAATAATATATTAAAACTCGGTTGAATTCAAATTCATGCTATAAAATTTTGTGCAAGGGGTAAAATTAGATTCAAAAATCAAATTCAAAACCTTTACTTAAAGATAAATTTGATAAGCAATTGAAAAAAAAAATACTTGATTGATGGCTATAAATAGAGTTATTCGTGTATTAAAATTAATACTAGCATAACTTATATTATGCTTAGTAGCTCAGTTTGTTATTTCATAAATTAAACGCACTAAATACAAAGTTTAATTGTTATTTTACTACATAATTAAAATATGTTTATGCTAATCAATTTGTATATTATTTTATTTATATTTGATAGAAAAATATTAAATAACTAAGAGGTTTATTTAATTCTAACAACTATAGATACATTTTATATTTTATTAGTCGTTTAACTCTCAATTACTCATATACACATTAACTTTGATCATTTTGTTTATGAATATTCACAAATTTTGAAATCTTTTACTTATTTTATCATTTAATTATTCATATATTGTATTATATTTGTATTACAATATTACTATACTCCTTTTAAAATAAAGTATAACATGATTAATTTTAATATTCAGGGGCGGGTCCACATGGTGTCCGCCGGATACTCGAACATCCATTAACTTCGTTACGGAATCTGTATATATCTATGTAGAAATTGATAGGTATTTATATAAAATTAACATAGAGCACCCAATGAATAGATGATTTAGTTGACTCAATGACCCACAGTATCATAACAACTAAAATTTAAAAAATTAAAATTCTAAACATATTGTTATTTCATAACTATTTTTTTAAAAAATATAATTAGTGTTTAAATTATTAATAATTGCATAATTTTAATCATCCATCAATCAATCGTTAATTGTCAAAAGGTGGACACGTTGTGTGTATCACATGTGTCTTTTGTCTGCAAAACTATAACTCCACTCGACCTTTCCACTCATCAAAAGGAAATCATATATTTAATTATTTGTATAATTTTTCTCTAAATCACGATGAATGCGTTTCATAAAAAATAATCTAGTTTAATTTGATACGAAATTTAAGAAAATATAAAAAAAATTTAATCATGTGATTCTAAATTAAAATTATGTCAAATATACAAAATTACCTTTTAATTTTATAGTACTAAACATACCACGTAAAAAATTATTACCAGAAAAAATAAAAAAATCATTCTTTTTGAAACAGACTAAAAAGGAAAAGGAGATCATTCTATTTGAAACGGAGAGTATGAATTCAGGTAGATTCGTCGAGTACTAATCTCCTTTGAGTCCTTTTATTTATAGTTTTTGTTGCAAAAAATAAATTCATAATAGGAATGGGTAAAGAGACGTAATGAAAAATCGAAAGACATAATATCATTCTTTTTTAAATAGACTAAAAAGAAAATGACGTCATTCTATTTGAAATGGAGAGAGTATGAATTCAGGTAGATTTGTAGAGTACTAATCTCCTCTAAGTCCTTTTTATTTTTTATAGTTTTTTGTCGCAAAAAATAAATTCATAATAGGAATGAGTAAAGAGACGTAATAAAAAATCAAGAGAGACAAGATCAAAAATAAATATATTTAAAATAACGATAGTGATAGAAAAATAATTTAAACGTATATGAAATAACTTTCGAACCTATAAAGAGGAGAAATGTAAACATTCTAATACGAAGAAATAGCTTACTGAATAAGGAAAACTTGATGTTATACTTTATCTGTTTCAAATTATTCGTTTTTCATGAAATATTATTTAATTTTTTAAAAATTATATAATATTTTAATATGTATCTGATTTTATTTTCTTAAACTTCGTGTTAAATCAATATCCCAAAAATCTTGTGTCTAATAGTAATAATAAGTCAAACATTTGGATCCTAATGACAAGGTACTTTATAGGTACATGTCAGATTACATATATGTATATATATACCTACTATACACATAATGTGCTCATTTTGTTTCTCTCCCTTGTTGGCTGCTGAAATCATATAAGCCCTAGTTCATTCTTTATCTCAATTTCACTTTACACATACTTTCTGAGGTTTTGAAACAAACCCCACCTGCAAAAATTATCAAAAAAAAAAAAAAGAAGTTTCCTCCTGAAAAGGTACTTTCTTGAATTTGTTTGTTTTCTGTATTGATTTTGGAACATGTTGGCATAAATATTGAATTTTGATTTTTTTCTTGTTTCTGTTGTGTTATATTGATTGGTTTTGCTTATTGAATAACTTTTTCACTTTGAAACTAGTTGGGACTTGGGGTTAGCTAATTGAGCCATGTTTGTAAGATTTTTTGTTTTTAAAGAAAGAAAAAGGTGAGATTTTTAATAGAGTTCCTATCTGGGGTTTATAGAGATATAGTCATTTGTATTTAAAGTAAGTCCCCAAATGTAAAGGTACTCTCTTGAATCTATAATCTAACTTTTCGAAAGCAAGGGGTTTCCCTTCTGCTTCGAGCTCGTTGCACCGGGCTTGGGTTATCTTTTTGTGTGGTTCGCGAATTATGGCATAGGAGCAGGTAGCGGCTGTGAGTTTTCCTTGTTAAAAAGAAATCTAACTTTCAAGTTTTTTTGTTCTCTCTGTTTGATTTTAGGAACATGGTGTCCCAGATTTGTTGGTTTGTATTTCTCGTGATTGGTTTGCTTATTGAATAACTCCGTCGTTTGAGCCATGCCAATTATCTACCTACCCTAAATCAGAATCTAGTTGGGATTGTATAATTAAGCTATGCACTTGCAAGTTTCTTTTCTTTGAGGAAAAGAAAAGAAGTACTTCAGCCGAGGGTCTTTCGGAAAACAACCTCTCTGCCTTCACAAGGTGGGGGTTAGGAATGCGTACACACCACTCTCACTAGACTCCATTTGTGGGATTTACATTGGATTTGTTTTTATTGTTGCTGTTCTTGAAGAAAGGGAAAAAAAGGTTTAATTTTTAGCTGAATATAATATCTTGAACTTTGCCCCGTCTATTTTAGCAAATTTTTAATTGCTTTGTTGTTTTTAGTTGGATTTGGACATCTTTTAGCAGTGTATTTTCGAATCATCATCCTAATTGAGCTATGTACTTGCAAGTGTTATTATTAAGAAAGAAAAAGATGGTATTTTTAGGTGAAATTTGTAAGCTTGAACTTTGAGAATATGGTTATTAATTATTAGCTAGTATATTTTTGCAATTTTTCATCAATTTGCTTGTTTTTACTCGGATTGAATTTATTTTTTCAGAAGTTAGGCCTTCAAATCTTTCTCCTGATGTATTTTAAGTTCAAGCTCTATTTTGTCTATTTGAATTTTTTGCAACATTTTTTCACAGATTTGATTGCTTGTTTCAGATTTTGTACTCTCAGATCTGTATTTTTTTTCAGAAAGGAAAAGGTGGAAATTGTGGTTGAATTTGGAATGTTGAACTCTGATTGGGAGCTAGTTTGTTTAAACAATTACTCCTCAATTCGCTGTTTTAACTTGGATTGAAATATCTTTTACAACTTACGTTAACTTTCTCAAAAAAAATATCTTTTACAACTAGGGTCTGCTCTTAAAATTGTTATCCTTGTATTGCAATTTTTCTTCGATTAAGTCTTACTACAACAAGAATATACCCAGTGTAATCCACTAATGGGGTCTGGGGAGGATGGTGTTTATGCATTCCTTACCCCTACATTGTGAAGGCAGAGATGTTGTTTTCCGAGAGACCCTCGGTTCAAGTTATTTGTAAGTTATACTAATCAAGAGAAAACTAGATAGCTGTATTGGTTCTCTCTTGGTTATGATTAATTTCCTTCTATAATATTTGTATTTGGGACATTTGAAATTCCTTTCTTTTTGCCCTCATTTTTCTTCTTATGTTATGCAGTCTTGAGGTGGAAAGCAAAGAAGGAATTGAATCTGGAGTGTTCTGCCTGATTTCAATTAATTTGGCTGATTTTTTTATTTTTTTTGGATTTAAACGAGCAAGAAGGAAAGAGTACACAAAGCAACATGATTCTTTAGTATGGTAGAACATGAAATGAGGTTTAGTGAAGAATCCTATTTGTGTAAGTGGACAAATTCATATTTCTTCGTCATATTCTGCTTTGCTAAGTATGTCTTAGTTGATATCCTTGTAGTTCTGTGATTCTATTATTTCGGACAGTAATCTTATCAAGCTTTAATATGATCAAAAGTTTTAATGCTAATAAAACAGTTCCTTGTGGCGTAGGACAGTTTTTTTTAGCTTAGGTCAATTTTCAATGTGATTTATAGGAAGGAGGTATACTCATAGTTACCCTAGTTTACCATAAGTATTCAAGCTTACTCCAAAAGTAAAATGAAATATACAATCATATACATAATGTGTCTTGTTTCACTAAATCACACTTTAATTGCATTTTGCGTTTAAAAACCCGACAAGGAGCTTTTCAGTACCTTTTCACCTTTGAACTTTGACTGAAAAACAAATGCTGTTATATAGAGCCATAGACTGAAAAAAGAATTGCTTGATTTATAGATTTAGTAAAACAAAGTGTCTGTTCGCTTTTAGCTCCATATGTGTAGCTAGCCACTTATATGGTTCTTCCTGAGATTTAGAAGTTTGAAACTAGTATGGTCCGGGCTTTCTTGTTTACATGGGAAGAGCTAAAAGTGTTTGGAATGCTTGCTTCTGAGTATATGATCTCTTTCCGTACGAACTTATAGCAGAAATAGGAAACAGCAACAACAACATACCAAATGTAACCCACAAGTGAGTCTGGGGAAGGTGGTGCATGTGCAGCCTTACTCCTACCTACTAAAGGTAGAAAAATTGTTTCTGATAGACCGTCGGTTGAGTAAAGAATTACAACAATTAGTAAGAAAAGGAAATACAGTAGTAAAGGAGCCAAAATAGTGGAGAAAAGAATAGTAACAACAACAGATAACAGCAATACCCGAAACAAAGGAAACAATAGCTGAAATAGAAAGTTCAGAAAATAAAAGAGGAAAATGTTTTATTTTGGTCAGATTAGCAATAAGAATCTTGCATGGTTAGCAGGGGAAGGGGGGAGAGAAGTCAAATCGTTCTATGTAATTTTCCCCAAAACATACTCTGTTTGCTTAAAAATGATCTTGTTATTCTGGTATACATCTGCTAAATCTTTCCTTTCATATTCTCTTGACTTTCTGTCTTCTGTGCGGTGGATGAGTGACCTGAAATATGCTTTTTAATGAAATTCAATGTGGTACAGGATGATTGTTTATCATGATTTGTTGCTGAAGATTTGACTCAGTATAAAGTTTTATTCCATTGTTGCTGTTTACAGGAACTTGGTGTAAAGTTTGATATCTAATGGATAGAAAGGATACTTCTGGATTCGTAAGCGGGGGTGGGATGTGCTCTTTTTGACACATCTAACCTTAGTTTAGCTACTAACTAATTTTTAGGCTGGAAGGGAGGCGTCTGTTCTTTTGCAAATTGCAGTTGAGATTTGGTTCAATAGGAGTGTTGCATCCTAGTATTTGGTCATGGACTCCAGATTCCACTATTTGGGGTTTGCTGCAAACCCTTCATCGAATACATCCAAGAGTATGGGAGATTCTATCCGAGTAAACGAAGCTGAAGCTGAAGGTGCCGATTGTGCTAATACCACCCTGCAACTTGATTCCGTTGGGTCCTTAATGCCTTTATTCCCTGCTACAAAGGAAATAAAACACAATTGGAGCTTGATTCGTGGATCTGTTGATCAGCAAATTGGTTCATCTTTGTGTCTAAGCTTAGGCCATTCATCAAGTGCCTTGGAAAGTAAGTGGAGTTCAGGCATTGTATGTACCTCAATATCTCCAGCGAAAGAAATTGGCGAGTCCTCAATGGACTTGGAGGTGGACTTCGGTCTTTATCTGGCCAATGATAAGAAACTAAGGCCAAAAAGTGTGATTAGCTCTGATCCAAGAGTACTTGATGAAGGGCCTGCAATTGATCTGGAATTGAGTCTTTCCAGTAGTGCTGCTGAATCTGATGTTACCAGTTTGCATCTGACCTCCACTTCACCTCAAAGTGTCATAAAGGTGCCACATGGTTTTGGTGGAGTTCGTCAGACTCATGAAGTATCAGTGGTTTCTCATTGGAAGACCAGTAGCATTTTTCATCCGTTACATGTGCCACAGGACGAAGGGTCTAGTTACTTCTCGAAACAGGTGACAAAAGAAATTGAGCCATCTTCAGTCTCTCCTGATCCTTCCTCAAGTATAGTAACAAATCAAAATAGCTCAGTCACTTGTACTTCCGGAACAAAGAAGCAGCAACGCAACAGTGTCATCAAACAATGTCAGTTCAAGGATTGTGTTAAAGGAGCAAGGGGTGCTTCCGGCTTTTGCATTGCCCATGGTGGAGGACGTAGGTGTCAAAAACCAGACTGCCATAAGGGAGCTGAAGGTCGAACTGCCTTTTGTAAAGCCCATGGCGGTGGTCGGCGGTGTAAATTCCTTGATTGTACCAAGAGTGCAGAAGGACGCACTGGTTTCTGCATTGCACATGGGGGTGGACGCCGTTGCAGTCATGAAGGCTGCACCCGTGCTGCCAGAGGGAAGTCCGGATTATGCATTAGACATGGTGGGGGCAAGAGATGCCAGGAAGAGAATTGCACGAGAAGTGCTGAAGGACTCTCTGGCTTTTGCATTTCACATGGAGGTGGCCGGCGGTGTCAGTACCCCCAGTGCTCTAAAGGGGCACAAGGAAGCACCATGTTTTGCAAAGGCCACGGTGGTGGGAAACGTTGCACATTTGAAGGGTGCAATAAGGGCGCAGAGGGGAGCACACCTTTCTGTAAGGGTCATGGTGGAGGGAAAAGATGTTCATTTGAAGGAGGTGGGATTTGCCCAAAGAGTGTTCACGGAGGGACTCTCTTCTGTGTTAAACACGGTGGTGGTAAGAGATGTGCTGTACCAGAGTGCTCCAAGAGTGCTAGGGGCCGGACAAATTACTGTGTGCGTCACGGTGGTGGTAAAAGATGCAAGTTCATAGACTGTACAAAAAGTGCTCAGGGAAGCACTGATTTCTGCAAGGCGCATGGCAGCGGAAAAAGATGTTCTTGGGGTCAACCTGATTCCGGATTCAGCCAAAATGATAGTACTTGTGACTCATTTGCAAAAGGGAAGAGTGGACTTGTTGAATCTCATGGTGCCCTGGAGCAAGACAAACGCGTTCATGGTGGTGGTGATACTTTAGGGGCTTCGACCTTGGATTCAACACCCCTAAATCCTGGGAAGATGAAGGAGATTGATATCATGAACACAGGTAGTAATGTTTTGACATCTACCGGTTGGAACTATTTTGGATTCAATCAAGCAAGCATGGCAGTAGGTGGAAGCTCATCATCAGTTTCCGAAGGAAGAGTGCACGGAGGAAGTTTGATGGCAATGCTGGCAGGTGGTTCATGCCATACCTTAAACAGCAGTCCAGGCACAGCGACTACATCCAAGCCAGGCAAACCTTTTGTAACGCCAAAGAACTGGATATGAGGTAATTTATTTCGATTGGACTGCTTCGAGTTTCTGCAACATTTGTATCATTTCTGTTATCTAGCTTGCTCACTATTATGTATTTGAGAAGCTGTTCTCTTTCATTTGTTTGAGTCATTTTCGACTCAAACTTTATACTGTTAATATATAGTGGTAATAATGTGCATAGATGTTTTCTTGTTGCTTTGGTCTTGTATATATTTTGTAGTATGAGTAACTCATCATAAAGATGTTTCCATAACATCATTTGTATATCTGAGTTTGATAACATTGTCATTATTCTGTACTTGTCATTTTAAGGCTCTGCTCCGTCACTCGAAATGTTGATGAATGTGTGTTAGTTCCTTCAAAAGTGAAATATTTTTGAAGAATCTGACACGAATCAGATAACTATATGTCACTCGAAATGTTAGTGAATGTGTGTTAGTTCCTTCAAAAGTAAAATATTTTTGAAGAATCTGACACGAATCAGATAACTATATTTTTAGAGGAACTGACAACTATTTTGGATTAAATACCAAATATATTAAATTGTATGCAAATTTTATCCCCTTATCTTATTCAAATAAACTATGTTGTTATGGAAAAATTTATCTGGACTATTCTATTTATTCTTTTAACAAAAATTATATGGACTATTCTATATATATAATATGTGTATATATATATATATATATTATATACACACTACAAGACAACTTGTTGGGAGCTGTTTGGTGACATAACTCAGTTTGATTGTTCCTTATTTTACTATTCCTAACTGGCAAGTGGCAACTAGCAAATCAAAGAAGTCTATATCTCACAAATTTAAAAGTATCAACAAATAATTGCAAAAGAATTATTTTTAGAAATGATTAAATTATACGAATAATAATCACTGGAAGTGTTCATCTAAAAAATCTATAGGTAGAAAAGAAAAGAAAATCAGTGGAGCTCTCAAATTAAAAATTGAATCACTATATTGTTTTTATTTTATTTTAATATTAAATAATAATTTATATTTATATTCATACTTCTAGATACAATGATTTAAATTCATTTGGAAAACAGTTACAATGAAGAGGAAAGATCAAAAGTTGCATTTTTCTTAATAAATGTGTATATCAATTCTTCTTTATCGAAAATCAATATAATTTTGAATTGGGACTTTTGTCGGTGATTATTTCTTATCACCTTTTGTTGTTAATAGAGAAAAGATATATAAGAAGTAAAAAAGAGACTAAACATAATTACTTTCGTATTAAATCTTTATGTTCTTTTCTTTTTTTATTATTTTATTTGTTTAATCTTGATTATTTTTATTGTATTTTAATATATTTTCTTCAAGTTTTTGATCTTGTTTTCATCAAATTATGCTAATAATCTGTAATACAATTTGTTAATTTTGTGTGATTTTTTTAGTGTTAGTGTGTTTTTTATTCTTCTTTCTTAATGTTAGATTTTGATGTACTCTTTGAATATCATCTTTTTTATTGGTTTTATGGTATTTGATTTGTTTAGTCTAATTGTGCTTTTTATCTAGACTAGATAAGGTTTACACGGTTATTATTTTATTTTTGTGTGGTCTTGTTAATATGTTGTATCATTAAATTTTTTTTTTTTGATATGTATATTTTGTTGAGTTTTAGTAATTTTGAAATGTATTCTTGAGGTATTGCTCAATTTTATACGTTATGTGATACTTTTTTATTTTTTACCTTGGGATTTCAATTTTTGTTGGTTCTTTGACGGACTTTTTCATCTTTTAAGAAATGTAGTTATTACTGTCAATACATATTATACGATCGTACAAAATTCAGAAAGTCATCGTAGTAATATCACTTTTATGGTAACAATTAAAATAATAAGGTTAAATCTCACTTTTATCGTAATAATTAAATTGAAAAAAATGAAAATTCATGCAAATATGTAATACAAGTGTATTTAATATAAATGACCAGTGAATAACTATATAATTCTCATATATGTATTGGATAATAGGTTAAACTTACTTGATTTTTCAATTGATTCACAAAATTTAGAGTATACATATCACCCTTCATTGTTTATATTTCTTTTTAAAAAATCTACAGAATGCAAATAAAAAACATTAAAGGGGTAAATGTGTAAGCATTTAATGTCGAAATTGGAGAGCACTCATCTTGAAATCGTAAACGTTTATGACATTTATATGTTCTAAACCTGTTTCTTATGCGTATAATAACTGCTACAATCAACCTTTTCATACTAAGAAAAGATTCTTTCAATATTTTAACGTTCGTTTAAAATATTAATCAAATTTATCAACTAATTAACTTAAAAGTTAATCCACCTATAGCTTTTTTTGATAGGCACTTGTAATTTTTGTCTTATAATAAGATATAGAAAAACTCCAAACATCATTTTCACTTATATTTCATTGTTTTCACACTATATATTATTTTCTTTTAGCATTTTTTGAATAAGAAGTTGCTAACTATTTCATATATACTTTGCGGTATGAGAATATCAAATAAAATCGGACTTTTTTTAATAACAATATCTCACTATGATATTTAAATAAATATATGTTCTTTGCAATAATATTTTGATTTATAACTCGAAAAATATCCAAGAATCGATATACTTCGCGAAAAGGTTAATTTTGTCATTTCATGTTATAAGTAAAATGTTGAGTCTTCAGACCACAGGGCTTAAATATCTCAAAGTTTGACTGAAAAGTCCTCACAAACTCAAAAAAAAAAAAATGGGCAACTGTAACAGCTTATCTTCCGACCAAGCCACCACCACTTCCGGCGGCGGCGGAGGCGGCGGCGCTCCTTCAACGCCGTCAACCACCGGTATCAGAATCATCCCTTCCTCACAACCACCGCCTCCACGACCACTCTCCGGCATCGGCCGTGTTCTCGGCCGGCCAATGGAGGATGTCCGGTCCATCTACATTTTCGGCGGCGAACTCGGCCGGGGTCAATTCGGAGTCACCTACTTAGTTACTAACAAAAAAACGCGCCAGCAGTTCGCGTGCAAGTCAATCGCTACACGGAAACTCATCAACAAGGACGATGTCGACGACGTCCGCCGTGAAGTTCAGATCATGCATCACCTTACCGGTCACCGGAATATCGTTGAGCTTAAAGGAACTTTCGAGGATAAACACCATGTTCATCTCGTCATGGAACTTTGTGCCGGCGGCGAGCTTTTTGACCGGATAATTGCTAAAGGACACTATTCCGAGCGAGCTGCTGCTGGAGTTTGCCGGCAGATGGTAACTGTTGTTCACAATTGTCATTCTATGGGAGTTATGCATAGGGATTTAAAACCTGAAAATTTCCTTTTTTTGAGCTCCGATGAAACTTCACCATTAAAGGCTACTGATTTTGGACTATCAGTCTTTTTCAAACCAGGTATTATTCGATCACGCCTTAATTTTAAGCTAATTTAGGTCTGCAGTATGAATACTTTTGCTTTGTACATCACCACTCTGAAAGAAACTAAGCATCGTGTGTGCAAAGGCAGAGCCAGGATTTTTAGCAAGGATAACAACAACAACAAACCATTATATAGTCCCATAAGGGGGTCTGAAGAGTGTAGAGTGTACACGAATATAACGCCTATCTCATAGAAGTGGAGAGGTTGGTTTCAAAAGACTCTCAGCTCGAGTAACGTACATCAGAGTAGTTAAAAGAAAATACATAAGTAAAAAGGACATGGAATGTAATAGGCAAATCTTAACATAACATTACAAAAAAAATGTTAAGAGCTTGAAAGACAAGCAACTACAAGAAAAATGTTACTACTGATATGAATGAGGAAACAGTACAACGCATTAAACTACCGCCAAATCTATCCCGCATGAAAAAGAGATAATGCTCTACTGCCTACTAACCTTCTACCCTAATATGCGACCTCCGTAACCTCCTATCTATGGTCATGTCATTGGAAAGTTGGAGTTGAGAATCTTTAGCAAGGGGATTTAAAATATGAAAAAGTTAAGCATATGAATAAGTCAAAAGCTTTGTAAGATTTTTTGCTGGACCACTTGTTTACGGTTCTTTGGGATAAATTGGTTAGCTATTCAACCTAAAAGGCACTCGTGGCTGCAGGTGATGTGTTCAAAGACCTGGTTGGTAGTGCATATTATGTTGCTCCTGAAGTTCTGCGCCGAGAATATGGACCTGAAGCTGATATTTGGAGTGCTGGAGTTATTCTGTACATTCTACTCAGTGGTGTTCCACCATTTTATGGAGGTAATTTCATCTGCTACCTCTACAATTTTAGCATCAGAATTTTCTTGAGCTTCTTCATCATTAACAATTTCCTTTTCATGTCAGCATCAATAGACTATGGCGAATACTTGCATGCACCATCTAGCATCTTTTTATTTCCTTCATGCTAAAATATGAAAAGAAATTGAAGAAACATGTCATTCAGGAATTGTAGCAGAATGCCTGGAAATATTAGGAAACGCAATGAGATGGCTTAAAAAGTTGAAGACTTTCATACTTATCTTGCAGATGTATTTTTACAGCATTTTTTCTCCCATTTTTTTGATTTAATTTTTTTTATTTGAACAGCATTAGTTGTTCCTCTTGTAATTGCCGTAATGTCACAATATGGAAAAATTCAACTTACTTATATGGTATCTTGCATTAGTTAGTGTTCTTTTTAGTATCTGAACATCATAGTTTTCCAACTCGATATTTGCAATTGGCTTCCCGTAAAATTAGCAAGGGGATAGCTAAAATTTTGCTGAGCCTTTTGTTTCTAGTGCTGAATAGCTACCAGCTTTCTTTGTTCGCAGAGAATGATCAGAGTATCTTTGATGCCGTTCTTCGAGGTCATCTTGATTTTTCATCTGATCCTTGGCCTTCAGTATCGAGTAGCGCTAAAGATCTTGTTAAGAAGATGCTGCGATCTGATCCTAGAGAGAGGATTTCTGCAGCTGAAGTCCTAAGTAAGATTTAGCTTTGATGAAATTCTGTCATAATACACTGCAGAATGTCTTTCTTATATTGTCTCTATTTAGTATGATGATCTGTTATATTTATGATAAAGAGGATTGCTTTTATTTGTATAGCTGTAGCATCCAGAATTCCTTTAGCTAAGTAATAAGTCTATGAAGTCCAAAAGATTATCCCAATCAGCTACAGTAGCGAGTTTGTACGGAGACCCTAAGATAGTTCACATCTATATTTCAAAACATGGACTTACTCGGTTTTTCTTTCAAAGCATCCATGGGTTGTTTTCGTTCCACACATTCCATAGGAGACATGCTCATAGAACTCAATTTTTTTAAGGAATAACTCTGGTCCTTGCAATAACTCCTACTGGTAGGTTCTGGTACTCATAATTGATGGTTACAATACTTATAATCTCTTGAACGACCATTTCACACTGTACTATGACTGAATTAAATATTATATGCAAATGCAGATCATCCATGGATGAGAGAAGATGGTGATGCATCTGACAAACCTCTTGACATTGCTGTCTTATCTAGAATGAAACAATTCCGTGCTATGAACAAGCTGAAGAAAGTAGCACTGAAGGTCAGAGACGTATATTCCATGTTCTAATTCTTAATGAGTTAGGAAAATTTCTCTTCCTTTCATGTGTTTTGACAACTGCTCTGATCTTCCGTTTCCCTGAATTTGTAGGTAATTGCTGAAAATCTTTCTGAAGAAGAAATCATTGGCTTGAAGGAAATGTTCAAATCTATAGACACAGATGACAGTGGGACAATTACATTTGAAGAATTGAAAGCCGGTCTTACAAAAATGGGTACAAAGCTTTCAGAGTCGGAAGTCAGGCAGTTGATGGAAGCGGTATTTTCCTGGACGTTCCTTATTTTATGGTTACTGTTCCCTCTCTTTTTAGCTCATATCTCCTTCTTGCAATTATTCTTCATGTTCATTTTACAAATTTGGCAAGCAGTTGATAACTTGTTGAGATGTAAATATCTGAGAACTAAAAGCTTCTCGGTGAAGCGCGTGAACAAAAGATTTACGTAGTCCTGCAGAAACTCTTCATTTTGGTGATATGTACCTCGCTAAGTGGCCGTATTTCTTACCCATTAGCAAGTCCACAGCTCTAAATGGACTATGTGTAATTATAAGATGCTCCTGAAAATGATGTATATGTTCTCAATCCCCTTAAAATCATTTGACATAAAAAATGTTTGGCTTCAAAATACCTGAAGTGCGTGCATAGAGGGTCCTCATTAATGCATAGTCGATAATACAGATATTTGGTTGTTCTTCCAGGCTGATGTTGATGGAAATGGAACAATTGATTACCTTGAGTTCATAACAGCTACGATGCACATGAATCGCATGGAAAGAGAAGATCACTTGTACAAAGCCTTTGAGTATTTTGATAAGGATAAGAGCGGGTATGAAGCTATCCATCTGACCCTCTACATAGGGTTAACACTTTACTGTTTTCTAATCTTGGTTCCTTTAGGTATATTACAATGGAAGAATTGGAGCATGCGCTGAAGGAATACAACATTACTGATGACAAAACAATAAAAGAGATCATTGCTGAAGTTGACACAGACAATGTACGGTATCCTTTCCCTTATGCAAGTTTATATGATATTTCTATTTACAACATCTAAACATCTTATGTTTTTTAGAATTTTCTTGTTGGAGAAAAAAGGAAAAATACAACTGTTTAAGAAACTATTTAAGCAATGTGAAATGTTCCCCTAGGATTAAACAACCTTTCTCTATAAGAGGAGCAGGAACAACAAAATGATATAATACAAACCAACAAGTATATAGCTCATGTATTGAGAAGATATCCTTGGTTCATTAATAGCCGTGTGTGGTCGTGAATGGTTTCTTTTGGACTGTCATGGATAAATATTTTTAACCAATCGCAGGATGGAAGAATCAATTACGATGAGTTCGCTGCCATGATGAGGAAAGGTAATCCAGATTTTGTCAACAATAGGCGCCGCAGATGAAACACACGAAACTCATAAAGCACACCATTTGATTAGCACTGCTGCTCCTGTGAGTTTTTTCTTTTAACCATTGGAACCTCTATAAAGATCCAATTGACGTTCCCTGTTTTAGCTATCTGGGATTGTGAGAGTTTTGGCTCTTCATTCACATATCAAACAAAAGAAGTTTTGACTTTTTCGTTTAATTGGCGGTACGAGTTCCTTGTTTGGATTGAGGTTCTGATTTGGTGACTGGTTCAAATCTGAAAAAGTATTTTAATGTATAGTATACAATTGATATTGCTGATGGTATTGCTACTTTGGTTCATACTTCATCCTCTTTGAAACAAATGAAGAAAAGTTCATTTCCCCTCATATGTCATGTGTGCTTTTGAGCATTGTGTTCTTGTTCTGGAACAAGCAATAATTTTGTTAAGAGGAATGTATTTAATTGTCCCATATTTGGTAACAATAGTTTATCTCCAATTATGGGTATCCAGGGTGAGTTTTAGTTATATACACTGTCATTGTAGAATCATGAGGTCCCTCGGGATGCAAAATCACTAGGTGATTTCTTCTTTCTTACATAAAAAAAAAATAACCAAAAGTCATAAAAAGTATACATTAATTATACATTTATAACTTGTCAAAATCCATAGAAAGTATACACATATTCATGAACTAATCCATAGAAAGTATACACAAAAACCTGAATATATACTGACTATAAAAATATAGTTTATATATAATATGAACTAATCCTAACTACACATTATGATAAATTCAAAAAACAAAAATCTAACATAATTATGCATGAAGAATACGCATATAGTTTAATCTCGATCAACTCAAAAACACCTATAAACAATTTCAAAATTTAAAATATGAAATCCTCTTGATATGGAAAAATCATTTAAATAGATCAAAAAAATTTGATCGTATTCTCTAAAATTTTCAATCATTTAAACTTTTTCCAAAATCCCTGTTTTACGCAATGTATTGATCGATATATAACTTTACACGATATATCGATCGTATAAATCACTTTATGCAATGTATCGATCAAATACATCATTTTATGTAATGTATCGAAACGTTTTTGAGGAGTATCTGATTTCACCAAATTTAAGAATTTGTAATTTAGAAAATAATAGAAATCGAATAATTAGCTCTTTAACACTCAAATTCGTGAAGAAAATATTGAAATTGTGGAAGGCTCATTTTATTCACAATTGTCCTGCCTTTCCTATTTAGACCCCCAAAAAAAAAACTAGTTATGAAAATCTCGGATTCAATATTTATTTACATGTTTATTTATAAATGGCGTTAATTAAATAAGTTTAAATCATTCAATATTTATTGACATACTTATTTATAAATGGTGTTAATTAAATAAGTTTAAATCATCTTATTAGGTATAAAATAAACAAAATATATAAATAAGTATTCATAATTCTTACTCCTCTTTCTTCCTCTTCTTTTGTTGGCTATATATGCCCTAATTTCATATGTAACCTAATGGAGCATAAATAAAAGACTAATTAGTGTTAATTAGCTTATTATTATACCAAATTTGTCATCTACGTTATTTCTTTAAGGAAATTTAATACAAAAATATAATAATTATAATGTCAAAAAATAAAAATGTTTAGTCCAACATAAATTTTGAAAAAAATTATTTATTGCTACTCCTTTTACTAACCATTCGTTAGTCCTAAGCTCCGATCTCACTAAACCAGATATTTTTCTAGAGTTACCTCCTACTTCAATTATTCAAAACGGTAAATATCAAGAATTTTATATATTTTAACGATATTTTAAATTAGGAAAATGGTAAAATAAATATTCCTAACATTCCATTTTTAATTAAACTCAATCGTTTTAAATATTTTCAGGTGAGCTAAATATTTAGAATTTGAATAATAAAAATGATCTTTTAAAACAAATAAAAAAATTAATTAATTAGTGAAAATATTTAACTTATAATTAAATTTTAATACAAAATAGAGAATATCCAAATTACCATTTTGTCCCTTACCCTGCACCAATTTCAAAAACAGTATTATAGCTCCTCCTCCTCCATTTTTTTCTGCGCCGTTAAACTCTTCTTCTGCAATTTTTGCTTTAAAAGCTTTGGAATTTCTCTGCAAAATCCTTTTTGGGTCTCTATTTATCTCTTCAAAGCATTGAAATTTGTGGGTTTTACTCAAAAATATGCCTCGTACTACTACTGTGGAGAGCTCTGGATGCCCTCCTCTTAGAGCTTTGACGTTTGACATTCTTGGACTTATTAAAGGTAAAGATTTGAGCTATAATCTATTGTCTTTTCAATCAAAGTTTGCTTCTTTTTTTTCTTGCTAGTAATATTGTCCCTTTTTTTTTTTTTTTTTGATAACCATGGTGTTTGCACCTCGACTAATTCGACAAGTACATGCTACTACCAGCCACTAGCACAAGGCCATGTTCTTACTAAACCCCCTTTACTTAGCTAGAGGAATATTGGCTACTGGATAACTCTATCTACTAAGAGGCTTAGACAAGAAGAGGTCCCTTTTTTAGCTAGATCTTATTTTAGTACTAAAGGGTCGATTGGTGTGAGAAATAAAAGGATAATAATCTCGGAATAAATGCAGGATTGTTTTATTTTGCATTTTGTTAGGGGTATGAATTAGTGCTGGAATTATTTATCCCACTATTTGTACCAGAATGATGGGATAAGCTATCCCATGTGATATCCCAATCCATGAGTTAACTTTGTCTATCCCATCCCCATACCTAATAGCTCCTAAGAGTTTTCTTTTTTTTTTCTTAAAGTTTTCTTGGTGTAGTTATTGAAGGTAAAGATTTGAGCTTTGGTCTATTGTAGTTCTTGGAATAATTTAAGGTAAAGATTTGAGCTTTTCATCTATTGTTTTTCTATGAAGGTTGGTTCTTTCTCTTTCTATCTTTTTAGTAATTTTAGCAATAATATATTGCATCTATGCTGATAATTGGGTTTTCACATATATAGACCGTCCTTTTTTACATATTTAATTGTGGTGTTGAGGCCAGCTTGTGTGCATCTGACTAGTTTCATAGGGTACTAGGTAACTCTGTCTATGAATGCTGATACAAAAACATGGCCCCCTTTTAGCTAGAAATATTAGTACTAAGAGTTCTACTTTTGTAAAAAAAATCTTGGTGTAGTTGTTGAAGCTAAGGGTGAACAGAAGGAAGCTCCAAAGGTGGTGGAGAAATGGGGGGAACCTGATGCTTCGAGGTGTGTGCTTGCGGCGTCACTTGTTGACCGTGAATTTGACCCTGTAAGTTATCTCTGTGAATTTACTTACTGTAGTCTCTGTTACACATATATCCCATGATATGATGCGTAAAAAATCTTTACTCAACGCAATAGGAAATAATGAAGTTATTTTATTAATTGAAAAAGGTTGTTGACCGTGAATTTGACCCTGTAAGTTATCTCTGTGAATTTACTTACTGTAGTCTCTGTTACACATATATCCCATGATATGATGCGTAAAAAATCTTTACTCAACGCAATAGGAAATAATGAAGTTATTTTATTAATTGAAAAAGGTCACACAATGAAAAGAAAGAAATAATGAAGATGTTCCAGTATGATATTTATTCAGCGAATATGGATGTTCTTTTCTTTCACAGCGTTGGTCATCTTTTCTTTTATTAAGTAAACGATTTCAATTGTTACAAAAGTAGTATATCAAAACAAAGGGGTAACTGTTAGCTCCACTACAAATCTTAAATTAAGAGTCAAAGAACTAACAGAATTCAAAGAGGGAGTCTAAAGGGGATAGCTAAGCCCAACTATATACATACATGAGACATCTAACTTTAAAAGATTGATAGGTAGTTGATGTCCCATCAAAGCACCTTATATCCTTTCATTCCAAATATTCCAAAACATAGCAGCTGGTATCATCTTTCAGATTTTCTTGATGATGCTATCAACTTCCCACTTCCCAGCATCTCCACCTTTCAAAGGCATCCCTGATGTTCTGTGGGTGATCCATGTAAGCCCAAAAAGTGGTATAAGCATGCTCCCTAGGTCTGATGCCACTAAGCATTGTAGGATAAGGTGACTGTGTGATTCTGCATACTTCAGGCACGTACAACATTTATTTGCAATTTGATACCTCCATGCAGCTAAGTTGTCTTGTGTCAAACATGCTTCATAAGGGCAGTCCAGCTGAAGCAACTTTTCTTGGGAGGTAATTTCTCACTTTCCAGATTGGTTTCCATGGACAGTGGTCTGTGATTGGATTCTGTGGACCTAATGTTAGTTGGCTGCCTCTCTGGAAACTTCTCTCTCTTGCTTCTCACCACTTGAATTGACCTGGCACTAGGTTGTCGATAGTAACACTGTGAAGTGTTGCTAGTAAACTGACAAGCTCCTCAAAATTCAATCTTGTATGTTCCTTCCAAGGATTATGCTCCATGAATTCCCTTCTCTGTTGTAGTGTATTTTTGAGTGTGTTTCACTGACTTCTGGAATAGGCTGGGGTCTTCAGTCATTAGAGCAGTATTCCCCAACTACTTGCCCTTCCAGAATTTGATACGGTGACCATTTCCTACTGCAAGATAATGGAATTTTTAGAACTCCCATAAATTGCAGATGCTTTTCCAGACAACCCATATGGTTCTCTTGAAATATTTAAGCTCCAGTGATTTAGTGCTCCATGATTGGCTATCATAACTTCCTTCCATAAGCTTTGCTCCTCCTGTGTGCATCTCCATAACCACTTCGTTAGTAGATATTTATTGTGCAAGGCTAATTCCCGGATGCCTAAACCATGTATCTTCTCTGGCAATTTCTCAGCATTGGACTTTAGATGTTACTTCCTACTTAACAGGATGAGTAGTTCCTTTCATTAACTCAACACTCGAACCAGAAAGAAAAATGTGTAGAAAGAGAGAGATCATTCCATTCATGCCTTGGTTCCTGCATAATGAACTTTAGGAGCGACAGCTCGCATGAACTATGGATATTACATTCTGTACTGTATTAAACATGTCTTTCAATTGTACAAGTTAAATTCCACTTAACATGTCACATTGAATCATATTCAAATTTAGCATGGATGTAGTAAAGGATTTTTTGAAAGTATTTAGTCAGTGTAATGCAGTATAAGCTATTAAAATAAAATGAACTTAGATATTCGTCTTCAAGTGGTTGTGTAGTCCTTGGGTGCTTACTGCTGCTATAAAATACTTCAAAAATGAGGCATTTGACTTTATTCTTTTGGTTTGTTGTAGCTACTTGGTGTAGCAAGGAAAAGCGGCAAGGTGAGGCTGTATCTTTGATCAAAGTTAATATAATATGAAGCCATGTATTTTTTTAAGAGTTGAGCCTTATTTTTGCACCCTTTACTGCTTTTATACTGCAGATTGAGGTTCTTAGTCCAGTCAATGGAGATGTTCGTGCATCCATTTCAATTGAAAGTCAAAATCATCCAGGATCGACAGATAATTCTATTGTTGGTTTGCATTTATTCAAAGGAGAAAGATTGGGCTCATCATCAAGGTATTATCTTATCCTGCTTTAGACAATACGAGCAGGAAATGTCTAATTAATCACCTTAGTTATATTATGGAATAAGCAACTAGTAGAAGTAGACATTGTTAGACTCTTCCTAGCAGCGTGCAAATGGTACAGAACTTTTCAAAATGTGGGTTAAAAGACCACTTGTGAATTGGGGGCCCGCACCCTATCCCATCAGCCTAAGCCTTGATTGCACCTCAGACATGCCTGATTCGGATATACTAAGAACTAGGACATGCATCTTTGACACATTAAGATGCCATAACTCGACTATCCAACTCGTCGGAAGTACGAACCACTCAATAAAGAATCTCAAGCCAAATTGGATCAGGTTCAGTGCTTGGATTAAAAAATGTTGCTAAACAGCTTGGCCCTTCTCCTTTTTTGAGACAAGAACTTGGCCCTTCTCCTTTGGCGATTCAAATATTTGAATACTTATTTTCTCAAATGCTTACTAGACTATCCTGATTTGTGTGCTATTTACTCATAAATTGGCATATTCCTGAAATTATTTGGCTCTTAGATGGGACGTGGTGTGGTTGTGATGTCCATATATAATAACGAGGGACAGCATGTTGTCTTTATTTGTTGTACATATGAGAAAGAGGAAAAATAGTATAATGCAACAGCCAAATGTTATTGCTATTTCTGATTTTAGTGCATGTTAGCAAGATCCTTGGCTAGCTAGTGAGGGATATGAGACTAATGTGGATTTTTTATTACTCCTGTGATGTAGCTCAAATATGAACCTAACATGGAATATGAGTTTATACCCTCTTATCTCATTTTCGTTATCCATGAATTGAGCAACCTCTTATGAATATCCCTACACAAATGTAGTTAATAAACTTCTTAACTGTGCCTAGAAGATAGAGATATAGTTGATGGTTACCTGATTAACATTACATAATCCATAATACCCAAAGTTGACATTGTTGATGGTAGTGATCGGAACATTTTGTGTTTGAAAACAGTTACAAACTACTGGTTAGTGACTAGCTTTGTGAGTGCTGTGCTTGCAATGTATTGCCCTGCATGTGGCTTTGAAGATGGAGCTTGCTTGGGCATCTGGCATGCATTTATGAGGAACTTTCCCCATATTAAATTAGGCTCGTTTTCTGAAATTCTTTCTTATGCATGTATAGGTCATGCAACCTGCTCACATGCACAAGCAAAGGACAAGCAAACATGACATATGTTAAAATGTCTGAATCACTTGAAGATTCTGGTGGTGAAAGTACTCAAACAACATGGAATGTTTGTGGTTCAGGCAGTATTTTGTTCTGTAAGGTAGATGCAGATGAAAGCTATGCATTGTTTGGTGGGTGAGTATCATGATACAAGGTTCTGGGATATAACATTGATGGTGGGAATATCAACCTAATGAAATTTTCTTTGATATATCAGGAAGGGTGTTGAGGTTAATATCTGGGATCTGAGCCAGTGTGCTAAAGTTTGGTCTGCAAAATCTGTGAGTTTCACCATCATTCTCTTTAGCATTTTTCTGTGTAACAAAATAATGACTGGTCTTTGTTGCACTTCAAGAATTTGACACATTGCATCCTTATTCCAGCCAGCGAAAAACAGCCTCGGCATATTCACCCCAACTTGGTTTACATCTGCAACTTTCTTATGCAAAGATGATCACCGCAAATTTGTTGCAGGCACTAATAGTCACCAGGTATTTTTTCTTAGCTAATTGGTTGGCTCTAATAAGCTTGATCTTTTTTCTTTTGTATCAAGAGGGTAATTTTGGTGCAATTGCTTCACAGTTTCTTTTCCTAAGAAGAGCTTCGTGTAGTTTTCCTTATAACTGTCTTTTGACTAACACATCTAAAATTTATCTGGCATTTCTGAGGCCATAAGAAAAATTAGGCTACTTTTTTCTTGCAGTGTGTGGATGGAGAAGAGGAGGTGGGTTCTAGAATAACCCAATAAAGGTGCAAATGGGTGAGCTGATTCAAGTGTTGGATGTGCTTATAACTTTCAGCTCTCAAAAGTCGGAACACCACAAAATTCCATATGTTCTACACAGACTACTCCAGTCAATTTTAGTTCTGAAATGAATATGGCCAGCCTACTAGTCCATTTGAACCATTTTCCTTCCTTTCATTTCTCTCTTCCTACATGATGCCATTTTTCCGCTCCAGAATCGGTCACCACTTGTGCTGTGTCATTACCTGGTTTCAACCACCATCCTCGTATCTCATTATCTACTTTTGAGACCCTAACTCTTACCCAGTACTAGTACACTCAAATCTCTAGCAGTGGGAAAGAAGTCTCAAAGGGGGTGGAGATTCACTCAATTGCCTTGTGTAATCTGCCAAAATAAACAAGCTCAGCTAATCTTGAACTTCAGCCCACGTCGTCACCTTGCAAATCCTACTTTTCTTATTCCCTAGAAGTTTTTTGGTTACAGAGATATAAAGTGTCTGAATTTCTTCAGATTCCAAAATGTCATACCATCTTTTACGCTAGAATGCTCTTTGCTCCTTTCAGCAATAGCCAGTTGGTACATCTTGAAGTTAATGGAGAAGTTTATTGTTTTTAATTGCAGTTGGTTTGTTTAAATAGCATAATTGCTTTCAGCCTATTAAATAGACTAAAAATTGATCCATATAAGATCCACATGCACCCGTTCTGTTAAGTAGTTTCACCTGCGGAGCCTTATTTAGTTTTCTCAATTTATTATGATATGGCTCATTTTGTGTTTCAAATTTGTTGCTGATTTACCTGTCAAGAGAAATTATTGCCGATTAAACTGTCTGTACCAACTTGGTAATTTGTAGGTGCGTCTTTATGATATTTCTGCTCAGAGAAGGCCAGTTGTTTCATTTGATTTTCGTGAGACCCCTATTAAAGCTGTGGCAGAGGATGAGGATGGACATACGATATACATAGGAAATGGGTCTGGCGATCTTGCTTCTTTTGACATCCGCACAGGTAAACGGCTCTCACTATAGTTATTGTTGTTTGTGCTGTCGCTATACTAATCTTCATATATCATACTTTATTATTTGAGGAAAAAGAGTACATTGATAAGGGCAAGACATCCTTAAAATAATAGTTAGACTTTTAAAAAATTATTGAAGATATCGCTATAAGAAATTTATTATTATGCATGTTCATATCCACATTGTTTCTATCCAGATCTAAGTGTGTTCTCTCATTTGATTCTGGCACGGAACTTGTATCGGTTATGAAACTAAGATAACTCATGTACGTATGTATGTACGTGGTGAACAGAACACATAAATTCATTCTTGTGTTTCTTCTAGGAATAAGATTTTGTGGTTAACTTGACCACTGTACTTTGTATGTAACTTGGCTAACTTATTATGAGCTCGTCGTGTGTTAGAATATCTAATGTGGGTTATGATTTCAGTTTCACATAAGAAGTTCCTCGCAGACAGATATTGTTTATCAGTATTATTGATGAATTTTTTGCTCTTGTTTAAATTCTTAGCTTTTACTCTTGCATCTCTTTCAAACCATTTTCTGGAAAACAATTTTCTTGATCTGAGGGTCTATCGAAAATAGCCTCTCTACCCCAAAAGGAAGGGTAAGGTCTGCATACACCCCACCCTCCCCACGCTCCTGTACATGATTCTTGTTCTTTATGATAGTTAAACTTGTTAGTTCATGTAGTGATTCAGATGTCTAGACTCATTTAATTCATTTTTGTTATGGGTCTCAAGCTTCAAGTGCATCTTTTTGTTGTAGGGAAACTTTTGGGATCCTTCTTGGGGAAATGTTCGGGAAGTATAAGATCCATAGTTAAGCATCCAGAGCTTCCAGTTATAGCCTCATGTGGTAAGTATTTAAAATCACAGTTGGCTTCTTTATATCGTGATGCACTTCGTCGGAGGTCCGTGTATATATAGCAGTTTTGATCTCGATGTATGTTTCTTAAGATTTATTGTATAAAGATATAATCTCTTCATAGAAAATCTGAAGCTTTTTAAACCCCTCTCAAATTGTTTTAGCTCTGGAATATTGGATCACACGTCTCTTCATAGAACTGAAGTTATGTTTCTTCTATTTTGTTCCTCACTAGCTATTAACTTGGAGAAATTACTTTTGAATAGGATTGGACAGCTATTTACGCATTTGGGATGTCAAGTCACGACAACTTCTGTCTGCGGTATGTTGTTTATCTATACTGTACCTTTTTAAGAACTGAATGGACAATCCAATAGACAGCTACATTTCTGAGCTACTGCTTCCTTCAGAAATGAGTGACTGTTGATTGATCCTCTCTTTTCAAAATTCAGTGAATTGCAATATTTTGCACTTAAACTCAAATATGACAATGGCTATTTGTGATGGTTCAACTCTTAGGTCCGTCTGAGTTTAAAAGTCAAGATACCATATAGAAGTATAGACTACAATTTCCGATCCTTCCACATTAGACTAAATTAAAACTGAGTTTTTGTAAGGTTTCTAGATATTCTTTTCTAATGATCCCGATGGAATCGTGAATTCATAACACTTCTTTTGTGCATCTTTTGGTGAAGATAATAGTTTTAACATAATATGGCGTTTGCTAGACGTAGCCCTTCTGCCTAATGTGATGATAATTATTGTAATTATTGATTGAGTTCAATTCTTAATGTGCTTCGACGCACATCTATTTCTCCCCTCTTGCATATTACAAAGAAATATTTGGCGGGTGCGCTTAAAGACATTCAAGGTTTAACATGTGCTGCTTACCCGTCATGAATTTAGGATCAAGAGTACAACAAAACAACCACATACCCTGTAAAATGCCACAGGTGAGTCTAGGGCGGGTAGAGTGTACGCAGACGTTAACCTACCTCGTGGAGGTAGAGAGGCTGCTTATGGAAGACCCTCGGTTCAAGTAACACATATCGAAGTGGATTTAAAAGTATTTAGGATCAAGAGCGTGGAGTAAAATAATTCTTTAGTGTGAATTTGGATGAGTATTCCTTGTATTTTTAACAGCTAAAATCTTTGGCTGTGAATCACAGAGAATGAATTGAATTTATTCTTCCATGGTTACAGTTGGGTAGATCGAGGGGCCAGCATAAAAATAGTTGAACTATGAACAGAAGATGTATTTCATATAGCCAACTTTTAACTGATTTGTGATTAAGCATAATTGATGAATGATGAATGCACGTCTTTAATTTATCGTAAATCGGTAGAAGAGAGGACTCTCTCAAGTACCTAAAAGCTAAAATGTGGATGCAGGTTTTCTTGAAGCAGCATCTAAACAGTGTTGTATTCGATTCAAAATTCTCTACAAGAGGTATGCTTTTTGTTTCCTTGTTTGCCTTCTTTTATGGCCGAAAGAAAAAGTTCCTTTTCAGGGTTTTCTGGGAACAGATCCAGTGGAGCCTGTAGCTTTGAACCCCCGACATTGTGGCTATGAACCACAGCATTGGAGGTTCAAATTACTCCTCGCCCACAATCGGCCCAAGGGGGAAATACCTCCCCCTCTGGGGGTAGGAAAATCATGATCGGATAGCAAACCAAAAGCTAGGGAACTTGAGTGTGGGTCTTTTGTGGAACTGGAACGACTATTCATTTTACTTATTTACTGTTTTTATGCTTGTTCAGAAGCTCAGGTACCTCCTCAGCAACACGATACAGATGAAACATTACAGACGGAAGAAGAGGAAGAGAAGACTGTTAAACGCAAGAAGGCATCAAAAGAACACAGCGGAAGCAAAAAACTGAAGACCAAGAAAAAAAGTAAAAGGTCGAAAGGAGACAGTAACGACATTGCCTAATCGTATTGCTTTCCAAGAATCCCTTATTATCGACACATCTCTAATGCACGAGTTCAGCTAAAAGGATACCTCAACATACACTAGAACATGGTGAGATGATTAGTGTGAATTCATGGCAGCATTCGTCCAAGTTAGAAGAACTCGGGAACACGAGTGAGTTCTTTGTTAAATATAAGCTAGCTAGTTGAAGGCGGGCATACAACAGCAATTATGACTCGATCCCAAACAGGTCGGGGTCGGCTTTTTGAATCCTCAGTGTTCATGTGTTCCATTAGCTTAGGTCTCACATTTCAATATAGTGAAGAACTGAAATACATATAGCCTTTAATTGCTTGCATATGTTTGACAGTTTTGAAGTTTGTTTATGGAAAAATTACATTAGTTCAAAAGTAGTGATGTTATTTCTCATTTTGGTGGATTTTATTTTATTGAAAAAATATTTTCAGATTTTAGATTGTGTGGGACTCGTAAAATAGGATTAAGTCAAAATCATCAAAGGGTATAGTGGGATTAAAGAGATCCTTACACGCTTAATCAGAGGTTTGGGTTCAAGTCCTTGGAAATGGACCAAATATTGTCAAGGCGTATTTACCTCGTTTTCCGCTATCGAGTCAACTACCAGATAATTATTTTAAAAATGCAAAAAACTTATAATAACCCAAGTAAATGAGTTATCTTCACCTTTAATAATAAAGATTTTGGGTAAGTTTTGAATAGAAAATTGAACACCTCCTTCTTTAATGGATCTTTTGCAATTAGAATCAAGATTAATCGGGCTTAAAAATATCGGATACTATAAGATTATACCGAAGTATGATAGATTAATAGTTGTAGTTGTGAGAAAATGATTAAAAGTTTAATATCGGATACTATAAGATTATACCGAAGTATGATAGATTAGTAGTTGTAGTTGTGAGAAAATGATTAAAGTATAAAAAAAACGCCTCCCTCTTTAATGGATCTAGAATCAAGATTAGTCAGGCCAAAAACTATCATATACTATAAGATTATACCGAAATATAATAGATTAATAGTTATAATCATGAGAAATTGAATAAAAGTATAATATAAGATTATACGAAATATAATAGATTACTAGTTATAGTTGTGAGAAATTGATTAAAAGTATAATTAAAAAAATAGGAAAATAATTGTCAGAAGTGGGATTTGAACCCACGCCCTCTTACGAAGACCAGAACTTGAGCCTGGCGCCTTAGACCACTCGGCCATCCTGACAAGATTGGTGAGTTCAATCCCAATTGAGGTATAAGATATATACAAAATATAAGATTTTTTGTAAAATCTTTTTATATGAAAAGATAATAAAATATATATATATATATATATATATAAAGACTTTGAGAAAAAGGATATGACTTTTATTTCTATATATATGTTCTTTTTTGTGAAATAATTCCTCAAATAAAGAAGTTGATAAGTAATTCAACAAGAAGTTGTATAGATAAGGAATTAGTCAAGGTTATTCGTGTATCATAAAGAAAACCTTATAAATCAGAGATTTTGATATCATTTTAAACTTTCAGTATAAGTAGAAAAACATGTCGTAACAACAACTTGAAATTCATATCATCAATATAAGAATCGGTCAATAATTCACATGACTTATATTTAATCAAGCATAGCTGATTAACATTATAACGACGTTATATTGTACTTACACTAAATAATTTTTCAAACACGTTAATACTTTTATATGCGATTTCAACTAAGTAACATAAATTTGAAAATTCTAAATAACCATAGTCCTTAATTGACAGTTAAATGAAAATTAAAGAATCCAATGTTTTCTAATTTTTTTTTTCTTTTGAGTGCTAATTTATATATAATCCGTTTATAATAATGGAAGTTATAACTTTGGTACTTTCTAATTAAAAAACACTCAATTAATTAAATCTTAGTACATAGGAGACAAAAATAATAATAAAGTTCTTACATATACCAATCCTATTATAATCTGAACTAATTATACAACATAATAAAGTTAATATCTCATATGGTCACTCAATTATGCATTCTTCTCTCAGAAAGTCATTCAACTTTCAATTTTCACTCAAAAATCACTTAACTATGCACTTTTTTCTCAGAAAGTCACTCAACTTTGAATTTTAACTCAAAAGTCACTCAACTATCCACTCTTTCCTCAGAAAGTCACTCAATCTATTAAATTATTTTTTTAACTAAAATTTGTTAATATTAATTATTTATATAACAAATCAAAATTTTTTAAAAACAATTTAATAGATTGAGTGACTTTCTGAGGAAATAGTGGATAGTTGAGTGATTTTTGAGTTAAAATTCAAAGTTGAGTGACTTTCTGAGAAAAAAGTGCATAGTTGAGTGACTTTTGAGTGAAAATTGAAAGTTGAGTGACTTTCTGAGAGAAGAGTGCATAGTTAAGTGACCATCTGAGGTATTAACTCCTACATAATATAATAATTAAACTGAAATATCTTATCCATATATATATATATATATATATATATATATATAATAGTCAAAATTTTACAGCTCCAACTATAATATCACATGTTTGAATTTAAAAATTACACGCTTCAAAATCAAATAAAAATTATTGAATTTAACGTAACTAAAGAGAAACTTTCCTCTCACAATTAATATCCTTAACATCTTGTCTTTGTATACCTACCACCATATCACAATTCATCCTTATATCAACACTCTTCTTAAACACACCTAAATTAACCTTCCCATTAATATTTGTAGACATACTTATCGATAACTCCCCCGCTATCAAATCGCTCGTTAATCGAGGAATCGCGATTAATTTTTCAACCATAACCACGATGATCACGTTCATACTAAACGTCCGTCGAGCCCTAGCGGACCCTCGTGGGAGCATGGCTTCCGCGATGATTCTATCGTTATAAATCAAACTAGCAGTCGCAGGGTTAAACTTAAACGATACCGCGTTAGGATTTTTAATAGAAATATCAGCGGAAACGGTAATATTCATATTGCTTTGAAGATTGGAACTACTGGTAAGGGAACTCAACCCCTCGAATCGGATCGAGTTCATCCTTATCGTTGGATCTTTCACCTTGAAAATCGTGAGCGCGAGGATCAAGATAATGATACCTATGATTATCGTTGTGATACCACAACAACCACAACATTTTACACACCTCCTCCTACGAAGTTGCTTTTTTGATAACTCTGTACTGGATGTAGACGTGTAATTAACACCTTCTTCATTTTCGATATGTATACGATGTGATGAAGGTGCCAAAGGACGAACTTGATCTCTAGATGAATTTGGAGATTGTGGTGGAGACATTTTTTTTTTTTTAGAGATTTTATCAATTGGAAGATTGATAATTTATTTTGTGTACTATGATATTAAAAGATGCATTTATTATTTATATGACTATAGTGTATGTATTAATTATATTAACCGCGTTAGCACGACTTTGAATATTGACTTAAATGTGGGACATGTGATGTAATTGTGTTGAAATTTTTTTTTTTCCTTTTAAATAATAAATTTAATAGTATTTATTACTAATAAAATTATATATATAGTCATGGAAGCTTCTCCGTTGAGAAGTATTATTATTAGGCCAAATACATAAATATATCTCTAAATTTGTTCGGTTTTTTTTTTCCGAGGTATCTCAACTATGTCATTTTTCTATTGAATCATTGAACCGCCGATAGTTTGTTCCTTTTAAACAAACACTGTTGGCTGATGTGGAATCAAATTTTTGAAGGACATTGACAGAAGATACATATGTTGTTCCAGAACTCATTAGTCCAATTAACAGTGAAAATGTTCGAGAATAATAATGTTTTAGAATACATTAGAATACAAATGAGACTAACATAGTTTGTGATCATTCTTTAGTAAAAAAAAAATTGCAATACGAACACAATCGAATGCATTTACAATAGAATAGCTGATCAAAATCAACTAATGATGTTTAAAAGGAACAAATTATGGGTGATTCAATGATTCAATAGGAAAATGACGTAGTTAAGGTACCTAAGGAGAAAAACCCAACAATTTTAAGAATTTGTTTATGAGTTCGACCTTATTATTATTATATTTGCCAACAAAATACATTAGGGATATCTTATAATTGCATTTTATTTTGAAACTTCTACATATCTTTGTAGGAAATAAAGATGGATTTAGATTATCTAATTAGTGCATATTTTATTGTGCCCATGAAACTGGAATTAATTAATTAATTTCTTTCATAACATGAGCAAGAAATAGACTAATTAATCACTTTAACAGACTTTTGATGTAACTAGAATTAAAAAAGTCAAGACTTTAGAGATTTGAAAATTCTAGGTGGTGTGCTATATACTAGAAAATAACATTTTAATCCCTTAATTGTCAAAACTAACATGCTAAGACTCTAATAATAAGTGGAAATATACAAATAACAACAATAACAATTCTACCAAAAAAATAATAAAACAACAATAATATATTTGATGTAATATCACAAATTAAGTTCAAAAAAGATAATATACAAATAACAACAATAACAATTCTACCAAAAAAATTAAATAAAAACAACAACAATATAAATAAGGTTCGAAAAAGATAATATACAAATAACAACAATAACAATTCTACCAAAAAAATAAATAAAAATAACAATAATATATTTGATGTAGTATCACAAATAAGGTCCGAAAAAGATAATATACAAATAACAACAATAACAATTCTACCAAAAAAATAAATAACGATAATATATTTGATGTAGTATCACAAATAAGGTCCGAAAAAGATAATATACAAATAACAACAATAACAATTCTACCAAAAAATAAATAAAAATAACAACAATATATTTGATGTAGTATCACAAATAAGGTCCGAAAAAGATAATATACAAATAACAACAATAATAATTCTACCAAAAAAATAAATAAAAATAACAATAATATATTTGATGTAGTATCACAAATAAGGTCCGCAAAAGATAATATACAAATAACAACAATAACAATTCTATCAAAAAAATAAATAAAAATAATAATAATATATTCAATGTAATATCATAAATAAGGTCCGGAAAAGATAATATACATGTATATATATTTATTAAGGGATAATGCTCAAGTACCCCTCAACCTATGCCCGAAATCTCAGAGACACACTTATACTATACTAAGGTCCTATTACCCCCTGAACTTATTTTATTAATAATTTTTTACCCCTTTTTAGCCTATGTGGCACTATCTTGTGGGCCCAACGATGATTGACTTTTTTTTTTCAAACTAGTGCCACGTAGGCTAAAAAAGGGTAAAAAATTACTTATAAAATAAATTCAGGGGTAATAGGACTTTAGTATAGTATAAGTGTGTCTCTGAGATTTCGGGCATAGGTTTAGGAGGTACTTGTGCATTTTTCCATTTATTAATAGAAAGGTTATTTTAATATGCACGGTGTACCCATGACTTTATATATTTTAATGTGAATTAGTGTTTGAGTTAAAAAATTTATCTAAGAGATTTAATTAAATAAAATTTTAACTATGCGAAGAAGTCAAAAAAGAATTATTATATAGCAAAAAGTAATAATTTTATTTTATATATAATATATATAATTTTCAACGAAAGTGTTTTGAATAATTTAAAAAAATATATAATCTATCTAGGTTCATGATGTAAATGCAACCGCTATTTTAAATATTAATAGATGATGAGTCGTGATTTGAAGTGTGTATATTTTAGGATTATAATTTTTTAAAATTACTGAATTTAAATTAATAATTATATTATTAAATTATTTATAAGAAAAATAAATTACGTATATCTCGAGTAAAATTAAGTTATTTAATTTAATAAATATTTATACATAAGCGTTTTTAAGTTATGATCATGAAAAATATAATTTATTAAGTAACGATATAAATTATTTCATTAGTCTGTTTAAAGAATAAAGAATATAAAAATATTTCTTTTAGAGGAAAATTTTTTATGAAAGAAAGTATTTATTAGACAATTTTATTTCAATGATCCTATTAAGATTTGCATACTTCAATTCTCATCAGGTCTATTTTGATTATGGGAATGATATATATTGTAATCATATAGTACCTTTGAAAAAATTTTAAAATTTGGGTTATAAATTTCAATGAAGAGTCTATATTTTGGTGTGCTATTCTTCTAGAATGGCTACTACATAGTTGTAGATTTTAAAAAGAAAAGAAATTGCGTAAATTCTGCCTTTTTTGATCCCGTGTAGGCGCTTTCCAGAGGTGGAATCTTCTAGTTCTTCCTATTTGACCCGAAACCGATCGATCTAGCCATGAGCAGGTTGAAGAGAGCTCTAACAGGCCTTGGAGGACCGAACCCACGTATGTGGCAAAATACGGGGATGACTTGTGGCTAGGGGTGAAAGGCCAACCAAGATCGGATATAGCTGGTTTTCCGCGAAATCTATTTCAGTAGAGCGTGGTTCACTTGAAATTGTTTCCTTCGTTTAAAAATGAATGTTTCTGTTTCCTTTTCAATTTGTTTCAAGAAAAATGTTCCTTAACTTTAATTTTTCACGTCATTATAAAATCTATATATGAAACTATAATTTTACTAGCACAATACATTTAATATTTAAAATTTGGAACTAAAAAGCTAGAATCATGAATTCGTCTTTTATATATAAAAATAGAAATTTACTCTTCCATCATGGGATCCTTTTATCATTTCTTTGTCAAATATTACACTTGATATTGTTTTTTTATTATTATTTAATAAGAGATAAAATAAATAAAATTAATATTTTTGATCCCAAATGTTGATTTAAGTTTTTTAAAGTAGTTAATATGAATAAGTAAAATATATTAATCATTATTTTGGCGTGCAATATTAATTTCAAGTCTTATTAATTTATATGTGTCTCAGAAATTCTTATTTTGAGTGGGAGATCTTTCGTACTAAAGACGATATTATTATTGAGGTTCAAATTCAAAAATTTTAAATAAAGGAAAAATAGTATTTATAACCTATCAATTTATTTAAGCAATCGTTGTATTTATAACCCCCACCCAACTCCCATAATAACCCTAACCCCACCACCTAAAATAACATTTATTTATGATTTGTTTATATCGTTCATAAAAATAATATTTATTTATGATTTATCTATATCGTCCACAATAATTATCAATTAATAGGTTAGTTAAAATCGTGAGTTTTGAGTAAGTGACCATGATCGTAAACAGATTAGTATTTGATGAAACTAACAAATATGATTTCAGAAAAAAAAAATGTATCTATGATTTGTCTATGTCGTCCATAAAATTTGTCAATTAATGGGGTTAGTTAAAAACATGATTTTCAAGAAAGTGTACATATATATTACTCGCGAACAAATTTGTATTTTGAGAAAACAACAAATTTCATTTCAAAAATAAAATTTATCTATGAGTTGTTTATACCGTTCATAAAAATTATCAATTAATGAGGTTAATTAAAAGCGTGATTTCGAGTAAATGTGCAGATATATTACTCGTGAAGACATATGTATTTGAGAAAACGAACAAATTTCATTTCAGAAATAAAAATAACATTAATCTATGATTCTTCTGTACCGTTAATAAAAATTATCAATTAATGGGGTTAGTTGGAAGTGTGATTTCTGATTGAGTGTGCACGTATATAATTTGTGAACAAATTTGTATTTGAGGAAACGAATAAATTTTTTTCAGAAGTAAAAATAACATTTATCTATGATTTGTCTATACTGTCCATAAAAATTATCTATTAATGAGGTTAATTAAAAGCGTGATTTCCGAGTAAATGTGCACGTATATAACTCTTGAACAGATGTGTATTTGAGGAAACGAACAAAATTCATTTTAGAAATAAAAATAACATGTAACTATGATTTGTCTATATCGTCTATAAAAATTATCAATTAACAGGGTTAGTTAAAAGCGTGATTTATGAGTAAGTGTGCATGTATATTACTTGTGAACAAATTTATATTTGAGGAAACGAAAAAATGTTATTTAAGAAATAAAAATAACATTTATCTAAGATTTGTCTATACCGTCTATAAAAATTATCAATTAATGAGGTTAATTAAAAGCGTAATTTCCGAGTAAATGTACACGTATATTACTCGTGAGCAGATGTATATTTGAGGAAATAACAAATTTTATTTCAGAAATAAAAATAACATTTATCTATAATTTGTTTGTATCGTCCATAAAAATTATCATTCAATGCGGTTAGTTAAAAGCTTGATTTTCGTGTAAGTGTACATGTATATTATTCGTGAACAAATTTTATTTCAGAATTAAAAATAACATTTATCTATGATTTGTTTGTACTGTCCATAAAAATTATCAATTAATGAGGTTAGTTAAAAACGTGATTTCCGAGTAGTGTGCACGTACATTACCCGTGAACAAATTTGTATTTGAGAAAACGAACAACTTTCATTTCATAAATAAAAATAACATTTATTTATGATTTGTCTATACGGTCCATAAAAAGTATTTATTAATGAGGTTAATTAAAAGTGTGATTTCGAGTAAGTGTGCACGTATATTACTCGTGAACATAATGTGCATTTCAGAAAACGAACAAATTTTATTTCAGAAATAAAAATAACATTTATCTATGATTTATCTATAATGTCCATAAAAATTATCGATCAATGGGTTAGTTAAAAGTGTGATTTGCGAGTAAGTGCGCATGTATATTACTCGTGAATAGTTTTGTATTTTAGGAAACAAATAAATTTCATTTCAGAAATAAAAATAACATTTTATCCATGATTTGTCTATACTGTCCAAAAAAATTTTATCAATTAATGGGGTTAGTTAAAAGCGTGATTTTCGAGTAAGTGTGCATGTATTTTACTCTTGCACGGATTTGTATTTGACGAAACAAACAAATTTTATTTCAAAAATAAAAATAACATTTTTATCCATCATTTGTCTATACCGTTTATAAAAATTGTCAATTAATGAGGTTAATTAAAAACGTGATTTCCGAGTGAATGTGCACGTATATTATTCGTGAATTGATGTGTATTTGAGAAAACGAACAAATTTCATTTCGGAAATGAAAATAGCATTTATCTATGATTTGTCTATATCATCCATAAAAATTATCAATTAATGGAGTTAGTTAAAAGCGTGATTTATGAGTAAGTGTGCATGTATATTACTCGTAAACAGATTTGTATTTGAGGAAACGAATAAATTTCATTTCAGAAATAAAAATAAAATTATTTATGATTTGTCTATACCCTCCGTAAAATTATCAATTAATGAGTTTAGTTAAAAAGGTGATTTCCGAATAAGTGTGCACGTATATTACTGTGCACAGATGTGTTATTGAGGAAACAAACAAATTTCATTTCAGAAATAAAAATAATATTTATCTATAATTTGTCTATTCCGTCTATAAAAATATTAATCAATAAGATTAGTTAAAAACGTGATATTCCTGTAAGTGTACATGTATATTATTATGTATAGATTTGTATTTGAGGAAATGAAAAAATTTCATTTTAAAAATGAAAAATTATAATTAAAAAAATAAATTTACTTCCAAACTATTAAAAATAGTATGCAAATAACTCTATTATATTTTTGAGACACGTAGAGCATATATATCATTATACAATAATAATAACAACTTTAATTTCTATTCAACGTATTGAAAAGTACTATAAAATAACACGAAGGACAAAAGGGTTCATATTTTTCAATTTATAGAATTTGCTTTTCCGGTAGAAAAATACAGCTTAATAAATATATATATTGGCAAAAAAGAAGTTAAATGAATTGAAAATTTATAAATTACTCAATTTGATTTTAGTTAACTGTTTATTTTTAAATTAACTAAAAAATAATAATTGACATAATAAATTTACTATTTTACCTCTATTAATTACGAAATAATTAAAATAAAATCTTAATATTTTTAAAAAATTTCAATCTTTTTTAAAGTAATTAAAAATTGATAAAGTGTTAAAATTAGGGCAACTTTCACATATAGCAAACAAAAAATTCATATTTGTATAATATAGCAAACATAGCATAATTGCGCTCCATAACAAACATAAAAACTGTATAATTCGCTATACATATACAAGTGTATAATTCGCTGGCCTAAATTGTATAATTCGCTGGCCTATTTCGCTGCAATTGTATAATTTGCTTTGCATATAGCTGAATCAAATTAAAATGTATGTATATTGCATAATTATAAGTTTATAGCAAAAAGATATATGTTTTTCTCACTTTATACAAAAACAGAAACACAATATATACACTTTTGTTGTATAAAGCTAGAGAAAATTGTATTTCACTGCAATTGTATAATTCGCAATTGTATAATTCATTGGCCTTTTTCTCTGCAATTTTTGAAGTAAAATGTTTGTAAATTGTATAATTAAGTGTATAACATGAAGATATACATTTTTGCATGTGTATATACAATTTTCTCTCGCTTTATACAAAACAGAAACAGAATTATACACTTCTGTGTATAAAGCGAGAGAGGCGAGCGAGAATGGAGAGTAGCGAGCGAGATTCCTGGGAGAGAAACGTTGGCAAATTTTAGATAATGTTTGCTATGAAACACAATTAAATCAAACCCTAGCTATTCTATTTAATTTAGGTTATTAGTTTGCTATTTTATATAATTTTCTCTAAAATTAATACTTTACTGTTTAGAGAAAATATAATGAAATAACAGTTGCATGTTTCACAATTAATAAACTTAAATTTTTATAACATAGCAAAATAATTAATCAAAAAATTGTTGCATAATTAAAATTCAAAAGATATTTATTATTATAATATAACGTATAGGGAAAGAAGATATAAAGGGAAATACCTAAATAGTTGAAAAATACAGTTTAATGGGATATTTTGTTAACCGATTTTTATGAATAAAAACAAAACAAAATAACATAAAAAAAAAGAAGAGAAAACAAAGATATAGATGATTATCTTAAATTCTCGAATATTTTAAATTTCAAAAGTTAATTTTAGATGATAAAACTTATATATATTGATCATTTAAAATTGTAAAAAAAGAAGAAAAAAAGAAGAGAAGTTTGAAATTATAAAAGCTGCCAGTAATTAAATTGGGTCAGAGCAGTAGGAACAGAAAATCTCAGTAGTGTGAGAGAGAAGCGAAATATGGCCGGAGCGACGGCGAATTCAGTTCCGGCGAGCGGCGTTGACGTCGGAGTCAATAGGATGAGCGCGTCGTACGTAAACTCCGTTCGAATCTCCGCCGCTGCCAATCGATTTGCAACGCTGCTATGTAATCATCCCCAAATTGATGCTCAGGAGTTCGTTCAACTCTGCCTCTCACTTTCAAGGTACCAATTTCTTTTTTCCTTCTCCATCGGAAAATAATACTGTTGTGAATTTTCTTCTTCTGCAATTGCTAGGGTTTGTATGTGCTTGTTTAGTGTGTATTCATTGTTACTATTTTGTTGTTTTATACTGTTTCTCAAATTGTGGGGTTCATCGCCTTGGAAAATATGACATATTATCACGTTGTGATGATGTAGTAAATATTCATATTCATCGTTTTCGATATTTTTTTTTATTTTGCTCTAACTATGAGAAAAAGAATACTCGCAACACTTTATTTTTTTTTATTTTTTATTTAATTTTAATCTTTTTATTAGAGTTTTCTAATTTAATGTTTTTTTAGATATAGAATTCATAAAAAGTGCTGTATCTTTGATATGAAACTTTTTAAGATAAATTTAAATTAAATTAAATTAATATGGCTAAAGGGGGCAAAGCTGCTTTTTTAAACCATAAGCACTGTAAAAATTCATTGCATTTTAAACTTGGAGAATCTATTTTCTTTTGTGTGCTTTTTTTTCCTTCTAGAAAGCACATAGGGGGTTAAATGCAGAGGTACTTTTTTTTAAAAAAAAAGAAAAAAACCCTATAATTCTACAAATACGATAAATTTAATACTTTCTCTGTCTCATTTTTTTGGTATCATTTTTTGTCGGTTTCAAAAAAATATCATGTTTTCTTATATAATTAATATTTAAATGTATAATTTTTCTTTTATTCTTTCACTTAATTTTTTCATACATTTACGAGGAGAGTGAAAAGTGAATTACTTTTTTAAAGAATAATTTAATAAATATTTTAAACTCTTCATTATTTTTTAAATTGTGCGAAAACTTAGAAGTACCAAAAGTTCCTCTAAATTGTAAATTCAAGTCTTTAAAAAACACAAAAAGGATATTGTTTCATGTTCATCATTGGGTCCTTTTCCATTTCTTTGTTAAAAACATGACACTTGCCAGCGAGATAGAAAAAAATTAATATATATTTTTAAAATTCACAATAATTATATACTAATGAAAATTTTCCGATTAAATTATATATCTTGCAAAAGTTATAATAAATAATTAATAATAAGAATTTCTTGGTTTCCCTTTGTAAAAAAAAAATAATAATAATAAAAATGAAATTATTATTATCAATTTAAATAACAAATGCACTATAACTGGAGTTTCGAATTTCACTATATCTTCTCTCTTCAAAGAAACTGAAAAATCGGCTTAAATAGGAATTAGCTGATAACTAAACAAACAATATAACATAGTTATGTTGTAAAATTCTTCTAAAATAAGTTAATAATATTATATATGTATTCCAAAAATAATTTTAAGAATCTATATATTAGAACCAGCTATTTAGATATTTTTTTCCCTTTTTTAAAAAAAAGATATATACTCATCCCCTGGTCCTTGTGTATGCAGTATAGATAGACTATGATATATGCATAATTAATTAGTGTTTTTCTTTTAATTTCTTGCCTTATTATCCTATTTGTTATTCCATATTAATTACATAATTTTAGTTTATTAACTTTAATATAATTTTTTTTTAGGTAAAATGCACAAGTACCTCCTAAACTATGTTCAAAATTCGGAGACATATCTAAACTAAACTAAGGTTTTATTACTCATAAACTTATTTTTTTGTCATTTCATACACTTTTGTCTTAGGTGGCACACTCCGTGATTCTATGCATTTGAGGCGTGTAAGAGATATTTGGATGCCACGTAAGCCAAAAAGGTGCACAAAATTACAAAAAAAAATAAAATTCGGGGGGTAATAGTACCTTAGAATAGTTAAGGTGTATCTCTGGAATTTCGATCATAGTCTAGTGGGGTACTTGTGTATTTTTTTTTTTTAATAATAGTAATATGTTTGGCGAAATTTTACTAACCAAGAAGGGTTTGAGAGCGTAGAGTGTATACTTAGAGCTTGTTTGACATTACTGCTAAAAATTGTTTATATCTATAAGTATTATAGCTTCTAAAATATACTTTTGAAAAAAAAAACAATTTATGTTGACTATTTCATTTGAGAAGTGCTTTTGACAAATAAGTTGTGTTTGACTTTTAATCTTTTATAAAAAAATATTTTTGAGAGTTAAATTACGAAAAAAAATAAATATCAGTGTACTTTTGATATTAAAATTGTTTTATCGAGAGAAACTCTTTTAAATAATTATTAGAAATTTTTTAATTAAAATATATGTTCAAATTTTCAATCAATATTATATATAATATAAATAAAATTTTAATACAGTATTATCATGATGACTTAAATATAATATAAATAAAATTTTAATACAGTATTATCATGATGACTTAAATATAATTAAAAATATCAAGAAAGGTAAATTTAAAAACCATTCTGCAAATCAAACCACTATATACAAAAAATCATCACAAATAGATAAAGTCCTTCATATTTTCTAGAGAGAAGACACGAGATTTTAGATTATAATGTAATCTCAGAGACACATATTAACTAAATTAAGGTCATATTATTCTTGATTTTTTTTTTTTGTAATTTTGTATATTTTTTGGTTTATGTGACACATCCGGTGACTCTAAGCAGTTGAAGCGCGTGAGAGATATTTGTATGCTACTTAAGTTAAAAGGTGTACAAAGTTACAGAATAAATGAGTTCAGGAGGTAATAGAACGTTAATTTAGTTAAGGTGTTTCTCGGAGATTTGAGTCATAGTCTAGGAAAATACATCTATCTTTCTCATATTTTAATCCTACGGAAATGTTGTTACATTTGTTTCCGATTCTGTGAAATTGAACATTAAATAATATATACAATATATAATAATAATAATAATAATAATAATAATAATATATAAACATGAAGTTGATCCAGCAGTTTGAGCTTGAGACTTCCATGTTGGAGGTATCAAGTTCGAAATTCCTTGCCAGCGAAAGCAACATATTTGTCTTCTGGATCGAGTTCATCGCACCAGGCTTTTGCCTTTTGAGTCGAGCTCATCGCACCAGGCTTTTGCCTTTTGAGTCGAGCTCATCGCACCAGACTTGTTTAATTTTTACCAAAGTAGTTTTGAAAATTTGTCAAACACTAATTTCTTTTAAAAAGTATATTTTTACAAAAAACCTTTTGACCACAATGTCAAATAGACTTTTAAAGGAGAGTTAAATTATTTCAGAAAAAATGATAGATTGAAGTATATCAAACTCAAATAAAAGAAAAAAAGATAATGATTCAGAAAAAATGATCGACTGAAGTATATCAAACTAAAGAAAGAAAATAATGAGCAAAGTATACCCCATTGATAAGAAGAAAAGTAATGTGAAATTAAAAGAAAATTTTCATGTGTCATTGATCATTTAAAATAGGCATAAGTCATATACCGCTACCCAAAATTGTCCGCATAATTCACTTAGACACCATAACCGAGACTTATACCTATTGAACACCTAAATTGTTCAAAACATATACCTATTAGACACAAAATGCTGATATGACAAAAAAATGTGTATTGCACTTCTCTGAAGCGCGTGAAAAGACTTAAAGTCTTTTTTATTTTACTTTTTACATTTTTTCTTCTTTTATTGACACTTGACATTATAATTAACTTAAAATATATTTTCTTCTTTATTTACACTTTTTTTCAAAAAAGAAAACACCCCACTCTCGATCTATCATTGTTTTCATAATTTAGTTTACAAAACTTTCTTCATTTTAGCTCCAACACTATTTTTTTTTTCTTTTTTTTATATATAAAAAATTTCTATCTTCCAAATATGAAGATAAATGAAAATCAACTAGAAAGATTCAAATTTGAAAGAAAGTCTCCATATGATTTATTTCAAATCTCATAAAAACAAGGAACAAGTATGAAGAAGATGAAAAAAGATAAATGACTTTTACGTATCAAAATAGTTAGCCGACATTTATTTATCACAATTTTCGAACAAAGATTATTACTCAAATTCATATGTGGTCATTAAATTTATCAAAAATGATATAAAAAAATTTGAAATTAATAATTTTGGAACTATCAATTTCATTTTTTCATCTATGTAGAATTGAATAACTGCCAAACAAAATTTTCTTTCTTCTTCACTTTTAGTATGAAAAAAAAATTAATCTTGAAGTTATTTGAAAAGAATAAGATTTTGTAATTTGAGAAAGAATGTGTTTTGGGGAAGAAGATGAAGATGAAAGAGGGTTGGGTTGGGTGGGGTGGGGTAGAATAGGTTGGCATTTTCATTATTCTTTTTCTTTTTTAAAAAATTAGATATTAAATATGAGTTTTTTTTTTATAATTTTTAGGCCCAATGTCAAATATTATTTTTTAATTAGTCATGTTGTCGCGTCATCGCAAGTCTATCACACATTCTTCACATTTTTTGTTAATTATCAAAAAATATCTAATAAAAATGATTATTATATAGATAAAAGTGTTCAATTGGTACTAATATCAGTTGAAGCGTTCAAGTGAATTATGTAAAAATCTTTAAAAATATTATTAAAATGTAAAGTGAATAAAAATATTGTCATAAGAAAAACAAAAATCTCGATATTATAAAGATGGCAGTAAATTGGAATAGAGCACTACTATTTACAGTGGAACTGTTTCGACAAAACCGAAAAGTTCAGTGTGAGACAAGAAGAGCGAAACATGGCCGGAGCGACGGTGAACTCTATCCCGGCGACCGGCGTTAACGCCGGAGTTGGCAGAGGAGCCAATATGACTGGCGCGTCATACGTAAATTCGTTTCGAATCTCCGCCGTAGCTGACCGATTAGCAAAGCATGTGTGTAATCAGCCCAAAATTGACCCTCAGGAGTTCGTTCACCTCTGCCTATCACTTGCAAGGTTCCATTTTTTTCCTTCTCGATCCTTATTTGGCCGGACATTATCGATATGCTACCTCTATAATTGTTATTGTTTCTCCCCCTGATTTTGTACCTGCTCTTATAGTTGTTAGGTTTTGATGTGTAGGTTTTTAGCCCTGGTTTGTTCAATTAAGTGTCAGTTTTGCTTGATTTCGCCATTTTAGATTGAATTGTTTTGTGTATCTACTCTGCTTAGCATTGATTTTTTCAACTCATCTGCCTTTGAAATTCTAGCTTTCTTTGTCTTCATCTCAACTAATTCCATGTGATACTTGCAACCTTCCATTAGGTACTAGGTCCACTAAGGCTAGGACAGATGCAAAGAAATCACTTTAGTATTTTTTTTGTTTTTGCTGAGGTTTGAAGAGAGTTCAGGGTTCTCAACCCACTTCATTGACCACTAAGCCATATCCTTGTGAGTTAAAGGCTGAAGCTCGAAAGAAAACAACCAAAAATAGAAGAAAAAGATGGAGTTCATCACTCATGCCTTTTGTATTAAGACACAAATTAGGACAATCATGTCTAAGACCAATAGCGACAAAAAGGAAAGCCATCAAAGATGTTAAATTAGGTCTTAGACCTAACTCACACCCCAAAAGCTAGCTCAAAGAAAAGAGGATTGTCCAGCCTTATAAAGAGTTCACCCATCTCATTAACTAGGATTGCCCAAGCCTTATAAAGAGTTCATCCATCTCATTACCACAGATGTGAGACTTTTGTCATTCTTTAAGACCCCATCTCATGCCCAGTGCTTAGCATTTGGTGCGTGGACAATTTTGATTTTTGGGGCCTAATATTGGGTGAAACGGGCCATGCTCTGATACCATGTTAAATTAGGTCTTAGACCTAACTCACAGCCAAAAAGCTAGCTCAAAAGAAGGAGGATTGTCCAAACCTTATAAGGAGTTCACCCATCTCATTAACCACAGATGTGAAACTTTTCTCATTCTTTATCAAAAGAGTACGGTACCGTGACCGTGGAAGAAGAACCATTGAGTCCCGCGGTTAAGAATGACTATGGAATCCCATAGAATATTGAACAATACCATTAGGTTAGACACAGTAATACTGCCGCAACATGAAGTTGGGACACAAAAAATCCTAATTTAGGGTTTAAGAAGTTAATCTGAATGAACAATTGTTATGCAAATGGGAAAAAACAGTATATGCCCGCGAAGGAAAAGGGAACACAAAGAAAATATCGTAGCTTTGAATCTTGTTAACTGGGGAACTTCATTCTTCTATTGATGTCTTCTCTGCGTTGGGCGTACTGGAACCTGGAGGTGTTAGCGCAAGATCTGGTTTGGAATGTTTTCTCAAAATTTTGAAACTACTGCTTTGACTGTCTCTTTTTTATCAAGAGCAATAATTGACCTTTAATTTTTAGATTTGATAATTTATTAAACTGAATTAGATTGGAGGGAGAAGACCAAAAATCTGAGTAAATAGATAATTGCATTTCTTGATCTGTTGTGACGAACATCACCAGTCCCATGTTTTTCTTTATATATATGAAGTGGGAAGAATCTAAGTCAAAAGTTGGATTACGAAAATGCCCCTTATCTACTAATGTATTTTCTTAAATCGTTTTAAGAAGTTACTTTTTAGTTCAAAATCAACTCCATAACTACACCTCTTCATTTTCACAACTTATATTCATTTAATCTTTATTTTTTTTTTACGACAAGGGAAACCCGCAGCCGCTACCCTTTTGGGTGCGCACAGGGTAAAACCCCGCTCCTATGCAATAGCTCGTAAACCACATAGGAGAGATAACCCGCACCAGGCAAGCCTAGTGCGACGAGCTCGACCCAAAAGGCAAACCCCTTGCTTTTGCTGGCAAGGGGTTTCGAACTTGAGACCTCCAACATGGAAGTCCCAAGCTCAAACCACTGGGCCACCCCTAAGGGTACTTTTCATATTCTTTAACCTTCTATAAAATCAATAGTTTTAGACTTTTAGCCTTTTTGCCATTGTCAAATTATTATATGCTTCCTTTTTAAAAATATCCAATATTTGGTGTATTCTTAGCACTTTCAACAACAAAGGTATATCCTTTTTATATTATTAGTTTCTTGGACCTTTGTTTAGCTCTTAATAATTTTTGTTCTTTGTTATTCATTGCTTGCATTTTCCATCTTCAGTCTTTGTTTTATGGGAAAAGGGTCAAAAATACCCCTCAACTTTGTTTTATTGGTTAACTATGCCCTTACCATTAAAGTGAAGTTAATTTTGCCCCTGTCGTTATTAATTTCACCATATACACCCCTCACTTGACGGAAAGCCCTAAATCAACTTAAATTAACCCGAATCTTAAGAAATGACCCGTTATCCATTTTTAAAACCCATGCCCGACCCTTTTAATACTCAACCCAAGAGGTAAGTTTGAAGAGGAAACAATCTAAAAAATCAACAAAAAGCAAATATTCTTGCAATTTCTCATTTTGGATGAACAAAGGAAAAATAGTGGAGAAGAAACAATAACTTCAGCCCACACAAATTCATTGGATTTATGGACTCTCCAGCAAGAAAAGGAGTAAACGTCCCTTTACCCATTCCACTTGGACAGTTGGACTTAATCATTCATCACTACAAGCTTCTCTATGAGAAAATGGAAATTAATGAATGCAAAAGTGGTTTTCAGCGGGCAGCTTCTTTTTCAACTTCTTCTTTGTTGGCTTATTGAAATTCGTGTGCATCTGTAAAATCATCGGAAGAGAGCTAAAACAGTGTTCATAGGCAGCTTCGATCTTGACTCCACTGTTCGTTCCTCTAACGACACCGTTTCTGGCACTTTAAACGTGTATGCCATTGTTGCTCATCACTGTTCACTTCTGGTTCAGCTTCAAACACACACAAAAGAACCTGAGATCTCTCCATAATGTTTTTCGATGATTAATTGTTTTGATTTCATTCAAAACTTATAATCTTTTTCATATATAAGCATTATTGGATTAAAGAGGGAACTAAAAGGGGGGGGGGGGGAATGGGTGGATCTCTTTATATAATGTTGGGTCCTTTTTACACGGATACACTCTTTGGTGAAAACTCATCTCGATATATTCATCAAGAACAACAAAGTGAAAATCTCATTGTTGATTATAACTCATTTCTTCAGATGTGTGCACAAGTTGTTGAGTGCACAAGTTGTTGAGAGAAGTGGGGGGTTTGTTGTTAATTGTTCTTTGGTATTGTGGGTCGGTTTGCGTTAGGGTCAAAATAGATAATTGGATAATTTAAGTTGAAATCGGGTTAATTTAAGTTGATTTGGGGCTTTCCGTCAAATGGGGGTATATATGGTGAAATTAGTAACTGTAGGGGCAAAACTAACTTTACTTTAACGGTAAAGGTATATTCAACCAATTAAATAAAGTTGAGGGGTACTTTTGACCCTTTTCCCTTGTTTTATATTATGCGGCTTATTTTGCTCGGTCATTTTTTTGGAATTCTCACATCTGCTCAATCTCTTTATTCCCTTTTCTATTATTTTTAATAAGTTGTACTAGTTAGCATAGAATAGACATGCAATGCACATGTTCGAGAAGTAGTGTGTGTATGTATATATATAGACACACACACATGGATAGATAGTTAGCTTGTTATCTGCAAGAGCAACACATTCATCATGCAAAATAGTTTTATTTCCTCCATCTTTCAAAATCCTGCTGTTAAATTGGGAATATGAGTTCCACATTTATCAAAAAAAAAAAAGAAGGATTGCGAGTCTTTCTCTTTCTTGTTCATGGTGTCAAATTAGCTAGGGAAGTGGTAGTGGTGATTCTTAACTCATTTTCTTTTCTGTATTCTTTCCCTTTCTAGAGTGCCGAAAAGGGACACGTAGTCTATGTTTCTTTATCATGTTAATGTTCTTGGTTGACTGATTTTTGATTAATGCAGAGGCATTGATTTTGCCATTGCAAACCGGGAGGTTCCAAATAGAGCTCAAGATTTACCTTTATTGGTGAAACAGGTACTCCTGTAACACGAAGTTGATTTCATCATATTACATTACCGTCATTGATATGATATACATGCAGTATTGCCCTTCCTATCATGTTCTTGCTCCAAGGGCATCTCCAACTCTATTCGCTATTTTAATCCTCCAACCCTATTCTCTATTTTACTCTCCAATTATGTAGTTTTTTATATTTGTAAATAACCAACTCCAACCCAATTCATTATTTAACTCTTTAAAAAAGAATCTGTGTATTTCCTCAATATTATATTATTATTTCTATTTCATTTTTATTTCTTTTTTTCAGCATATAAATCCTTTCTTATTCTTTTTTCAAATAATCACCCAATATAACCTTCATGTAATATAAAATTTTATTCCTTTCAATTTTTTTTTATTATAAAATTAGATTTTCTTCTAAATTTCTAAATTACATAAATTGCAAGCAAATATTATATATTGTACATATTAATGGACAATTCAAGCAAAAGTGTGATCATTTATGAAATATAATTACATAAACATTTTATAAACATTCAACTTTCAAGAGCATTCGGTGCTCTCGTAAATGCTTTATTAATGCATTACAGGTTTCAAAATGAGCATTTTTTAAATCATTAACTAATATTTCCCCAAACATTGGTGAATCTGGAAACGTCCTACTAGATTACTAAATTATTGTTGTAATTTTTAATATTATTATGTTATTTATTGTAATGATGTCTTGTATTTAAATTATTATGTTATGTATTGTATTTTAAGTGAAAAATTTCATCGTATCATTCAAATTTTGTGCATTCTTCGTAGTAAAAAAAATATTTTTGAATTATATTTTAATTGACAAATTTTTCTTTTTTAAAAAATTGGAAATATTATTAGTTTGGGATGGAAGTAGTATATATTAAATATTTTTTAAAATGTTATATTACATTAAAAAATAATTATGAATATTAAGAATTTAATTAATGGTCTTGTATCATTTATGATATGTTAATTACAAAGATCATAATATAAATAATAATATAATAGTCAAAAAGTGAAATAGAGAGGAAGAATTGTAGTTCTCTAAATTTGAAGAACTACTATTCAGCTCTCTATGAATGGAGGGTAGATAGTAAAATAGAGAGTGGTTGGAGAGTCCATTCTCTATTTACTCTCCAAATATAGAGAATAGAGAGTAAAATAGAGGTGGATTGAGAATGGTCTGAATCTATTAATGTTCTAATTGAGCTGTGGATTGCTATTGGTTGACGGATTGCAATCCATGTGATCTTTATAGTTCGCTTATGAAAAGAATGTGTACTGTTTAATCTGTATTATATGAATTTGCTTATATAAGGTCATAGTTTCCTATCTGTAATGATATACCTTTTTATCAAATGAATAACTGAAGCTTAAGTTCTTTTTTCTTCTTCTAAATTCATGGCATTGTGTAGGTATGCAGAATCCCCTGTGATACATTACTGCTAGCACATGTCATGGTCCTTATGATTTCTGTCAAGGTAATTCCTGGACACTTGACTTTATGGGATAATTTTGAACGAATGCATGTTATGCTGGCTTCCGCAATCACAAACGTTGCAAGGGATGTTTCAGCTTTCATTTCTGCAAAAAATAGATTACCAAGTCAAGTTATCTGGTTGTTTTATTGATATAATATTCATGGATGTTAGATTAAGAGGTCAAATTTAATTTGGTTAAAAGATTCGACTAGAAATGATCACGTTAGAGACAGAGAGGTGTAGCATTATAGAGGATAAAATGAGAGAATGTTGCTTGAGATGGTTTGACCATGTGTTGTGTAGATGGCAAAAGACCCTAGGTATGATACCATGTAGATTTCTAAATGTTACCTTCTCAAAAAAAAAAAAAAACTGAATGTGCTAAAAAGGGATGAGGTAGATGCAAAATTGCATGAAAATAAATTATATAAAAAGATGGTAGTCTTTCTGTCTTTAATAAAGGAAGTTTTATTAGTAACATTCAAGACCAAGCTAGTATTGAATTGGAACAATCATTGCAGCAAAGAAAATCCTTTTAAACCTGCAAGGATTCCAGAAAGTCTAAACATACATCTGATTTAGTTCAAAAAACAACATTACACTACTTAAATATTGAATACAATACATCTGCTTGGAACTGAATAAATGTTTTCCTGCTTTCCATTAAAGCATCTTCATTTCCTGGCGAGCCAAATTTTCCATGTTATGGATGCTGGGATAATCATCCATATCTTCTATTGTTGCTTCCTCATTCTCTGACTTCTCCAACTAGAGAGAACTTGTCTGATGTTTGCTGCCATAGCCAATTGAACCCCGCATAAGTTAAGAAACATGCACCAGATCTGCAAGACTGTTGCCTCCTCAAAATTTCTTGGAGCCTTCACAATTTCCTCCGGAGCACCAAGGGGAATCTCCTTTTTGCTATTTCCACCTTCTTGCTCCATTTTTCTCCAAACCCTCAATTTCTGGTTCAAATTGCTATCACTACTTGGATTTAGCTAAAATAGAATACAATGGAACGAAAGAGATCCATATACTACCTGTGTATTAGTTTTTATTTGTTTTTTCTTGGATTAAGGTTTGTTGTTGTTCATACACTTATATTAAGGGCTCGTTTGGGCTTTACCAATTTTGCTTTTTCAATTTCCCCCCCAAAAACATTGGATATACATTGTGATCAATTGTTTTACTCCAACTTGGAAGTTGAGTTTATCAAGTATCATTTTTCAAGTAAAGTTTTGCCCTCACAAAACTTCACCATTTTGAAATGCATGTCTAGACACAACTTCAAATAATACATTTTCTAAAAATATTACCAAAATTATGTCGAAACGTGTCTACTAAGTCTGGTAAGGGTAAGTGTAGATGTAGAGAACCTCTAATTTTTAAGAACCCTAATTTGCTATAAAACACAATTTACTTGCATATTTCGGAATGAAATGGGCCCAAATAGAGGAATTACAGTAAGTGCTAAGAAGCTTCGATTCATATTAGTTATTACCAAACCCAACTTGTTTAGTATTGAGCTTTAGTTGATTTGTTGGTCGGATGAAAGAGTTCCATCTCTAATGAAATTCTCCCGTCCATTGGCTCGAGTTGTTCTATTTTCCACTATTGAGAATGACATAACCTGCGAAGTACTTAGCCTAGGGCGGTGCTCTTTTTTATTAAAGTATATGGTGTTTTACAGGATATACTTAAGCTTACTGATTACCACTTTGCATGCATTAAATATTCTTGTTATTGGCACTTCGTGCAATTTCTTTATTGACCAGGTTTTTTATTTGATAGAATGCTTGTCATAGTGGGTGGTTTACAGAGAAAGATGCCAAGGAACTTTGTGATCTTGCCAATGAGGTAGATAACTTGCTGGTTTGCTGTCTTTTAGCTATCTTGTTTCTTTTAATTGATGTTACATTGATTTTTCTTCCTTTTCTGTTTACGTGGTCAGATATACAGCAGCTTCTGCACCACATTAGATTTTAACACTGAACCAAGCAATTCTTCGACAATTATCTCGACGATAATGTCTAGGTAGGCACCTTTTCCTGCAGTGAAATCTTAATTTTTTGATCTTTCATTCTATGGTGTATGGGTCAACTTACCTCAGATTAATATTTGCTTTATATACCAAAGATTAGTTTTCGTAAGAACATTTGTGGTTTAATTGTACAGGTGTTCAAAAGTCTTGCCGCCACAGTATCTTGTATTTCTTCCCTTTCTTATTGGTTGTTTATTACTGCTACTCACAGTATCGTTTTGCCAATTCATTTAAGTAAAATATCGTAACACTGAATGCTAATGCCCAACATGTGAAAGTAAACAAATCTCATTCTTTCCGTAAAGGAAAAGGGTGTTCTGTTAAGACCGTAGAGGTTGTATTTTTTAGTAAAACTAAAAATTTCATGCAAGAGGAGTTGTTTCTTTTTTTTTTTTTTTTAAAAAAAAGATAAAAAATAATGAAGTGATTTTTGACCCTTGGGTCAGATTTTATAGATTGAGAGCAAAAGTTAAAAACATCTGTCCGACCCAAAAGAAACGTCCCAATCCAAAAATAAAAAAGCACAAGCATAAAAGAGGGATTGTCTGGAAGATCTAAGGACATAAGCTTTTATCCTGTTTGAATAATTACATTTTCTCCCTTCTAATATTTTTCAGTTACCTTTTTTGGAATTTTTTGTTCCTATATCTGGAAGAGGTCTAGAAGTCTAGTTTGTTTGAATGACATGAAAAGGGCTACCATTACCTTTTCAATCGTGGAGATGTTGTACAGTGTACTGATGGGAAAAATTAATTTTGGTTGCAAGGTTCATTCTGAGAATTGCAGATTGCTTTCAGCAACTCTCCTGCTTAAGTTTATTTTGTCTATTTTATGAAAATCTTTATTTCTTATATCTCAACTAGGATGTACCCAGTTCCTTCTTCATTTATTTGCCTATTGAGATCTGTGTTGCTCGGATTCTCGAAAGAGGATGGCACACCCGTGTTGCATGACTCGGATCCTTAAAAAAATGCCACTACTTCTAAAGTATCTAGCGTCACTGTGTCGATGGTGGTCATGTTGATGTTTTCACTGATCACAAGAGTCTGCAATATGTCGTCAAGTAGAAAGAGTTGGAACCTTGGTTAGAGAAGATGTATTGAGTTACTCAAAACATAGATTGAGATCTTATACCTTTTATTAGTCTCGAAGCCCCAATCTGGTTGTTAAAATACTTTAGTTGTTGTTATGGTACCGGTCTGCATAATGTTGCCCGCTTGTGAGTTATGTCAACTATCCTATGAACTAGCTGACCTTGTAATGAGCTAAAATGATTGGGCTTGAAATATGACCTAAGAAATTTGAAGGAATTGATTGTGAGTTTTGACTGTATATCCGTCCCGGAAGGGTAGGAAAATAGAAAGAGAAAATGAGTTCTGAGAGTCCTAGAGGTGTTGAAAGCTATTTTATTATATTAGCAAGCGACTGAAAAGAGTGCAAATTCATTAACTCATTCAACAATAATCCTAATGTGTATGCAGAACTACCTCGAGGAGGAAAAGAGGCTGTGTCCAGAAGATCCGTGGCTTGAGTAACGAACATTAGAGTAGCTAACAACGTCATAACCGATTCCCTGTCTCTTGAATCATTGACCTAAGATACTTGAAACCTCATCTCTTGGTATGGCTTACATCTCGACTTTCATTCCATCTCCGCCTCATCCATTACGTCACTGAACTGGCGCTCCAGATACTCTGTTTAGTCATGCTTAACCTGAAACCTTTGGTCTTCGAGGTTTGTCTCCAAACTTCCAATCTATCTTCATGTCACGACCCAAAGTACATCCTAGATATGACATGACAAATAGTGGTAGTCAATAAATAGTAAAAGATAATTCAGAAAGTTCCTATATTTCTGTTTTAACTTTAGTAATTGTCTGATAGAATGGCTTGAGAATTTTTACTGTTGGATAACACCACTAAGTTATAGTTTACTTGTATTCAGCATTTGCTGCTTACTCTTATTTGGTGCTATGACATGTATATCTCGTGGCTTTCTTCCACTGTTCAGTTAGAGGTCGAATTTTTCATTAATGAGCCTACTTGGTTAGTACAGTTATTTTCATTGGAACATGTGCTTAACTACATCTCAATCACTTGTTTGTTTGCGGATTCACAGATTTTATCCACGGCTGAAAATGGGTCAGATAGTTTCTTTCTTGGAGGCCAAGGTAGTAATTAAAAACACATCCCCCTAGTGGTGGCCTGTGAGCTAGTGTAATTATATTTCTAGTGATATTGATGCCACATTTTTTGCAATCTTGTAGCCTGGATTTGGTGCCTATGTGAATGATTTCCAGATAACAAAGAATATGAACCTTTCTGAAGGAGAGAAAGTGGTAAGAGAACTCCTAGATAATTACAATAAATCATTTTTATATATCTTTTTTTCCTTTGCAGCAGGTAGGTAAGACTCTCAATCTTTATTGAGGACACTATGTGCGCCCTCGTTATGTTTATTTTGTTATTCATCAGTTTGTTGCTTTCTTCTTATTATTCATTCCAGCGATGCATCAAAAGTGGAAACCTTGATTACCTCTGGAAAATATTGCTCATTTTTATGTTTCCTTTAATCTGCAGAGACTATTTGTTGCACAAATAGATAATCTGGAGACCTCACTATGTATTGTTACGCCTCCTCAAGTGAAGTATGACAGTGTTTTAGTTTTTACTGATTGAAATGGCTTTGGCATATTGATTGACATTTGGCAGGTTAAATTACTCTTGACAGTTCTAATTGCCATTCATGTCACACTTCTGCAGCTTTCTTCTAAATGGGACTCCCGTCGGAAGGAGGACTAATGTGTCAATGGTTCGTTACTGCTAAAACTTTGCAGATGTGATAGTATAGGGACTTTTTGTGCCTTACTGTGGTCCAAATTACTTAAAGTTATGTTCCTTTTGCTAGGACCCTGGACCTCAGCTTCCATCTCCTGTACCTCATATGCTTAAATTTGGAACAAATCTTCTTCAAGCTGTGGGCCAATTTAGCGGTATGTTTGAATATATTCCAGTTTTTCTTAAACAAATCTAATGATATGACACTTAGCCTAACTCAACCCCAAAAGCTAGCTTATGAGGAGAGGATTTCCCAAGTCTATGTAAGGAGAGAATTTCTCAAATAATATGGGACTCTAAGCCACTCTTAACAGATCTGATTAGTACTAACTCTTTTCTGTGCTTATTATGAAGGAAATTATATCATAGTTGTTGCCTTCATGAGTGAGATCTCTACTCCTGTTCAGGCCACACTCCCTGATTATGAGCAGGCTCCTGTTTCTTCTGTTGATCCAGGTTTGTTCTTATTCTATGCTTCACACTCTTTTTTAGTCTTTTTACATTGAGTTTGTAACATGTTCTTTTTACCCACTTGACTAGATGTATAGTTCAAGTGTGCCATTCCCACTATCCTCCAATGAGAAGTCTGAAGAGACCCCCTTATAAGGAGAAATGATTAATATGCTGTTTCATTAATGCAGATTCTGAGATTATTGAGGGGCCATCAAGAATTTCTCTGAATTGCCCTATAAGGTATGCTTTTCCAATTTGTTGCTTCGGAGTTTGACAAGGTTATCTTTATGAAGTGGCTTTTGTTATCTTGACATATGTGTAATTTTTTTCCTTTTCCCTGTATTCCTTGTGCATGATTAGCTTCATTCTTTTTTTGACGACAAGGGAAACCCGCAGCCGCTACCCTTTTTGGGTGAGCACAGGGTAAAACCATGCTCTTATGCAATAGCTCGCAAACCACATAGGAGAGGTAACCCGCACCAGGCAAGCCTGGTGCGACGAGCTCGACCCAGATTGCAAACCCCTTGCTTTCGCTGGCAAGGGGTTTCGAACTTGAGACCTCCAACATGGAAGTCCCAAGCTTAAATCACTTGGCCACCCCGAAGTGTTCATGATAGCTTCATTCTTGATGATGATAGTAAACAAATGCAAATTTCTGTGTTTCTATTTGTTTTCTTTCCACCCCTTACCATCTCAAAATTACACTGCTCCTTGTGCTTTCTTCTGTGAAGAGATGCCTGCAATCTTGGTACCCTCAGTTATTAGAGGTTGGTAAGAACCAAAATGCACAGACAAAAGGAAGAAAGAGGAGTTCTTTTGAGCAGAGTTACTTTAGTCTATATATACCTTAAGGTTTTTATGGTTTCAGGAAATGTATCTCCATTTGTCTTGAACCTAGACTTCCTAGCATAATCCCCTCCCATCCATTCTGGAACATACTTAGGGTTTACGAAACTTCGCTGTGCGGATTAGGAATGACGGGAAGACATGATTATATAAGCATATTTTATTTGGGTCAGCATAATCTATTTTAAGTAAGGTTGCATTGGTCATTTCATCTTAGATAGTTGGCCATCATTTGAGAGGGGTGGTATCTCCTCATATTTCAGAACAAACTGAATCCTTTTCACTTCATTCTTCTCGAGCGGAAATATGTCGCTTACAATATTTTAAAAGGAAGGGAACTTGTTGCCCCTTGTGGTAAACACCTTATTGAACCTATTTAGTTATAATCAACCTTGGGAGCCCATGTATATTTACTTCATTTACCACCCTCTGCCCCAAAATATACACATCTCTTTTTTCATAACGCTGGCTGTTGTGTTATATTACTAATTACTTTTTCTTTGCCTTTACAGCTTTAAGCGTATTAAAACTCCAGTAAAAGGACGTTCTTGCAAACATCTTCAGGTGCAGTCCCTTTTGCGTGATCTTTCTTTTCATGATGCTGGCTGTTGTATCTCTCATGCCAGAGTATAGTATTAGCTCACATGCATGTTAAAAACTTGCCTCTACTTTTCCTCTTTCATTTGTTTTTATTTAAGGTCTTTTATTTGTTAGAAATATGGATGTGGCTGATCCTCCAAAAGACGTCTAATGATCTAATATATAGGTTCCTCAGAAAATTTGAGGAAGATTATGTAGTCATTAGCATTGGTAGATGTTTTACATCAAGAAAATCTTAGCAAGAAGCTTCATGAGTGTACTTATTTAGAGCCTGTTTGGATTGGCTCAAAAGTTGGTCAAACCTACTTTTAAGTTATTTTTAGCTTAGCTTTTGGGAGCGTTTGACAAATTTAAAAATAAGTAAAGTCAAAAGTAGGACTCTCCTTTTTTTTTTCGGGACTTAAAAAGTCATTCAAGTTTGGACTTTAAAAAGTTATTTTAAAAGTCACTTTCTAGAGCCAATCCAAACGGGCTCTTAGTCAATTTTTCTTCACTGTTATTCCCAACCCTTACCGGTTTGCACTGTTCGTGTTTTCTTGGCAGTGTTTTGATTTTGACAACTATATTGACATAAATTCAAGGAGACCATCGTGGCGTTGTCCTCATTGTAATCAACATGTGTGTTTCACTGATATTCATATTGATCAAGATATGTTCAAGGCAAGTGGCATGCTGTTTTATACTTACCACAAATTACCTATCTAGAAGTAACATTTTTTTTCTCTGAAGGTTTTGAAAGAGGTGAGTGAGGATGTTACAGATGTCATGATCTCTTCAGATGGTTCATGGAAGGCAATCATGGAAAGTGATGACCATTCTGAAAAGCCCAGGGATAAAACCCCTGAAATTGCTCAAGATAGTCCACGTAGAGGTTCTGATGGTCCTTCAAATGCCCCTGGTGATGTTTTAGATCTTACTGACATAGATGATGACATGAATCCTGCTGAAACTGAAGACAGCAAAAATTTTCCTACGAACATTCAAATGCAATCTAATGTTCAGAAAACAACAGCTGTGAGTAATCCAAATGAAATCAATCAGACAGGTGCTCCTGATATGACAGATGATTTCTGGTCAAGAATCTATTTGTCCTCGTGTGGAATAGGGACATCTAGTTCTTGGTCCAATATGCAAACTGGCAGTGCTTCTGAGCCTGCTAGAACAGACTTGGTCCAGTTGCCTGTCTTCACAGATGCAATATCTCCCGCTCTCAACACGGAGGGAAATACTTTTATTCCAACCTCTATACTTGAGAGTGGACTATCTTCTTCCAATTTGCTGCAGCTGCAGTTACAACAGTTCCAATTTGGGAACTCTGCGCTCAGTAATGAATATGGAAGGTTTCCAACTGCAGCCAGGCCTGCAAACAGATCTCCTGTTGCAGTTCAGGCCCTTCCAGCTCAGATGAACACTCCTGTTCCTCAGCAGAGACAACAAAGCGCAATGAATCCCTTGCTCCATGCAGGTCCTTCAGCTGCTGCTCAGGATTTGCCTATTGCGTCATTGAGTGGTTCCAATCTAAGAAGTGAATTGGAGAGACATTCCTTTTCTGACTTGGACCTGGTTCAGACACGCATGACCTCATCAGCATTACCGCAGAAGGTGAGTGCATGGGTGAATAATTTTTCGGCTATATTTTGGAAGTTCTGACTAAAATATGTTTAAGTCTTTCTTTGCTGGTTTTGGTCTCTTGAGACGTTCCTTCATCTGTGATTGCTGAACCATTGTGTGTGCTCTGGTATGAGAAGACCATCACCTGTCTGTATAGTGTGTGTTTGCTTCCGCTTTCTAGGAGTTCCTTGACCACCTAACTTTGCATGTTTTGCTTACTATCACAGAATTTCTCCTTTTGAGACTGCTTATAATGTTTCCAACTTTCCCGTGCATGTTTTTATTCTGTGTATTATCTATGGCTTCTATCTTCCTGTGCTTCTGCATATGTCTTTATTCTGTCTATTCTCTATGGCTTCTAACTATCCTTCTATCTTCTGCTAGCGTTCTCTTCCTCATGTTCAACCATCTCAACATTCTGTTGGCCGTCAAAGTCCCAGCATGAGAACACCCTATCCGATGAACCAGTCTCAAGGTCCGTCCCAATCAGCTACTTGGGATAGATGGGAAGCCCTGAAGCAAGGAAGTTCACAAGCTGGTGTTAATCGGGCACTTCCTGGTGGACAACACGCCCGAGTTGTCACTACTCAGCAATCCACTCAGGTTGTGAGACCTGTTTTTTCTCCTAGAACTGTGTCCCCACTCCCAGGTAGTGCTGACAGGTTCAGGACACCATTGCCCCCAGACCAGAGGGGTAGTAGTAGTACAGGAGGCACAACCCCAGTCACAAGGACAGATAGTTCCGTGGATCCCCAGCTAGATCCAAACTGGCGGCCTACAGGCCGTATGCGTGGAAGCCTTTCAGGAAGAGCTTATTCTGAAGCACTGCAACAGTTCATACTTAAGCCAACACAGCAAGCTCAAGCTGCCAGACCATCTATTCCACCTAATCTTTCACCCCAACTGCAAGTCCTTTTGGCTAATAGAGGTGCTCATAGTACCCAGCCAGTAAACTTTCCATCTACAGCTCCTGCCAATGCATCTGATATTTCAGGCATTCTACCCGAGCGCTCCTCAGGAATGCAGTAGAACTAGGACATGTTTGTTGGCGGCTATATTTAACGTCATAAATTTTGCATCCATGGTCACTTCACAGTACAGATACACAAGACCCAGTGTTATATTACAGGTAGATAGGGAAAGACCGCCGTTCTTTCTTCTGTAAATTCCAGTCCAAAGTGATGCTCAACTCCCATCTCACACGCATCAGTTTGGCACACTACTTCAATGTGACCAAGAAGTAGCCTCTGAGTTTTGTTATTATAGTAGGTAATATTTAATGAACATGTGTGGAATTTTTCTATTGTAATTCAATATGTTTGACATTTTATATAATGAAAAACTCTGGTTTCTACTAAAATAGAATCATTTGAATGAATGTTCCTTCTACCCAAAATGGCTCTTGTTTCTAATGAAAGTCGTGGCAAAGTAATGAGTATTTGTTCTTGGTTGTTTTGGATGGACCCATAAAATTTTGAGCCCAAAAGAGTCTGTTGATAGGAAAATCAATGGACTTAATATACATTGAGAAAATCACTAAATTCTTCTTTGAGTGATGGTAAAATACTAACAAAAAGTGATGTGGATCATGGTGAGATGATAAGTATTGTTCTTTAGATTAATTCAGGCAATCCTATAAAGGATTTTTAGTAAAAGGCTGTCAAGAAAACATTTTTCAAAACAATTTATGGCATACGAAAAATTTAGAAAATTACCTACTTTCAGTTGAGTGACTTGCTAAGAAAAGTAGCGTGAATTATGGTGAGGCTCTAGGTACTGTTGCCAAGGTCATTACGCATGGCACTGTAAATGTTTTTGATAAAATAATGTCTAAAAGTCATATTATCAATAAGTTCATAGACAAACATATATGAAAAATTGAATAAATTGTTTAATTCTTGTTGATTGAATTGATCATGGCGATGCTATACATATTCCCTAGGTCATTACGGATCGTCCTTTAATGATTTTGCAAAAAAAAATAAATTATTGAAAGCCAATTAACAAAAAAAATTTGTGCACAAAGACACTTTGAAAAGTGAGAAAATCGCCTAATTCCAATTGAGTGATCAACTAAAAGATATGTCGTCGATCATGGTGAGGTTATAAATATTGTTCCCTTGGTCATTATGGATGGTCCTGTAAAAAAAAAAAACGCTTAGAAATCATATCACCAAAAAATTTAAGACTAACACACACGAAAAACTGAGATAATTTTCCTAATTCGTATTGAGTTAGGCGATTGTCTCAATTTTCCGTATGTGTTAGTTCATGGATTTTTTGTTGATATCGAGAAACAAAATCTATAGTCTCACAATGATCGACTTCATATTTTTAACAATTAGGGACCACTCAACAAGAATTATGTAGATTTTTCAATTTTTCGTGTGTTACTCCAAAATATTTGAGGAATATCACTGATCAACTCTGTTTGATCAATATTATAATGACTCGTTGAACAGTACATATAGTCTCACGATGATCCACTTTATTTTTTTAATATTTAGGGGTCATTCAACGAAATTATGTGATTTTCTCAGTTTTTCATGTGTTACTTTATAAATTTTTAGAAATATCATTGATCGATTTCGTTTGGTCTGTTTTATTTTTTATTTTTGCAATCATATGTAATGACCCAATGAACTATATTCATAATTTCTACGTGATTCACACCATTTTTTTTAAAAAAAATATTTAGAAAAACAAAACATAAACTTGGAATTCTTTAACTTCTTCATTAGTGAAACCCAATAACTTTTTGAAAATATCACCAACCCTTTTTTCGGTCAATATTCTTTTAGAACCATCCATAATGACCCGATGATTATACCTATATCTTCTACATCAATAAAGTTATTTTTTTTAGCATTAGTGTCACAAAATAGGAATTTTGGTTTTTTTTGGTGTTCATAAATTTTGGGAAATATTACTCACCGACTTTGGTTGGTTAACTTTTTTAAAACCATCCATGATAAACTAAATACGTAGGACGTCATATATGACATAACTTATTATAGAGGTTGTCATGTAGGATGCGTATGTTTATTTACATAATTTCATTCAAATTTTAATGTCTACTAACGCAACTGAAGTTGAAGGATCACATTAAATGATCCATTTATATACTTATGCCATTGACATATATAAATAGTATACGTTTTGATTGTATTGATAAACTAAATAGCTGACGAGTATATTTACACCAATGTCACATCAAGAGATCAACAACAACGTAACAAATTAGCAATCCTACAAATAAGGCCCGAAGAAGGAGATGCGCAAGTAACCTTACCTCACTATTAATGTTTGGGCAAATTACAGAAATCATATACTTTTAAGACAAAATTACAATCTATTCCTTAAAAATTTATAATTATAAAAATCTCTCAAACGGATACAACAATATAACGCTGATACGTTAAAAAGAAGGTTGGATACATTAATGACCAAAAAATCAAAGCATTGATACATTAAAAAAAGGGTCAGATACATGTGCTCATACATCAAAAAGAGAATCGGATACATTAATGTCATTTTTTACTTAAGAGAAAAATGAGGAATTTTGGAGATTTGTAAAACTTACAAGAGATAATGATAATAAGTAAATTAAAAGGTGAGATTTATGTAATTATTCTTTATTTTCAATTATTTAATTCAACTAAACCATATCAAAATTAAATATAAAACTACATTAAAATAAAATAATAGGTAACCTAAAAACAAAACCAAAAAAAGAAAAAACACAAAGATAGTATAAAACAAGGAGCTTTGCCAACAATATTTAGCCCCCAACCCACAATATATATATTTGTGTTTTCTCTTTAGAGAGTGGCATTGTTCTCTGGATTCTTCCCATTTTGGGTGTTATGGGGTCAATGTTTGGTGAATGGCCTTCAATTGACCCTCATAATTTCAGCCAGCTTCGCCCTTCTGATCCCTCAACTCCTTCTGTAAGAACCCTTTTCATTTTTTTTCTATTTTTTTTTTCATATAAAACTTCAATCTTTGATTTTTTCTGAACACCCTTTTCCCTATTCAATCTGTTTTTTTGAATTTTAATGTGTTTTTTAGCTGATTTATGTTCGACCCATTTTTGTCTGATAGCAAAAAGATGCATTCTTGGACAGTTTTAGCTGATTTCATTTGTGTTCCTGAATGGAGCAGAATGAAATCCAGCTGGTACTATGTGTTAATTCTCCGTTTTAAGAACGTCTCTTTTTTGTTTTGTCAGCTCTTTAATTTCAACTTTCTACTGACATGTCTAAGGCCACAAGATTAAAAAAGAGCAATTTTGGTACTATGTCTGTTAATTTAAGACCACAAGTTTCAAAAGTTTACTTTACTTTCTTAAACTCCGTAGAGGCAAACAAATTGAAACGGAGAGAGTAGTTTATTGATTGTCATTTTTTGCGTGTTTATGTGGTGTTATGTTACTTAAGCTCTCTGATTTAAGCTTAAGCCTTATGTTTCAGTTTGAGAATGTTTTCTGATGTAATGATGTTTGCTTTGTAAATGAGATATAGGGTTACGGTAATGGTGCATAATCTATAGAAGAATGATATTTATGCTTTTAAGTAAATTCAACGTGGATTTGGATTAAGTATATTCTAGTTTTGGTGCATTAACTTCTATGGGATAGATGGCATATACATATATCAATGCCTGTAGAGATCTAATGTTATCTCAAGCAACAATGTGGATCATTATTAATCAGAAAAATGAAACAACGAGAAGAATTGAATAGAATCTATGTAGTTGTCTTATTGATGGTTTGGCATAGTCTAAATTTGTCTCTTGTGTGAGACTTAATTGCACGCTATGCTCAGCTTTGTATAAACGATCTTCTTTGATGGTGTAGAGTGTAGACTCACACCACTTGACATTTACTGCCATATTACATTGCACTCTAGTTTAATGATAACCACATACAGATTGTTATCTATTAAGGCATTGATTGTAAGTATGCACTGCTTATGTTACTGTTATATTTCAGTTATTCTTCTGAATGCAGATTGATAAATATGTAGGGGAGGAACAGAAAACCATGTTATCCTAAAACTTTAAAGAAAAGATACATAATACTTGTTTCAATGTGTTTTTACTATCTGTTGCTTCTTTTTGCTTTGTATCTTGATATTTTACTGTCATTTTTTTCTCCCTCCCCAGATACCACTTGTGAGATTCCATTGGGATGTTGTTGTTGTTGTGGGGTATATCATGTTAGTATGAAATGTCGTACTCTTAAGAGAGGCGGAAAAAAGAAGCCTTATCAGAACTTCTATTACCATGACAATTTTCATTAACTGATGCAGCTTTTTTCCTTTTTTGAGTTCCTTCTTACCTTTTCTTCTTGTGCTGCTTGGCTCCTTGAATATGATCTGCCCATTGATCCTTCAGCTTTCAAGCCTCAAAAAGCACTTGACGACCTCATCTTCATCCCCCGTTAGTTAACCAATTGTTTACCATGCTTTAATGCATTTCTTTTGATCCACGTCGAAGCTGCCACCTTTTTCGTGGTGGCTAATTTAATTGCTTGAACAGAAGTGAGAAGGTCAATTTTCTTCTTGTGGTGACGGTCTTTTTCTCAGTAGTGCCATGCTTTGCTTCTTTTTACACCATTCACTTTAATTCCTCTAGAATCGTGTATGTTACAGCACTAGGTTTATGATTTACCTTGTGAGCTTTAGATGTAGAAGAGCTGCAAATTATTTGAAGCATCTATTATCCACAATGAACTTTTTCTGATTATTGTTGTGTATGCAGTCTGGTCTCCCTTTTCGTTGCCCTTTTTTCCCCTTTCTGGTAGTTATCACAAAAATAAGGAAGGTAAATATAGTTGAGTATTTGAAGATAAAGTTACTTAGATAACTCATACATTGAAGATCATTATGTCTCCAAAGGAGTTGTCATGAAGCTGAATTTGTGAAGTTCCTTACTACTTACTATAATGGTTTCCTATAATAATCGGCTTCTGGGACTCTCTTCTCTGGAAGTCATGCCTGGGCAAGAGTAGCACCATAATGATTGACCCCCAGGAAGTCCTCGTGTTGCATAATTGCTTTGAATGGCATGATAAGTAAAGTGAATTAACATTTGAAACCTGCATATGCACCTCAAAATCTCTTTAAGAATTATTAGAGTTACATAAGTGTTACATGATGAAGTTATTTGTTGAACTTTTGTACTTTCGCTTTCAGTAGCTGATTTTTGTCCAGTTTTGAGGATACTAGTTATTTTATTTATCCACTTATCCAATTCTGTGTTCTTTCTATTTATAGAGAATGACACCGGTGACTTATCGCCCTACTCATGACAGGACTCTTCCTCCACCAAATCAAGGTAAATCAAGAAAATGATTTTTTTTTTTTTTGTTCCTTAGACGTCTTTGATATCATAATTTACATTTATCTATTGGTTGCTCTTACCCTCTACCTTTATCAGGTTTTCGGATTATATAGATTTGACTAGAATCCTTGAGCCGAGGTTTTGTCAGAAATACCTCTCTACCTTCCAAGGTAGGGGTAAGGTCTCTATACACACTACCCTCCTCAAACCTCACTTGTTTAATATGGATAAAAATAATAATACCAATAATAGAAAACAATACTCCTATATTTTTTGGTTAATAAATAAAAATGGTTGAAATAATAAAGATAGTGATTGGACATTATTTGGACAAGATTTACCTAATCTACTTTTCAAAATTAAAATCTTTATTCAAAGAGACACAAAACTAATTATTCATTAAGGCAAGGGATTTAATATTGGATCTCTAAAGTCTTAAATAACTAAATCAAGGTGATATTGATCCATTTTAATCATGATTAATTACAACTGCTCAACGCTTAAACATCCAACAATGTGTCAGAGTGATACGTATAAAGTATTGTTGGATGTTATTGTCCAACAATACTTTATATTTGGGCATGTTATTGTTGTATATATTTGACTAGAATCCTACCCTTCCTCCCTAAGTGAATGGTGAATGGAATAACTTTAGCTCAGCTGCTGTTATTGGTTATTCTTATGAGTTGGTCTTTAGAATTAAGCCAGTCATCTCTTGAGGATTTGAACTTCAGTTTATTCACTTTAAAAGTTGTTTCAACCTCATATCATTTTGTGTCGCAAAAGCATTGGGCATGGATCAATAAGAATGTCAATTGGCAATGAGTTGTATATGGGTAGCAGAATCAAGCACCCCTAATTACTAGTTTTGGATTTCAAGCACCCCTAATTACTAGTTTTGGACCTTCTCCCTCTGCTTCTGGTTTTGGTGAAGGTAAAATAGTCTAAGAAGTTCTCCGAGTATGTCTGTGTTGAGGCTTTCATCGAAACAAAGAGTGAGGCCTGCCTGGTGTTTTTTCTATGTTAGTCAGGTGAAAGGATTGGTTCACTATAAATAGTTTAGTGTATTAAGTAAGGCACTACTAAAGCCCCCATTCCCCTTTTTGGGCGATAAAACTCTTAGCTTCCAGCAAGCTAGGTGCATAAGCTTTTTTTATTACATAAAAGATTCCACAATGCAGGCAGGGTAGAGCTCGGCAGAGGGTTCAAGAATTGGGTAGGGTAGGGCCCTTAAGATTCAATAAGAAAGAATATGCCTTTCAAGAAAATAATGCAGCTATTACCTTTCCTCATATGGCTATATTTAATTTACAACTCCTGTAAATGTGTGTGTTTACAAGTTACAGTTCTCATGTTCATCTCCATTCCCTTTTAGAAATCTTGGTTTAGTTCTATCGGATGATATTATAATTATCTTGCCGCGTTACCACATTTCTATACTCAACTAAGATTGATTTCACATGCACTAGGATAAACTACTTTTCAATAGCTTTAAGATGCATCATCTTTTTTTATTTAGACATGGCTAGTAACTATATGTAAGATCCTGTTACCGAAAAGGAAAAAAAGGGATTTCTCTTAGGTTAAACAATTGGTAAATATAGTATCATAGCCATCTAAAGTACATTCATGTTATTGGTTAAAAAACTTTTATGAGGATATGCACATATTCGTGAGCCAAGAGTCTATTGGAAACAGCCACTCTACCTTCACAAGGTATGGTAAGGTTGCGTATACACCACCCTCCCCAGACCTAATCATCAAAATCTAATGGAATGCGCAAGTTTGTTTGTCAGTTTACTATCTCATGCTTCATCGTCAATCTTTTCTTTTAATTGAATCTCAATTAATCAGATAAGAGGAGAAATATATTGGATATGAATTGCATGTGCTTAAAGCTTTTGCACTTAAGCTATGCTATTTCTGATTCAACATATACTAATGACCTGCATCTGAATTTCCAGTAATTAGTTCAGAAGCCAAAAGTATACTTCTGAGACACCTAGAGCAGCGTGCCGAAGAGAAGGTCAGTGTTCGTTTTGATCGACATTTATTCCTTCTTTCGATGAATATTTGGCAATTTGTAATTGTGTTATATTGTGAGGATTCATCTTAAAGTGACTAGTTTTACAATGGCTATCAACCTATTGCAATTCTTCTCCTTTATCCAGTCTTGTGACCGACAATATGAGCAAACTCACACATAATCAATTGAGGATTGAGGCGTTGTTGCTATCCCTTTACGGTTAAAATGCTTTTCTGTGTTGCAGTTGAGACCAAAGCGAGCTGCGGCTGAAAATCTGGCACCCGAGCATGGATCGAAGCATCTTAAGGTATCCAACTGAGATGCTTTTCTTTTCGGTGCTACCCCTGGGCGGGAAGAAGATGAGGTAATGCGGTTGCAAACAGGACGATACACAACTTGGTTTTAGAAGATTAACTAACTCTTCTAAATAGGTTAAAATCTTCTGGTTTTTCTGCATATTTCTGTAAATATGACTGTAATGATGCAGATACATGTTGTTGTAAAACTATGAAGAGCTTGTTTGTCAAGTAGTCATATAGCAAATGAGATGTACACTAGATAAAATGTTGTTGGATGAGTATTGATAAATGTTTCCCTCCGAGGATTTATCGGAAACAACCTCTGTGATCCGTCCTCTGTGACCCTAGAAAATGATATTTTATCATAATGATCAAACTTTTTAACATTGATTTTTCATGTTACGTTATGTTATATTATTCTAGATAAAATCATTTTGCTATAATTACAAAAAAGAATATTCAAATTGTTATGGTGAGGATTAATTTATTTCCAACTTAGTTACAATATGCATACAATTAATTGATTAACAATTTAAAGAAGACTCAGTTAATTTGTTTGATAATCAGATACATCATTAGTACTTTCTCATCTATTTCTCCTTGGCTGCTAATTAATTAACTAATTGCTTATCATATTAATTAATTACTAAGCTATATGGTCATATCATTTTTCTTAGTCAAATTTTTTTATTCTGTCTAATCTTAGAAATTGAACAAAGTATTATAAGTTCCACTAGTGTCAATCCTAGTTTTTTTTTTTGTATTACCATATGGTCTTTGGAAATCTCATCAATAATTAATATAATGTTTGATTGACGATATTAAATGATATTAACATTAAGTTATACGAGAATTTATACATTATTTCATGTGAAATAAAATATTAAATATGATTATGTGTATCGGTAATTATATGAAAGATAAAAATATTGATAGACAAATAACATTAATACGACAAAATAAATTGAATCCGTCGTTAAATAGTCAGTAGCTAAAATAAGATTAGCAACATATATACATTTTATCCTCTCCAAACTCCACTGATGAGATTATGCTAAACTATACATATTATAATATTAATTCCTTTCTTGTATTATTACTCATTATGTAACAATTTTTTCTATTTTATTCGATATTTGATATTTATATTGTTAGGATCGAAAATAAGCAGGTGTAAATGCGGAAGCTAGCAAAGCAAACCTTGAACAACCACGAGTAAGAAGACAAACGAGAAATATACCAAAAGACACAAAGATCTAACGTGGTTCGGTCAATCGACCTACGTCCACAAAGGAGATGAGCAATCTACTATAAATATGAAATACAAAATATAGAGAGAAACAACTTCAACCAATTCACTCACAATACATTGGATGTTCACACAAGTGATAACACTTGTTAGGACCGAAATAAGCAGGTGTAAATGCGGAAGCTAGCAAAGCAAACCTTTTCCTAAAAAAAAAAATCTATTTACGGTAAGAAATTTTGGACAAATAAAACCCAACATATATTAGCGTACGACTAAACCTTTTAACATACATGTTTTTGGAGAGTAATATACATATGTAACATGTTGTGATATGAAGAATTGACCAAAGGAATGGTTGTGGAAATAGAGGCCTAATTAATTCTTGAAAGCAACATTTGAGTAATTAACCTAAGATATTAATAGTTCTAGAAATTATTTAAAGATTATTCTTATATAATTTCAAACATTAATTTTCCAAAATAGTTAAATTTCTTACTTAGATTTTACAAATGTTGATTTTCAACTTTGAGGGTCAAAATAGGGCTTGCATTTATTCCTATATATTGACTTGACTAGAAACCAAAGTTTAAACTATGAATTTTTTTATTATTCGATATTTGAAATTTACTGATCCGAAATATTTGAAAACCGTCTAGGGTCAAACTTTTATGTATTTAGAAAGTGAAAGCCAAGCAATTAAACTTGACTAGAGTATCATAAAGTAAAAGCCATCCACATGTTTGACCATTTTCTCCTCTTAAATAAATATATTATTGTTTTTCTATAAATTTTTTTTTTAATGATTTTGGTACAAATTCAATGAATCACTATAATAAACGATAATTAATTTTCAATTATCGCTAAATATGTATTTTTAGCGATAATTGTCATTCTCGTATATGTCTTTAAAGTCTTTAGCGATATTGGTTCTAATGACACTTAACTAATGCCGGTAAAAACTTTAGTATTTTTTATTAATAATGTCAATATTTAATGCCGCTAAAAATCGTTTTTGTTACGGTGAATGAATCAAAATCTTTCTTGCTTATGAATCACATGTTTCACTTTTTTTTTTATTCACTTGCGTATGCTACAAATATTCCTTTTGCTTCTAAATATTTGGTCAATAATAAAAATTTTCTCATGTTAATATTTATGGAGAATATTTGACCAAATATTATTGTCTAATTTAGTGACTATTTGATATTTTAGATTATAAAACACCACTTAATTAAAATCATGTCTAATTAATTCCATGTTCTCCAAAACTAGAAAATTGATTGGTTGAATTTAAATTATCAAAATAGTTAAAACAATATTAATAGATAGGTAATATATTAATCATCAATCACATGCGTTAAGGATCCTCATAAAAAAAAATTACACTTTATAAATAAATAAAAACATTGAAATTTTTGCTTTTTATCATATTTTAATTTTTGACTCTGCGATTAGCTTGCAGTACGATAATAGTGGATAGAATATCTTAAAACATTATATTTACGAAAACTTTGAAGTCATGAATAATATTTTAATAATTATAAGACGCAATACAAAATCTGAATAAATCAAACATTAATCAAAATAAATAAACAATATTTGTAAATAAAAGACATGTGTTTCATGAAATTTTTATGGAAATTTCTTCATTCATTTAAGAAAAAAAGTTAGGTGAGAAATTATGATTAGTCAGTTTAATAATGAGTAAATACAATGAATATAGAGAATTATAATTGCAAATGAGATTAATGAAAAATGAATTAATCACATTTCATTTCTTTCTACTTAAGAACAAACAATTTAACGTGTAATGTGTGGCTTCAATTAATTTCAATTTTTAACATAATGTTTTAGGAAATAAAAAAAAAACATAGCACGTGTATTGATAAATACATTAAAAAAAAAAAAAACTAGTTCCATTTGTTCACTCCCATAAGTCAATTGTAATAATTTTATAAAAATAAAATTAGTAAATAATATGTTTGGTTTTGTTTGTTTTGTTATTAATTGATTATCTCGGAATTATTCATATAAAATATTATATTATTTATATATGATTAATTTTTTAACATACATATCTAGTGGATATTGATATTTTCTTTGACTTCTTTATCTATTTAATTTTGACTCCATTTATATAAATTCTAATTTTGTGGTACACATTTGGATAGAAACAAAATTATTTTCTCTCTCTATATATATAAATCATTTAATTATTATAGATGCAATATTAATTTGGAGATATATACTATTTTTGTCTATTAATTTTTAAAATATTATAAAATATTAAATGTAATATTTCTCTCTCTCTATATATAAATCATTTAATTATTATAGATGCAAATTTCTCTTTTTATTTTACCATTTAAATTATATTTCTATTTTTAATGTTGTGCAAATACAACACTTATAAAATGGTCCTTAATAACACTAATGTTTACACATATTCCTTAACCATGCATATAATATATCATATTATCAACTAATGATGATAAATAACTTGTAAAATTTTAGATTTTTTTCTTAAGATTTTTTCAGTTTGTTCATGTGAAAAAATTTTAAATTGTGATTTTAAAATTCATACACTATAAAAAGAAATTAATTAAAGATGGGACCATTTCTAGTTCATCAGTCATCACTAGTGCGTAAATTAATTAATTAATTAATTATAACTCTTTATATTTTAAAATAAATGTTATTTTAGCTTTTCAAATTTTCATTTTAAGAAAAAATAATAATAAATATAAGGTATCACTTACTAATTTACTCAATTTGGTAAATATTTTTTGAAAATTAGTATTTCAATAAAAGAGTATAATTAAAAATAATTAATAATTATTATCTTAATTTTTTGAAGCAAAAATTATTTTAAAATGTTTTTTTTTTACGAAATGATATTTATTTTGAAACGAAAAAAATACAGTCATATACTTCCAAAAGAAAAATGTTTTTTTCAAGTCTATGTTCTCTATTTCATGGAAATTTCTGCCCCACAAAAAATAAAATAATTGAGAAAAACACAAAAGTATTATAAATAGGTCATTCACTTCATGTCCATTCTATCATCAACCAACAATTCAAAATCTCTTTGATTTCTATAAAATAAAAAAATAAAAAAGGTCTACATATTAGCAAATTAGCCACCAACAAAAAGAAATTTCCAATTTTTTTTTCTTGATAAACTTTGAGGTTTTTTTTTTTTTTAATTAAGAAAAAAATGGGGTTAATTTCAAAGATAGCCACAAATGATGGACATGGAGAAAATTCAGCTTATTTTGATGGTTGGAAAGCTTATGAAAATGATCCATTTCATCCAACACAAAATCCTAATGGTGTTATTCAAATGGGTTTGGCTGAAAATCAGGTATGTCAAATTAATTCGTATCAGCTTAGGTGCACCTCAATTATTTTTATTGTATATCTAATTTAATATAACGATAATTTTATCTAGTAAGACTTAGACAAATGATAAAAAAATGTACCTAGACCCTCTCTATTCACTTTTCTCGATAACAGTTGTTCAGATCAGTTTGCGTGCATCTGATACCAGTTAATTCTGTTCATCAAAATTTAGACATAACTAAAAATAGTCCCTTTGAAGGAAGATGTAGCTTTTTTTGTTTTTATGGAGATCAACTGATTTCAGTATTTCAAATATGAAATATACACTAGTAAAATATATAACGTGTTTTAGGCTAAGAAAATTTACGAGGTTGAAATCATCAAGTTTAAATCTAACGATTTGTATTTTCTTGTTATTTTTTTTTCAGCTTTGTTTTGATTTAATTCAAGAATGGATAGTCAACAACCCAAAAGCCTCAATTTGTACATATGAAGGAGTTCAAGATTTTCAAGATACTGCTATTTTTCAAGACTATCATGGCTTGCCAGAATTTAGAAAGGTATATATATATATATATGTGATATGATAAATCACGTCGACAGAATTCAGTAATTTTAATTTAAATATATATGTTGACCAATCTACTAAATACATACATGTAATAAATTGTACACCTAGTAATGAATCGTCAAAATAAATAAACGTTGAATTCTGAAAGTAATTTTAGTTTAAATATATGTGTTGACCAATCAACTAAATACATACATGTAATAAGTTGTACACCTAGTAATGAATTGTACACCTAGTAACGAATCGTCAAAATCAATAAACGTTAAAATTCTGAATCCGCGTTTTTTTTCTTGGGAATTGTGCAGGCAGTTGCAAGATTCATGGAGAAAGTGAGAGGAGATAGAGTGAGATTTGATCCAGAAAGAATAGTTATGAGTGGAGGAGCAACAGGAGCTCATGAAAGTTTGGCATTTTGTTTGGCTGATCCTGGTGATGCATTTCTAGTTCCTACACCATATTATCCAGGGTAAGAATTCACCTTTATATATATATATATATATATATATATATATATATATTTTTCGATAAAATATAATCGTTCAAATAATAACCTGATAAAATGACACAAACAACATGTATCATCTGCTATAACAAGTTAAACTATATTACTATACGATCGGATTACGCAAAAGATAACTATGTAACCCTAGTTAAAAGATAATAATTTATGATGATAAAGATTTTTTTTTTTAAATTAAACTTTAGTTTTCTATATTGTTACTATTTAAATTATTTTAATTATTGGTGTGGGACATATATATACAACTACTTGCAATAAAAATGACAAAAAGTAGTGATAACCTCAATAAGTTTGTGGCCATAAATGACATAACATATTATACCAACTTTTTATTAGATTGGACCATATTGAATTAATTATTATTTGTCCCCAATAGCAGCCATAATAATCAAAGGTGACATAAAAAAAAAAACAAGATTAAAAAAACTCAAGATTATCTAGAGAAAGTTGACTTATTCATTAAATTTTTCAAAGTCAAAATCAATGAATAGTCAAGTTAGAATATTGATTTTTAACAAATATATAATTTTTATACTATGAATATATTGCAGGTGAGATACTACAAGTAACGTCCAATTTCTGTCGCTAAACAATAAAAATCAACTGTTAATCTTATTTAATAACAAATCGAGTACTATTTAACGATAAAGTTCATAGCTAATTATTGCGTTGTATTGCAGATTTGATAGAGATTTGAGATGGAGAACAGGAGTACAACTTTTTCCTGTTGTTTGTGAGAGTTCTAACAATTTCAAGGTAACAAAAGAAGCCTTAGAAGAAGCATATAGTAAAGCTCAAGAATCAAATATCAAAGTAAAAGGATTACTTATAAACAATCCATCAAATCCATTAGGTACAATTTTGGACAAGGAAACATTAAAAGACATATTAAGATTCATCAATGACAAAAACATACATCTAGTATGTGATGAAATCTATGCAGCAACCGCGTTTAGTCAACCTTCATTCATCAGTATCTCAGAAGTCAAGAGTGAAGTTGTTGGATGCAACGATGATTTAGTACACATTGTGTATAGTCTATCGAAAGATCTAGGGTTTCCTGGATTTAGGGTTGGGATTATTTACTCGTACAATGATGCCGTTGTCAATATTGCACGTAAGATGTCAAGTTTTGGACTTGTTTCAACACAAACACAAAGATTGATTGCTTCAATGTTATTAGACACTATCTTTGTTGAAGATTTCATCGCGAAGAGCTCGATGAGATTGTTACAAAGACATGGTTTGTTTACTAAAGGATTAGGTCAAGTTGGAATTACAACATTGAAGAGTAATGCTGGTTTGTTTATTTGGATGGATTTAAGAAGGTTTCTTGAGAATTCAACATTTGATGATGAATTGAAACTTTGGCATATAATTATTGATAAAGTGAAGCTTAATGTTTCACCTGGTTGTTCATTTCATTGCTCAGAGCCAGGTTGGTTTAGGGTTTGTTTTGCTAATATGGATGATGCTACAATGAAGATTGCATTGAGAAGAATTAGACATTTTGTCTATTTACAACCAAATAAGGGAGTTGAAGTTGCAACAAAGAAACAATACTGTAGAACAAGGAGCAAACTTGAAATTAGTTTGTCATTTAGGAGATTGGATGATTTTATGAACTCTCCTCATTCACCTATGTCTTCTCCTATGGTCCAAGCAAGGAATTAATCGTACGTATGTGGTGTTCTGATCAGCTTCTACACACATCGTTCAATTATGGACATGTCGACTATTTCACTGAGTACCTGATTGTAAGTTTACATAACATAACATAGAATGGAAGTTTATATATAGTGATTCTTTGTATTCTTTTATTAAAAGTTTTTTTTTTTTGCCTATAATATACTATGGTTGCAAAAAAAAAAAAATCAAGTTATGGGATTTTATTATATTGTGAAATGTGAAATTCTTTTTTTCTTGTGTTATATATATTTTTTTCCTGAATAACTTTTTGTAAGTTGAGGAAACTCAATTTGTAATTTGAGTTCAAGAGGCAAATGCAGAGGATATATACCTATCAATTTGTAGCGATTTGTTATTTTTTTTTTAAAAAAAAAAAAGATTTATTAGGCAGCGATTTGTAAATGATTTTTTTTAAAAAAAATTGTATCGCTGCCTGGGTAGCGATTTCCTTCAAAAAAGTTTAAAAAAATAATAAATAAAGTAAAATCGATGCCAATGCAGCGATTTACTTCAAAAAAAAATTTAAAAAAATTCTTTAAGAAAAATCGCTGCACAGGCAGCGATTTATAATTTTTTTAAAAATCATTTACCAAATCGCTGCCTTGGCAGCGACGATTTGTTAAAAAAGAAAGTTTTACAAATCGCTGCTACTTCAACAATTTACCGTAACGGCACCACCTAAATCACTACATCACCAGCGATTTTACCGTTTTGGTTTAAAAGTTTTTTCATTTACTCTTTTGAAATTTTTGTCAATATTTTTTACCCTTTAGGCTTGGGACTCAGATATATACCTATCAATTTTTTCATATATTTATGAGGAATTTTTTTTTTTCTAATTTTGAGGGGAAAATTTAACAGATAAATAATAAAAGAGATAGCAACAGAAAATAAACTACAATAAAATAATATAATAAAATAATCAAGGAACATCCGATAACCAACAAATAATAATAGAAATCGAAGAACTAACAACAATACAACGTATATTACTATCACCTATTGACCTACTATCATAATTCATGTCTAATTATCTAGTACACCCTCGTATTTTTACATCATATCCTCAATAAGCTGAATTCATCGATCAAATATGTGAGAAATTTGTTCAAAAGATTAATTCCAGAATTAGACAATATAGTATCTCTGAAGGATATCGATGGAAATCTCTTCCTTAATGGATAATTATGCTTTTTATTTACAAATTTAACTATGCTTAATTATTCCACAAAGTTTTGTAAATCCTGGTCATATTGGGATACGAGTTATCGGTTTAACAGTTAAGATTTGATTTTAGTTATAGATTTTTAATTGATCGATATCAGTTTAACAATTAAGATTTAACACAAAAATAAATTAATAAAAAAATCACTTAGAAATAAGGTTGACAAATTGAATGAATCATGTCAATGAGTTCGCAAGTTGCATCTTGCTCAAAAGCAAACAATTTTACGTTGCAGAATAACCAAGATATTATGAGATAGCCAGAAATAAAAGTAGAAAATTAAAATCTAAGTCAAGGACTTTAAATAAAAAGTGGTACAAATATAAGGGCAACTTTCACATATAGCAAATAAAAAATTCATATTTGTATGCTATAGCAAAGTTTGCATAATTACGATCCATAGCAAACATAGAAACTGTATAATTCGCTATACATATACAGTTGAAGCAAATTGTATAAAATGAAGTGTATAAAACGAATTGTATTATTATAAGTGTATAGAATGATTATATACAATTTGAATTTGTATAAAATGAGAAAGAGAGAAAGACAAAAGAGACTTGACAAGGAATATACAATTGAATCAAATTGTATAAAACGAGAAAGAGAGAAATCAGATACAATTTGAAAATGGTATAAAACGAGAAAGAGAGAAAGGCAAAAGAAACTGGGCAGAGGAGTATTTTTATTGTATAATTATAAGTGTATAGGACGAAAATATATGTACTTGCATGTATATATATAATTTTCTCACACTTTATACAAACAGAAACACAATTTATACATTTCGCTTCTGTTTATATAAGTGAGAAAGGCGAGGTGGCGGGCGAGATCTGGAAGAGGGGAGAGAGGGGAATAAAAATATATGTATTTATACAATTTTCTCTGCTTTATAAATTAGAAACAATTTTTATACACTTGTGTTTGTATAAAAAATGAGGAAGGGAGCGAGAGATTGGAGGAGAGTGGCGAACGAGATATTTGGGAGAGAAGCACCTGGCAATTTTTGCAAACGTTTACTATGGAGTACAATTAAATCAAACCCTAGCTACTCCATTTATTTTAAATTATTAGTTTGCTATTATATATAAAAAAAATTCTTATACCGTGTGACGTAAAAAAAAAAAAAGAGATGGTCACCTTAAAAATAATTACTATTTTATAAGTAATTGTCCCATGATAATAAGTAAAATTACTAAAGTGAATAATAAGCAGCCAATTGTTTAAAGTTGTTTACGTGTGTATCAATTCATTATTTCAAGTTTTATGATATTTGCACAATTTTAGATTTATATTACTCAATTATGTAAAAAACACGTGAATTATACAAAAGTAGCCGCAAATCATACAAATGAGATGCAAATTATACAAATCATTGTCCTCTCTCACTCGCCTCTCTCAATCTCACTCGCTTTTCTCCTCCCTCTCCCAATCTCACTTGCAATATATACAAATGCATATGTATAATATATAATTATCTAACCGATATACATATACAATTCACCTATCTTCAACTCTCTGTCCTCTCTCGCTCGCCTCTCTCCTCCCTCTCCCAATCTCGCTTGTCTCTCTATTCCCTCTCCCAGTCTGGCTCATATCTCTCTTCTCTCTCCCAATCTCGCTCGCATATATACAAATGCATATGTATAAATTAAATCATTTTTAACAAAAATAATGCAAGCATTTGGATTCTGCTCTATACTGTAAATCCTATAAGGATTATAGTTTTTGTAAAGCTTTAGAAGTTCATCAACTTTTTCATTATGATCTTTTTTGCCCCAATTATCTTTTTTATTACACTTTCATCCCCCTTTTTTTTCTAGCTCTTTTGCTTGTCCTACTAATAATATTTTCTTCAATTTTCCTATAACTTTTAATTTCTTCTTTTTTAGATCAATTGATAGAAATTCCATCCCTTCTAGCAAAACGAAAAATCATTAGCCATCCATGAATTGTTAAATAAGGTGGGTCACTTTACCTAAATTAATGTGTATGTATAAAAATAATTGTTTTTTTTAGAAAAAATAATATATATACAATAAGTTAATACTAGCTTAGAACTAATGCAAAGCGTATGTAATATATACTAGATAATCGAAGGCCCGTATACGGGCCCAATATAATTACTTACAAATTTAATATTAATTTTTCATAGAGAAAATTTTAATGTTTACTTTTATTTTTTATTATTTTTAAATAATAAATTTTTTAACAAAAATATTAAATCAAATTTGATCAACATTCTTTTCCCAATCAAACTTTTTGCGTAAATAAAGTAATATAATAATGTAGATTAATTCAAAAACAAATTTTAAGCTTGGTAATACTCATGATTTAAAATTTAAGTTTTCTTTTTACTATTGCATACTGATATAAATTTAAAGATTTTAAATTTTTTTTTTTATTTTAAATTGTTATATGTAATTTTCTTACATATCTTTACTTTAATTTATTTTTTCACAAGTAAAAATTAAAATTAAGAAGTGCATCTCATTATTACATGAAGCTCAACGTGGAATATATCTTAAATAATAATAGAAAAATGATTAGTAATTAATATAACACACTATTTTCTTTATATTCTGTTTCTCAGGTAGAATGATATATAGCGTTAATATTTTTCTTATCTAAATTCATATCAAAATTATATTTTCTTCGTCTTAATTAATTTTTCTTATTTTTTTTAAAAAAACTTTATATATTTATAAATTATGTAAAATATGAATTATAATAATTAGAAATTTATAATAGTTACATGACATATAAAAAATTAGGTTGACTTTCAAAATTTTATTAATGACACATTAAACGAAGCCATGCAAAATAACAAATATTATTTGAAATGATATAAAAATACTATAAATCACAATAATTAACACTTTAAGATACTTTTATAATATAAAATAAATTTGATTGAATTTCAATGAAATTATAATTTGAATTATTTATTTAACATTTCGGAGAAATGCCAAAAAAATAAAAATGATTTGGCGTTTAAATGTGAAAAGGAAATGTGAACCTTTTTAGTTTTGGATTCTACTTTTGAAAATTTCTTATATTATTCTAGGGTAAATAAAATAGTGTATAGAATGAATATTGATTTTTAAAACTAAGGCACTGTCCATTAATCCCATTATTTTGATGTATTTAATTAGTTTCAATTAATTCTATACGAAATAAAAATTACACTGAACAATTAATTAACTAATGAAATTTTAATGAATATATTTGTATTTGTAAGTAAAATTTCAATCAGTGCCACATAAATAAGATAAATGAAGTAACATACATTATTTGCAAATGAAGTAAATAATAATGTAAGTTATAATAATTAACAAATTTAAAAATTCAAAACATATATAATACAATAATTAACAACTTTTAATATTTGAAACAATTAAAAATTAATCAACTCTCCAAATTTTATTTGTATCCTATAATGACATAAATAATATTGTGAATCGTAATAATTAACAATTTATGTTTTGGCTAATGTAGAATGTTGTGTGTAGTGTGTATATTTAGATATATAATAATAACCTTTTATATGAAATTATTTGTTTTTCATAACTACGATGAATATAAATTTTTTGTGAATCTAAGAAGGAATAACAAAATACAACAATTGAGTAGATTGAATGTTACACTACTTTAAGAAAAAGAAAAAAAAGTATTTTAATTTTTTAATGTTATCAACTTATTAGTATATTAAAAAAAATGTAAGAAAATTACTGTGATAACTTTGAAGCCAATAATGGGCCCTACCTTTATAGAAGTTTGGGTGGTTTTTCTGGAATTTCAGTACTTCCTATGCACGAAGTACAATTGCTATTAAGCTGTAAATTTTGTTTATTTACGAATTTGCCCTGATCGTCCTCCCCTTTCATTCTTCTATATAAATAAAATAAATAAATATATATATATATATATATATATATATATATATATATATATATATATATATATCAATTTATTACATTTGAAGAGATCGAATATATATAAGTCGAATTGTTATAATAGATCAACATTATTTGCATAGAATTATGTGTATGACTTCTAAAATATGTCAAAGGAAGAAGTATTTGATTGTTGTGTATTGCATTGTCTACTTAAAAGTTTAAGTTATTCGAAAAAATACACTTTTCATATATTATTAGTGTGGTAGGAGTTTTTTTTGAGAAATTAAAGCAAATACTTCGTAAAAGTAAAATAATTACAAACATATATCCTTTTACATTTATATCTCCACTAAATAATTACATTATATACCATCAATTAATTCGCGTAACTGATATTAAATCAATATTATATACTAATTTTTTTATTTTGTCAAAACCATTCTATTCATCCTAATTTCCTGCGAAACTTTGATTTTGAAATTTGTGTATCAATTTGCAAGTGGTTATACAAGAAAAAGTCAAAGTCTGATGGAATTATATATCGATCGCTACAAAGCTCGCGTGGTAACTAAAGGCTACAACCAGCAATAGGGTATAAAGTATAGACTATGATGAGCCATGCAGTCCACTTATAAAGATGACATTAAGGGCGATTAGGTGTGACTTGTTTGCACAAAACAAGTCTTGTATGTATGCACGTGTGTGCGCACGCACACACCTATTAATGCAGAACAAATTTTTTGTGTATGCGCGCACATGAGTATGTGTGTGCACGTTCGTGCGCGTGTGAGTGTGCACTGTATCGTATCATTAAGAACTTTTTTTCCAAAAATTACTCATTAATCAATAATAAAAAAAAATCAAAATGAAAAATTCACCCATTTCTACGACAACCTTCCTATGGCCCGGAGAACTTCCTGCGTTGCATTGGTCTCTAATCGTAGAACCAGGAATCAATACAATTTCTGAAATATTTCCTTCCTAACACAACTTCCAATTTCGAAGGTCTTACACTTTAACTCCATTATGTGTCTCATCAATCGATACTATGTCTTTCGTGAATAACATGCACCACGAATTGATAAAAAAAACTTTCATTTATACTTTGCGAAACCAGATTAACAAAAAAAAAAATGATTCTGATAACTCTCAACTCATTATGATTGGTAAGGTAAGGCCTAGCTCCCCTTGCTTCTATTTATTCACGTTGAAGATTTTATTTTATTATTAATAAAAAGTCGCTAGACGCTCTATCTAGTGGTATAATTTTTATTTAAAAAAAAAATCAAGCAATTTAAAAGATAATATTTTTACTTGATTTTTATGCAATGTATCTATTGTCAGGGAGCCGTTAAGTTGGCACAAAATTTTACTTAGACACTTTTAACTAGATAATGTTCATTTTAGCACCTCACGTAGGATTCTATTATGTCATTTTGATACTTTTTGCTCATGCGGAATAATGAATGTGATACACTCATTGTATGCGCATGATGGGTTGCAGGGGAGGGGTAGGGTGCTGCAAAATAGACTTTAAAATAGTTACAAATTGTTATTTTTTCAAATTATAATAGTTTGTAATAAATATATGATACACATTTTTTTTTCTTTATTTTTCATCTAGGCAAAAGATATTTATGATATGTTTTTCTAGTTTTAATTTCTACACCAATTGATTTTATGTACAAGAAAATTTTGTATTATTTTGCCCACCTCCAATGTTAAAAGAGAAAAAAAAAGCTTGTAAAAGGACCAAAAGTATTATAATATTATAAACATAAAAGATAATTAATGTATATATTATATAAAAGAGTAAGGATAACTTTATAAAACAAATATTTTAGATTTTTTACTCTTCTAATCACTATATTATTTGGTTCTATGTTCAAATAATATTTTTCATAAGATATTGATAATTTGTCAATAACAATCAAAAGTTGGATATTGTTTTTGGTCCCTTAATTATTAATAGATTATGATATAATTAGTTCCTATGTCAGTACTGAACTGCTGATTATACTTTCAATTAATTGAATTGTGTGCACTTTTATTCCTAGCTAGTACGTGTTACAAATTTATCAAAATTATTAATTGTTCTATCACCTAACTATTCATGCTTCTGTTTAAATTTGTATCATTACTCCATATTTGATGATAATATATATTTACAATATGTTAAATAAAGATACATTTTCCAAGTGAATAGCACATTATCGATTAACGACAACATAATCAAATCAACATCGGAAAAGGGTTAAAAATACCCTTAAACTGTCCGAAATAGAGAAATGAGGGAAAGGAATTCCATGTTCTTCAGTGAAATCGTTTCTAAATTATAAGGAAAACTGGGGGAAATTAGGGTTAAGTTTATCAGTCTATGTGGCATGTCACGTGGTATCCACATGGCATCCAAGTGGCGTTTTTGACAAATTTTATTACTGAGAAGGATATTTTTGACTCTATAGTTTGACGAAAAGGGTATATTTGAGCCGAAATATAGTTTAAGAATATATTTTGAACTATTTCGAATAGTTCAAGAATATTTTGATCCTTTTCCGTTTAATAAATTAATCTAAAGAGGATGACATGTGCTCAATCTAATTCTTGCCCTGTTAAGGTAATAGATTGCTTTAGATAATCATATAACTTAAATAAAATATATCAAAATCAAGTACGAAAAATGACATATAAAAATGAAGAAAATAATAATAATAATAATAATAAAAACAACAACATATTTAGTGAAATCCCATAAACTGAAGTCTAGAGAGGATAGAGTATTATGCAGACGTTACGCTATCTCGTAAAAGTAACGACACAATTTTCAAATAATCCCCAGCTCAAGTAAATGATAGAAACGACAAATAATATGATAATCGGAATTTTTTATTAATAAAAAGAGAATTATCAAAAACAAAAACTATTTGTCCATATTTTATTGAGAAATAAGTTTAACCAATAACAAAAGGGGGAAGTTTGACATTTTGTTCCAAGATTGAGGGCTAAAGTGGTCAATAAAAATGTTTTTAGGGTTAATTACGTTCATCTCTCTCAACCTCAAGTGCCAAAGTAGACGCCATTCACATCTCCAAAGAGTTTAATGGAAATCTCTCTCTATATTTTCATGCAAATCTTTCTCTATTCTTAACAGGTAAAACAAAAAAAATCCCATTTGAGAGTATTTATCAATTCTTGAAAAAAAAAAATTCACATTGTCTCATGAATTTTCTTGAATTAACGTTGACCAAGTACTAGGTGATGAACCCATGTTGTTGTTTTTGCACTTTTATTGCTTCAGAATTAATCTTGATTAAGTGTTATTTGATTTGTTTTTTGTTTTTTTTTGGTTATATGCCTGTGGTTAGTTGATTAGTGGTTTTTAATAGTCTAAAGAATTGAACTTTATCTGTTTAATTGGAAATGTAGGTTGATTTTTATGGTTCTGTTAAGCAAGTTTTCTAATGGGGTTTTTGTTTTGAGCTTAATTGTGCTTTTGGTTTGTTTGATTATCTCCAAAGATTGAAACTTTAGTTGTTAAATTGTAAATGTAGTTTGATTGTCATGAGCCCATATTTGTTGTTTTTTCACTAGTCTTTTTCAAGTTTCAGTATAAGTTTTATTATGTTGATTGGTATTCTTGATCAAGTGTTATTTGATTAAGTTTGTTTTTTGGTTTTGTTTTATACCTGTGGTTACTTGATTACTACTACTTAATAGTTCAAAGAATTAAACGTTATCTGTTTAATTGGAAATGTAGGTTGAATTTCATGTTCTGTTAAGCAAATTTTATCATGGGGTTTTTGTTTTTCACTTATTATGCTTTTGGTTTGCTTGATTATCCCTTCTTAGTATTACAAAGATTGAAACTTTAGTTGTTATATTGGAAATGTAGCTTGATTATCAGGAGCCCATATTCATTGTTTTTTCACTAGTCTTTTTCATGTTTCAGTATAAGTTTTATTATGTTGATTGGTATTCTTGATCAAGTGTTATATTATTAGTCTTTTTGGTTTTGTTTTTTGGCTGTGAACTTTTCCCTGTTTGATTATGCCTGTGTGTACTTGATTACTGCTTCTTAATAGTCTAAAGAATTGAACTTTATCTGTTTAATCGGGAGTGTAGGTTGATTTTCATGGTTCTGTTAAGCAAGTTTTCTAATGGGGTTTTGTTTTGAGCTTTATTGTGCTTTTGGTTTGCTTGATTATCCCTTCTTAGTATTACAAAGATTGAAACTTTAGTTGTTATATTGGAAATGTAGCTTGATTATCAGGATCCCATATTTATTGTTTTTTCACTAATCTTTTTCAAGTTTCAGTATAAGTTTTATTATGTTGATTGGTATTCTTGATCAAGTGTTATATTATTAGTCTTTTTTGGTTTTTGGTTTTGGCTGTGAACTTTCCCTGTTTGATTATGCCTGTGTGTACTTGATTAGTGCTTCTAAATAGTCTAAACAATTGAACTTTATCTGTTTAATCGGGAATGTAGGTTGATTTCATGGTTCTGTTAAGCAAGTTTTCTAATGGGGTTTTTGTTTTGAGCTTTATTGTGCTTTTGGTTTGCTTGATTATCCCTTCTTGATATTCCAAAGTTTGAAACTTTAGTTGTTAAATTGGAAATGTAGTTTGATTGTCATGAGCCTATATTTGTTTTTTTTTCACTAGTCTTTTTTTATGTTTCAGAAAAGTTGTTTTTATGTTGGTTGGTATTCTTGATCAAGTGTTCTTTGATTAAGTTTGTTGTTTGGTTTTGTTTTATACCTGTGGTTACTTGATTACTACTACTTAATAGTTTAAATGATTGAACTTTTTATCTGTTTAATTGGGAATTTAGGTTGAATTTCATGGTTCTGTTAAGCAAATTTTCTTATGGAGTTTTGTTTTTAGCTTATTATTCTTTTGGTTTACTTGATTATCCCTTTTTGATATTTTAAAGATTGAAACTTCAGTTATATTGGAAATGTAGCTTGATTTTCAGAAGCCCATATTTATTGTTTTTTCATTAGTCCTTTTGAAGTTTCAGAATAAGTTTTTTTTACGTTGATTGGTATTATTGATCAAGTGATATACTATTAGTCTTTTTTCGTTTTTGTTTTTGGCTTTGAACTTTACCTGTTTGATTATGCCTGTGTGTACTTGATTAGTGCCTCTTAATAGTCCAAAGATTTGAGCTTTATCTGTTTAATTAGGAATGTAGGTTGATTTTTATGGTCCCATTAATCAAATTTTCATCTGGGGTTTTTGTTTTTAGCTTAATTGTGCTTTGGTGACTTGATTATGGCTTCTTCACATTCCAAAGAATTAAATTTTATTTGTGCACCCAATGGGTGAGTTGAGGGTCAATCAGAAACCGTCTCGTATCTCCATGAGAAGGGAAAGGTCTGCATACACTCTCCTATCCAAACCTTATATGAGAGATTATAGTGGGTATATTGTTTTTGTTGTTGTGCGATCAAGGGTGTAGCGTAGTGGTCAACGGAGTGGGCTGGGAACCATGAGGTCTCAGGTTCAATTCCGCAAAAACACTAGGTGATTTTCTTTCCATCTGTCCGAGTCTTGATGGACAGAGTTATTCAGTATCAATGTTGGTGGAAGATAGCATGTGCCTTGTGGAATTAGTCGAGGTTTGCAGAATCGGCTTATTCTTTTGGTGACTTGATTATACCCTCTTAGCATTCCGAAGAGTTGAACTTTATTTATTAAGTTGGGAATGTACCTTGATTTTCATGGTCCCGTTTATTTATCTTTGCTGGTGCATCCATCATCTGCCTCTGCATAATAAAATTTTCTACTGGGTTTCTTTGTTTTTAGCCTTAAACTTTTCCTGATTGATTGTGCCTATGGTTACTTGCCTATTGCTTCGCAATGTTCAAATGACTTCAACTTTAGTGAATTGGGGATTTTACTATTTGCAGTTGCAATATCATTTTTTGGGCTGTGTGAGAAAGGAATATTCGTTTAGCTGGTGCAGTTTATTTGGGTGAAGTTTTTTGGCCGGCCTAGTGATGGCCTCCAAAAAAATAATTGCTATATGTCAATCTGGTGGGGAGTTTGTTACCAACAATGAAGATGGATCTTTGACATATGTTGGTGGGGAGGCATATGCACTAGACCTTGACAACCAGACACTTCTGAATGATTTTAAGCTAGAAGTAGCGGAAAACTTTGAGTGTGGCACTGATGGAATGACCATCAAGTATTTTCTCCCTGGGAATAAGAAGACTCTCATCACAATATCTAAAGATAAGGACCTCAAGCGTATGATCAACTTCTTTAAGGATTCTGAACAAGTAGAGGTGTTTATAATTGCAGAAGAAAGTGTTGCTCTAAGTACTCCGAATGTGTCTGCCAGTAGGTATTTACTTCTCTTTAGATTCAGTTCAGTTTGCTTCTTTTGTTTCCTCATTGCATCTGTCACACCTTGGGTATTTCCTTGAATCCTAGCATTCTAAATTTCTGTTTCTTCAGATTGTAGTAGGTTTTTATACTCAAATGTGTTCCAGTGAGCGCTTTGTTTTGCTATATTTGTTTGTTCATGACTTAAATTTCTATGACTTGTCTAACTTTGAAGGTCGAGCAGGACCAACATATCCGAGCCTGAACATATTCCCGTTATACCCATGGATATGATCCATCCTGATGATCTGTTTCAAGCACCCGTTGAAATTAGCACCCCAGGTGTTTATCTGAGTGGCAATGATGAGAAGCATCGCAAAGCAGCTATGCAGTGGGAGAATGCCATAACTGGCGTGGGCCAAAGATTTAACAGCTTTTCTGAGTTCCGTGAAGCTCTGCATAAGTACTCTATTGCCCATGGATTCACCTATAAATACAAGAAAAATGAAAGTCGCAGGGTAACTGCTAAATGCAAGTCAGAAGGTTGTGCTTGGTCAATATATGCATCAAAGTTGCCTACCACCGAGCTAATATGTATTAAGACGATGAACCCGAAGCATACATGTGATGGAGCTGCAGTAAAAGCTGGGTACCGGTCCACAAGGGGATGGATGGGAAATATAATAAAGGAAAAGTTGAAGGTTGCTCCCAATTACAAACCTAAGGATATTGCAAATGATATTGAGCGTGAATATGGCATTCAGTTGAACTACTCTCAGGCAAGACGTGCGAAAGAGAAGGCAAGGGAGCAGCTTCAAGGTTCTTACAGAGAGGCATACAGTCAGTTACCTTTACTATGTGAGAAAATTAAAGAAACTAATCCAGGTAGTGTTGCTATAGTTTACGCAAAGGATGACTCAAGCTTCCATCGTTTATTTATCTCATTTCATGCCTCAATAGCTGGTTTTCGACAAGGTTGTCGTCCTCTTCTGTTCCTTGACAGCACTCTTCTCTATGCAAAATATCAAGGAACACTATTGGGCGCCGTAGGTGTGGATGGGAATGATGGTGTCTTTCCTTTAGCCTTTGCGGTTGTAGACGAGGAGACGAATGACAACTGGCATTGGTTTCTTTCGGAACTTAAATCTACTGTCCTGATGTCTTGTCCAATAACATTTGTTTGTGATTTCCAAAGGGGCATAAGAGAGTCATTGCATGAGATATTTAGTGAAGAGTGTCACCATGGTTATTGCCTGCGCTATCTTGCAGAAAAATTGAATAATGATTTGCAAGGACAGTTTTCTCACGAAGCTAGACGTCTTATGATCCAAGATTTATATACTGCTGCTTGTGCCCCAACACTTGAGAGTTTTGAACGTTGTGCTGAGAATATAAGAGCAATCTCACCTGACGCATATGATTGGGTCACTCGAAGTGAGCCCGATCATTGGGCGAATGCCCTTTTTGGTGGGGCAAGGTATGGCCACTTGACATCAAACTTTGGACAGCCTTTTTATGATTGGGTGATGGAGGTGAATGAGCTGCCGATAACTCAAATGGTTGATGTATTACGAGGGAAGATAATGGAATTGATCTATACTAGGCGTGTTGAGTCCAGTCAGTGGGCTACGAGATTGACACCATTGATGGAAGAAAAACTTCAGAGTGAAACCTCAAAAGCAGGGTCACTTCATGTGTTACCCTCGCATGGAAGTACATTTGAAGTTCGTGGTGAGTCTGTTGACGTAGTTGATATTGATCAATGGGATTGTAGTTGCAAAAGTTGGCAATTGAATGGGATGCCTTGCTGCCATGCTATTGCTGTTTTTGAATGCATAGGAAGGAGTCCATATGATTATTGTTCCAGATACTTCACAACAGAGAGTTACCATGTAACATACGTTGAATCAATTAACCCCGTTCCTAATCTGGAAAATCCAGCAAACGGTCAAGTGGATGCAGCAGTTCTTATTACTCCCCCACCAAGCAAACGTCCACCTGGACGACCTAAGATGAAAAAGGTCGATGCCTTTGACATAGTTAAACGGCAGATGCAGTGTAGCAAGTGTAAGGGCCTAGGTCACAATAAGAAGACATGTGGGTAAGTTTACTAAACTCTTATATGATGAATGTGTCATGTTTCTGTTGAATCTTATTAGATTATAGTTAAATAACTACAGTCAAACAAAATATATACTTACATGTGTTAACAACAACATATCCAGTGTAATTCCTCAAGTGGGGGTTGGGGAGGGTATTACCTTTTTTCCCCAAGAAATCAACGGTGTTACTCCATTGGGATACTTCGAACAAACATATAAGGTAGAGAGATTATTTCCGATAGACCCTCGGCTCAAAAGAAATGTTTCCGAAGCAGAACTGCAAGAATATATATACTTATATGTGTCATATTTTACTTTTATTGGTCGTATCCCTGCACCTCTGCACATCATAACCCCAAAACCTAAATTTATGTGTTAATTCAAACCTCTAGATCTGCAGCTAGATCAGGTCCTTCACCAGAGTCTTGAGGAACATAGATGTGTCTGAATTGAACTCGCAGCCTACAACTTGATTTCTACGAAACTGAGGCAGCCTGTGCACTAAGCTCCCGCTATGTGTGAGGTCCCTGAAAGGGCCGCACCACAAAAGTCTATTGTACTCGACTTTCCCTTATATTTTTCAAACACTCCACCCTTTTACTCGTGAACTATAGTTCTCTGTATAGTGAATTTCCTTACTCGGAAATCTTTGCCCTGGCCAGCATAGATCATGTTTCTAATTTCAGTATCACTGTCTGCAAATATTGCTGTCTAGGACTGAACATCGTTTCGTTTTCTTGAAACAGGAAGGTAAATAAGTTTGAGGAATCAGATCCTCTACTCCTCACGGGCTTGGAAACTGAAGACATCGAAGGCACAGAGTGATGTTTGGTACCTTGTCTGCTCATGTTTTAAGTTAAATCTTTTAGTTAGATTTCGAGTCGAATTATAGAAACATCTGTCATCCTCTTCTAGTAGCTGGCTTCATTAGCCAGAATTTGTTGCATAAAGTCTCACATTCTGATTTTATTGTTGTCCCTCTCCCTTGAACTGGAAGTAAAATTGTAGAAAAAGCATTACAACAAAAAAAGGGAAGAGAGGATATAACAGTAGTGTCAAATGTGAAGGTATTTGATATTGTCGATTGTCACATTGTCAAAGAGTATACTTTGTTAATGAAAAAGAAAAGGCTTTATATAGAATTTCGATCGGAGCTATATACGCCTGGTGAATTAGTTGAGGTGCATACAAACTGACCTAGGCATAGTGTCATTATCCGAAATTTATATTTTGCCTTGGGGCATTATAAGTGCCTCAATTTATATTTTCCCATTATATTGAGTGATTTCTGCTTAACTACATGTTGTTCCTTTGGCGCGGTTATCTTATTATCTTTTTGTTGTTTCTGCCTCTTTTGATTGTTCTTTGAGCCGAGGGTCTGTTAGAAACACATCAATTTACATGGTAGCACAAGCATGGGCAGATATTGATCGATCACAAACCCAACCTGATAGAAGAAACCAACAATAGAAAGAAAAGGACAATCCCGATACACGAAGCAATAGATAGTCTACACTAACACAAGTATAAACAACAAAACCAACAACAAATGATTTCTTCTTTTCTTCCCTTTTTCTGCTTCTTTTCTTCTGTTTCTTCAAGTTGTAACCCTTCTTTTGTGGCGGATACGGGCTTTTATAAAAATTCAAAATTTATAAACTTAAAATTCTAATTCCGTCTCTATCGATAAAAAACATCACACTTTTACATGATAATAACCTCATACATTTTTAAAATAACAGAATATATAAATAAACAACTTGATCTCAATTACAATTAGATACTTCAACTCGTACCTATACATAAATTGAAAACTCTAACCTACAAAAGAATTATCTCGATAGCCTCTAAAATTATGTGTCAGGTCAAATGTTCAACACAACTAAGACAAATTGAGGTGCGTTAATTTACATTATTTAGTTATCAATTGAGACTAAATTAAAGATAATATACAAACGCATCATTTAACTTATATTCAGTTAACGTCTATACCTTCCAACTTGCTACTCATTGGACCCTTCTTGGGCCTTGCTTTCTAACTCAAAATATTTAATATTTTACTGTCAGAGATAACACACTTATAGTTCGGAAACTTACATAAATATATTATAATAAAAAAATATTTATCATTTATTGTAATAATATTTTTTTATTCACTTGATCACTTTTAATTTAATTATAATACAAGTTTAATATATATTACAAAGAACAATTTATTATTCATATTTAATACAAATTTTAATGATGAATAATACATTTATCACACATTTTAATACACTTATAATACAATGTGACAATTTTTTAACAAACAAACATGATATATTTCAAAAAAAAATAATTAAAATTCATATATATTGCATACATAATTCACTTTTAATACATATTATAGATTTAACAAAGCATTGCTATAAATAGTAATAAGAAAAAAATATCGCTAAAATCAGTAATTATTTTTTATAATGTATTAATTTATGTAATTTTTCCCTTATATTTACTTATAATATAATTATAAAGAAAAGATATAAAGTCAACATTGAAGTTGTTCCGAATTTTCAACAAAACACCTTAACTAAACAATTTTGAATAGATATAAATTATATCATTTTTCGTCCATCTGACATAGAGAGTGGTGTGCACTCTCTCAAAGAGAATGAACAACCTATAATAACTAATATAATTTTATTTTTTATAAGTATTTTATTTTTATTTTTTTCTTGTTATTTTAACTTTTTTTTTTCCTTGTTTTTTTCCTTTTCTTTCTTCCTTCTTTTTCAAAAAATTCATTCTCATCTCCATCTATTAAAACTTCTTATTTTCAGTGTCACCATTCTTACTACAACTTCACCTTCCCTTTTTATTACTATTAGTTTTTCTCTCTTTAATTTTAAAATTTTATCTAAATATTTTCTTACATTTCGAACAATTTGATAAACCCATTAGATTTCAAGATGATTGGGATGTATCATATAGTTTTTTTTTATCCGGTTTCAATTAATTTCTTTCAATTTTTGGGGAATTAATTGATTCTTTTAAAATTATTATTTCTAATTTGGAATTTATATGAAAATGAGTTGTCTATGGTACCTTCAAAATTTTAAATTTTTTATTACAAAAATAATTAATTTTGCTATTAATAATTCAATAAAGTCTAAAAAAATAATGAATTTTGTAAAGAATTTGAGCCGTAGAAGAAAAAGAAAACAAAAAAAGGGAGTATGGCTCAATTTGACATGGGGTATAGGAGGTGAAGAAAAAAAACAGATAATGGAGGAATGAATAACTTGAAAGTGGGAGATGAAAGACGAAGTGAAATTTAAGATAAATTAAAATCAAAAGTCAAAAAGTAAAAGAGAGAGAAATAAAGTAAAAAGAAAAAGATAAAGGAAAATCTTAAAATAAAAAAATACATTTTAAATAAAATTAATACGTGTCATATAAGAATTGATGTGTGAACACACTTCTTAAAATTTGGGGCTGATAGAAAAATGGTATAATAATATATGTTCAAAATTGTTTAGTGGGGTAGGACAGTTGCAAAGTTAAGGTGTCTTTTTGCAAATTCGAGACAATATCAATGGTGACTTTATTTCTTTTCTCATAATTATAACTACTTATAATGATAATTCTCACATGAATGCTTACGTGTAAGTATACAATTTATTTTTTAGATTTGAATTCAGGACCTCTATCTATCTTGCTAGTTTGATGAAGCTTGTGTATCATCAAAGAGTTCAAACTGAGAGTAAATAACACACTTGTATTTACTTAATTATGTTTTTTACACGATTCCTCAAATGTGAGTTTAATTTTTTTTTTATGATGAATATATTAACCATATAAAAATTCTTTTTTTTAAAAAAAATAAAGAGATGTGAGACACGAACAAAACCTATACATACATTGATTGTTAATCTGTTGAAATATGTGACCATCTAACCTAAAAATTTAAATAGTTAGGAATTGTAAATTGATTTCTTAAAATATTAAAATAATAAGAGAATTAAAGTCCATGATTTAGAAAGTTAATTGAGAATGCTATTAACATTAGTTAACTTGCATTTTTTTGGACAAAAATGACAAAGTTGAGTAGGTACAAGATTGATCAAAAGAATATGTCACGTGATAATATGACCCACAAGAAAAATTTGTGCATTAAATGTTTATATTAAATTGATAAATTTATAATATTATATTTTAGAATTGAAAAAAGTTTAAGAATTTAATTATTCGTCTATTCAAAATAGTACTAAGTTGATTTGAAACGTCGTAAGATCAACCAACTTTCTGAGAAAAGCAAATTCAAATCAAGAGCTAAAAAAAGGAATTAAGAGTACAAAGTACACATGGAAATTTGTAATAATGTTTTTTTTTCATGATTATTGTTAAGGCATGGACTAAATGAACTAAGGACAAGAGTACATAAGTAATTTAAAGAATAATTTTTTATTTCAGTTTTTATGAATCCATCGAAAATGATTCTGATCTTGTTCATGATTTATTAAAATAGAAGACACTCTGATTTTATTAAATATTTATATATGAAATACGAATTAAAGCAAATAAGTTTATGTTTTATGCATTGATAATACATAAATACTTTTTAGCTTTTCATATGAATTACTGATTTATAACCATATGTAACCCTCTTTTAACAAGTTTGATGTTATAACCTAAAAATAAAATACTTATGTATATTTTTAATGTCAAAGATTATTTGGTTGGTGGGAAAAGAAATTTAATTACCGAGATATGAATATAGTTACTAGTCATATATATTAAGATGAAAATACAAAAAATAAAATTCTCTTTTTTCTTGAAAATATTCATATGTGTGCATTACACGTGATAAACTATAATTAGAGTCGTCAAAATAGGTCAGTTCAGATCCATCTGGTTCAAGTCTTACGGGTCAAGAAATTCGATGGGCTAGAGAGGGCGGTCTTTCATTAGGAAGGGTTTGTAAATGTACAATCCAATCCAACCCTAGAAAAGTGGGCTTCAGCAGGCTAGCTCTTTTTTTCAAACTGAAAATTCTATTACATTAAAAAATGAAAAAAAAATTCAAATTAATATGGAAAATAATGGTGTTGTTTCAATAACAATAGTAAAAAAAAATTAGTGTGATTAGCATGTATCTAGGATACTAGATATGCTACAACAAAAATGATCATTAGCGGCATTTAATTCTTAATTGCCGCTAAATATGTATTTTTTTGCGGCAATTGTCACTCTTTCTGTGTGTCCCTAAAACCTTTAGCGACATTGGTTCTAACAACACTTTACTAATGCCTGTAAAGACTTTAGCACTATTTATTAGGTCAATATTTAATGCAGCAAAAATATTATTATTTTTTGTGATATGTGAGATACATGTATCACGTGTAATGCATTTCAGATACGCGAGCGAGATAAGAGAGAGTGGAGAGCGAGATGGGAGGAAATCGAAGGCGCGAAATTTGTCAATGTATCCTAGATACATGTGAATTCACTTGGATAGAGTGTATCTTGAAAAAATAACAACTATTTTGAGTATGTATCGATACACCAAAATCTTATAAGATTTGTACTGATACAACATAGCGCACAACTAAGTAATTGGCTCATACACTAGTGATTTCTTTAAGTTATCCTGAAATAAATAGTTTGGCTTATGGACGACCCTGATCCGACCTCGATCAAATCTCAAGGGCCAAATATTTATATGGATCGAACTTATTAGCCCTAGTTTTAATGAACTTAAAAAATCTTATTCCAACTCTACCCTAATAATGATTAAATTAGGTCATTCCCATAGACTAACACCATTTGAACGACTTTAATTATAATTCTGATATAACTTATTTCGAATCAAACATCTCTTCATATAAAGGTCATTTATTTAGGCAAATAAAAACGTGGACAACTACATTATTGTTTGTCTACATTTGGTCCTTTAGACTAAAGGGTCACAGACACAAATGTTGTTGCTGCAGTATTTGCATATGCATATGCACATGTTGTGACTTTGGATTTCAAAGTTTGGTTTATGTTTTGAATTCGATTAATTTAGATTTATGTAAAAAAAATTACTTTAGAGGTAAATAAAAAATCTATGAAAGGTAATTTTATTATCGACACTTAAATTTGAGATCTTTAATTAATAATAAAGAAGTATTTATCAGTACTATAATCTTTGGTGGTGATGACTTAAGGTCTAATTTTCGAGTTCGCATAATGAAGTCCTATTTTAAAAATAAGGCACATTCTACTTTCTAATAAAGACAATTTTATTTATATAATTAAAAGTTGTGACTTTTGATTAAAAATAAATCTCGATATCTACCGTTATCGCGAAGTATTTCTTTTCTCCAAGATAAGATAGTACGTTTGGAAGATTTGTGCTTATCCTTAATTTATGTGCTAATCATATTTTATTTGTATTAAACTGTTCAAGACGTGAATACCATTATCTACTAAAATCTAGTGAGAATCATAGCTTTTTATTAATTAATATATATCATATAATTGTCTATCAATTAAGCATGATTAAAATACTCAAATTGTTGTTAAAATAATGTCTCACTAATAATAACATGATAATTAAAGCTTTTTACTTTTATTTTTATTAATGTTTTATTCGGACTAGCTTTTACGTATCTACATTAATTTTATGAAAATATCTATTGTTTTTCACTCTGTCCATCAATACTAAGACCGACTAAAAAAATCACGTAGTATTTTAATTAATTTTTTCTTAATAACATATGATTATCAATTATCTTTTCTTAATCTCATGTTTATCAACAAATACACTTTTTGACATGCATTCCTTGTAATCCTACACTTAAGCCTTATATGGCAGACATCTTTTAGTAATATTTTATTTTATTTTTAGTTCTAATAATTTTTAATTATGATAATCATGATCCAAATACTTGGAACTAATTAATTAACAACCTAAAAATCTGGTTTTGATCATCATTGAAGTTCTCTTTCAACTTTTTTTGGATAGGGAGGGATATATTTAATAATTGTGGTTAATTTTCAGGCTAATTTGTGGACATTTAGATATATTTTATCAAATACTTTCATTTTTTCGTAAAAAATAGATACTCCCTCCGTTTCACAAAGAGTGATCTGGTTTAACTTGACACAAAATTTTAGAAAATAAAAAAGACTTTTGAATTTTGTGGTCCTAAATTAAAGTTATGTCAAATGTACTAAATTGCCCTTCAGTCTTGTGGCTTTAAACATGTCAAGTGGAAAGCTGAAATTAAAATGTTACCAAAAAAGAAAAAAAGTGATTCTTTTTTAAACAGACGAAAAAGAAAAGAAGATCATTCTTTTTTTAAACGGATGGAATATCATTTAATCTTTTCCACTAAGATTAAAAAAGAATATACAATATTGATTACAAAATAATTACGTAAATATATATTAAAAAAAACATATTCGCATCGAGTGTTTATACCAAATCAACGTAAAATGCATTACTATATGATTTAATAAAGTGAAATAAAATATATATAAAAAAAAACAAATAAATCTAGGAGATGAATGTTTTCTAAAAAGTGCATATATATAAAAATTTTAAAAAATCTCAGTATACAATTTACACACTTTTTCATCCAACACATTGCTTTTAAGCTTTGAGTATTCTAATAAATAGTAATAATAATTATCTCTAATCATGTAACTAAAAATGAATACATGTCACTTAATTCTTGGAATTGGAACTTTTTATTGAATAAACAATATGTTCACTTTTTTTTTTCAATTCTTTGGAGAAATCTCATAGGACATTTTTCTAGGTATGCAGAAAGGGAAAATATTAAAAAAGGAAAAAAAGAAAAAAGAAAAAAAAAGCATATATATAAATAAATTCACTTGCAAGATATAACAAATTATTAGTTCGATTACATAGATATAAGGATGATTAGTTAAATAATTAAATAAATTTTAATATTTTATATATATATAAGAGATGTATTCATAAATTCTACTTGATGAATTTAATCTGATTTATAGTATATAGTACTATTCTCCTTATAATTTTAGATTCAGATGAATCCGATATCAAAATAACAATACCAATCAATCACATAGAGACAAAGAAAGGGTGAAAAAAGAGACCCAACAAAATTAAGTGGAAATTATGAAATCTGACGAGTCTCATTATTTATTAAATATTATAATAAAATAAATATGATTTTACTATAATAAACAAAGAATTATGCAATAACTTGGCAATAAAAAACACTCTACATCCATATTATTAACTACTTTAACGATTCTGTATATAATAATATTAACTCAATTATCGTTTAATATTTCTGACGACAAAAAATAATTGATTGTTACACTATTTAAAAAAAAAAATTAGTCCGCAAAATAATAATTGGTCGGCGGTGGAGGGCCAAAAAATGGTTGATACATTTTTCAAGATTAAAAAGTAAATGATTGTAAGCTAATAATTATAATAATTTCTATTCTTATATTATATGGGTCACTTTGTCTTGGCCTTAATAAGACATGGTTACAAGGGGGAGGCTACTATAAAAAAAAAATTAAAAGAATATTTTACTAGTTTTTATTAGAGGAATAGAATGAGGAGATTTAAATTCGTATTCGATATTTATATTAATAAATAAAAAATTAAAAAAGTCATGTTATTTGGGATACGACGTGACACCAAAATATATTATAAGGTATGACGAAATTAAAAATTTTTAGAATTTTAATCAAAATTTTTTGACTTAATGAGATTCAATTTCTACTCTATCGCTACGTAATACAAAGAGTAACTATTTGGTTTTTAAGATTTAAAAGGGTATACATTAATTTTAAAATATTTATTTTACCGTTGATCAAATAATTAATAACTATACAACTATGTATAACTATATAAATTAAAACTATATCCATAAGTAAAATTATGTGAAATACAACACAAGAACCTAAAATATTAATTTTCAAATATTATACCCACCATTTTGAATTGTATGAAGAATATTAGTATATCGATAAAAATTTAATTCCACAAAATAATTAATAAATAAGTAGTAAAATTAACCAATTTCTTTTTTTATATGAAACCATATACTAATTATGTTATATGTTCGATGGACTATAATGACAATTGACAGAATATATATAATCACTTCATCGTTAATTAGAGATTTTGGTGAGATAAATTTTGAGATTCAAGGTTTTTGAATTTCTATATGATGATTTTGAGTTGATATATAATAGTATAATAGTTGCCTTCACAATTAACTATTTATAGATATATATTCGTTATTTATGGCTTTTTTTTTATAATGAGTTATAGTGAGATTTAATTTCTAGATATTATTTTAAATTTAAACTATCAGAGAGAGGATACTTCTATTTATTTAGTTAGTATATTTTTAATGGTGGTAAGTATCAAAAAAACTAGTAGGAAGTGTTTCTTCTTTAATAAGTAGGTTGCGAATTAATCGAGCTTCAATCTAGATAATTAAACATAAGTGTGTATTGGGGGTGGGGGGTTAAAAAATACTCCTTTCGTTTAAAAAAGAATGATCTAGTTTGACTTGAAATGGAGTTTAAGAAAAGAAAGAAATGTTTTAATCTTGTAGTTCTAAATTAAAGTTTTGTCAAATGTACCAAAATGCCTTTTAATCTTGTGGTCTTAAACCTGCCACGTGTAAGTTAAAGTTAAAGTGTTGTCAAAAAAAGAAATAGTTCATTTTACTTAAACGGACTAAAAAAAAATACGATCATTCTTTCTTAAACGAAGAGAGTAATTATTAGTATGTTTTTTGAAAAAGATGATTGGTGGGTCTTCAATTTGGTTCACATAGGTGTTTGTGGGCTTGTGAAAGGGACTATTGCATTTGTAGGAACCATTTGCCCCCACTTGATGCCTTTGGACATTGCACAATCCTTCATGACTTTTTTTTCCCATTTTGGCCCCATGACTTTGATACTTCAACTTCTTATATAATCGGTGTCTTGAGTTTGAATTCGTATTAAAAATTTCACGTTATGATCAAACATTTCCTATTAAAAATAATAGAAAAAGATTGTTTTATTTAAAATGAAGTTGTCTATCCGGTTTAGGTGACTGTTTTGAATAGTCATATTAATCAACACGCAAAACTGATGAAATATCTTATACAGTGTGAACTTCAGTCTTCTTCTCTTCCTTTCCGACGTAAGAGTGCACCATTCTTTAGAAAATTTCAGCCTAGAACCAAGTCATATAAGTTTTTCTATTCGAATTATCCTTATCAACTCGTTCTCTGTCATAAGCATCGCATTCTTCGATGGGAGATAAAACCATTTATATAAACAAAATTTCTCCTTTTTCTTTCTTTTATTTATGAAAATATATAAACTAGAATTGTGGTCAATTTTCAATCAATGTACTTGATAGAATGGTGATACTAGTTTTGAAAATACATATTTTGGTCTAGTGGCTTTCAAATGAGTCCTTTTCTTATGTTCCTTCGTTGGTACCTACTAATAACAAGTCAAAATCATTTGATTATTTGTGTTTTTGATGAATTTGTATAAAAATTAGTACATTATACACATCATCATGGCCATAGAACTATTTGTCAATGGCCCCAAAAGTAAGCAACATCAATTTTGTGTAATAGAGTTTAAGAGTTCTAATATAAACACCGATCAAATTTCAAAAAGTCCTTCGCCCCTTATCTTCTCGTCTATCTTCTTTATCTTCTGATCGGATATATATATATTAGCATCTGATCGGATATATATATGTTAGCACAAACATATAAAAATTAAATTCAAAATTTAGTTAGCACTTAAGATCGTTATCCTAAATTTGTAGGATAAATTTACAAATTTCATGATTCTCGAAATAATTAGTAATTTCTTTTTCTTTCTAACTAGTTAAAAATCAACATTTCAAAGGATTATTGATTATATTTTCCATCATTTGTACTATTCAAAAAATAAAGTTTAATTACTTTGATCTTTTATAAAATAAAAAGAATTTATAATTTTATTTTTTATTACAGATAAAAGTCTGATTTATGAAGATATAAATTGACAATTCAATCATAGGACAAGGCTCCTACATCTTGGAATGGGACACACTCACACACTTGACTCTATCCCTATCACTAACCCCCCACCCCCCACCCCACCCCCACCCCCACCCCCCCACCCCATTCAAAAAACATATTTTATGTATTTATTAAAGCGATTTTTTATTTTTATTGATCTCAGATTTGAGTTTTATAACTATAATTATATTTGATAAGAAATATTTTATTTTTCAAAATATAATTTTTAAAGAATAACTTTAAATTAGTTAAGCTAAAAATTAAATATCGAAATAAAAATAGAGAAGGATAAATATGCTCATTATTATTCAAAATGGAGCAACTTTATAGTTTATTCAACTTTTAGTCTAATATTATCCAAACATGCTACTAAAAATAGAGAGATTATTACACCGCTAATTAATAGAAAATATATATTATAACAAAAATAGTAACATACCTAATATAATTTGCGTAAAATAAGATTTAAAAAGGGTAAATTTTACCCATACCTTACCATTCATTATCTTATCAGAGTAATTCACTATAATTTCATATTTTTAATTTGATTTTAATATTTTATCATTGACAAATAGATAGTCATAATTTATTAATTTATCCAGAATCATATTTTCTCCGTTTAAAAAAAATATCCCTATTTTCTTTTTAGTCTGTTTAAAAAAGAATAACCCTTTAGTAAAACCTTAATTTTAACTTTTTACATAACATGTTTAAGACCATAAAATTAAAGAGTATTTTGATATATTTGACATAACTTTAATTTAGAACCACAAAAGTAAAAAAAAATTTCTTTCTTAAACTTTGTTCCAAATCAAACTATGTCATTCTTTTTTAAATGAAAATAAGTATCAATTTTTTCAAAAAAAAATTATTTTTAATCTCAATATAATGATATATATTTATCACGACCATTCGCGGAGGTAAATAGAACTAATGGTGTTTATTCAGATTCTCTTCGATAAAAAGAAATTAAATAAAATACAAATGATTAAAATTATTTTCTTCAAGTACGTATGATCTGATATACGTTGAATCCTCTTCGACTACTTCACGTGAAGTGTAGGGGCAAATTTGAACATTTTCCCCACTATATAAACCCTTCATTCCGCCATTAACGAGGAACCTCAGCTCAGTTCAAAATCTCCATTTCTACACACACTAATTACTCATAAAAACACCTTTTTAATGGGTTTTCCATTAGGCTATACAGATCTCAATTTCCCCAAATTACTTCTCCATCTTCTTTCAATTTTATTCTTCATCAGAAAACTCATCTGTAATCTCTTCACAATTCTCGGTCTCCCCGATTTCCTCGAACCCGATTTTCCTTACCCGACCCGACCCGGTGAAGAGAATACCCGATTGTGTTCCGTGTCAGCGGCGATAATCCGGGAGATATTACCGGTAGTGAAGTTTTCCGAGATAGTCGAACCGCCGGAGAAGTGCGTTGTTTGTCTTTACGAGTTTGATTCCGGCGACGAGATCAGGATGTTGATGAATTGTCGACACGTGTTTCACCGGAGCTGTGTGGACCGTTGGATGGATCATGACCAGAAGACGTGTCCGCTTTGTAGGAAGGAGTTTGTACCGGAGGGTATGATGGGGATTTTTAACGAGAAGTTGTGGTTGGCTTTGGGGGTTAATGATTTTTGTGAGGAGTAAGTTTGGCGTTATATCCGGTCAAATTTCTTTATAACAAAACGTAACGATATTCATAATTTTGATAATTTTTTTAAAGTTATTATAGTGAAATGCTATTACATAAGATATACGAATATTCGTTGTTTCGACACTTTTTAACTGTTATAGTCAAATGATATTTTGCTTAGAAAGTATGAGAGACTAGTTTTAGCGAAGTAAGATTCTTTATATTGAAATGTTATTACATAGGAGGTACGACTTTAGTCACAAGCACGTAAGAGAAAAAGATTGCAAAACAATTTTTTTTGATAGTGATTGAGATTTTCTAATTTCACCCTATGTCCGATTGATTCAGATATATTACGTGAAATATTCTTGTTAAAAGGGAGAGAATGTATATATAAGGTTCGAGTATGAGATTTTTTATTAAGGGAGTGAATATATATATATATTTTGATAAAAATTGCTGAATTATGTCGATCTAATAGCTTTCTCTCTAGCTTCGCCCCCGATTTGATGACTTTTTTTTTTATTTAATTTCTTTATATAAGTTAGTGTCAGCCTCAAAGTAAACATTTGTTTCAACAATTGGAGTTTGCTTTGCTTAGGTCTTAGGTTTTTATATTTAGCTTACCTAACCTAGGATTCCTCAAACAAAAAAAAAAGAAGAAAGATTATGTATCCTAGCTAGGTCTTTGATGATTAAGTTAATCAATTAATAATTTTAGTTCGATAAAATAACTTCAGTAAAAAATATTATCAAAAAAACGCATCTTAATATAATGTGATCCTTGATAAGATATAACAAACTTTAGGTCAAAATGTTTGATATTTGATCTTTAGAAAGCTCTATTTTATACAAATATATTCGAAGTTATGTGGATTTTCAACGTCAGTCACGTATGTCTAAAGTTGATCTTTAACCGCGGATATTTGTCCATTTTGCCCCTTCTAATTGGGCAGGTAAATGGACTCGAACCGCGACTTGCATATGGGCCGGGGCTAGACCAAAATCATAGCCGATTGAAGTTTTTGTTTGGGCCAATTTGATTGGGTTACTAAATTGGCCCAACCGACTTGCATGGTTTGTAGCCCACTATCAATTTAAAACAAATTGTGAATATTTATCTTCGGAAGAAATGAGGTATATTTTTAGAGTATTTAATACGAGCGTGGTAATATTTTTTTTAAGGTCCGAGCAATATAAAAATCATCGTCAGACGTTAGCCAAAAGATAAGTAGTGTTTTGCTGAGCTAAGAAAAAGATAGAGAAGTATTTTAGAAATTCGCATCGAAAAAACTCTAACAACATGTGTTAAGTGAGTTAAGTACATGTCATAGGTTCCAAACTCTATTGCAGAAAAAATACTTTTTAGGTGAAGAAAAATAAAAAAAGCATCCAATATTCATCGAGTTTTGAATTATACGTGAACAAAAATTTAAAAGGAGCTTCATTTCAATTTTGGGTTTCTGCCTATATATAAGCAAAAAGGTAATTTCATACTACTATACCAGGAATATCAATGAACCCGATTATTGCAATTGCTCAGGAATTCCGGGTAACTTTCTGTATTCCTTAAGGTTATGTTCTTACTTGAGCCAAGAATATATATCGAAAACACTCTCTCTATTTTTATCATATCTTTATCAAAAATTTTAAAATCTTGATTCGTGTTCATACCATTTTTCGACTCAACTTACAGAAAATTAAACTGAATATGTTATTTCTACCATGTCTCCCCCCCCCCCAACCCCACCCCCCACCCCCACCCCCCACACACAACACCCCACAAAGACCACAAATTTGGTCAAGATTGGACTCCTTTCCTAATAACACTCAAATGGTAAAAGGAAATCACTAAGAAATCAAATTTGTCAACCATTCTTGATTCATCTTATAACAAACTCAACAACCCCATAATTTAGGTCTTGTTAGTATTTGGCTTGTGTTCATTTGGCATAAATTTTCTTGAAATTTGTTTTTTTTTTCCTCATAAAAATGCCACCTTTTGTTGGATCAAACCCTCTTTCATATGGTTTCAGACACAAAAACAACAACAACATGGATTCAGATTCCAACATAGTCACCATTAATGTTGGTGGTCATCTTTTTCAAACAACCAAACAAACCCTAAATCAAGCAGGTTCAAAATCCCTTTTTTCCACAATTTCTAGTAATGATTCAATTCCATTTATTGATAGAGACCCTGAAATTTTCTCTGTTTTACTATCCCTTTTAAGAACTGGAAATTTACCATCAAAAGCTAAAAACTTTGATATTCAAGATTTGATTTTTGAAGCTAAATTTTATGGTGTAGAACAACTTATTTTGAATTCCCAGTCAAACCCATCTCAGTTTGAGCCTTTTGATCTTGAAAAATCTCTTCTTTTACCTTTAACTGGTAGAGATTCACCTACAGCAATTTCCACAACACAAAATGGTTCAGTTCAAGTAGCTCATGGTTGTAAAATTACTTCTTTTGATTGGTCTTTAAAGAGAAAATCCACAATTTTAACTCTATTTCCAGCTATTGATTCTATGTTGTGTTTAAATTCAAGAACTGTTGCAGTTGGTGCTACTGATTTTTCAGGTTTACAGGTTCTTGATCTTGTTAAGGGTTCTGTTAAGAAGAATCTTAATTGGGAAAATGTGACCAAGTCTGGTTCAACAGTACAAGCTATTGGATCATCAGGTGAGTTCTTGTTTACGAGTTTCGAATCATCTAGGAGGAATTCGAATTGCATTATGGTATATGATGTTAACGATGATTTTAAACCGGTTACTAAGATTGGTCATTATGAAATCTTTGGTGCTCAGTTGGATTCAGCAATTCCAGCTACTAAGTTAAGATGGTTACCTAGTCATAACTTGTTAATGTCTGCTGGTTCACATAGTGGTCCTTCTGGTGTACTTGGGAATATTAAGTTTTGGGATTTAAGGTCCGGGAATACGGTTTGGGAAATAAAGGAAAATGTTGATTGTTTCTCCGATATCACAGTTTCGGATAGTTTGTCTGGTATTTTTAAAGTTGGAGTACACTCGGGCGAGGTTTTTCTTGCTGATTTGAGGAATATTGGTTCTGAGAATGCTTGGATTTGTCTTGGTGATCAAAGAAAGGTAACGAATGGTAAAAAGGAAGGAAGTGGATGCAAAATCGAGAGCCATGGGAATCAAGTTTTCTGCACTAAAGGAGGAAATGTTGAGTTGTGGTCTGAGGTTCTTATCGATGGTTCGATAAAAGGCAAGTTTGGATCAGAAGACAGAGTTTTTAGGAAGAACTATCTGGGAAGAGCAAAAGATTTTTGTGGAAATCGGATAACTCACTTCAGTTTTGGAGGGAATAGAATGTTTGTTACACGAAAGGATCAGCAATTTGTTGAGGTTTGGCAGCGTTCAATTAGGGGATTTTAGTTTTTTTTTCGCGAGCATTGGTAGGAGTAGGTCGTGGCATTGAAGCCAACTTGTCTGGGACTGAGACGCGGTTCATTGATTGATTTATTGATTGGTAAAAGAAGGTTAGTGACTAGTTTTATTATTTGTAAATGTTTTATTTAGTTCCTCTAACCTGTTATGTGCACAGAATTGTATTTATACAACGCTAATGAAATGCCGAAATGTGATTCTTTTTTTGTTTCAATCTTGTTCATTTCTTCACTATTAAGTCTTTGTTGAATGTATGGCTCTTTTGTTATATAGTTCTTGTCTACTTTGCTTAAAGTTAACTTCTAAAGCTGAGGTCGGGTAGGTAGAAAAAGCTGCTAAGAACAATAGTTTTCTTTTCCATGCCAAGTTAAGTTGAAGGTATCGATCCCAATAGCCTTTCAAGTTGCTCCAGAAGAGAATTAATCAAGTTGTTCGAAGATAGTATACATTGCTGTACCTTTGTGCTACCAAATATGATTCAGTGTAAGTATACTTCCTGGAACTGTTGCATCTTTACTGCAGTCAGGACATACTTTTAAGCTGATGGCATTTCTTGTTTTGCCATGACTTTGTCATCTCGAACTACTTCTTTGTTCGTTTTGGTTTGGTGGAATGCCATCGTCACATATTGCATCATTCCCAGTTTACAGATGTTTCATACATTGCAGTTAGCTGTATGAATCTGTTATATGTTGTCGTCTATTGATCTCGTGATGGGAGAAACTCATTTCCCGTTGAGGGTAAGAAGGGGCAGCCCGGTGCACTAAAGCTTGCGCTATGCGCAGAGTTCGAGGAAGGTCCTATTGTATGCAGTCTTACCTTGCATTTCTGCCGGAGGCTGATTCCAAGGCTTGAACCCGTGACCTCCTGGTCACATGACAACAACTTTACCTGTTGAAGCCTTGAGGGTATGGGATGTAATCTCTCTATATAGTTTGAATCATCCTCCCCTCACGGGGAAGTTTTTGGGGTTGAGCGAGGCCAATCTCCATTTTCTTTATATAGAATTAGAGTCAGACTAATCCTTGTTCATGGTTTACCCAATATTGCGCCCTCATTTGGTTGACGATACGAGTTTTATAGTCTCATTATGGTCTTGGTATACATTGATTCATAAGACAAATTTTGAAGTCGGGTTAGGTCTAAGGTTCATTTCTTAATAGTCGTGAAGCTTTACAAGCGGACTGAAAAACTCATGGACATTTGAATAGTAACTGCCACTTGAGTCCTGCAAATTGTCATGAGTATTGACATCTGGATAACCGTGGTGTTCAAAGTCAGTTTGCGTATAAGTCGGCTAATTCTATAGTAAACCTGGTGAAAATCTATTACCTTTCATCAACACAGGTATCTACGTTTTTTTAATTCAAGTTTGGGTTAGTTTGCGCATCTCAACTGATTTGTGGACGTGGTCCAAAACAGACAATATCACACGATGCTAAAAACATCTTTGAATCGACTTAGCCCAACAAACAAAATACAAAGACATGATAATATAGTCAAATTAGGAATTGATGAATAAAGGTTCTCAACTAAAATTTAATTTTAACCCGTCTATTTATTAACTCATCATGTCTTAGATTCATCGAGATTCAACCTGACTCGCCCATTTGACAATCCTATTTGGTCAAATCCAAGCTAAACTCCCACAACTTCTTTGCTAAATCTAAATCCTTAGCCAAAGAAGTTGTTTTGTTTGTAGCTATGTTGTTATCTGAAAAGTACTCACCACTTACTCCTTTTACTTGTTGATGCAAAGCCACATAACATGTAGTTGATGCTCCCTACAATCATAGGATAAACAATCATAAGTAGGGGCGGAGCTAGGGGGTTCAAGATTTGACGATAAATACAGGGGCGGAGCTATAGTACCTGTTCAATACTCTTGAGCACATATCTCCCAATCCAGTTAACTATTCCTGTTAGTTAGGGGGGAGAAAGTAGGGTTAAACTAAAGATTTAAGGGTTCGTTCGACTTAGCTTTAAAAAATAGTTTTTAAAATATTAAAGTAAGGTACCTATTTTTAACTTTTTAACTTTTTTTTAAGTCGTTTTTAAAATATCCAAATACTCTTTTTAAGGGTAGAAAACTACTTAATAACTACCTACTATTTTTCAACAAGATTATCGAAGAATCGATTCAAAATTTAAATTTGACGAATTCATGCTTTAAGTTTCTTAATACTGAACACACTACACTTCTAAAATTGTAAGTCTAAAATTTTAAATTTATTTAAATACTAAAGAGATTTTTACATAAATGGTGGAATAAAAATAAAATAAAAGTGAGTTTAAAATATTTTACCATGAAGGATATTGTCATAACGCATAATGTTAGTGGCAATTGGTCCAGGATGAACAGAATTAGCAGTAATATTTACTCCTTCTTCCTATTTATTAAAAAAAATTATCGATAGAGGTGAAATCAGAATTTTAATTATATAAAATTTAAATTTTATAACAACGGTGATAATAATTTTAATTACCTTTAAACGAATAGCGAGTTCATTTGCATGCAGTATATTAGCAAGCTTTGATTGGCCATAAGCATGAAATCTATGGTAGCTGAAAGTAAATAAGAAATATTAAAATTCTAAAAATATAATGTATACAATATATAAATAAATTGGGATACACTTTTATTTTCATTTTTTACCTTAATTTTATTTCATGTTTAATTTTATTAAACATGAAATAAAATAATATCATATTTTAATTCTTTGAATAAGAGAATTTTCAACTAAAATATGATAATTAAAGAAGTTATTTAATTATGGACTATATATATATACCTCTCTTTGTCATTAATTTTATCAAAAATAATTCCTTGAGAATATGCAAAATCATGTGCTGCTGATGCAACATTTACTATCCTTCCTTCTTTTTTGCTATTTTTAGCTGTATTTTTCATGTTTTCCAATAAAAGATTTGTCAAAAGAAAATGACCTGAAAAAACAAAATATTAACAAATCATATTTGATTGAATAATGTATTTATTTCGACAGTATTGTCGTAATCGATAAAGTTATTGTCATGTGATTAGGAAAGAAGGTCACAAATCTGAGATATAGAAACAATTTTCTCTTACAGAAATATAAGATAAAATTGTATAGATCCTCGTGATACGATCCTTTTCAGAATTTCACACATAATAAGAGCTTAGTGCATCATATCGTTATTTATTGCGTCTAAAAGACTAAGGATAGAGTGAATTTTCATTCATTTTAGTTTGTATCTTCAAAACAACAAAACGTCCTGATCACACTTATATTTACTTCATTATACCTTTAATATGTGGTTTTTGCACACGTATTGAAGCATATGTTTTATTTACTTAATTGTATCTTCAATATATTCTTTCATATGCGAACGTGGTTCTTTATCATGGGTTAATGAATCAATCACATGATAATATTTGCTACGATATTATATTAAAGAGTATAATCATCTTATCTAAAAAATTTAAATTTTTTTTTAAAAAAAAAACTTTATTTAATTATTTAATTATATCTTTAACAAATTAAACATAATTAGATAAAATGAGTAATACCTAAATGATTTACTGCAAATTGTAATTCAATCTTGTCTTGAGAAAGTGTAAATGGTGGAATCATAACCCCTGCATTATTACTTAACAAAACCAAAACAAACAATTAAATAATATTATTATCCATCTTCTTTTGAAAAATATTTTCCACTATTCAATAAATATTTAAAATGTTTTTTTAAAAATTTTATTCTCTTTAAAAAAGAATCATAAAAAAAAACATTTTCTAGAAAACGTTTTTTTAAAGAAAAATCAGACGCCAAGAATATATTCATCAAAAAGAGAAAAATGACTTTTTCTTTAATTAAAATAGTTTATGAATTTTCTAATTGAATATTAAAAAAAAATTGAAAAATATTTTTCTTTGTATCGACCATAATATAAAACTTATAAATATATTGTTTTCTTACATTAAAAGGTTCAAAGGATGACCAGCAGAGTTAAATTCTTTGACAAATTTTCTTATTGACTCCATAGAACTTAGATTTAATTCCATAAAATCAATTTTAGCATTTGGAATGGATTTTACTATCTTTTCTTTAATTTTTTTGCCATTTCCCATATTACGTATTGCCATAATTACATGCACACCCTGCAAGGCGAGGACACGTGTCGTCTCCACGCCGATGCCACTTGTTGCTCCTGAAATAAATAAAAACGAAAGAAAAAATTTCGTCGAGTTAAATCTCCTACGTTGAAAAATTATACTATGAATAGAACTGAACAATATGTTTTTTGTTTCCACTAACATGGTTAGAAAAGAAGGAATTAGCGGTATGCAAATTTTTATAGCTAAGCAGTAAAAATTTCATGATAATCTTATTTATCGATAGAATATAAAAAATTAATTCAACTAAAAGCTATTTAGCTACGGATTAGCTAGGGATTATCAATGAATTTCGTGTGTGATATTTATCATGCTTAGGTTCCTTCTTTTCTTACCTAATGAAAACAGTTACATAAATAGAATCGTTAATAATAAATAAAACGAAGAATGAAACTTTACGACAATTTTTTCCTAATGAAAACACTCTCATAAAGAGAACCGTTAATAATAAATAAAATGAAGAATGAAACTTTATGACAATTTTTTCCTAATGAAAACACTCTCATAAAGAGAACCGTTAATAATAAATAAAATGAAGAATGAAACTTTATGACAATTTTTTCCTAATGAAAACACTCTCATAAAGAGAACCGTTAATAATAAATAAAATGAAGAATGAAACTTTACGACAATTTTTTCCTAATGAAAACAGTCTCATAAATAGAATCGTTAATAATAAATAAAACGAAGAATGAAACTTTATGATAATTTTTTCCTAATGAAAACAGTCTCATAAATAGAATCGTTAATAATAAATAAAACGAAGAATGAAACTTTACGACAATTTTTTCCTAATGAAAACAGTCTCATAAATAGAATCGTTACTAACAAATAAAACGAAGAATAAAACTTTACGACAATTTTTTCGGGACCTGTAACAATGGCAGTGAGGCCAAATCCATTAATTCCTTTAGTAACTTCCTCAGCAGTTGAACAACATGAGAAACCAGAATTTCCTTTTCTTCCAAATATCCACATTTAATTCTAATTTTAATTTTAGTTTCACTCTATAAATTATATTCTTGGAGAATTCACTCATAAAAATTGATGATAGAATAATATATATATATATATAATAGTGGACTATATATACTTTTTAAAGTTTCAATTTGTTTTATTTTCATTTTAATATGTGTAGAAAATAATTATATTCTTCTTTTTTGATAACTCTATTATCCTAACTTCTCACGTGCTATATTTAAGACTGTAAAATTAAAGAATCTTTTGATATATTTTATGCATCTTTAAATTAAGACTTTAAGATTATAGAGGTTTTTTAGATTCACATGGCATATTTAAGTTCATAAGATTAAAGAATTTTTCGATATATTTTATGTGTCTTTATATTAAGACTTCAAGATTGTAGAGTTTTCTTTAGATTCATAAACTCGGTATCAAGTTAAAATCTAACATACAAATTGAACCAAATGTAGTAGACTAATTTGTTTGTTTTACTTTACTTTTAAGTCTATTATGGAAAGAACGTTTCTCTTTTTTTACTGACAACTCTTTAATTCTAGCTTTTCATATGACAAAATCATAATATTTAACAACATTTTTTATACATTTAATGTGTTTTCTTTACTTTCTTAAATTTTTCATATCTAATTAAATTCAGACAAATAAATTAAAACAGCAAGAGTATAAGTAGGCAATAATATTGAACTAATTAATTTTTTTTAATTGTTTCTTGTTTTAGTGGGAGAAATCAAGGAAAATTGAACAAAATCACAAGGAGTATATGCCAACAATGAACATAGACACAAGATTATCAAAGTTTTCTATAAAAATATATTAATTCTTCTGTTTTAATTCGCTTGTTTTACTTTTTTTTTTAAATACGTTTCGAAAATTACGTTTTTTCCTTTAGGTATATCTACATTATATTTCATATCTAGTTAGAACGTATTGATCTCGATCACATCTACCATACTTTAATTATATTGAGATTATAATGTCTTCTCGTAAAGGTAGAAAATTCAATAGTATACAAATAATTAAGAAGGATAAAATAAAAATTATTTTCATTTAAAGAAGCTTTTACATACAACTTGATGATAATTTATTTCACATAAATGACATTTGAATTGAAGAAAATACACATTTAGACAAACACTAGAAAGATAAAAGAAAAATGGTTTGAGACTCTTAAGCTCTACTCTTGAATGGAATTGCTCTGATGATTATTTGATGGTAAATTGCAGCAAGTGCAGCTCCAATGAATGGTCCAAACCAAAAGATCCACTGAAAAAGAGAAAAAAAAAATTTGTTAACTATAAAAAAAAAAAAAAAAAAAAACGAGAGCCTTCGCGATTTTGGTTTCAGTAGTAAGAGCATAACATGTGATGTGTAATTATGTGAATTAGGCGCATGTCATGAGTTCGAGACAGGTGTTCTCTATCATGTGGTCGTGGCCTTGGCCTTAGTCCGGCCTGGCTCATGTAGGGTTGGGCTGGCTATCTTAAGGCACATCAAGATGATGAGTCGGCTTATCTGGGTTGGCCAGTCCATATTGACAGTTCTGAACACAACTTATAGCATAAAGATGTTCGAATCATGTTTAAACTAAATGTTGTTGGACAAGGGGTCGTAGTCTCGTTTCAGTGTATACCTATCTCTTGTGACTATGATATGGAGACGGAGAGGTGAGATCTACTCATTGATTTTATATTAGATGAGTAGATATACTATGATCGTTGGTATCTAAGTGGAGAAGGGTAGAAGGGTGAACTCATTATCCATTTAATTACAAACGCGCCAACTAATCTCCCTGTTTTTTCGGTAATCAGAAACAAAATAGAAATGGAAGTATGAGATATGATCATCACATGAATGTAAGTTGAAGGGACTTACATGGTCATCCCAAGCTTGGTCTTGGTTGAAAATGATAGCAGCTCCAAGGCTCCTAGCAGGGTTGATGCCAGTTCCGGTAATTGGGATGGTCGCCAAATGAACCAAGAACACCGCGAATCCAATTGGAAGTGGTGCCAAAATCTGTATAACACAATACGAAAGTTAAGAATGCAGTTCCTTTATCCTTCAAACAACAGCAATCACGCCTTAATCCGATGCAGGTTGGGATTGAATGCATTCGTTATCAGAAAGTCGTATGCTTTGTTGAACAAGAAAACACTTACGGGAACGTGTGAATCTCTAGCGTTTCTCTTGGCATCAGTGGCGGAGAAAACAGTGTAGACAAGAACAAAGGTCCCAATAATCTCAGCACCAAGACCATCACCTTTCGTGTATCCGGGTTGAACCACATTGGCACCACCACCAAGTCTCTGATACGGACCTTGCATGAATCCCTTGACAACACCAGCACCACAGATGGCACCGAGACACTGCATCACCATGTAGAACACTGCCCTGGTTAAGGAAAGTTTCCTTGCTAAGAACAGACCAAATGTCACAGCTGGGTTAATGTGCCCTCCTGTTTCAGTACAAAAAAGAAAAGAGTCAGTTTCTAGATAAATTTCAAAAAGAAATGTTTGCTCAACCAAAAACACATTGCTTTCTACTCGAATCATGTGAAGGCGATTCATTCGCCATAAAATCACTGTATATGATGAATTCTCTTGGTGAAAATACTGCCCTCAACACTAGTTTACATATGCAAGAAGTAATAAAGAATTAAAAAACAACAACATTACCACAAAGATAACTAGGGTCTAGAGACAGTAGATTGTACACAGACCTTATCCCTAGCTATTTCTGAAAGATGCTCGGCTCAAAGTACGAAATAACCATTGTCTAATTAATAACTGCCTTATTTCTCAATTTTCAAGAAACTACTTTCACTTTGCTGACTTGATAGTTTTGAAGTAAAACATGTGTAATAGACTACCCCTTTTGAATACATAACCATGATACACCAAACAAAGCAAAAAAGTTGGCATTTTTACTAGAAATACACAAAAAAAAGTTCACAATTTTAGAGCAAGTAAAGGAACAAGATCAGAAAATCAGCAACAAAACCACACATAGAAACTCATGTCACACAACAACAATAAGAAAGTTTTAACATTTTTTTTAGCACAAGATACACAAAAAAGTTCAAATTTTTAGGAGCAATTAACTAACCTGAGATACTAGCATTACTATAAACAAGAGCAAAGAAAGCTAAAAACTTTTTCTTGATACATAATCAAAAACTCATAAAACTAGCTTCTACATAACCCCATGATATACACACAAAAAAAGATCACATTTTTAGTACATGAAACAAAAAAAGTTCAACTTTTTAGAGAAAAATCAACTAACCTGAGATACCAGCAGTGCCATAGACAAGAACAAAGAAAGCTAAAAACTTTTTCTTGGTACATAATCAAGAACTCATTAAACTAGTTTCTACATAGCCCCATGATACACACAAAAAAAAAAGATCACATTTTTAGTACAAGAAACAAAAAGGTTGACATTTTTAGTTCAAATACACAACAACGATTCAACCTTTTAGAGAAAAAAAAAAACTAATCTGAGATACTAGCAGTGCAATAGACAAGAGCAAAGAAAGCTATAAACTTTTTGTGTGGGTATATAATCACGAACTCATAAAACTAGTTTCTACACAACCCCATTATACACACACAAAAAAATAAATCATTTTTTTAGAGAAAAATCAACTAATCTAAGATACTAGCAGTGCAATAGACAAGAGCAAAGAAAGCTATAAAATTTTTGTGTGGGTATATAATCAAGAACTCATAAAACTAGTTTCTACACAACCCCATTATACACACACAAAGAAAGATGACATTTTTAGTACAAAAAAAACAAAAAAAAAGTTGAAATTTTTAGGGAAAAAAGAACTGACCTGAGATACCAGCAGTACAATAGACAAGGGCAAAAATCATACCACCAAAAGCCCAAGCAACACCTTGAATACCCACAGAAGAACACAAACTATCAGATCTTTTAAGACCCATTACAGTCAAGATTGTGATGTATAAAAACAAGAAAGTTGCCATGAACTCTGCAATTCCAGCTCTGTAAAAACTCCATGATGATAGTTCACCAGGTTCATATAAAGGAGCTGGTGGTGGTTCTTTGTAATCTTTATCTGTTTGTGCTGATGTCCCTAAGGGTTGTGGTTCTCTGAATTTGTTGGCTCCAAGATTAACATCTTCTTCTTTGTTTTCTGCCATTTCTTCACTCACTCACTCACTAAGATTTCTTGTGTTTTTTTTTTTTGGCTACTTTTTGGTACTGAAAAAAGAGGTATGTGTTTGTGTCCTTATATAGTGGAGAAGTCATTATAATAATACATAAACACCCTTTTCTTTTAACTCGGTCTCAGTTAACATTTATGACGTTAATTTGATCTTTAGCTAATATCTATATTGTTCAATAACAAATAAGCATTTAAAATTATTATAAATTTGAATAAGTAGATATACATATTTAAGCAAATTTCACGTGATTTTTTATGTAGGATGGATGGGTCTCATGAGATTTGTCAAATAAAATGTGTATGTCTACTTATTTAAATTTATGATAATTAAGATATTTACGTGCGTAGATTCAAAATTGAAGAATATCGAGACAGTTAAATAATACGTTTATATATTCTGCCGACCAAATTAGGGGTAGGTTGAAGTGTTGATTATTGAATCTACTATTACATTTTTGATACTGTATTCATAATTTAGTATCTATTGAAATATGTGGAATGATTTTTTAATCTAATCTATCCGAAAGATTAATTCAGGAAGGATTATTCGAGTCATATTAAACGTTCAAGAAAACTTATCTATCTCCAATGTGAGACTCCCCACCTACTTGGTGTGCGTTTAGACATTCTTCGTCATTGGATGGGTGAACAATTTATTTGAAGGTCTAATATCGAGAGCCTAGTTCTAATACGATGTTAAGAAATGTATATTGAACCTAATTCAACTTCAAAATATAGCTCAAAAGGTGCTTACATATAAAGAGTTCTATAAAATTATTCATCTTCGATTTGAAATTTCACTAATCATTCCCTCGCGCTCCAACTCTATTTAAATACTGAACATGCAAACAATCTATTGTAGAACGAGCGGGGATAGAAGTGAAGGGGGGAGGGGGCAATATCACGAGTCTACCTCTGACGTCATGTTAAATGTATCTTGAATTTAACTCACTTGCAGCTTATGAATAAAAGAATCGTCCAAATCATCGTGTGATTTCATTTCCTTAGTGGGTTAAATATAAAAAAGTTTACAGTAGATCAGAAGTACTTAATTTTTTTAAATGTGATTTTAACCTCTTTCAAGAATAAATATAGTATAAATGGTTAGAAATGACAAAAAAAAAATGTGACTATATTTAATTGATTTATAAATCAAATTATTAGTTATTGATATATTATCAACGTTAACAGAAGGGAAGAAGTTGGCAGATTCTTGTAAGGTTTTATTTCTTTTTCTTATTGTTTTAATTTAGAATATCACATTATTTATTTATTAAACATATATGCATTTGATTAGCTGCTCTGGACCTACTAATTAATCACCTAATCTTCAAATAATTCTGATAATGTGGGCAGCTAAGCAAAATTAAAAAAATAAATAAATAAAATTTCCATTAGATAATGAGTGCATAAAAAATCATCTCTTCATCTCAACAATTATGAAAAAATGAAGTAAATATTTCTTATTTAAATTAAATATATAAAACTTGAAGTTTGAAGTAAATATTTCTAATTTGAACCTTAATATATTACAGTTTCTTGAAATATGATCCTTTTTTTCTAATTTCGCTTTTTATAATACTTCTTTCATCGTTCGTATCGAAAAAAGATGTAAATTTTTTGTACTCTAATATCAAACTTTAAAACCTAATTATTTTTTAAGAAAATTATGGGAGAATCACAGCCACAGTTTTATTTAAAACGATTTATTTTGAATCTAATGGAATGGCTGAGAGAAAGTATGTCGTTTTTATGTTTAAATTAAATTTTTATTATAGAAGTCCTTTTAAGGTTTTCTTAGTTTTTCTATTTTCTATTTAATATTTATTTTGAATTCGTCTAGTTTAATATCTTAAATTTAATTAATTTAAATTTATGTCGATCGGTTTGGATGAAGCGATAACTTTATTATCAAGACTTAAATACAAAATATCTTATTAAACGTTGTAATACTGAATTAATATAAACGCGTATAGTTTCAAAAATGAAAATTTTGAATACAAGAGAAAAAAGACTATTATATCCTCATTACTTTCAAGGCTCGAACTGTTGACCACCGAATAAATTAAGTCGTCCAAAACCTTATCAAGATGATTAATATATTATCGACTATTGTGTCATTGTGTCACAAAACTCATTAGTAAAATTTATTTATTAAGAACCGCCCTAATCAAACCGACCAATCAATTATGTTCCATATGATTATTTTATAAGATGTAATTGATTAGGAATACTTTTATTGTATATGTATTATTTACTAGCCAACTCTTAATGGTTTCTTAATTATGAATATAATGGTAATAATAATAATATGATGATGATAATAATAGTTCACGTCTTAATCACAACTATACTATTTTATTGAACAAGTTTGTGACCATAATTTTTTCATATGCAATTTTAAATAATTAAATCTATGTCAACAATTGTGCTTTATTCAAAATGATTGTTTAGTGCCTAATTTATCATGTTATATAATATGAAAAAGAATGTTGTACAAGTTAAATTTTGTGCACTTACATATTATCGAATCAAGTTATTTGCAAATTGCAATAATGGGTAAATTATTTTTTTAATCTTATATTTGAATTTGAGAATCGAATAAGAAATATTTTCTCGTTATGTGCACTACATATACTACACAAATCTAAATTAGTCGTTAGAACTTAAAATTAACAACTAACGCGTTTTCAACTTTCATCATTTTCTCTTATTGTATAAGAGAGTTCGCGCTGAAGGGGCACTTTTCCATCGATGTGCCCCTTTCAGGGCAAAAAAAAAACTTTTTTTTTTAATTCTATTATAATTTAATCAGTATATAATATTTTCAAAATCCTGAAATTTGTTAAGCTACGACTTTTAATTTTAAATTCATATTTTTTAGTTACAGCTTTATGATTTTTAATGTCGGTAAAATATTTGTCTATATCTTGTAACTATATGGAATAAAACATAACGACCGATGATGAAAAATACTGGACATCTTAATGGGCCTCTTCACATTATCAAAGAAAAAGTAATTAACAACTTAAAAAATTTAAAAATCATATTAAGATTTAATCAACTTTCTAATTCTATCTATATCGCATTAATTAAAACTAAAAAATAAGTAGATATTGGGCCCATACTAGCACGGGCACCTTTTTCTAGTGTTATCATAAGGGCAAAATTCATGGAAAATTCAAAATTGATCAAAAATTAGCAATAGACTCTTCCTTTGATAAATATAAGATTGTACTATGCTTGATATCAAAATTCCTCCTGCAAAAGAGACAATAATTCTTAGAATCAGTCAAGCATATAATAACGTCAACGAAGTGGAAGGAGAAGCATGAGATCTCGGGTTCAAATCTCACTAGATGGCAATGACACCAGGTTATACCTAAGCTTTGGTGGGCGGAGTTGTCTGATACATATGCTGGTGGGAACAAAATCGTAATATCATACGCGTCCAAAACAATAAATGGATTTAGTTGAAGAAGCAACACTTCCAAGAAAGAAAGAAACTCATGATCCATTCAAATCAACCATAATCAAATTTTGGAAGTTGAAAGATAAAAAACAGTAGATGGCAACAAACACTAGGTAATTTTCTCACATGCGCGCAGAGTTGAAGAAAAAATATACCAGTGTAGACCAACACAAGCAAGTATTTAGACGAGAATAGAGAAACTATCGATGCATTAAAAATCAACCATTGTCAATTCTCGGAAGTTCTAAGAGAAAAACAGTAGATCGTGTTAACTCTAAAGGAATTAACAATTTGTACACAATACTTTGGTGTTTTTGCGAAATAACTGTGTCTTCAGTTATAGGGTGCTCTACAGAAAATTATCTCATTACAATGCAGCATATCAGCATTTCACTTTTAACTTTATAGATCATTATTTACCTGATATCACAGCCGGGGTGGATGGCTTCAACACTAAGCATTTCCTACTACGACATTTTTGCGTGACCTCTTCCTTGATCTCTTCCTGCTTCTCACAGTTCCCTCACCATTCTTGTTTTCCTGCACTTGGAACTTCCACATTCACCAAGAGGGTAAAAAGGTGGGGAAATAATATAGTTTATTACACTAATTCAGATAATTCAGTGGCATAATTACCAAGGGGAGTGAGGGGGCAATATTCACTTGTTGCCTTATCATTTAGTGGTACAAGTATATCCTTACTAGTGTACTGATTTCCATTATATGTAATTTCACTTTTAAGAAACTCAAGTATAACTCATAGTAAAAATATTGCTCTATAATAAAGAATTTGTTGATTTAGAATACTCTATCACTATGCCTAGATAGTTTTGCATCTTTTTCTTTTTGAACCTTGTACAATTTTGAGGAAGTTCTATATTTTTTCATGTTTTAATCTATTAGTCAATGTTTATATTATTAATTAAAAACCATCAGTGGGGTTTAATCTGACCAATAATAAATACAATGGCCAAACTCACCAGTGCTTTTATACACAGGTCGTAGTCCTATTGGGACAATTTCCTTTCCTATGATTTTAGGTCTACCTCGTCCCCTACTATAACCCTTAACCATCAATGTCACACCTAAGAGAACTACTACGTGTGAAGGTATAATTCACAGTGGTCATAGTGCATACCATCTCCCTGCAGATATTTATACAGGTCAAACGCTACAGTAATTAAACAGGTGAAGAATACAAGAACTACTGACAAATTTTACAAAGTGTAGCACGTAGACGTTCTTTTTTCTCTCTTTAACAAAGGAGTGGTGAGGCAGGCAGAAAATAATGAATACCCAATATATGCCCAGTTCGACTTCAGTTACTTGAGAAACTTAATCTCACCTTTCCCAAGGTCGTGATTGTATCCACAGGCTTCTTCTTCTTCTTCTTCACAGAGAGTGGATTTGGACCCTGTAGAAGGGAAGGCATAAACCAAACAGTCATTAAGGAACATGTTTAGTGAATTCACGCATTACGTCAATAATGTCCATGAAACATATATTATATAAGTAAATAATAAATATGGTACCGGCCTTAATCAATTTAGAGGAACAACAGGCAAAACGATTCCCTGACAACATAATTACTTAGTTTATGTCACTAAATCTTTTTCAACTCAAAGTTAAGAGAGGGTTGTGCACACAACAGCCGTAAATGTAGAAGTATACTTATATGAAATATTATCACACTTGTACAAAAAAGATATAACCTCTTATTTCAAATATATGTCCAGCCATCTATCATAGAGAAAGGAAAAACCTCTGTTCAGAGCTTGAGGATCACAATTTGCAGACAAGCTAAAAATAAAGAAATACTTTCAATCTAGATGAAAAAAAGCATTCTTTATGAATCAAGCAACTTTCAGAGTAACTTTTGTATCCTAATACTCATTCATGAAATGACACACACAGAAGTTCCAGAAAACCTCTTTTTATTAAAATTATTTTGTTTCTCAAAAGTTCATGTCAAAAACCAGCAAAAGCTGCATTTCCAAGGAATTGGCAGGGATGAGTTTTGTAGCCCATGTCTTTCTACATTTACCCGTGACTATCTTAATGTTTTCTGCTTCAATAAAATGTTTGCTCACCTATCAAAAGAGAAGTTTTAACAAAGGCATTGAACATTAACATGTAATGATCACATGAAAGTGGAGAATTTGTTCCTAAACATCAATATTTTAATAGAATGAGAAATCCACAAGTTAAAGTTTAAGCTGTACAAAGAGAATAAGAAATTATTATGAACCCTGACCTTAGCTTTCTTTCTCTTGAAACGAACTTTATCCTTGACATCACTTCCATTCCTCTGAAGATTTGTATTGATAATCTGAGCCTGTGAAACATCATCTGTCTCTCCCTCTGATGCATTGGAAGAATCCCCTTGTTTGACATCGGACAGTTTCCTCTTTTTCCCCTGTCTAAGCATGTTGTACTCCAGGTCAGTCATGTGAAGACGTTTTTCTTCAGCAGATTTGGCAAACTCACGTTGAAATGATGATGGTTGTTCGAGAAATAATGCATTCCTAAGAGCAAAAATTAGGGGCACACCAGGTATCTACCCAGTTCAGGAAAAGGGGAAACAAAGGTCAGAAAACACAGGAGAAAAGCCAGTTAGCATATACATAATAAATTGTTCTCCTAAATGTTGGAGGTATTTCCGGTTCATTTAAGGTATACCTGTTTGCCCGATCGTTTGAGATATTCTTATTTTGAGAAGTGGTTTTTGTGATAAGTGCTTTTCGTGATAAGTAATTTTTGAGAGTACAATTTGTGCTTAGTTAATCAAATCTAAAGCACTTTGTCAATATTAGAGCAGCAACTTTTGATTGGCTGTGGTTTCAGAAGTGCTCTCCGGGAAAAAGCTATTGTTTTCAGCTTCTACTGATATACTTAAAAGCACTTACTTTTTTCCTTAGTATGGGAAATACCTCAATCCTCTAGGATAAGCACTTAAAAAAAAAGCAATTTTGACTCCCGAGAAGCTTGTCTAAACAAGCTATAAGAGATACAGATACAAAATAGATTCTGGTCACTCTCTCGCAAGTACATAAAATACCATTTAAATTCCAAACAACGTGGGACTGTTAATCTTACCCCCTCGCACCCAGAAGGAGACAGAAATATTTTGCAGTTTTATCATTTTAGTCCCACATGCTAAGGTTAACTGGTGAACCATAATATAGTCCCTGTAGATGCACAAAGATCTCTTATTTTTACCACTTTTCACTTAGTTAAAAATCTTTGACTACTACTGCAAAAGTCAGAGATTGCAAGTTTCACATTTCGAAATGGATGCAACATTATTACAATAAGTAACTGCTGAAGATTTTTCTGACAAGACATCCTAGAATATGGGATTTTTCCAGTTCACATGTTTTACTAAGTGATTTGATTGATAAGACATTCAAAATCAAGGAAAGTAAGTCCAAATACCTTCTGAAGACTTCTACGCATATCTGCATCTTGAGTAGCAACAAAAAAGTGTTCAGGATTGTTCTCCCCAATAACTTCAGTTATGCAATCTTCAGCACTTTTGCGTGTCTCATGGTCACATCTGCAATAGAGTAAGATTGAAATATGTGGCAAAACTCAAAAGAACTTCCTGAGAACTGAAGCAAAACACATCCTGGTTTTGAAAGGATCCAGCAAGAAGAATAGAATAAATGGCTTACCGTGCAGTAAAAAGGTTATTAGCTGCATTCAGTGATTCCTGATAGTTACCACCAAGACTCTTCAACTCCGCAAGAACGCATCTGAAAGCAAAGAGAACAGGAAGTTACCAAACAGTTTAAAAGCGAAACATATTTAACTTGTCCTTAAAAATCGTGCAAACAAAGTTAGATCATGTAAAGACCATAGCAGAAATGAGATAAATGGAGCTGATGATATAAACCTTGTGGTGAATAGTTTAACTGGGGCACCTAGAATATTTGTCAATGCAGTATCAGCAGGTGTAATGCGATTAACAACAAGATGATGCACAAATGTTCCATCACAGAAGATTTTAAAAGGCTCTCTAAACCCAAAACAAGCCGTGTAAAACCTCACAGCTCTCCTATGCCGCTTCTGCTTTTTCACCCTCATCTGTCAGCAAGCAAGAGAAAACGATAACAGAAAGTTAAACTTCAACAGAAAAAGATGAGCAATACTGCAAGTTTTATTCAATACAATTTTAAGAAAATTATTCATACACAAAGGGATATCTTATTTTATGAATGCATCCATAAATTGTGACAACATACAGTGGTAGCTTACAAGAAACTGAACGAAATTTCAACCGAGGAACACTACAACACTACTTGTAATAATTAATAAAATAAAGAAAAACTCTAATTTTGTACTGCATCAAAAAAGACTCAAACTTTAATTTCATTAGTAGCAATATATTGAGTTTCGAGAAGTCATATTATCAAATTTCATTAGTATTCAAGTTTAAGCACCAAAACGAGAAAACCATTCAGGCCTTAAACACAAGCTAAATTACAGAATTCTAATGTAAAAGAGTTACAATGCAACTTGAGCAAGTAATTTCCTTCTTCTAAGCTGTAGCAGCAAACACACAGCGAAGACGGAGAAATTAAAGCCTGAAAAAAGAGAAAAATATGAAGCAAAAGAGAGAAGTCAGAAGCTTACCTGGACAGGTGAATCGTCAACCGACTATAACTGCTAAAAATAGATGATGATCAGCGATTTGAAGGTTGACGGCAATCGGCGCCGGCGATTAGGAGAATCAAAACCCTAGAATTTGCTGAATTGGGGCTATTTGTTTGTGTATATATGTATATATATATAGTTACGGGTCACGGGATTTTTGTGAATTTGGGTTTAATCATTAATGGGCCTAACAATACTATACACTATAAATATATACTAGAGTATGCACTATTTAGATTAAATCGAAAAATCAAATCAAATTTGAATTTGAATTTGAATTTGTTTTTTGAATTTTTTGTTTGGTTTTAAATTTATAATTTACTTTGTTTGATTTTTTTATTTGGTTTAGGTTTTAGAAAATAAAAACCAAAAAAAAAATCATTATATATATATATATATATGATTTTGGTTTATTCTCTTATGTTTGGACATCTATAAT